>NC_091469.1:3538524-4167096 GCF_036971445.1 Narcine bancroftii | reverse complement strand
TGCGACGTATTCCAAGTTCAAGTTTACTATCCGATTGTACAACCCGACGGAACTGCGTTCTCCGGTCCTCGGTGTAAAACTTACAAACACACACCTATACAAACTACTCGTGTAGTACGTGTGGTCGCAGACCAGCAACAATGGATATTCACCAAGAGACTGGTTGTTTTTATTTAAACAATATAACACCCTAATTAACTTGTGTGAGTTCAGTCTTAGAAATCCTGCTTTGGAACATAAACTCTTTAACTGATGCATAGAAGTAGTTATGAAGGAGGTGGGAGAGACTGAGTGACCCGACTATTGAAAACTCGCGCATCCTTGTCGAGTTGCTTGCTGAGGAATACCCTTTCGGATGAATGGTTGTCACAACTCCCCTTTTCCTTGCATAGGTGAAACGGAAAATGTGATTATCACTGCGCTTTCAAAATAAAAACCCACCACGGGTCAGTCGAAGTGACCTTTCTTTTGGTCATGGTGGGGTTCAATAAATCCCCTTCAAAATGTCTTTCCTATTGTCACGATGGGGATTAATAATTTCCCTGACAGGGAGAATCAGCCAAATTGTCCATTTTGAATGCTGTACCTGATTGGGGTGATTTTTTTTCGTAATGGGTCGTGCATCGGATCGAAGAAGACAAGTTGTTGTGCAATTCAGCTGTGGAGATGAAGGTGACTTTGCAGTCCCAGTCTGGAAGCACAAAATCTAACACAATGGAGGCACTGGAAGTCCATTGTTGTAATAACTGTGGCTGCTGCTCTTTGACGCTGTTCTCGGCCTTCCATCAGTTTTTGGCAGTTGCCTCTCTTCAAAACTGGTGTAGGTTTCATCGCACAGGGCTTGCCAACGGGATCTGTCAGCTTCTAGTTCTCTTGGCTGGATGCCATAGTAGCGTAGGGTTTCCTTCACAGTCTTTATAGCGCCTGTGTGGATGACCTTGAGGTTTCCTTCAGATCTTCAGTTCACAGTGGAGCAGCTGGCGAGGCATACGGTGGTCATACATTTTCATGACGTGTCCCACCCACTGCACCTGGGCTCTTATGATCAGGGACTCCATGCTGGTGGACTTCGCGTGACCCAAAACCTCCAGGTTGGAGATACAGTCTTGCCACCGATGGACCGCATGTGGAATTTCTCCAGTTTAATGTGACATCGGTACAGAGCACAGGACTCGCATCCATACAGGGAGAAGGGATGTCGACAGCTCTGTAGATTTTCAGCTTTATGGAGATGAAGACGTTGTGTTGATTGAGCACTCTGGTATGCAGCCTCCTCAGAGCCTAGCTGGCTTTGCTGATCCTGGAGTCAATTTCTTTGTCCCATCATTCGAGATGATGCTCCCCAAGTATTTGAAGCTGTTTACATTTGTCAGCTGGATGTTGTCAACAATGATTTTTGGTTCTGTGGTGTTGGTGTTTGGCTCAGACTGATGGAGTACTTCAGTCTTGTACGGATTAATGGTCCGGCCAAAGAGCACAGCAGCATCTGAGAATTTGTTCAGTATTAACTGTAGATCAATATCTTTGTGTGCCAAAAGTGCATAGTCATCAACAAAAAGAGTTTCTTGAATGACTGTATAGAGGCACTTCGTCTGTATGTTTAAGTGGCGAAGGTTAAAGAGAGAGGTGTTCTGTCAGTACCTGATGTACACTCCCTCCTCCAGATCTTGGATAGCATGTAAGTGAAGAATAGATTGAACAAGACTGGGGCTAGTACACAACCCTGCTTTACCCCATTAGAAATGGGAAATGCAGCAACCTGTACTAACCCTAAAAGCGAGTCACTAAATGAAACGGGAGCTCGTAATAACACGGTTTTTAAAAATAAATAAATAAATAAATTTTGAATGATAGATAGTTCATTCTCGCAGGGATTGTATTAGCAGTTGTCATTCAGCATTCTCACTGCCATTGGGAAGAAACTGCTTCTCAGCCTGGTGGTGTTGGGTCGGTTTCTCCTGTATCACTTTCTTGATGGGAGGAGCTGAAGGAAGCAGTGTGTGGAGTGATAGTGATTCTCAATGATTTTGCATGCTCCCTTTTCAAACAGTGATCCCAGTAGATCGTGTCGATTGGGGTGGGTGAGAGGGAGATCCCATTGATCCTCTCTCCCACACCTATGGTCTTGTGAATTGACTTCCAATCCAATGCTCTGCAGCAACTGCACCTCTCTGATGCAGCTGGCCAGGACACTCTCAAACAAACTCCTGTGGAAAGTTCATAGGATGGAAGCTGATAGCTTTGTCCACCTCAATCTTCTCAGGAAGGGCAGTCACTGTTGCACCTTCTTGATAAATGAGAAGATCTGAATCCAACATCCCTAGAATCCCTGCAAAGACTGAGGACCCTGTGATATCTGTCTCTGAGGATGATGCTAGAACATCATTCAAGAGGGTGAATCCTCACAAGGCATCAGGCCCTAATTGCATACCTGGCAGAGAACTAAAAATCTGCACCAACCAACTAGCCGGAGAGTTCACAAACATTTTCAGCCTCTCATTGCTGCAGTCAGAGGTTCCCACCTGCTTCAAAGGGGCATTAATCATCCTGGTACCCAAGAAGAGCAGTGTGAACTGCTTCAACGATTATTGCCAGTAGCACTAACTTCTACTGTGACAAAATGCTTTGAGAGGCTGGTCATGGCCAGAATTGACATGTTCCTAAGCAAAGATCTGGATGCATTGCAATTAGCCTATCATCACAATCGCTCCACAGAAGATGCATTATTGCTGGCTCTCCACTCAGCTCTGGAACACCTTGTAAACAGCAACTCGTACGTACAGCTGCTCCTCATCGACTATAGCTTGGCCTTCTATACCATTATTCCCTGGTCAAGAAGCTAGTTCCCCACTTTGCAACTAGATCCTTGACTTTCTCATTGGAGACCACAGTCAGTATGAATTGGAAGCAACATCTCCTCACTGATCATCAACACAAGCACACCTCAAGGATGCATGCTTAGCCCATGCTCTACTCATTATACACCCATGACTGGCCATGTGTGGCCAGGCACAATTCCAATGCTATCTACAAGTTTGCTGATGACACCATAGTTGTTGGCAGAATCACAAATGGGAATGAGGAAGCGTGCAGGAGGGAGATCAGTTTTTTGAGTGGTGTCACATCAACAACCTTGTGCTCAGCATTAGTAAAACCAAGGAGATGATTGTGGACTTCAGGGAGTCATGGGAACATGATCCAGACCTCATTGAGGGCTCAGTAGTGGAGAGGGACAAGAACTTCAAATTCCTAGATCTCAACATCTCCGAGGATCTGTCGTGGAGGCTCCATGTTGATGCATACACTCACGAAGAAGGATCATCAATGGCTATACTTTCTGATGTGTTTGAGGAGATTCGGTACATCACCGAAGACTCTAAAAACTACAGGTGTACTGTGGAGAGTATTCTGGCTGGTTGCATCACTGTCTGATATGGAGGCACCAAATCTCAGGACAAGAAAAAGCTTCAGTGAGTTATTAACTCAGCCTGTGACATCATAGGCACCAGACGAGGGCATCTACATGAGGTGGTGTCTTAAAAAAAGCAACCTCTATCCTCAAAGACTCCCACCACCAAGGCCATGCCCTCTTCAATCTGCTACCATTGGGAAAAAGGTACAGGAACCTAAAGATGAGCACTCAGTGGCACAAGGACAGCTTCTTTCCCACTGCCATCAGATTTCTGAATTATCAATTAACCAAAGACACGGCCTTACTTTTCGTGCATTATTATTTAAATATTTTTATATATTGTAAGATGGTTCATAACATGGATGTTTGCACTATGAAACTGCCACAAATACTGAATTTCGTGACTTGTTCATGACAATAAATTCTGAATCTGATAGATCACTTGTTAATCTAGTGTTTTACAATATGTAGTCTTGTGGAATTTTGAACATGATAATATGTTATTAAATATACACTGAATGTAGATAAACAGAAACTGTTTACATGATACCTGTGCCATTGGTACATAACTTTGGTCAAGTTAACTGTTGCAAGTTTTAAGAGACAATGCAGATCGAGACATGAAAAAGAGGAATGCAATGAGATGCACATGAAACCTTAAAGTTATGTAGAGCTTCTATTTGAGGAGAACCTAGATACACTGGAAAGTTATTTGGCCCATTGAAATGATTTTTCCTGCTAATGTGATCTGTGTCCTAACTCAATAAATCTGTCGATGACTTGTAATCCTTCATGACTTCATTCAACAAAGTTCTGTCAAGTTCAGATTTGAAATGTGCAATTGTCTTGGCATCAATCATTTGGAAAAATGTATTCCAACCTCGTACCCATTGTTATTTGAAATGCCGCAGCAACAGGTCTACAGGAGAAACCATCTCATTAGCTCTACACAAAGCCATGGAACACCTGGACAGCAAAGACACATATATCAGGATGTTCTGTATCGATTACAGTTTGGCATTTAACACTATCATCCCCCTCAAAACTGATCAAACTCCAAGACCTGGGGCTCAATATCTCACTGTGTAATTGGATCATGGATTTCCTCACCTCCAAACCACCATCAGCAAGGATTGGTAAGAACATGTCCTCCACAATCTCCATTAGTACCAGAGCATCAGATGGCTGTGTCTTGGCCCCCTGCTCTACTCACTGTACTCCTGTGACTGCAGCTCGGTACAACAACACCATCTACATACTTGCTGATGATACAATGGAGGTGGGTTGTATAAAAAGGGGTGATGAATCAGCATAAAGGAGGGAAATTGTTAACTTGGCTGAATGGTGTACAAACAATAACCTCCCACTCAATGTCACCAAAACCAAGGAGCTGATTGTGGACTTTGGGAGAGGAAAACCAGAGGTGTACGATCCTGTGATCATTGGGGGAATTAGAGGTGGAGAGGGTGAGAAAATATAAATTCTTGGGAGGACCTTTCCAAGAATTGTGAAGAAAACTATTAATACCTCTACTTTCTCAGGAGTTTGCCGAGGTTTGGTATGACATCAAAAACCTTGGCAAACTTCTTCAGATGTGCTGCTGACCGATTACAACATGGCCTGGTATGGGGGCTTTAATACCTCTGACAGGAAACCCCTGCAAAAGGTAGTGGACCCAGCCTAGTACATCACAGGCAAAACTCTCCTCACCATTGAGAAAATTTACATGAATGCTACCATCAGGAAAGGGGTAGAGGTGTCACAAGACTTGTACCCTAGGTTCAGGAATAGTTGTACCCTTCCACTATCAGACTCCTAAAACACAAACTCAATCAGAGACTCATATAAGGACTCTTATTTTGCACTTCCTCTTCTTATTTATTGAATTTTTTTTTTGTATTCACAGCTAGTTTATTTGCACTTCTTTCTTTGATTACATTTCTCTCTTTTGTATACCCATTTTTCCACGAATACAGTTTTTTGCACTACTGAGGAGTAGAAATTTTGCCTGGCTCGCAGGAAGAAGAATACCAGGGTTGTTTGTGATGTCACTCATTTACTCTGGCAATAAATCAGAACTTTGAACTTTTGAACTTTGTGCATCCCAACTGTCCAAATGATCCCCAAATTTTGTATTCTATAATTGAAACCACACTCTCCATATTAACCTCTGTCAAGATCCCTCAGGATTAATTATGTTTCAGTCAAGTACTTGACTAAACTCTAGGGAAAATGAGCTTAAACTGTCCAAACTTTCCTTAAGACAATTCATCCATTGGTTAAGGAAACCAATACTGTGCATGTCATGCTAGATGAGGATTCGCTAATTTTCTAAATAACTCTAGCATAGCCAGTCTACTGTATACTCATTTCCCTTTACAATAAGCAATTATATTTTGATAGCTTTTTCAATGCCATATTTTTTGTACCCATATACCTTGTTACGAGTTGGGTGTTAACATGTTTAGATCCTGCTGCATCTTGGAGCACTGCTTTTATTTTTGTGTTTTACTTTTATGTCAAACTGGATGGTTCACATTTTCTCACATTGTATCCATTTGTATTCCTTGGCTACCTTCAGTGAAGTCATTGTATGAATTGTAATAAATTGAGGTCCCAGCACTAATTTACCATTCAATATCTTGCCAACCAGTAAAAGATCAATTTATGCCTTCTGTTTCTTATTAACCAGCAAATCTTTTTTTGTGTATCAGTTTTATCTCCACATAGTGAACTTTTATTTTCTCCATTAACATTTGATGCTGCACCTCATGAAAAAGTTTTTTTAAATCCGAGAATTATTTATCCACTGGTTCCCCTTTATGTTTAAATAAAAAAAACTTCAATACATAGGTCAAAAGTATTTCCCATTCACAAAGCAATTTGTCTGTTTATATTGATCCCTCTTGTGATCTATTTTAATCACACATTTTCTCTTTTTTGGTTTTTTTTTGACCACCCCATCCTTCACCATCCTTGTCATTTATTTGTAATTTTCATTACACTGAAAGATTACATTTTTCCCATGTTCAGAGAGCTGCATGAGTCCCAAAGTTCCTACATTTTCTATTTTTTGTCTCAGTCAGGTCAAATTTATTGTCATCTAATAGCACAAGTACCACTTGATAAAACTGCATTGTCTGGTCCTCTGTGCAAAGCATGCAGACACACAACCAGATGTAAAGCACATACTGTGACAAATTATGTTGCGTTTGTATTGTATATAGATATGTTTTTGGGAGATAAATTGGAGCAAGAGTTTTAGTGTAGGTCACATGCAAACACTTTAAAAACCGATCTTATTTAAAATTAGTCTGCTCATGCTAGACAGGCCAGCATCAAGAGCATTTGCAAAAGCTTTGGAGAGTGCCCAAGAGACATCACTAATGGATTGTTTTCTACAAAAAGGCAACAGATGAAAGAACTCGTCGGAGCTGCAGGCTGTCTGGAGTGGAACTTGCTGTCCTAAGAGGGTCATGTGGTTTTGCAAGCAGAGAGAGTAGAACAGGCTTTCTCTCAGTTCTGCAGCTTTACAGTCATCAGCAGCAGCAGCAGCTGGGACTGGAACAGGACAAGCTAGCAAGCTTGTGGAGAACCCCATTTGGGAAGATGGGTTGTGAGTGCTTAGTTCAGCCTGGTCAAAGCCCTTGTAGTCATGTCAAAGCCCTTGTAGTCATGCAAAAGGAGAGGACTTGAAATAAGAGAAACAAAAAGAAACTCTGGTGACCTGAAAGAAAGAGGTTATCATCTGGAAACCCTGATTAGTTTGGATCCTTTGATAGGACTCCTCTGTTCAAGTTTTAAAATGTACAGTTCCATTCCATGATTTGAGTTCTGGTTTGGCAGTAGGAGGTTGGAGTACTGCAAAGTATCTGAAATGAAATTCAAATTTTAAATAACCATTGGGTATTCTGTAAATATTTACAGATATCTCATGGGGCCAGTATTCTCTACCAGTTTATTTTCAGATCCATGCATGTAAAATTTATCAGAAACCCAATTGGCTAAAGTCATCTGGATACCTTGCACACTGTACATCAATTGCATGCACAGAATAGTACAGTGCAGGAATAGGCTCTTCAGCCACTTTAGCCCCTTTTCCACTGGCACCTTGTCCCAAGAATTAACTGGGACAGGGGTCAGTGGAAGAAGAAAACTGAATGCCAGCATCATTTCACATGGAGATTAACCACCTTAACTCCATCTCATATCCTTGGTGTCAGCTGACAAAACCAATGGAAAAGGGACAACTGAAAGCCATGCATTTCCAGTTGAAGGTAGAACACTCTGATCCCCAGGGATGAGTTGTGACCCAGTTAAGGGTGGTCCAGTGGAAATGGCACAAAGGGCTTCCTATCCCAGGACACTGTACAGTCAATTAACTGGGATGCCAGTGGAAAAAGGGCTGACCATGGTGCTAATTGAAATTAATCCCATACACCTGCACATTGTCCATAATCTCTCTATCCTGTGCCTGCTTAAGTGCCTCTGTATAAAATCAAGTTCCTGGGATTACGCATTGAGGCCTGTTTGGGGGTTAAAGGAGATCAAGCCTTAAATGCAAGATACTGATGCAATCAGTTAACCATCGCTTTGAGGGTAAATTAATAAATCCCAATTCAAATTATTTTCTTGAAATGGGTACATGGAATCAAATTAGGCATTGAAAGCAGTCTCTTGATTTGAATTTTTTTTTTGGTTCACTGGATCTGGAGGTTTCGAAGATCTGTGTTTTTAAGATTTAGCAGTTTCAACTTGCTACTGGCTGGAATATTTTTTTCCTTTTTCCATTCAACGTCACTTTTTTGCTTCAAGGCATTTCTCTATGAAGCAGACTTCCCTTGGTTGCCTGTTCTTTTCAGCTTGTGATGTGCATGTCTGTTTTGACTACATTAGTAGGATCTCTTTCAAGGAGATTTCTTGTAGAAATTATAGTCCTCATTTCAGGGCATTATAATATTTAGTACACAGCAATGGTTTGTATATGAAAGTAGTCATGTTTACTTTTTGCATATCCCATATGACTGCTTGAAGTCTGTGATTCATAAACATCATCAGGTGCTGAGCATCTTCTGTGGCAATACTCTGCCAGGTCTCTACTGTTTCTGTCTTCAGCTCCAGCTTGTTTGGGGGCTTTTTCCCTTAAGTTTTTTTCTTCAGCATATGGAAGGCATGCTCAATTGGATTTAGATTAGGTGACTAATTTGGCCATTTAAGAATGTTCCATTTTTAGCTTTGAAGAACTCCCTTGTTGCTTTAGCAGGATGTGTGAGATCATTATCTTGCTATAGGAAGAAGCATTGTCTAATGAGTTTAGAGGTATTTGCTCAAACATGAGTTTCTATACACCTCAGAATTCATTTTATTTCCACCATCAGTTACATCAGTAATGAAGATGAGTGTGCTATTATCTGTGGCAGACTGTAACACCCCCAACCCCATGTTTCACAAATGAAGTGATATGCTTTGGATCTTGGGTAGTTCCTTTATGCCACCAGAGGACACTTTGCTCTTGCTATCACTCTGATACAAGTTAATCTTGGTCTCATCTGTCTGCAAGATCTTTTCCCAGAATTCTGCAGACTCTTATAAATACTTCTTGGCAAACTGTAATCTGGCCATCCTGTTTCTTTGACTATCTAGTGGCTGGCACCTTCTATAGCCTCTGTATTTCTGCTATGAAGCTATCTGCAGACAGTAGTCATTGTCACATCCACACCTGCCTCCTTGCAGAGTGTTTCTGATCTGTTGGACAGATTGGGGGTTTTGGGGTTTGTGGATTTTTCTTGATTTTAATGAAAATTCTTCTGTCATCAGCAATAGAGGTTTTCCTTGGCCTACCAGTCCTTTTGCGCTTACTGAGCTCACCAGCATGCTCTTTCTTATTAATAGTGTTCCATACAGTTGATTTTGGTTATCCCAAGGTTTGTGCATTGTCTCTTACTATTTATTATTGTTTTCAGCCTCATTGACTTTCATTGACACAACTCTGGTCCTCCTGTTGAAAAATGGCAACTGCAGACTCAATAAGTGATCAAAAGCTTAGAACCAAGCCTAGTTCTCTCATATCTGCAGCAATGAAGCAATTAAACATACCTAAGTACTCACAAACACCTGTGAAGCCAAATGTCCCAAACATTATGGTGCCCTGAAATGAGAACACTATAGCCACTTTTAGGTGCAATTGCTCCAAGAATGTGCCTGCAGAAGCGGTCAGGTGGCGGCACTGTTCTGGCACCTGAAAGGGCTGACTGCAGGAGAGGCGCCTTGGAGCGAACGTCGGCTCCTGTCGACTGTGGCCGTAGTCCTGACTGCTGTCAGGGCTGGGGCGGCCAGCGCGGAACTTCGGGGGAGGGGGGGCTGTCGGGCATGGGGAGTTGGGTCGCTGCCTGATTGACATCAGCCCTCCCCCTAGCAGCCTCTTTTAGGCTGCTGCTTTCAGGTGCCTTGGGGGACTACTTGTATGTGGAGATTATACCTCCCTGAGGAGGGTTGGGTGAGTACTCCTCAAGGCCAGGTTTTGCACTTTCAGGTAGCCTCCCGACAGCCACATTGGGGTGGAATATACGGCTTTACATCGGGGTATTCTGGCCACCTGAAAGTGGCTTATGTATAAAAAGTGCCGTACGCCATAGGTGCTCTGTGGTTAGTAAGGTATTTCTTAAGGAGTTGCGGAAACTGCCAAAATGTTTGGCCTGGAAGTCAGCCTGAAGAAAACTGAGGTCCTCCATCAGCCAGCTCCCCACCATGACTACCAGCCCCCCCACATCTCCATCGGGCACACAAAACTCAAAACGGTCAACCAGTTTACCTATCTCGGCTGCACCATTTCATCAGATGCAAGGATCGACAATGAGATAGACAACAGACTCGCCAAGGCAAATAGCGCCTTTGGAAGACTACACAAAAGAGTCTGGAAAAACAACCAACTGAAAAACCTCACAAAGATAAGCGTATACAGAGCCGTTGTCATACCCACACTCCTGTTCGGCTCCGAATCATGGGTCCTCTACCGGCACCACCTACGGCTCCTAGAACGCTTCCACCAGCGTTGTCTCCGCTCCATCCTCAACATCCATTGGAGCGCTCACACCCCTAACGTCGAGGTACTCGAGATGGCAGAGGTCGACAGCATCGAGTCCACGCTGCTGAAGATCCAGCTGCGCTGGATGGGTCACGTCTCCAGAATGGAGGACCATCGCCTTCCCAAGATCGTATTATATGGCGAGCTCTCCACTGGCCACCGTGACAGAGGTGCACCAAAGAAAAGGTACAAGGACTGCCTAAAGAAATCTCTTGGTGCCTGCCACATTGACCACCGCCAGTGGGCTGATAACGCCTCAAACCGTGCATCTTGGCGCCTCACAGTTTGGCGGGCAGCAGCCTCCTTTGAAGAAGACCGCAGAGCCCACCTCACTGACAAAAGGCAAAGGAGGAAAAACCCAACACCCAACCCCAACCCACCAATTTTCCCTTGCAACCGCTGCAATCGTGTCTGCCTGTCCCGCATCGGACTGGTCAGCCACAAACGAGCCTGCAGCTGACGTGGACTTTTTACCCCCTCCATAAATCTTCGTCCGCGAAGCCAAGCCAAAGAAAGATGTGAGTGGGGAAAAAAGGTTGAGAACCACTGCTTTAATAAAATCTGGAAAGTGCACTTTAATCACAAGTGAATTGTTTGATTACAAAGTTAAAACTGTGGAGTAAATAAAGTAAAAAAAGTATCTTTGTCCCAAACATTAAGGAGGGCACAGTATGTTAAGAATAAGAATGTTAGCTGTGTTCCCACTTACTATGGACAATTTTCCAGGGGCATTGTAAGTGAGATTTCTTTAGTTTGTGTAAATAGTCAGGTATGATCTCATTGTAGGGCAGAGTAGGCTCAAATAACCTCTTCAGATTCTTTAGAATTTATTTTGAGTTTTACACTATTGCTGGACATGTTTGAGCATGTGGATATTTTGCCCAAGGTGTGCAGATATATAATAAATTATAGCAGCTTGTTCTTAGCATAAATTAAATATTCTTTTTAAAATTCAGCATTAAAAATATAGGTGTCAGCTGTGTACTAGCATGGTTAGTGCAATGCTGTGACAGTGCCAGCGATTGGGACCAGGGTTTGAATCCTCCGCTGTCTAAGGAGTTTGTACGTGCTCTCCGTGTCTGCGTGGGTTTTTCCCAGTAGCTCCAGTTTCCTCCCACCATTCAAAACATACCAGGGGTTTAGGTCAATTAGGTGTAATTGGCGGCATGTGCTAGTGGTCTGAAATGGCCTTGTTACCATTATTGTATGTCTAAATTTAATTTAATTTATTTTTTTGTTTAGTGTTAAATTGACTTTACACAGTGATGTAAAATGATGACCATTTCCAGATTATTTTGTATCACTTTGGAAGTGAACTTTCACAGTCAAGTGTTGTTCTTGATGTAATATTCTGTGTCTGATGCATATGTGATGATATTTAATCTGATCTTTTTTGAGGAGTATTGTTGGAGAATTTAGACAAGTTTTCCCATTTGTGACCTTTGTTAGGCATTCCCAGGTCAATTGGGTCTTTTATACTGGCAATCTGACCAGACATATTGCTGGATTGGGATGCCACCACCACCACCCCTTGCCCTACCACACCCACTTCCAATAGATTAGTTTCAAACAAAATATTAGCTAGCACCCAGGATACTCAATTAGGATGCATTGGAATTTGTAATCTTCACTTTCTACAGATTATATTTGGCCTTCCTTGCTCTTTTTGTGGAGACATTTTTTTGAGTTGAGTTGCTTTGTCATGCACCAATCCAATTGATTAATTCATGGGTGTATTTTCTATATTTCCTGTTTTTATTTTAATCTGGCCTGTTCCAACTTACTATTTTCAAATGGCTGTCCCAAGATAGTTTACAAGAGGGAAAATAGATGGTAAATGACAATGGGGAAATGAGGCTAAGGGAATATTTGAAAGAAATGATAAGGATTTAGAAAGATGAGAATAGATAGATTTAAAGAAATTTCAGAAAATGTTAGTTTTAACTTATTTTTCAAGTCATCCAAAAGCCAACTTACTCGTCCAAGCCTTAACTGGGGCTAGTTGCAGGACTGGGGTAAGAAGTATATGAGGAGATAAAGAGAATGGAGATAGGTCGTGGAGAAAGTCTTAGTTTGTATTTTGAGTTAGTTCTTACCATCTAAGGATTTCCAACATTCTTTTCAAGGCTTATGATTACTTAGTTTGAAGATTTTAACAAAGAAGTGGCTGAAAATGAGATGTCGCATGAAAAAGTAGAAATGAAACCAATCGTTGCTACATTTTGTCTTGTACTACAATGTGCTTAGGGAAAGTTTTGGTGGATAGAAATGTCCCATCCCTTCAGTAGGTATTTATATTTTGTTTCCTTTGCCAATCTATCATGAAACAATGATTCACACGAAGCTGTGGTTTCATTTTATAACTTGACTGATTAATATCTGAGTCCAGTAGGATTCCATGTTTGGAAATTCTTTCCTTTTATCAACTAAAGGAGGCAATTTAGCACATTTTTTGTTTAATTTCTGCTGTAGGTTTCATGTTTATATACTCTGCATTATCCAGAAGCCTGTGAGCGACAGCTGCACGTCACTGGTGTTTCCTGGAATGCAACCGGCTCTGTTATTGCTTGTTCGTATGGCAGGTATGGAAACTGCAAATAACCAACCTCCTTCTGTCTTCATTATTGATGATCGATGCCCTTGAGTCAAATATTAGCCCAGTTGATTTGAGTTACCTTATTGTTGGATGTGGCAATGAGTTAAGATCAGCAAATAAGTTTAGGATTAGTTTCTGTGTTGGAAATGATCACAGTTAGAGAAACTCAGCAGGTCAAACAGTGCCTTTATGTAGCAAATGTTTTGGGCTTAGTGATGCATCTTTACCTTTGCTGAGTTTCTCCAGCATTTGTGTGTTTTTTTTCGCTTAACCACAGTGTCAACAGAATATGGATTGGACAAGCAAAACCACCAAAATCAATTTTTAGACAATTATTGGAGACTCAATTTAAATAATGCCTTTTTAAAAATATAACTATGGAGGCAAAATTGGTCAGTAAAGTATTATGTCTTCTAGGCCAGTACATGTTGCTTATAAATGTTCATTTTAACTAGGAAACTATTGTTTGTTTGAATACTGTGACATATACGGTACATGTGAACAATTTGAACTGCCAAACAAATGTAAAATCACTCCAGATTGCTTAAAAAGCTAGTAAATTGTAAACCTTGGAGATGAGATTGAAGAGTGACAGCCTGATGGAACAACTAATCAAATTGCAAGTCAGGATGAACCTAGGTGGAACTACCAGAGTGGAATGTTGAGTTTTCTTTCGATTGTTGTTCAAGAGACTTGTTACATTGACCACTGTCAGGAGAAATAATAACACTTCTATTTCAGTAAGAATCATTATACCCCTTGACTACTTGAAATCAATAGATAAGCATGATATGAACTATTTGACAACTGTTTTAATGGAGCTGGGCTCTCAGTAGAACAAAAGTGACTGAATTTAGAGTAAAGCTACATATTTGGGTCTGGTTAGATTGCTAGTGTAAAATACACAATATTGTTGTGATGGAATCACATTGAATGCTTCTAGCTATATGTGGTAGAAGGATTCTGCAGTTGCAGGACTGAGCCCACCTGATATCTAAAGGGCAGTCATTAATGTGCATCTTTAGAGTCTAAACCAGTGGTTCCCAAAGGTTTTCGGTTTGCCGCCCCCTTGGCCTCCCGGGGGGGGGGGGGGGAGGTTTAGTGGTGGTGCTGAGAGGGGAGGGTTAGTGGCAGTGCTGAGAGGGGGTGGTGGTTGTTGTGGGGGGGCTGGTAGTGATGCCAGTATAACATGACAGCCACCGAGACCAGCTCTTGCGAGAACTCCTCGTTGCCATTTATTTTGCTCACTACTGCTACCCCAAAACTGGCCAGAAAATTAGGCACTGGCTTCTTCATTAAACTTTGCAGCAAACTGAATAATAAAAAAACTGAAGGTTTGGAACGCCCCCTATTTCCTCACCACTCCCTGACTGCCTCCTTACCATTCACTTTGGGAATCACTAGTCTAAACTAAGCATTTTTCCCATGTTTATTGGATTCTGAGGGAATGCACTGCTGCATTTCAAATCTGACACACTAAACTATTATTTGTTTAGCAAAAGCACAAAGCTGGAGAAACTCAGCAGGTCGAACAGTGTCCTTTATACAGCAAAGTTTAAAAATAGATAACCAATGTTTCGGGCTTGAGCCTCTTATCAAGACATGAATGCATACAGCACGATAACAGGCCATTTCAGTCCACGAGTCTGTGCTGCCCAATTTACACCCAATTAACCTACACCCCCAGTATGTTTTTGAATGGTAGGAGGAAACTGGAGCCCCTGGGATAACACATGCAGACAAGCAGGGAACATACAAATTCCTTATAGATAACACAAGATTTGAGCCCCAGGCCTATGTGAAACCTCCTACGACCACAGGGGAAGGTACTAGGTTTGGGGGGGGGTGGGGGCGTGGAATTGGTGGGGAAGGATGAGTGCACGAGTGAGTCACAGAGGGAGCGGTCCCTACAGAGGGCAGAGGGGAGGAGAAAGGAAGTTGTGTCTGGTAATGGGATCCTGTTGTAAGTGCCAGAAAATCTGGAGGATAATGTGTTGGATTCAGAGGCTGGTGGGGTCGTAGGTGATGACAAGGGAGATTCTGTGTTTTTTGTGTCTGTGGGTCAGAAGTGGCCAAGGCAGATGAGCAGGAAATGGAGGAATTGCAGGTGAGGGCTGAGTTGATGGTGGTGGAGGTGAAGCCATGTTTGTGGAAGAAGGCAGACATTTCTGAGGATCTGGACTGGAAGACCTAGTCTTGGGAACAGATGTGGTGAAGAAGGAGAACTTGAGAGAAGGGAATAGAATCCTTGCAGGGGACCGAGTGTGAGGAAGTATAGTCAAGGTAGTTGTGGGAGTTTGTGGGTTTGTAATACATATTGGTGGAAAGATTGTTTCCCTAGATGGAGACAGAGAGATCCAGAAAGGTGAGAGAGTTGTCAGAAATGGACCAGTGAGTTTGAGATTGTGATGGAAGTTGGCCGCAAAGTGAATTAAGTTGACAAGGTCATCACGGGTGCATGAGGCAGACCTGATGTAGTCATCAGTACAATGGAGGAAGAGTTGAGTGGTCTTGCCTGTGTTGGCTTGCAGCATGGATTACGCCACAAAGCCCACAAACAGGCAGGCATATCTTGGACTCATGTGGATACCCATGGTTACTCCTTTGATTTGGAGGAAGTGAGACAATTTAAAGAGGTTGTTTAGAGTGAGGAAAGTTCTGCCAGGTGGAGTAAGGTGGTGGTAGAGGGTGACTGGTTGGGTCTTTGGTCCAGGAAGAAGCAAAGTGCTTTAAGACCTACTATATGGAGGTATAAAGGGATTGAGGCAGTCCAATTCGGGGAATCTGAAGTCATTGAAGAGATGGAGGGCATGTGAGGTATCGTGGATGTAGGTGGGGACAGAGTGGACTAGGGGAGAAAAGGTAGTAAAGGTAAGATGAGACCTGGGGAACGAGCAAGTGGAAACGATGGTTCTACCCGGATGATTAAGTTTGTGTATCTTGGGTAGAAGGTAGGAATGGGAGTCAATGAGGTTGGTGGGCATGGGAGAGAAGTGACCAGAGGTGATGAGGTTGGAGATGGTGCTGGAGACAGTGGTTTGGTGAGTTGTGGTGGGGTCTTGGGGGAGGAGTAGGTAGGAGGAGGTGTCAGAGATGTCGTCTGGCCTCAGCAAGGTAGAGGTCAATGCGCCAGACCACAACACCACCACTCTTGTATGCGGGTTTGATGGTGAGTTTGGGATTGTTGCCGGGAGAGTGGAGGGCAGAGTGTTTGGAGAAAGTAAGATTAGAATACGAGAGGGGAGGGATGAGGTTGAGATGGTTGATGTCTCAGTGGCAGTTGGAAATAAAAAGATACAGAGAGGTGTCCAGGAGGAAGAGGCAGCTTAAAGAAAGGGAAGGGGGTCTTGGGTCAGGATTGGAGAGTCACGGTCATTGGAAGAAGGCCCAGAGACAGAGGCAATGGAAGAAGAGTTCGGCATCGTAGTGTGTGTGGAACTCATTAAGGTGTGGGTGGAAGGGAAGAAGGTAAGGCCTCTGTTGAGGACTGAGCACTCATCTCAGAGAGGTGATAGTCAAGACCAAGCAGGGGTCAGAATGGGAAATGGAGTGATGGAGGGTGTTTGGGGGAGATGGAGGATGGAGATGGGAGGTGAGGGTTGGAGGAATAGGGTTGGGGAGGTCAGAGAAGGAGGTGGGGGTGGCTGAGGTCAGAGGGAGGAGATGGGGGCATGAGTGAGGTCAGGGAGGGGGGGAGATGTCTGAGGGTTAGGTAGTTAGGGGAGCTGAGAGGGGGAGATGGGGTGGAGTAGGGAGAGGTGTAGGGGGATAGGGAAGGGAAAGGAGTAGTAGGGGGATGAGTTTGTTTAGGTTGTGTGAAGGAACCGATTATGCTATTGGAGGAGCAAGTCCATGATCCTATTTGCTTTAATTAACATCATTGAACTGTTTTAAAAAAATTTTGTATTTATCTTTTGCTATAATTATTTATTTTTGCCTCCATTACAACAGTGATTGTACTTTAAGAGTAACTGGTGGACTGAACAGTATTTGAATGTGAAGTGATGTGATATGAGAGTTTATTGTCATATTCAGAAGCATAATGGAGATGTACTAACATTCTTTATTGTTGTAGCTGCACAGGTATGTAAATATATCAACAACAATAGTATAAATGACCGGAATGCGGCATGAGACAAAAAAGAGATAATGAATATGAGAGGAAAGGTAAATATTTTACAGTTGCAGTTGGTGCAAAAACAGTCATGTTCAATAATGCAGACAGATCTGTTGGTGGTCTGGGAGTAGTTCATGGCTGGGGTTTTGTGGGAAGGTTCAAGGATCTTACAGCTCTTTGGGAGAAAAAAACTGTTTGACGTGATGGCTCCAGGAGTGGACCTCTGATGTATGGACTCGCAGGAATTTGAAAGTACTAACCCTATCAACCTTCGTAATATCAATGCTGACAGGTGCATGGTCCCTCGGTTCCTCTTAACTAAAATCCACAATATGCTTCTTGATCTTATTGACATTGAGAGGAAGATTGCTGTTTTGGAATTATACAACCAAATTCTTGATCTCCATTTAATATTCTGACTCAATCTCACTCATTATTTGGCCCACAACGGATTGAATGTATCAATTGTATTCTTGATGAGAGAATCACAGGCGTAGAGGGAATAGAATAGGGGACTAAGCATACAGCTTTGACATTCCCTGTAACATCCTGAGTATGCTTTATTTTCAAAAACACTGTATGAATGCATATGTTCTTTTCAATTCCATTTGTAAATTAATAAGCAATAACATTTGTAAAGGAGTAGGTTATTTTTAAAATAAATATTATATTGTAGCAATTATTGTATTAGATTTAATAGCAAGAAGTAACAAACTTCAAAAGTGTTGAATATCATGTGGTCAGCTAACTTTAAACATGTTATTTTGTCAATTTTCAGAAGAACATTTGTTATGAATAGACAGCCTATCTTAGGAGCCCATGTTCTGATTTGGTATTGTAGATCAAATTTCCAATAAGTAGACATTTTTGTTAAAAGTTGTGGATATTTCTGAAGTCCTTGATTGAAAATCCAAATTATTGTGGATCATGACAGAATTTTATTCAGTATAACTGCTGAAAAAATTGTGTTGTTACAAGTTATGTAATATGTTTTTTTTTAAATACCTGTACACAGCAGAACCAAATCTTTAGTTACAGGGCCTAGTGAAGACAACAGAAAATCTTCAATTTCATTTTTTTGTGCATTTCAGTGGATCAGCTTTCTTATTTGTGAGCTAGTCAACAAATGCCCTTAATTTTTTAAATCAAATATAATGAATAATATTTGAATATGTGTAAGTTAGCATTCCACATTTTGATGTTTACAATTTTATTTGAGCTGCTCAGAATGATATGTAATAATTGTTACATTTTGATTGCAGGCTGCAAGATGGTGATTGGAGCACGGAGAAGTCTTATGTGTGTACTTGGAATCTGGATCGGAGGGGGTTGAACCCAAACCGACCAGATGTTGTGATTTCTGTTTCTAGTGCTGTCATGTGTCTGGCATTCCACCCAACAGAACCTTCTTTGATTGCTGGTATGAATTTGGGCTTTAATTTTTGGCTTGCTTCTCTCCATTATGCAGTAGAGACGAGGAGAAATTAAATTGAACCATTTAAACTCCTCCTCTTGGGTGTTGGAAGGATGTAAATAAAATACTTGCGCATACATACAAAACCTTAGGATGTCCCAAAGCACATTCCAGTCAGTGAAGTACCTTGAAGATTATCATTTGACAGATTAAATTCCTCCAAATAGTGTTAATGTTTCTGTTTTGATGTTGATTTAAATATATTTTGCTCTGGTATCAGAGATGGCTTCCCTTTTCTGAAAATCTTCTGTGGCAATAGAGAAGAGGCACATCAATAATTCTATGGAATCATGATTTTCTCTATGGGTGCAGGTTGCTCACTGAAGGAATCTCCATTTATATAAAATTCTAGATAGAGCTGGAAAGTTGGACACATATGTGTAAAACTTCTGAGGCCTGTCATAGAAAACGGTAGGAATTGAAGTCTCGGATACTGCACAAGACATAGAGATGATCCAGTTCCCAGACACTTTATTGTGCAATAGCACAAGTGCAAGGCAAATGCCCCAGTGGTAATACTGGTAATGAAGTCATTTGCTGACATGATTCCTAATAGAATGTCATTGGATCTAGTCAATAGGTTGTTGGTAAACTAATTTTTAGCATGTGAATTCAATTTGAGATGATGGTGTAAATTAATCAGAAACTGAAATTGTGTTTTGTGCTCTAGTTCTTTCAGGTTGAAGGTTCATTGCAAGATCATTTTTGGATTAAAATGTGCTTTTATTTATTATTGGTTCATCCACAGAAATTATGTTAAGGTTTTTGATTGCTCTAATTATCTAGATTTGAAGTATTGTGTGTTCTGTAGTTCTATATGTTTATGTTTTTAAATGTCAGTGTCTTTTGCCTTTTTTTTTTGTTGAATATTCATATGCTGCTCCCAAGATCTCATCTCTCTCCCAGTAATTTAAAATTCTTACCAGGACTGGTTGTGGTCACTATTCGCCGATTCTTCTGGATCCAAGGGTCTGGTGAGCCCTTTCATTTTGCAGCTTTGCATTTAACTTATTTTGTCCCAGCATTTGTGGATCCATGTTTCAAAGAAACTCTGCATCTTTTCCCTCTATTCCTTCTTTCAGTCCAATGATTCTTAAAGATGACAATTTCCAATCTCTCATATTTCCCAATTTTAAAACGTCATCTTCACAGAAAAGTAAGTGACGATATTCCGAATTGCTATCTTATTTCCAATAAACCAAACTTTGTAGATGCATCTTTATGTAGCCTTTAATTGGTTGATAAAACATTTTGCATAACTTTGCATTGAAATTTTCATAACTTGTGTAAATAAAGCATACTGTATAATGATAACAATATTCTTCTTTAAACTGTTAAACCAGATTTAAGATACTTTTTCTTCCAGTGCCTTCAGCCTGTCTTGTCCAGCCTCTGAATGAGTCATTCGTTCATTTAAGTCTTTCACAACTTCTTTAATTTCCATTATCTTCTCTGATATATCTCTCATCGCTGATTAAAACAACTACATAAAGTTTCCATCATGTTCAGGATGGAGGCTATAAGCTTTGACCGACTCCCCAGCTCTGCTGGCTTCAGCTGGTCCCAAGGCCCCTGCTGAGTCACTCCTCATCAGCCTTCCACTTGATATTCCTAGCTGAGCTGTTACTTCTTCAGTTTTTGTTTTTGGTTGCCTTAGTCATTTTAGCACGAGTTTTATCCATTTTTGATGATAAAATTCTGGGTTTTTTTTGAGCTCTTAAACTGTCTTTTTAATACTTTTTGTGGAGGGCTCTTTCAAAACACTTCTACTCAGCTCATTAGCATGGCCAAGCCCCTATTTAGACACCTGTTAATGCTGTTGTTAGTATGTTCAAGACACGTTGGATAGATTTTTGGATTACAATGGCAAAGAGAGTTGTGAGAATGAGACAGAAAAATAGACACCAAAAATCAGATCTTACTAATAATAGAATAGATTTTAGAGGTTGTAAGGCCAATTATATTTATTTCTTATTCTTGTATGTACACATGGCTATAAGGAACAAAAACTGGAAATATTTATATCATGAATTAAGATCTAACTGATCCAAACTAGTGCTTATATTCTTGATGTGACATTCTCATTCCAATTGAATGTTGTCCCTGGAAGTATCCTTCCACTGCTGCTTAAACACAAGAGCTTGTAAAGCATCATGAAAACCCATCTGACGTCACCACAATAAAATGGGTCATTCTCTCTTCCCAAGTCCTAAACCACGATTAATTGACTAAGTTGCATGAGAGTACTATGGTGATCTGTTTGTGTAGCTTTACCCAGATGTACCAGTAAATCAAAATGCATACCATTTTTTTGAAGCTGTGGTATGCGAGTAAATTTAAATTAGAGAAAAGCTTCCAAGAATAAATGTATAACATGCATTCCTTTGTTTTTCATCACATAAAGGTGAAGTTCTTGTTGCTAAACTCGTGGAAACTTGCCCATGAAGAAATAGTAGTCATGAGAATTTCCTATTCCTGTTATTAATTTTACTCTAATCTCAAACCACAGTGTTCTCAGGAGTCCAATGACATTATTGAACAAAACTTTAATCATTTTTTTTAAAAAGTCATAAATTTCAACTGTGTATGTGTGTGTTGATGTATTAACAGAGAGACAAATATAGATATGGTCATAGGAAAATTCATAAATAGTTATTTAAAAAGTGATTGAACACCATGTAATTTAAAAGTAATTATTTGAGGGAATAAGACAATTAAAAAAACCAGTGAGAATCACAATTTTAAAAATGCCTGATAAAGCTGTTTTACTCATTTGCCAAGCTATTTTATTATCAATGATTTTAATAAAAACAGTCAAAATGAAATATAGTTGGATTGAATTATTGATTTCTGCTAAATATTACAGTACAACTCTGATTATCCAAAGTCAGATTCTCTGAAATCCTCATTTATCTGAAAATTTAAAAAAAATTTGATAAAGGAAGATATCCAAAACAAATCAAAAATCTTTATTTATCTGAATTTTTTTTTTGGAGCTGAACTGACCTCACAGATAGAAAAAAAAATTCACCTGACAGGAAATTAGAACAATTGTCCTCGTTTCAGGTAACTCTCTCCCCCTTACCATTTTTTTTTTTTACCTTCCCCTATTGACTTTTCTCTCCCACTCAAACTGCATGCTGCTATATCCCAGCTGCAAGTGGTTTGGAAGAATCCCTTGTCCTGGCATCAATGAGGAGATCGGCCACCCTGCAGGAGCAGGCCCTTAGTAGGGAGGTGTCGGAGGCTGCCAGCATATTATTGGTGAGAATTAAACATTATTTTAATGTTAGAAAGCCTTCCCTTGTTGTTTGTTGTTGTATGAACACTGTTACAAGTTATTTGCTGTTGCTACTTGACTGTTTTAAAAATGACCAGTTATCTGGAAAAAAATTTTATCTGACGTGGGCCTGGTCCTGACCATTTTGGATAATTGGAGCTGAACTGTATTACTGCAGCTATATTCTTGCCCAGAGAGAAGAGCAGTCAATAACTGAAACCAGCTTCTGGATTTTGTTCTACTGCTCGTATGACTTCTAGAAGTTTTTAAAAAATATTTTATTTTGATTGTCATAGGCTCATAAGAGTCAAACAAACAATATAATCTTTTTAACATTCATGTAACATATAGAATCTGTATTGATCTCCCACCTCCCCACCCCCTCCCACTATCGTACAACTGAAAATACAGTCAATTAATTTACATCGATACAAATTCCAGTGGGATCAAAGACCCCTACAGAAAAATCAGAAAGGTTAAGTAACAAAGAATAAGAAATTAAAAAGAACTTAAATTAAATTAAAAAGAAAATTTTAAAATGTTGAAACAAAACTGAAAGAAACACGTTGTCCCACTTCCTTGATCTCTTTCATTTCCCTGTTGGGACGGATTGGTACAGTACCCTTATTAAGGGTGGGGTGGGGAGGAACTAATCAATCTGTGTGCCAATATATTTCAAGTAAGGTCACCACACCTTAATAAATATGTAATGTTTCTTCCTTAGATTGTATATGATTTTTCTCAAGGGGAATGCAACTTTGATGCATATTCTATCATATGGTATTTAGGTGGGAGTCGAACGTCCATGAAACTGCTATGCTCTTCCTGGCTACTGCCAAGGCTTCCTTCACAAATGAACTTTGGTATTTGGACAGTCTAAAACTCAAATCCCCAATGTCTCCCAGAAGGTTCTCCTTTGGATCATATGGAAAATCCACTTTTGTTATTTTTTTAAGAATGTCTCTCAGGTATTCACAGATGATTTTTCATTTTGGAATATTTTACTTACGATTTTCCAAACTTGAACGTTTATCAACATTATCAGTGTCAATATTAACGGTATCAGCATTGACTACAGTTTATAATGATCAATTTTATAGTTTCCTGCAGATTTCAAGCTCTTTTCATCTCCCTCCCTCCCCACTTCCCACATTTAACAATCACAGTTACACATAACATTCAAGGAACTCACAACAAAGGTATAAGACATATATCAGAGTTTTATGGGTTTGTCACAACATGGCAGCCAGCGCTTACAGGCTGTTTTTTGACTTTTCCTGGTTGGGATGGAATGGAACCTTTTCCCCACCCCCACAATCAATTGAGGGATTGATGGGGAAGGCAGGCTGGCGAGGCGCCATGGTCCACACTATAATCGTGCTACTATGGAATTTAAGTATGGTTGCAAAATTTTCAAAAAAGTGTTATACTTTTTTCTTCTAAGTAATTTTCTCCAGGGAAACACAGCTTTGCATTTCTGTTTTCCAGTGAGTAATACTCAGGCAGGAGTCTGATTTCCAGGTAGCCGCTATGCACTTCCTGGCCACTGCCAATGTGATCATTGTGAATTGGATTTGAAATTTGTATAGGTTCATTGTAAGTCTTATGTCTATTATGTCTCCTAACAGGAACAACTCTGGGTCATGTGGGAATTCCTTACCTATAATTTTTTCTAGAACTTGGCCTAGTTCCATCCAGAAGGGTCTCACCTTGGTTGCATGCACAAAGGTTCCTGTCTCAATGCCGCATCTGAAGGATTAAGCTGACAATTCTAGTTTAGATCTATGGCGTCAGGTGCAGCTGGTGTAGAGAGTTGTAATGTACCAGCCTGTACCGCACATTAATGACTGCAGTCATGCTGATCCAACAAACGTCAGATCAGCCCCGCTCATCAATTGTTATTCTTTGGTCCAACTCCCACCTCTTCCATGATTTGTGAAGGCCTTGTTTTAGGTTCTTCCACTTGGAACAAAAATCATATTGCCGAGAAGAACTTCTGTATGTTCCCCTTTCGAATCATGGGCTCTATCAATAACTCCAAAGCTGTAGAGTGAGGAACGATGGGCTTTATTATACTTTGTAGCTGGCCCAATTCCAAGTACTCCCCCAGGGAGAGGGAGGTTGACCTTTATTTCAGGGTCACAAGGGGAGGAGTTACCAGGGAGCAAGTCACCAGTGGGGGACAGGCCAACTATCCATCAGCAGATACATATTCAAATCACCACATTCACCCCCTCTTTTAAGACAAAAACCCACTGGGTTAAAAGTCTTAGATGCTCAGTCGATTGGCTGCTTTTCTTTGCCTCTGTGACTGGCGCAGCTCTGCCGGTGGTATAATGGTCGGCTCCATTGCTAGTCATGTGTCCTGAGGCTGGGGAAGGAGGGCTGGCTCTGTCGGAGGTGAGGCTTGGTTGTATGTGGGGGCAGTCATGGTGGTTGGAGCAACTGGAGCAAGGTCTGGAGTGCGTGGCATGGTGGGCGGGTGTGGGTTGCTGATCTGCACTGAGTCCCTGAGGGGGGCAGTATGAGTGTAGGTAGGACCTAGGTTGAAGGGGGTGGGGTGTGGGCAGGGATCTCTAGCACCTGCCAGGTCCTGGATGAGGACTATTTCGTTGTGGCTGTTTGGGTACACCACGTAGGCATATCGAGGGTTGGCATGCAGGAGTTGTAATTCTTTGACCAATGGGTTGGACTTGTGACCCCTCACATTTCCACAGCAGGACAGGTCCCCGGGATGAGAGCCAGTGTGGTACTGTTCGTCAATTTCCTGGGGAAGGAAAACTTATTCATGTGGGATTGTGTTGGTAGTGGTGCATGGAATGGTATGGAGTGCTTCCAGCAGGACTTCCTGCCAATGCCAGGCCTTTTAATTTAAGAGCAAGGAGGACTGCTTTCCAAACTGGAGTTTTCTCTCTTGACCTGGCAGTTCCCCTGGGGGTTCCCCTAGTGGCAATGCCTCTAGCCAACAGGTACTGCCGTAGTTAGTCACTCATAAAAGAGGACCCCCCCCCCCCCCCGATGTAATTTGGGTACCTGAAGAGAGTAAGTAGGCTGCAGGAGTGCCTTTATGATGGTGGCTGAGTATATGTTGGGACAGTGGATAGCAAAAGGGAACATGAAGTTCTTGTCAATGATGTTCAGAAAGTATACATTCCTATTGGATGAGGGTAGAGGCCCCTTGAAATCAATGCTGAGTCGTTCAAAGGGGTGTGTTGCGTTTATGAGGTGCGACTTGTCGGGCTGGAAGAACTGTGGTGTGCATTCCACACAGACCCGACAGTGTCTGGTCAACGATCTGACATCCTCAATAGAGTAGGGAATGTTCCGGGCTTTCATGAAGTGGAACAATTTTTGTGAATCAAGGGACGGAAGACGGTTAAGTTACACACTGACGTATGTCCCCCAGGACAGGGCGATAAGGGGTGGGATGGGTGGGGGGGGGGGGGGTCGTTGAGCTTGCCCGGCCAGTATAGGATGTTGTAAGCGGAGAGGTTGATTCTCTACCTCAGAAATTTACCATTTTTGATCTTGCCCTGCAATTTGGTATTGAACATGAATACAATGGCTCATTGGTCCATTAGCAAAGTAAATCTCTTCCTGGCCAAGTAATGACATAAGTGGCATACCGCCTCAATGATGACCTGTCCCTCCTTCTCGACAGAGGAGTGCCGTGTCTCAGGACTGTGAAGGATATGCGGAAAAAAGGTACTGGCCTGACTGCCTGGTTGAGAGTGGTGGCCAGTGTGAAGTCAGAGGCATCGCTTTGCACCTGAAACGGGATAGATTCATCCACAGCATGCATTGTGGCTTTGGCGATGTCTCCCTTAATCTGGGAGAAGATTGCCTGGGTTTCTGTCAATAAGGGGAAGGTTGTGAATCTTACCGGGAGTAGGCTTTATCGGCATAGTTGGGCACCCATTGGGCATAATAGGAAAAGCCTTAAGGTTGTGTGGGATCGGGATTTCCATAAGGTGACGCATGCGGTTGGGGGAAATGACATCATGTGCCAAGAAGCATCCGAGGAGGGCCAGGCAAGTTGTGCTAAACACACACTTGTCCTCGTTGTAGGTCAGATTGAGGGACTTAGCAGTATGGAGGAATTTGGCAAGGTTTGCGTCATGGTCCTTCTGGTCTTAGCTGCAGATGATGACATTATCTAGGTAGGGGAACGGGCCATCAGTTTGTGCTTGTCCACTATCTGCTCCATCTCCCTCTGAAATATGGAGACACCATTGGTGACTCCGAAGGGTACCATGAGGAAGTGGTGGAGCCTGCCATCTGCTTCAAATGTGGCAGATTGGTGGTCTCCTGGGCGTAAGGGGAGATGGTGATAGACTGACTTTAAGTTGATGGTTCAGAACGCCCTGTACTGGGCGATCTTGTTGACCATGTCAGCAATCCGGGGAAGGGGGTATGTGTCCAGCTGTGTGAAGTGGTTGATCGTTTGGCTATAGTTGATCATCATACAGGGTTTACTTCCACCCCTGACCATAATGACTTGGGCTCTTCACAGGCTGGAGCTGGATGCTATGACCCCCTTCAGTCACTGCACCTCTGACTTTATGAATGCCCGGTACTCAGTGCTGTAGAGTCTACTCTTAGTCACTACGAGCTTACAGTCTGGGGTCATGGTTCTCAAACAGTGATGGTGGGGTATGCAGAGGGTGGAGAGAATGCAGGTAGGGGTCTGTGAGCTGGGGGTTGTTTACAGTGATGGGTGGTTGGGGCCCCCGAACACCATTGTGATACTCCTGAACTGGCTTTGGAAGTCCAGCCCCAGAAGGTTCGGTGCATAGAGCTGAGACATTAACAGTAAATGGAAATTGTCATAATGTTTACCACGCATTGTTAATGATGCAATACAATACCCCTGGATCCCGGCAGATTGGTTGTTTAAGGTCATTGATATTGTGCCGCTCATTTGACTGACGGGGAGTGAGAGTTTGTGAGCAATGTCGGGGTGGATGAAGCTTTCAGTGCTTTCACTATCGAACAAGCAGTTAGTTTCCCATTTACCTCGATCTCCATCATTGAGTGGGTGATCAAGTGAGGGCTGCCCTGATCCAAGATGATGGGTGCTAGTACTGGGTCATTGTCACTGTCAGAGTGGGAGCCAGTTCGATAAGATGGTGGTCCCCAGGTTGGCCACATTATCGCACCAGGAGAGGTGGATGAAAAAGACAGAAATGATGTTGTCCATGATAGTGAAAGTAGAGTCATCAGGTAAGATGGTGATTCCCCTGGGTCGCACACATGGTCGAGCCATTTGAGGCTGGAAGTGACGTTGTTGCTGTGGGAGGAAGTGAAGTTGGGTTCAATGGCTGATCCTCGGGGGTTCATGTGGTGCTGCTCAGTAGGGAAGGCTTCAACTTACACACTCTCTTAGTGCCCTTTCTTCCTGTACCCTGAGCAGGTGGCTTCTCTCGCTGGGCAGCGTTGCCGGGAATGCTTCTGGCCACAGAAGTAGCACTTTCGGTGCTTGGTGGCAGTGGTGGGATCAAGGCCTCCCTGTATGAAGTCTGTGTTGCCATGTCCCAAATTGGATGCGCCCGTGGCCTGCACGCCTGCACTGTTGTTGCTGGCAGCGATGGATTCAGTGTTGCGGTGGGCTGAATCTAAAGGCTTAATGAGCTGGAGGGCTCTCTGCAATGTCTTCCTCTAGCAGTCACTGGCAGATGTAATCAGACCTTATCCCAGCCATGCAGGTGTCCTGGATCAGCTTTTCCACATACTGGTCTGACGATACTTGGGCAGGGATATTGTTCCTGCATTCTCACCCCAGATCGTGCAGGATCCAAAAGAAATCATCCAGAGTCTCACCTGGTTGTTGTTTACTCGAGGCCAGGAGGTACTGTGAGTAGAGTTCGTTTACCCATGGTCTGTAGAGTTTGCGGAGCTCAGTCACAAAGCCCCTGATCACCAAGTACGCACGGCAGCCGACCCTTGCTCACGAGGTCCTCAGAAGCTTCCAGGTAGTCTGTGAAGCATTCAATCCACTCTTTGTTTAGCTCTGGGCATCTGTCGGGTCGCGAGGAACGATAGGTTTTATTATATTTTAGACTTGTAGCTGGCCCAATTCCAAGTGCATGACTGAGGACTGGGAGAGGGAGGTCGACCTTTATTCCAGGGTCACAAGGGGAAGAGTTACCAGTGGGGACGGGCCAGCTATCCATCGGCAGTTACATATTCATATCACCACATTATATCACTGCGTGTTGGTAGGGCGATAGTAGGACCTAATTTGTCCTGCAGAAAAGATCTTATCTGAAGGTAGCAGTGGAAAGTCTTATTTTATAAATCATACTTATGCCTGAGTTGTTTTTTTAAATTTTTTTTATAATTTTTTATTTTTCACACCATAAATCACATTAACCATGATACACATTTTTTACTTTACACACATATACAATGTAATTTTCTCCCCCCCCTCCTCCCCTCCCACCCTCCCCACCTCCCCCCTCTCGTCCATTTAAGGTATAAAATCTAGGATACATTAAACCAGTCAGACAATGTTTTCATTCAATAAAAATACACCAGAAATTCCACTGAGTCCATTCTTTTCATTTCCTTTTCCTTCCGTTAACTTAGGTAGTGATTGTCCCCGGTAGGTTTTCGCTATAAGGCTGTTTAATATAAGGCTCCCATACTTGTTCGAATATTTCAATATTATTTCTTAAACTATATGTTATTTTTTCTAATGGAATACATTTATTCATTTCTATATACCATTGTTGTATTTTCAAATTATCTTCCGATTTCCAGGTTGACATAATACATTTTTTTGCTACGGCTAGAGCTATCTTAACAAATCTTTTTTGTGCATCTTCCAAATCAATTCCAAATTCTTTGTTTTTAATGTTACTTAGGAGAAAGATCTCTGGATTCTTTGGTATATTGTTTTCTGTTATTTTATTTAATATCTGATTGAGATCTTCCCAAAATTTTTCTACTTTTTCACATGTCCAGATTGCATGAATTGTTGTTCCCATTTCTTTTTTACATCGAAAACATCTATCAGATACTGTTGGGTCCCATTTATTTAACTTTTGAGGTGTAATGTATAGCCTGTGTATCCAGTTATATTGTATCATACGTAGCCTCGTATTTATTGTATTTCTCATCGTTCCAGAGCATAACTTCTCCCATGTTTCCTTTTTTATCTTTATATTTAAATCCTGTTCCCATTTTTGTTTAGTTTTACCATTTGTTTCCTCATTCTCCTTACTTATGCCTGAGTTGTTCAAATGACATTAGCTGCTCCTTATCGTAACAGTCCTCTACACACCTGATGCCATAACAATGCCAGATGTCCAGGATCTTGTTACCTACCATCAATGGTATTAATCTATTTGGAGTCTGATGTTTTTGGGGACAGCTCCCCTTTGATTCCTAGATATTGGTTAATTTTATTCCAAATCAAGATAATTTGTTTTCCCAGAAAACAATTTAGCTTTCCATTTATAAATAAAGTCCTCTGCTACCTTCTCGCCTACTCTGTGCAGATCAATTTGTGCCCAGGATGGTACACCTCCCCCTTCAAAGAATGAGGCGATGTATCTTAACTGGACAACCCAATATTATTTTTTTTAAAGTCTGGCATTTGTAATGTACCCAGACTGTAATTCCAGGTCAATTTTTCCATAGAGACCCTGTCTACGTTTCCATTCCATAAAAATGTTCTTATTCATGAGAGCAAATTTTGGAAGAATCCCTGGGGTAATGCAACGGGCAATGTCTTTCCCAAAACGATCTTACCTTTGTACATAGCCAGGTGGAGTGAAGCAATCAACTGCTTGGGCTGCCCAGTAATTTTTTTTTTTTAAACCTCCCTCAAATTATAGTCCCACATCAACTTTTCCATGGAGATTCTAGCCACTTTACTGTTCCACAGGAACCTTCTGACACATTTGTTGAGCATCTTTTTAAAAAAAAATCCCTGGAGCAAGAAAATAGATAATGACTGAAAAATATATTGGAGCCTTAGCATCATCTTCATTCTGACACATTTAACTCTGTCTGTCAGTGTTGTGGGCTGAGTTCTCCATGTTGCAAGGTCCTCCTCAGTCTTCTGGAGCAAAAGGAGATAATTGAGTTTGCATAAGGTGCACAAATCTTTGTCTACTTTTATCCCAGATATTTAATACCTTCTTGCAGATGTTTAAATTGACCTCTGTTGATATTGTCCATAATCCCCTTTCGTTAAAGGCATAATTTAACATTTGTCTAGATTATACCCTGAGACCATAATCCTCAGCGTAGCCAACAACTCCCTGGGGTCTGTCAAAAATACTAACACATCATCAGCAAAAAGGTTGATTTTTCTGTTCCACCTGGCTCACCCTGAACCCCTTTATGCCTGGATCTCACCAAATGGCTTCTGTCGGTGGCTCAATTACCAGTATGAACAGCACTGGGGATGATGGACAGCCCTGCATACTGGACCTGCTCAATGGGAACACGAGATATCTGCCCATTTGTAATAATTTTAGCTTGGGGTTTACAATAAAGTGTCCTCACCCAATTAATAAAAATTTGACAATCCAAATTTCTCCAGTACTTTGAACAAAAAGTCCCACTCCAATCTCTTTCTCTGCATTCAGAGCTATGGCCACTCCTGGATCCACCCTTGACTGTGCCAGATGTACTACATTAAGCAATCTAGCTATGTTGTTTGCTGATTGTCTTCTTTCTACAAATCCATCTTGATCTGGATTTGTTAATTTCAGCCCAAGCAGTTGATTGCTTCACTCCACCTGGCTATGTACAAAGGTAAGATCGTTCTGGGAAAGACATTGCCCGTTGCGTTGCCCCAGGGATTCTTCCAAAATGTGCTCTCATGAATAAGAACATTTTTATGGAATGGAAACATAGACAGGGTCTCTATGGAAAAATTGACCTGGAATTACAGTCTGGGTACATTACAAATTCCAACCTATTGGCCAATGCTTTTACAATGACTTTATAATCTGTGTTCAATAACAAGATGGGTCTATACGAGGCATGATTCAAAGGGTCCGTGTCTTTTTTTGGAATCACTGATGATTGCTGTTGAGTGACTCCGAGAAGTTAATATTTCTCCATTTTGAGAGCCTGACTTTTGCTTATTCCATTTCCCAACTGCATATTTTGAAAAACGTGTGAAGAAGCAGATACTAATATTGGATAGTGGTTTAGTCAGCACCTGAATAGAAGGTTGGCATTGTGGATTTGACTTGCAGACTTAGAATCATAGTAGAATATTATGGCACAAAAACAGGCCCTTTGGACCTGCTGAACTATTTTTCCGTCAAGTCCCACTGACCTGCACCCAGTCCATAGCCCTCCATACCCTCCCCATCCATGGACAAATATAAAAATTGAGCCTACATTCACCACTTCAACTGGCAGCTCGTTCCACACTCCCACCACTCTCTCTGTGAAGATCTACCCCCTTTCACCTTTAACCCCTGTCCTCTGGTTTGTATCTCACCTAACCTCAGTGGGGGGAAAAAAAGCTTGCCTCATTTACTCTGTCTATACCCTTCATAATTTCCCCTCATTCTTCTATGCTCCAGGGAATAAAGTCCTAACCTGTTTAACCTTTACTTGTAACAGTTTCTGAAGTCGTAGCAACATCCTAGTAAATCTTCTCTGCACTCTTTCCTTCTTATTGATATCAGCCTTATTGAACAAAAACATCTTAAATTTTGACCTTCTCTTTCAGAATCTTTTAGAATGAGTTATTTGTTCTCGTCCGTAATCTTATTTCTTCTAAAGAGAATATTTTCAATGATTGTTATATTTTGGATTCTAAAACTTCCCCAAACATATAAAAAATATAGGAATATTATAACAATATTTCAGAAACAATTATTTACTTGATTCAAGGAGCTTGCAGACACAAGATAAAGCTATTAAGCAGACTGTGATTTAAATTACAGTTCTTGTCATTTGTCTTTACCACCACTAGAGGATGCTAGTTGGAGAAAATGAGCAAAGGATTAAAAAGCTATCATTTTTATTACCGTGAAACTTGGTAATGAACATTGTATTCAGCAGAAAACAATGATATGAAGAGTTTCAAAAAACATAATTCTGACTTTTGCTTGAGACTGAATAGGGGACAGTTCTACCTTGTTGCCCTTTGAACAAATTTAATTGATGCAGACAGTTGCAATCTTGCTTTCAATAAATTGCAAAGATAGGAGCAAAGGATAAATATCTTTGTATATGTGATGTGATACACTTTATTGTCATTATGCTGGTATAACAGCCAATGAAACATAATCAGGATGAACTGGAATGTAAAATAGAGTGACATCCATTACAATAAACACATTCAATTAAAAAAAATCATAATAAACCATGAACAATTAAAACCAGATTATTTTAAAATAAATTATTTTTTAAATGTCTGATTCTAAAATAGAAGCGCAGCACTGCTCAACTGTGAAATGGTATTTAATATTATCACGGCTTCATGAAAAAAGCCCTTTTTAAGTCTAGTAGTTCTCGAGTGAAGGTTCCTAAAACGTTTGCCTGATGGTAGGAGAGTAAATAGTTCATGGTTAGGATATGTGGCGTCTTTGATAATATTTCTCAGTGGTGGCCAGCATTTTTTTGGTGAGAATTAAACATTATTTTAATGCTTAAAAAGCCTTACCTGTTGTTTGTTGTTTAAGTGATTTGCTGTTGCTATTGGGCTGTTCTTAAAAAAAAAACAAAATGACTAGTTCTTAAAAAAAAAACAACTTTATTCAACGTAGGCCCGGTCCGGGCAATTTCGGATAATCAGAGTTGTATTATACATCTATAGAAATCTAATAGTATTCTCGGGCGGAGGTGTAACTTCCTCATACATCTTATGAGCTCCCGTTTTAGTAAAATGGATTATCACTGCAAAGGATAGTAATAGACAGGAGAATGGTCACAATTGACATTTAACATTTCACACAAGCTCCAATCACAACACAAGTCACAGACCAGTGACAGTTCGATACTGTAGCGGCCTGCAAACCAAGTCATAACATGGCTCACAAAATGGCCAGCGAACGGGGCAATTGTGAGAGCCCTGCAGGGACCAATGGTCATTGTCCCACGTGACCTCCCACGGAATGGGAAACTGTGGGCAATGGTAGGAACGTCAGCCAGACGTGCTGTGATGACGTCACTCCTGTCGTCAGAGGCAGGGAGTGAATATAAGCAGAGCTGGCAGTACAACAAATGATTCTTTGACCTCGACTCCACTGTGTGTGTGATTCATATTCCACACTTTGCATAGCGCGCACACTATAATATGTTTGAAGAACTGAAAGAATGCTTGCCACAGTCTGTTCCAGAATTCGATACGTTAGCAAAGACATTGTGATTTTGAAAGGGAGAACCATGCTGACAGCTGGAGAGGAAACAACTCCTTGAAAGTAGTTCTGTGGCCAACCATTTTTGTGGAATTCAGAGCAAAGCATGCTCTGAAAATGACTGGGCCTTTTCAGTGGATTGACCGGAGCCAGGAGGGTCTTTTTGGGAGCTTCATTTTGATTGTGACTAACAGTGGAGGTCACTTGTAGAGACTGCTTCATTTTAAGTGTGACTACTAGCAGTGAAGTTACTTGGAGAGACCAGTGCCATGGTCTTGGAAGCTTCATGGAGGCTACCCAGTTCGAGTCTTGCCTACAAAAGGACCAGGAGTGCAGTGACCACAGCTCATGTGGATGGACATTTCTTCAAAGGCAATGCAAGAAGAATTTGAGTCTGTAACAGCCACAACTTCAATCTTCCCATCAGTTCAACATTATTTCTGGGCATCAAATTTCAAAGACTTGCACTTCAACATTGAATTTGAAAGACTGAACTTTGAAATAACTTTCTAGATTTTGGCCTGGACTGTAATGGTTTGGGTATATCACACACACGTACATACTCTAGACCCCTGTGCATAGCTTGGGATAGATTTAGTGTTAAGGATAGTTTAAAAGTTAAGACTATGGTTTAAGAGTTAGAATTAAAATTAGTTGTTTTAAAATTAAACACTGTCTTGTTCGTAACAATCTCAAAAAAAAAGACGTTGTGCCTTTTTGATCAACATCGATTAATTCAAAGATCAAGTGAGATCATCAGAGATATGGACTACCAGAGATTTGAAGCTCTGTAACTGCTCCATTGATGTAAATAGGGACGTGTGTGTGGATTCCTGCCCATCTAAAATCCACAATGATCTTTTTTGTCTTCTGGGTATTGAGTAACAAATTGTTCTCAGCACACCACAAGGCTAGGTGGTGAACCTCACCCCTGTAGGCCGTTTCATTGTCCCCTGTATCAGGCCTACCATTGTGGTGCCATCTGTGAACTTAATAATTAAGTTTGAATTGTACATAGGAACGCAGTTGGAGGTAAAGATGGAATGCAAAAGGGAGCTCAGCACGGAACCCTGGGGCATTCTGGTATTAAAGGTGAGACTGGAGGAGTATTATTTGAGAGAAAAAAACCAAAGGACCAATTACCATTAGAGTCACAGAATCCTATATAAAGCACAGAAACAGGCCTAAAGCCCCGGCTTGACTGCCGAATCGTGCGCTCTCTTGCTTTTATTCCACACTTACATTAGGCCCACACCATTCCAGTCCCCTCCCATATATGTAGTTATCCAAGTACTTTTTAAAGGGAAGCTAATATACCTGCCACCACCTCTGTTTGACAGCCCATGCAACTTGCTCACCACCTTCAGAGCGGAAAAACTATCCCCTTGAGTCTTATGTTCTGCCCCTCCCTCACCTTGTAGTTATAACCTCTAGTCTTAAGTTCTCATTCTCTTAGAAACAGACTATGACTCTTCACATTCCCAATGCCCCTCATGATTTTCTAGACTTTAATAAAATCTCATCTCAATCTCTCAGTACATTAAGGAAAACTGGCCTAATTTTTCCAGTTTCATGATAACACTATATTTGTGAGCAAATCTTGACTAAGGGCTCCGGCCCAAAATGTCAGTATTATTTGCTTCCCTTTGCTTCCTTTCAGTGCTGCATGATCTGCTGAGTGACTCCTGCATTTTTGTGCATTTCATTAACCGAGTAAGTTCTGTTTACCCTTATACAGTTGAATTGCATCTGCCATTCCTTAGCCCAGTTCCCCATCTGGTCTACATTCTGTTACCAACCCTTATAACTTTCATTATCCACAGTATCATCTTTTGGTCATCTGCAAACTTTCTTTGCCACAAGCATCTTTGTCCACAGTACAAATCCCTAAGGGTCTCACTGGTCCCGGTCCTCCTGTTTGGAAAAACTTTCCTATATCTAACTCTGATCCACAGAGCCAGTTTTTTTTTAATCCAGTTGGTCTCCCATCCTAAACCTTCCATATCAAACTAACAGGAGGGACCCAATCAAACTCCTTACTAAAATTCATATAAGCAATATCATCTGCCTTGCCCTTGTCTACCCTCTTTGTTTGCTCTTCAAAACAGTCTATTAAGTCATGAGACACTATTTCCCATGCACACTTCTATGCTGGTTCTCCCTAATTTTCTTCTGACCATCCAAAAGTTGATCATTCTATCTCTTAGAATATTTTTCAGCTACTTTTAAACAATGCAACTACATTTCCCATCCTGTCAACTTTTGAAACTTTTCTTTTCCTCAACATTTAATTAAAAATGTCTGTCAAGGACCCAATCATTTCCTTTGTGGATTTTCACAATGTTCTAGGATGTATCTGGTCTTGGCCTGAAGATTTATTCATCTTGATGTAATCTAAGACTGCTATCACTTCTTCATTATTGATGTAGACATGTTCTAGGCTATGTTTAGTGACCTTCCTCCCCTCCTGCTCCTGCTTATCATGTTCAACAGTAAACACAAATATCTTTCTTGTCTCCTCTGGCTCCATACCTAGTTTCCATCCTGATCTTTAAAGGGCCCTATTCCTTCCCTTGTGACCCTTTTGTTTCTGATATACTTACAAATCTTTTTGTATTCTCCCCTACACTTTATGCCAAAGTTTCCTCTTTGCTATGCTATTACTCCTCAAAGGATGCCATCTGCCTGTATCTTATAAATGCCTCCTTTTTCTTTCTGGTCTATTCTCTATACCTCTTGTTAACCATTGTTCCTTTACTTTGCCATTCCTGCCCTTTACCCTACTGGGAATTTGTTTGTTCTTAAAACCCCAATTTGGCAGTTATGCCTTAACTCTCTAGTTCCAGTTAACTATTGCTAACTCCTGCCTAATCTTGTTAAAATTGGTCTTTCTCTAATTTAGAATTTTAACTTGAGGACCAATATTATCTTCTTCCATGGTTTGTTGATATTAATAGAATTGTGGTCACTGGTCCCAAAGTGTTCCCCGACATATACCTTAGTTACCTAACCAGCTTTATTTCCCAGTACAAGAACCCATATTTCTTCTTCCCTGGTAGGCAAATCCACAGAAAATTCTTCTGGACACACTTAAAGTTCACTCCATCCAATCCCATAATACTTTTGCATTCCCACTCAGTGTAGTTGGTGAAGTTGAAATTGCCAACAATAATTGTTGTTTTCCTACACTCATCAAGGTGGCTACTTCTTTTCAGTTCCTAATTTTGTCATACAGTAGCTCTACTGCAATACCCTCTCTAAATACTACTGTGATGCCTCCTTTATGTCCAGTTTCTTTCTTCTTTGGCTTGGCTTCGCGGACGAAGATTTATGGAGGGGGTAAATGTCCACGTCAGCTGCAGGCTCGTTTGTGGCTGACAAGTCTGATGCGGGACAGGCAGACACGGTTGCAGTGGTTGCAGGGGAAAATTGGTTGGTTGGGGTTGGGTGATGGGTTTTTCCTCCTTTGCCTTTTGTCAGTGAGGTGGGCTCTGCGGTCTTCTTCAAAGGAGGTTGCTGCCCGCCAAACTGTGAGGCGCCAAGATGCACGGTTTGAGGCGATTTCAGCCCACTGGCGGTGGTCAATGTGGCAGGCACCAAGAGATTTCTTTAGGCAGTCCTTGTACCTTTTCTTTGGTGCACCTCTGTCACGGTGGCCAGTGGAGAGCTCGCCATATAACACGATCTTGGAAAGGCGATGGTCCTCCATTCTGGAGACGTGACCCACCCAGCGCAGCTGGATCTTCAGCAGCGTGGACTCGATGCTGTTGACCTCTGCCATCTCGAGTACTTCGACGTTAGGGATGAAAGCGCTCCAATGAATGTTGAGGATGGAGCGGAGACAACGCTGGTGGAAGCGTTCTAGGAGCCGTAGGTGATGCCGGTAGAGGACCCATGATTCGGAGCCGAACAGGAGTGTGGGTATGACAACGGCTCTGTATACGCTTATCTTTGTGGGGTTTTTCAGTTGGTTGTTTTTCCAGACTCTTTTGTGTAGTCTTCCAAAGGCGCTATTTGCCTTGGCGAGTCTGTTGTCTATCTCGTTTATTGTCTATCCAGTTTAAGTCCTACCTTATTTGACTTATTGGCTGATATAGTGATGTTTCTTGATATTTTTATACATCAGTATTAATAAACTATCAGATTATGTATGAAGGAGAAAAATTGTTCTCCAAATGCATATGCTTTTCACTTCAGGTGGACTTTACAATGGAGAAGTTTTGGTGTGGAACAGCAGTAAAACTGATGATCCTTTAGTCGCTAGATCAGGAATGTCTGAAGACACTCACAGAGAACCTGTTTATCAGGTAAAATACTTAGTTTGTCCCTCCTTGGCTGCTTTCATACTGTTTTGACTCTGTTCAAGGTCTTCAAGCTGATTGAAACTCGTATAAATTCAGTCTGTCACACTTTCTATGCCAACATTTATATTGCCAATGCCATTTGTACATTTGGTGTGTTATTTGCATGATGGGAACTCTTTTGAGATCCATTCCATGTTTGCAGGCTATGAATGTTTTAAAGGTACAACTTAAATTTTCTTTTTGGACAATACAGCACGTAACCGGCCATTTCAGCCCATGAGTCCATGCGATCCAATTAACCTACACCTCCAGTACATTTTGAAAGGTGGAAACCAGAGCCCCTGGGGAAAACCCATGCAGTCACAGGGAGAACATAGAAACTCCTTACAGACAGCGTGGGATTCGAACACTGGTCCCAATTGCTGGCATTGTAAAGGCATTGCGCTAACCGCTACGCCAGCCATTAAAATGAGGAAAAAAGGGGGAGTCACGTGATGGAGTAGTGGCCGGACGGTGAACTCCAGCCCTCTCCAGAAAAGTCGGGAAAAACAAAGGAAAACACAAAGGCACAAAAATTAAAATTAAAGAAAAGTGAGTATAAAGGTGGAAAGAAGATGGCGACGAAAAAAGAAAAATTGAAATCAACGGTAAGAAGAGAGGAAGAGAAGACAACGGAAGAAGAAGGAGAAGGCCTTACCTGCTCGAAGAGGCCCGCGGTGGAGAGAGAAACCCGCTCCCTCAGGTCGGTAAAAAGTGGACTACAAAAATGGCTCGCTGAGCCGAGTAAAAGTGCGCAACCGCGCATGCGCGAGGAGTCGCGCATGCGTGATGCGCATGCAAAATAACACACTGACGGGAGGGGTGACCAGCTGGGGAGTTGATCTCCACAGCTGGCAATGACAGCTGCAGAACACCTGCAGCAAGAGAACATAGAAGACAACGAAAACAAGAAAGAAGAGAAGAAAAGGGCAACAAAGAAACAACAGATGGCCAACCCAGAGGAAGAGGAAGAGTACAGTGCGAGTGAATTCGCAAATCCAAATGGAGAGGGGAGATGTGGTTGTCCGACAAGGGATAAAGGACAACTCAGGAGGGGAAGGGGAGATTGGGGCTAAAGAAGTTTTAAATAGGAGAATAAGGAAAATGTTTGATGTTTTAGGAATGTTGTCTTATAAAGGGTTCAAAACAAGAAAACAGAAATGGATAAGAAGGAAAGGTAATGATGGAGAAACGGAAAGGGAAGATAAACAAAGTATAAAATGGCTACGTTGAACTATATGACTTTAAATATTAATGGAATACATAACCAAATTAAAAGGAAGAAACTGCTAAATTTACTGAAAAAAGAAAAAATTGATCTAGCATTTGTGCAAGAAACACATTTAACTGAATTGGAGCACAAGAAATTAAAGAGAAATTGGGTAGGACACGTAACAGCAGCATCGTACAATTCAAAAGCATGAGGAGTAGCTATATTAATTAGTAAAAATGTGCCATTTAAAATAGAAGAGGAAATAATAGATCCACCAGGGAGATATGTAATGATAAAATGTCAGATATATTCGGAGTTTTGGAATCTACTCAATGTATATTCACCTAACGAAGAAGATCAAAAGTTTATGCAAGATATCTTTTTGAAGGTAGCAGATACGCAAGGGAACATATTAATAGGAGGGGATTTCAACCTGAATTTGGATTCAACTATGGACAAAACTGGGAAAAAAATTAACAGAAAGAACAAAGTAACCAAATTTATAATTAAATCGATGGAAGAAATGCAACTTTTGGATATATGGAGGAAACAACACCCAAATGAAAAGGAATATTCATATTACTCAGCTAGACATAAAACATACTCAAGAATAGACCTATTTTTGTTATCAGCTCGTATGCAAGATAGAGTAAGAAAAACAGAATATAAAGCTAGAATACTATCGGACCATTCACCGTTAATATTGACAGTAAAGTTAGAAGACATCCCTCCAAGAATGTATAGATGGAGATTAAACCCCATGTTACTTAAAAGGCAGGATTTTAGAGAATTTATGTAAAAACAAATAAAAATGTATTTTGAAATAAATATGGAATCAGTGGAAGATAAGTTTATACTATGGGATGCAATGAAAGCATTCATTAGAGGGCAAATAATAAGTTATGTAACCAAGATGAAGAAGGACTATAACCAGGAAACAGAGCAGTTGGAAAGCGAAATAGTAAATATAGAAAAAGAATTAGCAATGAAGGAAGATACAACTAAAAGAAGAGAATTGGCGGATAAAAAAATAAAATATGAAACACTACAAACAAATAAGGTGGAGAAGAATATAATGAAGACAAAACAGAAATATTATGAACTAGGTGAAAAAACGCACAAAATCCTAGCATGGCAGCTTATGACAGAACAAGCTAAGAAAATGGTATTGGCATCAAGGAAAAAAGACAAACAAATTACATATAATCCAAAAGAAATTAAGGAAAACTTTAGAGAATTCTATGAACAATTATACCGAACTGAAAACGAAGGGAAAGAAGGGAAAATAGATGAATTTCTGACTAAAATTGAACTACCAAAACTACAAATAGAGGAACAAAATAAATTAACAGAGCCATTTTGAATAGTAGAAATACAAGAGATAATAAAAAAATTACCAAATAATAAGACACCAGGAGAGGATGGATTCCCAATAGAATTCTACAAAACATTTAAAGACTTATTAATTCCGCCCCTCCTGGAAGTAATCAACCAGATTGATAAAACACAAAGCTTTCCAGATTCATGTAAAACAGCAATAATTACAGTAATACTAAAGCAAGGGAAAGATCCACTCTCACCAGCGTCATATAGACCAATATCTTTACTTAACACAGATTATAAGATAATAGCTAAACTATTAGCAAACAGATTAGCAGAGTATGTACCGAAAATGGTAAATTTAGATCAAACTGGATTTATCAAAAAAAGACGCACAACAGACAATATTTGTAAATTTATTAACTTAATTCATGCAGTAGAAGGGAATAAAGCACCTACAGTAGCAGTTGGTTTAGACGCAGAGAAGGCCTTTGACAAAGTAGAATGGAATTATTTGTTCAAAGTATTGCAAAAATTCAGTTTACCGGAGAAGTATATTAATTGGATTAAAGCATTATATAAGGGACCGTTAGCGAAAGTGACAGTAAATGGACATGTATCAAAGCAATTTAACTTAAGCAGGTCAGCACGGCAGGGATGCCCACTATCACCTTTATTGTTTGCGTTAGCTATAGAACCACTAGCAGAATTGATAAGAACAGATAATAATATAAAAGGAATAAAAATAAAAGACAAGGAATATAAAATCAGTTTATTTGCGGATGATGTTATAGTGTACTTAACAGAACCAGAACTATCAGTAAAAGAATTATATAAGAAATTGAAGGAATATGGAGAAGTGTCGGGTTACAAGATAAACGTAAATAAAAGTGAAGCAATGCCTATGAATAATGCGGATTTCTCAAAATTTAAGAAGGAATCACCATTTAGATGGCAAATGCAAGCAACAAGATACCTAGGTGTACAAATAAACAAAAATCTCAGCCAACTATATAAACTCAATTATTATCCACTAATGAAAAAATTACAGGACGATTTAGAGCATTGGAAAGATTTACCACTAACACTAATAGGAACGATAAACTGTATTAAAATGAACATTTTTCCAAGGATATTATACTTATTTCAGGCATTGCCAATACAACTGACAGAGAAATTCTTCAAGGAGTTAAAGAAAATAATAAGGAAATTTTTATGGAGAGGGGGGAAACCGAGGATAGCACTAGATAAATTAACAGAATGGTATAAACAAGGAGGCTTACAACTGCCAAATTTTAAAAATTATTATAGAGCCGCACAATTAAGATACCTATCAGATTTTTATCAAACAAGGGAAAAGCCAGATTGGACGAGATTAGAATTGGATAAAATAGGGGAAAAGATACCTGAACACATATTATATAAATGGGATGAAAAATTGGTACAACATAGAAGTTCTCCAGTATTACATAATCTCCTCAAATTTGGAAGAAGATTCATGTAGAAAGAAATAAAACAAATTATCAATTACCAAAACTAATATTGACGCAAAACAAGTTACTCCCTTTTACAATAGATAACCTTTCCTTTAGAGAATGGGAAAAAAAAGGGATTAAAAGAATAGAAAATTGTTTTTCAGGAAATAGATTCTTATCCTTTGAACAAATGAAAGATAAGTACAATATAACTCAAGATACAGTTTTGGCATATTACCAATTGAGATCCTACTTGAAGGATAAATTAGGAAGCAGCTTGAGTTTGCCAGAGGGAAGTAACTTTGAATATGTGATTACAGATACAATGTTAATCAAAAGATTTATAACAAATATGTACATTAAACTGCAAGAAAAGGAGAATGAGGAAACAAATGGTAAAACTAAACAAAAATGGGAACAAGATTTAAATATAAAGATAAAAAAAGGAAACATGGGAGAAGTTATGCTCCGGAACGATGAGAAATACAATAAATACGAGGTTACGTATGATACAATATAACTGGATACACAGGCTATACATTACACCTCGAAAGTTAATAAATGGGACCCAACAGTATCTGATAGATGTTTTCCATGTAAAAAAGAAATGGGAACAACAATTCATGCAATCTGGACATGTGAGAAAGTAAAAAAAATTTTGGGAAGATCTAAATCAGATATTAAATAAAATAACAGAAAACAATACACCAAAGAATCCAGAGATCTTCCTCCTAAGTAACATAAAAAACAAAGAATTTGGAATTGATTTGGAGGATGCACAAAAAAGATTTGTTAAGATAGCTCTAGCCATAGCAAAAAAATGTATTATGTCAACCTGGAAATTGGAAGATAATTTGAAAATACAACAATGGTATATAGAAATGAATAAATGTATTCCATTGGAAAAAATAACATATAGTTTAAGAAATAATATTGAAATATTCAAACAAATTTGGGAGCCTTACATTAAATACAATAGCGAAAACCTACCGGGGACAGTCGTTACCTAAGTTAACGGAAGGAAAAGGAAATGAAAAGAATGGACTCAGTAGAATTTCTGGTGTATTTTTATTGAATGACAACATTGTCTGACTGGTTTAATGTATCCTAGAATGTATACCTTAAATGGACGGGAGGGGGGAGGTAGGGAGGGTGGGATGGGAGGAGGGAGGGGGGGGAGAAAATGGCACTGTATATGTGTGAAAAGTAAAAAGTGTGTACCATGTTTAATGTGATTTATGGTGTTAAAAATAAAAAAATTTTTTTAAAAAATGAGGAAAAAACATATAATGAATTGCTCACATTAGGGCCCATGCAACTGAAGGTATGGCTGCAACAAGTGGGGAAAAGAAAATAGTTCAGAGCAGAATTGGAGGAGCATAGGGATCAGGGGGCTTTAAACTAGTATGGTTGGGGGAAGGGGCCCATGTAAGGGAGGACAGCAGAGAGAGGTTTTGTCGGCAAAGAGAAAAGACATATACACAAAATTTGAGGGTGGAACAGCAGTTGATTGAGGAGAAAAGGGATAGATGCTATGATGGGGAGGGAGGATGGTGACAAATAATAGTATGGACGGTAGAAAGGGGGATAGGCAGAAGGTAAGATGTGGGAAATCTCTGAGATGCATTTACTTCAATGCAAGGAGTGTTGTAAGGAAGGTGGACAAGCTGAAGGTGTGAATAGATACTTGGCAGTATGATGTGGTGATTAGTGAGACGTGGTTGCAGGAGGGTTGTGACTGGCAGTTAAATATTCCAGGATTTTGCTGCTTTAGGTGCGATAGAATTGGAGGGGTAAGGGGGGAGGGGAAAATGTGGCATTACTTGTCAAGTGCTGAGGCATGATAGTTTGGAGGGCTCGTCAAGGAAGACGGTGTGGGTAGAATTTTAAAAAATTTAAAATGTAAGGTTACAATTATAGGGGTGCATTATAGACCACCAAGTGGGGAGATGGAACTGGAAAAGCAAATGTGTAAAGAAATAGCTGAGATGTGCAATAAGCTCAGGGTTGTGTTGGTTGGGGATTTTAATGTTCCTAGCATAGATTGGGAGACACAGTCATTGAGAGGGCTGAATGGCTTAGAGTTTGTAGAATGTGTCCAGGATTGCTTTTTGTATCAATATGTTGAGGTACCCACTAGAGAGGGGGGCAGTGTTAGATCTGTTGCTGGAGAATGAAATAGGGCAGGTGACGGAGATGTGCGCTGGGGAGCAGTTAGGATCCAGTGATCATGGTACCATTAGTTTCAGCTTAATTATGGAAAGGGATAGGTCTGGTCTGACGATGAAGGTCTTTAAGTGGGGAAAGCCAGATTTGAAGTAATGAAAAGGGATTTGCAGGGAGTACTTTGGGCTGATCTGTTTTCTGGGAAGGATGTAGAGGAGCATTGGAGAACGTTTAAAGGTGAGATTTTGAGAGTACAGAATCTTTGTTTTTGTTAGGATAAAAGGCAAGGCCAAATGTTCAAGGGAGCCGTGGTTTTCTAGAGAGATTAGGAAGTTGGTTCGGGATAAGATGGAGGCCTACGTTAAATACAAGAAGCAAAGGATTGACGAGGTGCTTGAACGATACATAGAAGAGGGAAATTGGAAAAGCAAAAAGAAGGTACAAGGAGGCTATAGCAAATAGGGTGAAAGTAAATCTGAAGGGTTTTTACAAATATGTGAACAGCAAAAGGAGAGTGAAGGATAGAATAGGACCACTGGAAAATCAGAGTGGAGGAATGTGTGAGGAACCATATGAGATGGGGGAGATATTGAATGAATTCTTCTTGTCGGTATTCACGAGAGAAAGAGATTGAATTGTGTAAGATAAGTGAGGCAAAAAGGTTAGTTATGGAAAAGATGGGGATTAGTAAAGAAGGGGTTTTGGAACTTCTGGGGTGTTTAAAAGTAGATAAGTCTTCTGGTCCTGATGGGATTTTTTCCAGGACCTTAAGGGAGGTCAGGGAGGAAATAATGGAGGCTCTGACAGTGATTTTTCAACGGTCACTGGAGGAGGGTGTTGTGCTGCGGGATTGGCGGGTGGCAAACATGGTTCCGCTGTTTAAAAAGGGCTCAAGTTGTAGGCCAAGCAATTATTGGCCAGTAAGTTTGACATCAGTGGTGGGGAAACTAATGGAAGGTATTCTTAAGGATAATATGTATAAATATCTGGAGAGGCAGGGATTGATCAGGGACACCCACCATGGGTTTGTGAGGGGAATGTCATGTTTGACAAATCTTGTTGAATTTTTTGAAGTGACTAGAAAGGTTGATGAAGGTAGAGCAGCTGATGTGGTCTATTTGGATTTCAGTAAGGCTTTCGATAAGGTTCCGCATGAAAGGTTAGTGAGGAAGGTTCAATCACTAGGGATTAATATAGAGATAGTCAGATGGGTTCAATGGTGGCTAGAAGATAGGTACCAGAGAATCATGGACAACTGTGTCAGGATGGAGGCCAGTGACGAGCGGTGTGCCTCAGGGATCAGTGTTGGGTCCTTTGTTGTTTATAATTTACATTAATGATTTGGATGGGTAGTAATTTGGGTGAATAAATATGCAGATGATACAAAAATAGGGGGAGTTGTGGATAGTGAGGAGGGTTTTCATGGACTGCAGAAGGATTTGGACTGCTTGGAAGAGTGGGCTGAAAGGTGGCAGATGGAATTTAATGTAGTTAAGTTTGAGGTGCTTCATTTTGGGAAGAATAACCAAAATAGGATGCATGCAGTGAAGGGGAGGGCATTGAGGAATGAAGAGGAACAGAGGGATCTTGGAATAATGGTTCATCATTTCTTAAAGGTGGATTCCCATGTCGATAGGATGGTGAAGAAGGCTTTTGATATGCTGGCCTTTATAAATCAAAGCTTAGAATATAGGAGCTGGGAGGTGATGTTGAGACTGTTTAAGGTATTGGTGAGCCCAAGTTTGGAATATTGTGTGCAGCTCTGGTCTCCAAATTAAAGGAAGGATATAAATAAGGTAGAGAGAGGGCAAAGAAGATTTACTAAAATGCTGCCTGGATTGCAGTATCTAGAATATGGAGAAAGATTGAGGAGACTTGGACTTTATTCATTAGAGTGTAGAAGGTTAAGAGGGGATTTGATAGAGGTATTTAAAATTATGAAGGGAATAGATAGAGTAGATGTGAATAGGCTCTTTCCCCTGAGGGTAGGGGAGATTGGAACAAGGGGTCATAAGTTAAGGTTTGCTGCTTCACTCAGAGCATGGTGGCTGTGGAATGACCTTCTGGAAGAGGTAGTTGCAGCAGGGTCAGTTCTGTCATTTAAGAAGAAGTTAGATGAGTACATGGATGTGAGGGGGTTGGAGGGTTACTGTAATTGAAATTGTTATATAGAATGTATAGTTGGAAGCAATAGATTGAGTGAGCTCTTGGAGTGATGTAAAATCAGAATGGCACTTCTAAAATTGAGACTTTTTCTGGACCTGGAACCCAGAAAGTCACTGAGTAAACAACCAAATGAATGAATGGGACATGGTTCAAGTTGAATTCAATTAGAAATGGATGAGCTCAAGGTTATAGAATCTAGATATCTGGTTAGTTTTGGAACTGTTAAGCCTGGACAAAACAAACACATAGGTTAGTGAGGCCATCAACAACTGATAGGATGCAGTGGAAAAAAAAAAGTAATTTTTAATGTTCCTTATTCCATCCTCAACATCTATTACATCACGTCTATTAGTTTCTCCTTGCACTTTCATGAGTGCTCTGACACTCATACTAATCAAGAAGGCAAATAGAAATTTCATGCCTGCAATTCTGACCTGTTGCAACTTTACAGGGGGCACTTACTGGTGAGGTGGGCACCAGACGTGCAATGTGCAGCTTTTGTGGGTTTTAATTGAGAAAGGTTATATTGGCTTTGGAGGTGGTGCAGAGGAGTTTCATTGGGTTAATTCCAGAAATGAAGGGTGTTACCTTAAGAGAGATTGAGTAGCCTGGGACTATACTCATTAGAGTCTAGAAGGATGAGGGGAGATCTTGCAGATGAGGAGATTAGATTTAAGACACCGATATGGGGGGGGGGGGAGGTGTGTGGAGAGCTTGTTGTCCATTATTTACACACTTGAGAGAAGGGGGTGTTGCTTTATTCGATAGGAAATTGGAGAGAGAAAAGGGAATGGATAACTTGAAAGTTTTAAGTAATAAAGATGTCTATTACCATCCAAAACAGGTGCAGTGGAACCAAGGTTTGAGTCATGGTAACAGAATTCATATTCTGTCTGCAAGTACGGATGGAAAGATTCTCATCTGGGGGATGGATGGGAAAGGCCAACTGTTACTGCAGGATGGATTTGCTTTTATCATTCAGCAGATGCCACGCAACATTAAACTTAAGGTGAGCAGTGAACAAAGCAGTTGGAGAACTTGGCCAGTGAAGGTAGCATCTATGGGGAGAAATGGCTGGTCAGATTTTTGAATCACATCCTTTATCAAGAAGAAAGTGGGATAAGGAAGGAGCAAACTTAGAGGAAAATGGGGAGAAGCCTAAAGGTGAAAGGTTCATGGACAGAAAGAGGTGGAGGAGAGGCAGAAAGGGAAATAGATCACCAGATTGATTTTTAGACTGAAATGTCAGGAAAATTGCTGAAAAGAATTAACATAATTACTGTCTGTATGGTTGTTCACACTGGGTGCCTTTTTAGACTGCAAGTACCTGAGTACAACAGTTCCAGTGATTGGACGTGCAATAGAGTGAAACTGACAACAAATTTTTCCAGTACGATTTATACTGCAGGCTTCCTCCAAAAAGTTGTAGAGGTCCTGAAGGATAAATCGCGGTGCAGGAATTAACTCAAAATTTCTGCACATTCCTTTTTAGACTGCCGTAGAGTGGTAGGGGGGATGAAATGTTTTTGAGAGAAAGTGAGAATGGGGCAAATGAAGGTGAGACCAAAACAGTGGTACAGGATAAGCATTGACTTGGCATAAACATTGTTTTTTTTAGATTTTAGGTAACCCATATCTCTGTCTAGTTCCCGTTTCCATCTCTCCTTTACCCGTCTCTTCTTTCCTCACAAACATTTTGTTCCCTTTCAAACCCAATCTGCCACTTTACCTTTTCCACCTTCTGTCCTGCATCACGTCTTAGAACACCTTCCACCTTCTCCCACCCACCTTTTCAGCTTGTTATCTCCCCTTTTCACTTTTATCTTTACAAAAGGTCCCAGCTTAAGATGTAAATTGACCATTTATTTCTCTCTGTGGATGCTTCCTGACCTGATGAGTCATTCCAGCTTTGTTCTGTTCTTGTTTCTGTTAAGGTGAGAAGTGTTTGTAACATGTTGATGGTTTAAGGGTCTCCCAAAGCAGGTACAATGTTGCATTCTTGTCCTGGGCCTGTCTGACATTGGAACCACTCATTGGTTTCTTGATTTTTTGTTTTCCCCCTCTAGTGGTAGACTAAGCAATCTGAACCTTTTGTTATTTAGCATTCCAAGTACATGGATAGGGAATTGCTTCAAACTGATGACATTTTTCTGTAAAGATTAATGAGTTATTTGGACTCGCTAATGAAATTTAGATATTACTCAGCTCAAGTTAACCATACAGGGGCAATGTAACATAAGAAATAGCTGCCCTATCAAGTCTGCTCCACCATTCTAATGAGATCATGGCTAAGCTCATCTCCATCAACTTGCCTTTTTCCCATATCCCAGGCATGTGAATTTTCCATGGATTTCTGTGTTTTTAAAATCCAATCCTGCATTTTTATAATCTACCTCTGAATTTTATCAATGCCCTCCCTGCCAGCTCTGATTCCCTCTACTCGTTCCATGCAGTGCTAGGATCTTGCTCTTCCAACTTTGGTGCCACGTTTCCCGCAGTATAGCAAAGTTTCTCCCCATGCGCAGCCCCTTGGTTGCAAAGCATTATCAAGTGTTGCAATGCCATTTATGCCAATGGTGCTTCCTTGTGTTTTTACCCATATCTTGAAAACCACATGTGAAGAAATGATTGGGAAGGACTAATTGCTTTTAAGGTTAGTTGAAGAAAATCTCCGAGTAATAAATAAACATTGCAAAGAAATGGTTATGGATTGGGCAGAGCTCTGCCTGGGGATTGAGAACAGGTTGGGCAGGGCTCTGCCTGGGGATTGAGTATAGGTTGGGCAGGGCTCTGCCTGGGGATTGAGGACACGTTGGGTAGGGCTCTGCCTGGGTATTGAGGACACGTTGGGCAGGGACTCTGCCTGGGGATTGAGAACAGGTTGGGCAGGGCTCTGCCTGGGGATTGAGGACACGTTGGGTAGGGCTCTGCCTGGGGATTGAGGACACGTTGGGTAGGGCTCTGCTTGGGTATTGAGGACACGTTGGGCAGGGGCTCTGCCTGGTGATTGAGAACCGGTTGGACAGGGGCTCTGCCTGGGGATTGAGGACACGTTGGGCAGGGACTCTGCCTGGGGATTGAGAACAGGTTGGGCAGGGGCTCTGCCTGGGGAATGAAGACACATTGGGCAGGGGCTCTGCCTGGGGATTGGGTGCAGATTGGACAGGGTTGCTGCCTGGTGACTAGGTGCAAGGTAGTAGTTACTAGGAGATTGGGTGCAAGTTGGGCAAGGGCACTGGTTGGCGTGCTGGGTGCTTGTTATTAGCAAATACTGCTTGGGGTCAGGCGAACCAGACACTCTAGTTTGAGCATAGGTCAATCAGGTACTGCCTGGTGATCTAGAAGGGGCTTGGAATCTTCGTACAGATAGTAGTGTCAGTCTAAAATACACTGTCCTCTCAGTTTAAAAAAAACAATTGATTTAGTTTAAAATGATTTTTTTTAATGGCTTGAAACTGCTAATTTTGCGTGTACATTTTCAAAAATTTTCCAAATAGGGGACACTGAACCCCCTTGATCCCTGCTGTACACCTCACGCAGGCGCTCGGCTCTTTTCCTTTTTTTTTTTATTACCTCACTCACATGCTTGATATCCCCTAATTCCCTAGCTATGTAAAAAAATCTATCTAACCTTGTCTTAAATATATTCACTGCTACATTGGGCTGCGAATCCTATAGATTCACCACCTTTGGGGGAAAAGCAGTTGTTCCTCATCTCTATCCTAAATCTACTACCCTGAATCTTTAGGCTATGTCCCCTAGTTCTAGTCTTCGCCATCAATGGAAACAATTTGCCTACTTCTATTTTATCTTTGCCTTTCATAATTTTATGTTTCCATAAGATCCCCTCTCATTTTTCTAAATTCCAGTGAGTCCTGTCCCAGATGACTCAGTGTCCCCTCATTTTTGGGATCAATCTGCTGAACATCCTCTGGACTGCCTCCAAAGCCTTCCTCAAGTAAGGAGACCAGAACTGCACATAGTACTCCAAGTGAGGTCCCACCAGTACCTTTATACAGTGCAGCATAACCTCCCTTTTCCTAAATTCAGTCCAATTAGCAATGAAAGCCAACATTCCATTTGCCTTGTTGATAGCCTGCACCACCTGCAAACCAACCTTTGCGATTTGTGCACAAGCACTCCCAAGTCCTCTGCACAGCATTATGCTGCAATTGCTCACCATTTAAATAATAATCTGATCTTCCATTTTTCTTAACAAAGTGGATAACCTCACATTTACCAACATTGTACTCCATCTTCCAGACCCTTTCCCCCTTACTTAACTCATCTATATCTCTCTGAAGACTCTATCCTCTGCACAATTTGCTTTTCTACTCATTTAGTGTCATCAGCAAACTTAGATACACAATACTTTGTCCCCTCGTCCAGATCGTTAATGTATATTGCGAACTGTGCTGGGCCCATCACTGACCCCTGTGGCACCCTGCTCACCACTGATTGCTACCCAGAAAAGCATTCCTGTATCCCAACTACTTTCTATTGGTTAACCAATCCTTTATCTATGCTAATACATCACCCCCAATTCCATCCATCCTTATCTTTTATGTGGCACCTTATCGAATGCCTTCTGGAAATCCAGGTAAACAATGTCCACCTGCTGCCCTCTATCTACCACACTCATTATATCCTCAAAGAACTCCAGTAAGTGTGTCAAACAGGACCTGTCTTTACTGAATTCACGCTGCATCTGCCTGATTGATCCTTTTCGCTCCAGATGCCTCGCTATTTTTTCTTTAATGATAGCTTCAAGTGTTTTCCAAAGTACAAAATGAATAGGCCTATTGTTCCTTGCCTTTTGACTACATCCTTTTATAAATAGTGGCCAGAACAGTCATGGCAAATGTATACTGATGAAATTTATTGGTTGAATTAATCATGGCTGTATACTGCAGTAATCAAGTTGAATGCCAGAACAAAGTTTCACATTTATTGGAAATATGTAATAAAAGAGAAAGTGCTGTAGTGCTAGCAATGTTTGTGAAGGGAGAAACAGAGTTAATGTTTTAACTTGGTCATCTTAAAAGGTTTATAAAGTAAATGCAGGGGTTAGGAATATAATGAAGAGAACAAAGTGAAAAATTTATAATCTACAGATTCTGTATTTGAGTAATTGGGGTTTATTCTATACGAGGCAGAAAATCTACATTAGTCAGTAGGCTGTTGAAGACCATTTGGAGAGGTTTGTATGTCAGGATTTGCTGTCCAAAGATATAGGGATAATTGCTGTGCACGCTTGAATCAATTTTGAAATGGGCTTTATTTTCAGTATGGAATATAACCCTCTTAGAGCTCACCACCTCAGTAATTTTGAATTTAAAATCAAAATACTGCAGGAATGTAAAATTTGGGAAGAAAAGTATAAAACATTCTGGAAATGTGCAAACATCAAGCATCTGTGAAGTGAGATGAAATAAGTGAGCTGAAATGTTAAATTGGTTTCATGCTTCTTTGATGTTGCTTGACCTGATGAGTATTTCTAGTATTTTGTGTATATAGGGAACTGAAGTTAATAAGTTGAGCTATAAGGTTTGTTTCTGTGTGGTATAGCTCTATGACCCTTTATTCATTTCTCTTATGGTTTTTTAACATCACTTTCCTAATTCCCAGGTTCATGGCAGCACTTCATTTGGTGTGACAGCTCTCTCTTTCTCTCATCTGGACAAGACTGTGTTCATTGCTGCTGTGGAGGGTGGTTATGTGCTGAAATGTTCAACAGAGGTTCTGACTCCTGCAACACTGTGCTCTGGTTCTGTTCCATTGAAGGCACCAGCTCAATTCACCTTCTCCCCTCATTGTGGCCCTGTGCATGCTGTTTCCTGCTCGCCATTTCACAGGTCTGTATATGAACAATGAAGGGTGGAGTAGGCAAGAAAAGTACTCTCCCCCTCCATTTAGATGAAATAATGTACAAATTGGAGACAGATAGTGGCTACTAGGTCCCTTGAGATTTTTAACCTCAATTCAATATTCTCATCTACTCGCTGTAACCTTTAGTACCTTACTTTGCAGGAATCTGTCTACTGATGCTTTCAATTACTGATTCCAGTGCCCTTGGAGTTAAGAGATCCAAAGATTTGTCACCCTCTGAGAGGAAAAAAAATCTCAAATTTGTCTTAAATGGTCAACTCCTTATTTTTGTTGTAGATTCTTTCATATCCAACAGCAAAACTTTGCAAGTTTGCCAAGATCTTCTACATTTCAGAAAAGTCACTTGTGCTTTGAAACTTCAGCAGAAACAAGCTTAGATATTTTCCATTCATCACAAGACCTTGCCCATTCCTCATGTTATGAAGTAATCCAATACTGCACAGCATACTGCGGTGGGTGGGCGGCTGGGGTGAGGATCTGTGGTCAGTGAGTTAGAGCTCAGGTAGGCAGGCGATCAGGACGTCGGGAGCTCTGGTGGGCAGGTTACTGGCCGAGGAGAGGATCTGCAATCGGGGCATTGTGAGCTCAGATGGGCAGGAGGTTGGCACCAAAAATAGGGGGGAGGTGTCAACTTTTACATGGGTCATATGGAAAACACATGATTTTTGGGCCAAAAAAGGGGATAGTCAACTATTACACGGTATTGATGATTACACAAGTATATACAAGGGAAGCAAATCTCCATACCTTTTCATTCCCCAAGCAATAACTAATGTTCTATTCACTTTCTTAATATCTTGCAGTATGTGCTTATTAATCTTTTCCAAAATCATACACTAGGACATCCAAAGCTCTAGCCTCTTTCTTTTCACATGTATGCTTTTATTCTGTATTTTCCCACATTGTACTAGGTATTTGCCTTCTTATTTAACTTTTCTGTATTTCATTGTTTCATCCTTGTGTACTCTTCAAAACTTATTTTCTTATCTCAGGAAATGTAAAAAGGGTTAAAGGACAAGCAAGGAAATACAGAATGAGAAGTGGTGGGAAGGCATCTGCAGGGGGTTCTGAGAGAAAGAGAGAGGATTTATCTGCCTATGGAAAGGTAAGATCTGATAAGGGATAGTCAGAAAATGTGTTTTATGAATTTAAAGACATGACCCAGTGAACATAGTCCACACAGACCTTAACAGAGCCTTTGTTATGGTCCTGTATTTTATAATGGTATAGGTTAGATTACATGGGGTCCAAAGTTGGAGTTAGATGCAAAATTGGTACTATTGTTTGTCCTGTGTATTAATGATTTGGATGATCATATAGGTGGCATGATGAATAAATTTAGAGATGATGCCATAATTAGTGGTATTGACTATGGTGAAGATTGAAATATAAGATTTACAACAGGATCGAGATCAACTGGGAAAGTGGGCAAAACAATGGCAGATGGAACTTAACAAGGGCAAGACATGCACTATGAATGTCAGGAGTCTTGGGGGTGTTATAGACAGATCGAGGAGTACAAGTACAGTCCCTTGAATGTGGCAATCCAGGTAGACGGGGTGGTGAAGCTGTAAGATACAGATGCCTTCATTGGTTCGAGCAATGAGGACAAAAGTTGGAACATGTTAATACAATACAGGACATTGTGTGCAGTCTAGGCACCATACAACAGGAAGAATGTGATAAGGCCAAAGAAGGCACAGAAAATATTCATGAGGACTTGAGTTGGAAGGAGAGACTGGACAGGCTAGAATATTTTCTCTAGAGGCTGAAGGGTAACCCTATGGAAGTTTATAAAGTTATCAGCATAGATAAGGTGGATGATCACTTTTTTTTCCCCCCAACTAGGGGAGTCCAAAACTAGGAGAAGGGAAAGATTTAGAAGTGCACCTGAGGAACGTTTTTCCACACAGGGCAGTGGGTACAAGCTGCCAGAGGAAGTGATTAAAGTGTTAATTGACTACATCTTGGCAGTCAACACCATCCTACCAGTTAAATGTGCAACTAAGCTCAAGGACCTCAGACTCTGTTCGTCCCTTTGCAACTGGATCCTCAAATTTATTATTGTCATATCCCCAATCAGTGCAGATTGACAACATCACCTCCTCCATGCTGATCATCAACACAGGCACTCCAAGCTCCTTGCTTAGTCCCCTTCTTTATTTTTGAATACTCATTAACTGCATAGTCAAGTTCAGTGCTAACTCAATCTACAAATTTGCTGACTATACAGAATCCGAATCCAGATTTATTGTCATGAACAAGTCATGAAATTCAGTGTTTTGTGGCAGCGTCATAGTGAAAATATCTGTATACATATTATAACCATCTTACAATATTCTTATAAAAAAATAAAATAATAACAATATTAGTGCATGAAAAGTGAGGCAGTGTCTTTAGTTCATTGATTATTCATGGATCTGATGGCAGTGGGGGAAAACCCTGTCCTTCTGCTGCTGAGTGCTTGTTTTTAGGCTCCTATACATTTTTCCCAATGGTAGCAGAGTGAAGAGGGCATGGCCTGGTTAGTGGGAGTCTTTGAGGATAGAGGCTGCTTTTTTAAGACATCGCCTCATGTAGACATCCTCATGGAATGAATTCTGGTGCCTGAAATGTTGCAGGCCAAATTAACAACCCTTTTGAGTTTATTCTTGTCTTGAGAGTTGGTGCCTCCATACCAGGCAGTGATGCAACCAGCCAGAATGCTCTCCATGGTACACATGTAGAAGTTTATGAGAGTCTTTGGTGACATACCGAATGTCCTCAGACATCTCACATTGCAGATGGCGAGCTTTCTTTGCGATTGCATCAACGTGGAGCCTCTAGGATGGATCCTTGGAGATAATGACGCCAAGGAATTTGAAGTTCTTGACCCTCTCCACTACTGAGCCCTCGATGAGGACTGGGTTGTGTTTTCCTGACTTCCTCCTGAAGTCCACAATTATCATCTTGGTTTGAGCACAAAGTTGTTGTCATTACACCATTCAACGAACTGATCTATCTCCCTCCTATACACTTCCTCATTGCTGTAAGTGATTCTGCCAACAACTGTGGTGTCATCAGCAAACTTGTAGATGGCATTGGAATTGTGCCTGGCCACACAGTTGTAGGTGTATAATGGGTAGAGCAGTGGACTAAGCATGCATCCTTCGAGTGTGCCTGTGTTGATAATCATTGAGGAGGAGATGTTGTTTCCAATTTGTACTGACTGTGGTTTTCCAATGAGAAAGTCAAGGATCCAGTTGCAGAGTGGGGTAGAGGCCTAGAGGTTGTAGTTTCTTGACCAGCTCTAGGGAATAATGGTATTGAAGGCTGAGCTGTAGTCGATGAAGAGCAGTCATATGTATGAATTGCTGTTTTCGAGGTGATCCTGAGCTGAGTGGAGAGCCAGTGATATTGTATCTGCTGTGGAGATGTTGGCCAAATAACTGGAAACAATGTGTCAGAATACAGAATGGAGATCGAGAGCCTAGTGGGTGTTGTCAGGTGACTTATGGAATGCTTTCAGTGGTGTACCTTTATATTTCAGAATTTAAATTAAAACGAGATTAATTTTTAAAGATTATTTGCTTTTTAAAACTCCTCCATCAGGTTGCAGAGACTTGCAAGCCTGCAACACCAACAATTTGCTCGGACCATGGTCTTGATGATCATTTTCCCAGTTCTTCCCTACCTTCCAGTTCCTGATTCCCAGCTGTTTTTTAGATGTTGTGTGAGAATCTAGTGAAGAGCTTGTATCAAATTCTAATTTGTCTTTAATCTGCTTGTTTTCTGTTGTTCATTGCCAGAACCTAATTTCTATCGGACCAATACTTTCCTTAAAAAAATGTCAACAAAGTGTCCAGCATTTTTTTTTTGTAATTCTGTTTAGCTTTCTCTTCTATTTAATTTTTCCTTACTGTGTCTTCTTTCTTTGCTGTCTTTGTGCCATTATTTGCTTTTTTCTTTGATAGTATTTCTAAATTTTAGTTAACCATAAACTTGGTCTTCTATTCACAATTTCTTTTTTTAAATATACATTTTTTTGCTTAATGCCACCACATTTATTTTTCATTATGCAATAAACATCGGGTCATTATCATGTGGTTGTGCTGGTCGGCTGTTGCATTTCCCTCATTAAACCAATTATTGCATTTTCAAAGACATTTTTGAATGGTGCAATGAGTAAATTAAAAAATATTGATTTCTGGTGAACTGGGCTTGTTCTGCAAGATAACTATAAATGTGGGTCTTTAACCAATGCATACATTTTGAATGTTGTTTTCACAGAAACCTTTTTCTCACTGCTGGCACTGATGGACATGTTCACCTGTACTCCATGTTGCAGGCAAAGCCAATTCTTTCTCTTCAGTTATCTCAGACTTACCTCTTCAGTGTTTGTTGGTCTTCAGCCCGACCTCTAGTCTTTGCTGTAGCCACAGGAGAGGGTAAGTGCTGTTGTTATGTAAAGCTTGGGCTTTGCTTTGGAAATTTTGAAGAGTGGGATTTTTTTTCATTCATGCAATACAAAGGTCACTGGCAATGGCAAAACTTGCAACCCTGAAATGTGGAAGCAGTTAAGTCAGTGACATTCTGAGGCCCAATTCCTTTCATGAATCAGATTTTTTTTATGCACGATGACCCATAGATTTATTGTCACCATGACTAATTAAATAATTATTAAATAATTATTTGAGTTTAAATTCTTAAACTGCTGCAGGTAGGCATTGAACTTCTGTCCTTGCAATGATCTAACCATTCCTGTAGCATAACTTCTAGATTAAGAAGCAGAACCATCAGTAAATTTTATTCTGGATACATCATAGATAATTCCTATTCAGCCGAACTTGCCCCTACTAACCAAAATGCTCCACACGCACTAGTCTCATCTGTCTGTATTTGGCCTATATCCCTGCAAACCTATCAGTATCAGTCCAAATACTTCTAAAATATTGCAACAGTCACCTGGTTTATCTATTCCTACACTGGGTAAAAGACTGTGTGCTTTCACCTGATTTATTCTTGTCGTGATTTGTACGCCTGTGAGATCACCCCTCATTCTCCTTTGGTTAAAGGAATAAAGCCCTAGCCTCCTCAACCTCTCCCTGTAGCTTAGACCGGCATGTCCTGGCAATATCCTCGTAAATCTTCTCTGCAAGCTCTCCAATTTGACAACATTTTTACAAAATGTGACCAAAAATGAACGTAATGGTCCATATGTTGCCGAGCCAATGTCTTGTACAACTGAAACATCACCACCCAGCTTCTATACTCAACGCTCTGACAATGAAGGCCAATGTGCCAAAAGCATTTTTGACCACCCTATTTACCCGTGACACCACTTTAAAGATTCTATGTACCTGTACTCTGAGATTCCTCTGCTCTATAATGCTTCACAGAACCCAATCATTTTCCTCATCACCTCACATTTCTCTATTAAATTTCATCAACCACCTACCCAACTGATCAAGATCCTCCTGAAATTTTTGGCAACCATCTTCACTATCTGCAATACTATTGGAAATTTGACTGAAACGTGCAAGTTTGCGGATACTGATTGAGGTAAAAACACACCAAAATGCTGGAGGAACTCAGCCGATCTTGCAGCATCCATAGTAGATAAAGATATATTGCTGGCATTTTGAGCCTGAGACATTTTTCAAGGAATAAGCAAAAAAACCCAGAAAATCTTAGAATAGAGAAGGTGCTAGCTGGGGCACAATTCCAGACCAACAAAAAGCATTAATTGGATATGATGGGAGAGGTAAGAATTGATTTTTGTCAGTGTGAAATGAGACAAAGGGAAAAAGGAAGAGAAACAGACCTGCAGGAAAGTGACAGGGAAGAGGTGGGGGGGGGAGGGGGGAGGTTTAATGAAACCCAGAGAAGTCGCTGTTAATGCCATCTGGTTGGAGGGTTTCCAGACGAAAGATGAGGTGTTGTTCTTCCAATTTGCTGGTGGTCTCAGTCTGGCAGTGTATGGGTCTTGGACAGACATGGGGGGATGTCACATGATGTCATAGGGTTAGGATGTAGGAGCCTATCCCTCCTGGTGAATTAGTAAAAAAGTGCTGATGAGGAAATTATTTGAACTATTAAAAAAAATTTAAACACTTCTACAATACTTTCAAGATGCCTCCAAAAAAAGGTAGCTACTGCCTTACCTGGAGCCCAACGCGATGAGAAGACCAAGAGAGATCGGAGGCCTGCTGTGAGTCAGAAGCAGGGAGTTAGTGCTCAAGCACTCCTTGGATGAATGATCCTAGCAATGGGACTTCTGCTGATGTCACTCTCCTGCAGCGTCAGGGAGATGGCGTTGGAGAAGAACCCAGAAACGCATCACGCATGTGCAAAAATCAGGAGCCTTCAGAAACGCCACTGGAGGAAGAGAAGAGTTGGGCTCTCAAGAGACCAGGAGTGAAGAGGAGGAAGATGAAGAGGGAGCTCAGCTGCTAGAAGAGGAGGTATTAAAAGAAACCAAAACTTTTAAAGGTAAAGGACATAACCAGCATCAATTTATTAATATAAAAATTTCATGAAATGAGAAGAGAAGTGAAAGGGGTATTAAATAGAGTTGTGGATGTTGTTAATAAGCTGAAAAGAAAAACTGATAAATTTGATGGGAAAATGAAGAAAGGCACAGGGAGACGTATGGATGACAGAGTTACTAGAGTGGAAGATTCTAACACCGCCTTAATTAAGGAAAATTAGAAGCTTCAGCAAAAGATGGACATATTAGAAAATTTTAGTAGAAGAAATAACATCAAAATAGTTGGTCTTAAAGAAGGAGTGGAGGAGCAAGATCTAGTTGCTTTCTTTGCAAAATAGATTCCTGAAGCACCCTATAAAGATTGAAAGAGCATACAGAGCTCTTAGACCAAGACCGCTTCCGAATCAGAATCCATGGTTTGTATTAAGTTTTTTCACTATCAAGGTGGAAGATTCTTAGCAGCAGAAGGTCCACTTGAGAATGCAGGGGATAAAGTTTTATTTTATCCTGACGTAAGTGCTGACTTATTAAAAAGAAGAGAATTCAATCCAGTTAAGAAGATCCTTTGGGGAAAGAGGAAATCGATTTGTGCTGCGCCATCCAGCAACTTTGAAGATTTTCTTGCCTGGAAGTGAAAATAAATTTTTCCTCGAGCTTTGGGCAAGCAGAAGAATTTATGTAAGATCTCCCTGGAGTCCAGGAGGAATGAGGAATAGTTGCTATCAATATGCTTTGATGGGCTAATACTATTTGGCAGTATAGGATGAGTGGATAATTTAAAACACTGTCCACTTATTTTTCTTCTGTTGATTTTTGAAAATTAATGATTTTTTTTCTCTTTTACATATATATTAAATAATTAAAGATTAATATACCAGGATGGGGGTGGGGGGTGTTGGGAGAGGAGATGGGTTTCTAACCCATCATATGCATTAAATGGTAGGCTATTGAGATGTGCAGAGCAACAAAGGGATTTAGGAGTTGTGGTAAATAGTACCCTCAAGGCTGATACTCAGGTAGATGGTGTGGTGAAGAAGGCATTTGGAATGTTGGCCTTCATAAATCGGAGTATTGAATTCAAGAGTAGGGAGGTTATGATGAAATTGTACAAGGCATTGGTGAGGCCAAATTTGGAGTACTGTGTACAGTTTTGGTCACCAAATTATAGGAAAGATATAAACAAAATAGAGAGAATGCAGAGAAGGTTCACGAGAATGTTGACAGGATTTCAGGGTCTGAGTTACAGGGAAAGGTTGTGCAGACTGGGGCTTTTTTCTCTGGAGCGTAGAAGATTGAGAGGGGACTTGATAGAGGTGTTTAAGATTTTAAAAGGGACAGACAGAGTAAATGTGGATAGGCTTTTTCAATTAAGAGTGGGGGAGATTCAAACTAGAGGGCATGGTTTAAGATTGAAGGGGGAAAATTATAAGGGGAACATGAGGGGAAATTTCTTTACGCAAAGGGTGGTGGGGATGTGGAATGAGCTTCTGACAGACGTGGTCGAGGCGGGATCATTGGTTACATTTAAGGAAAGACTAGATAGTTACATGGATAGGAGAGGACTGGAGGGGTATGGACCGGGTGCTGGTCAATGGGACTAGGAGGGTGGGGATTTGTTACAGCATGGACTACTAGGGCCGAACTGGCCTGTTCTGTGCTGTAAGTGGTTATATGGTTATAACTCTTACTGTATCATGTGGGTATTTGTGCCTTTGGTCGCAACCTGTAAAATAGAGTTGAGTTATTGTTGGGTATTATTTAACCAACTCCCACTGGGGGGGGGGGGGGTATTGTTAATATATAGTTATAAATATAGTATCTTAAGCTTTAGAAGTTAATTTGTTTTCTTTATCTGGATTGCTGGAAGAGGTGCCCACCAATACACTGGATTTTGAATAAAAGAGACGAGGAAGGAGGGGTCCCAGGCAGAGGCAGAGGAAGGAGTGGATTAGTAAGATGAGTAATGTAGTGAAAGTTATAAATTTTAATGTCAATAGGTTAAATGGGATGGTGAAAAGAAAGAATGTTAGTGCATATTAAGAAAATGGGAGCAGACTTGGTTTTTCTGCAAGAAACACTTAGTTGAGAAAGAACATTTGAAGTTGAAAAGGGACTGGGTTGGGTATGAGGCAGCTTCATCGTTTAATTCTAAGACAAGAGAAGTGGCAATTTTGGTGAGAAAAATCTTCCAATTAAAATACAAAATGTAGTAATAGGCCCTGTAGGGAGATATGTGATGATACATTTCCAAATATATTCAGAACTATGGACTCTTCTAAATCTTTATGCACCAAATGTGGATGGTGAAAAATTTATTGAGGAAACTTTTTTGAATTTAACAGAGGCACATGAGAATTTAATAGGAGGAGATTTTAACTTCTATTTGGATCCAATTTTGGGTCACTACTGGAACAATATCAGGAGTTAAAGCAGCAAAAGCGACATTGGTATGAGAGATTTGAATTTAATAGATGTGTGGAGAAGAATTCATCTAGGAGAAAAAGACTTATTTTTGTTCAAATAGACTTGATTTTTATTCCAGAATTGATTTATTTCTGATTTTAGCACAATTACAGGTCAGGATATTGGATTCAGAATATAAAGTGAGAATTTTGTCTGATCATTTGCCTTTATTAATGACGATTGCAATGCCAGACCAAGATAAATCAGTTTATAGATGGAGATTGAATTCATTACTATTAAAAATACCAGATTTCTGGGATTTCATTATAAAACAAATGCAACTATTTATAATCTGGGATAACTTTTTTAAAAAATTTTTACTTTTCACACCATAAATCGCATTAACCATGATACACACTTTTTCCTTTTCACACATATACAGTGCCATTTTCTCCCACCCCCCTCCCTCCTCCCATCCCACCCTCCCTACCTCCCCCCTCCCGTCCATTTAAGGTATAAACTCTAGGATACATTAAACCACTCAGACAATGTTGTCATTCAATAAAAATACACCAGAAATTCCACTGAGTCCATTCTTTTCATTTCCTTTTCCTTCCGTTAACTTAGGTAGTGATTGTCCCCGGTAGGTTTTCGCTATTATGTTTAATGTAAGGCTCCCATATTTGTTTGAATATTTCAATATTATTTCTTAAACTATATGTTATTTTTTCTAATGGAATACATTTATTCATTTCTATATACCATTGTTGTATTTTCAAATTATCTTCCAATTTCCAGGTTGACATAATACATTTTTTTGCTACGGCTAGAGCTATCTTAACAAATCTTTTTTGTGCATCCTCCAAATCAATTCCAAATTCTTTGTTTTTTATGTTACTTAGGAGGAAGATCTCTGGATTCTTTGGTATATTGTTTTCTGTCATTTTATTTAATATCTGATTTAGATCTTCCCAAAATTTTTCTACTTTTCACATGTCCAGATTGCATGAATTGTTGTTCCCATTTCTTTTTTACATGGAAAACATCTATCAGATACTGTTGGGTCCCATTTATTTAACTTTTGAGGTGTAATGTATAGCCTGTGTATCCAGTTATATTGTATCATACGTAACCTCGTATTTATTGTATTTCTCATCGTCCCAGAGCATAACTTCTCCCATGTTTCCTTTTTTATCTTTATATTTAAATCTTGTTCCCATTTTTGTTTAGTTTTACCATTTGTTTCCTCATTCTCCTTTTCTTGCAGTTTAATGTACATATTTGTTATAAATCTTTTGATTATCATTGTATCTGTAATCACATATTCAAAGTTACTTCCCTCTGGCAAACTCAAACTGCTTCCTAATTTATCCTTCAAGTAGGATCTCAACTGGTAGTATGCCAGCGCTGTATCTTGAGTTATATTGTATTTATCTTTCATTTGTTCAAAGGATAAGAATCTATTTCCTGAAAAACAATTTTCTATTCTTTTAATCCCTTTTTTCTCCCATTCTCTAAAGGAAAGGTTATCTATTGTAAAAGGGAGTAACTTGTTTTGCGTCAATATTAGTTTTGGCAATTGATAATTTGTTTTATTTCTTTCTACATGAATCTTCTTCCAAATATTGAGTAGATGATGTAATACTGGAGAACTTCTGTGTTGTACCAATTTTTCATTAATCTGGGATAACTTTGAAGCATATCTTAGAGATCAAATTATGAGCTTTACTTCTAAAATCAAGGAGGAGTATATGAAAGAGGTAGATCAATTAGAACAAGAAATAACGCTTTGGAAAAAGATCTTTAAAAGAGAAGCTCCAAGGGTAGATGCAGACAATCAATTAACAAAATAACAAAAAAACTTCAATATAATACATTACAAACCTATAGAACAGAAAAGCCTATTATAAGAACTAAACAGATATTATGAGTTAAGTGAAAGGTCACAAAGTATTTGCATGACAATTGAAAGCAGAGCAGGTATCAAGAACAAATAATATAATTAAAATGGTTTGAACGTCATTAGCTACAAACCTCAAGAAATAAATTAATTAAGAAATTTTACTCTTAAAATATATAGGTCAGATATATATTCATCTCAGATACATTTTCCTAGATTGAGCACATTAGAACAAGCAGAATTAAGTGCTAATTTTACACAATTAGAAGAGAAGCAGGCAATTTATTTTTTATAAAGCAATAAAGCCCTGGGAGAAGATGGTTTCCCACCTGAATTTTATAAAGAATTTAAAGATCTATTGATTCCCATTTTTCTGAAAATACTTGATCAAGTATCAAGAATGCATACTCTTCCAGAATCATTTTCAACTGCAGTAATTATTGTGATACTAAAAAAAAGATCCTTTGAAACCCTCAGTATACAGACCTATTTCATTATTGAATGCAGATTACAAGATAATTGCTAAAATATTGGCAAAAAGGATGACTAAATTAATAAATATGGACCAGACAGGCTTTGTTAAAAAGAGACAATCAGCAGATAATGTGGCCAGACTACTTAGTATTGTAAATTTGACACAGAAAAGATCTAAGTGATGCTGTGGCTTTAGATGCAGAAAAAGCCTTTGACAGATTGGAATGTGACTTTTTGTTTAAAGTTCTGGATAAATTTGGATTTGATCAAACGTTTATAAATTGGATTAAGGCAATTATCCTAATTATCCTAAAGCTGAAGTAGTAATTAATGGACAGATATCTACCCCATTTTAATTGACAAGATCAAGTAGAAAAGGATGTCCTTTATCTCCAACTTTGTTTATACTAGTTACAGAGCTATTACCAGAAGTGATTTGGAAATTAAGGGATTTAAGGTATATCAAGAAGCGCATAAAATTTGCTGATGATGTTTTAATATATGATAGAACCTGAGACTTTTAAGGAAATTATACTTTAACTTAGAAGAATATGGTATCTGGTTAGAAAATAAATTGGGACAAAAGTGAAATTATTCCTCTTACAGAAGGAGATTATAGTTACTATCAAAGAAATACTCAATTTAAATGGCCAATGATGGAATTAAATATTTAGGGATCTGTGTAGGCAAAAATTGTTTAAAAAAAATATATATAAATTGAATTATCTGCCATTACTTTTAAAAAGTGGAAAAAGATTTTTAAAAATGGATGACTTTATCTATAACATTAGCAGGAAGGGTTAATTGTATAAAGATGACTATATTCCCAAGAATTCAATATCTCTTTCAAACCTTACCTATTTTTTGCCACAAAAGTTTTTTCAAGAATTAATTAAATGTAAGGATATTTCTTTGGAAAGGTAAAATGTCTCTATAGAAAGATTAACATTGGGAGGTTTACAGCTTCCTAACTTAAGAATTAAGATTTCTTGCCTCTCTCTTTAAAGGAGTATAAAAACCAGTATGGATTAAAATAGAGTTAGATAAAATAGGATAGAGATTAGCAGAGGAATTTATATACAAATTGGATTCAAAATTATTAACTGGGGTTGAAACATTTGATTACTGTTTGGAAAAAGATAAACGACGAAATTGGAATAAAAGGAAGTATATGCCTTTAGTTCAAAACTAATTTGTACCTTTTTCAAAAAATAATCTATTTTTAATCATTTGGTTTAGTAAGGGTGTTAAAAATATTGAAGATTGTTATGAACAAGGCTAATTGATGTCTTTTGAACAATTGAGGAGTAAATATGGAATGTTGAATAGCTGTTATTTCCAGCTGAGGGTATATTTAAGGGAAATGTTAGGTTTAGGGTTGCATTTACCCATTTGTAGTGAGGTGGAAACTCTTATTAGGAGAGGAAATATTAAGAAATTTACTTCTTCAATATATCTTTTATTGCAAAAGGGAACTATTTAAACAAAGAATGCATAAATCTAGACAGGAATGGGAGCTGGACTTGAAAATTACAATTGATGAACAAAGATGGTTAGATCTCTGTCAAATACTATTCATGTAAGATGTGGATTAGTTCAGTATAATTTTTTGCATCAGTTATATTTTAACACCACAAACATTGAATAGAATGAAACTAGACATATCAGATCAATGTTTAAGGTGTGGTGAAGAGATAGGTACTTTCTTGCATTCAACTTGGTCATGCTCCAAGGTAGAACCTTTTTTGGGTGGATCTTGGGAACTTAGAACAAGTTACAGGTATTGTATTTCCGCTAAATCCAGATTTATTCCTATTGGGAAATGTAGGAGCAAGACCTAAGTTAAAATTATCAATATATCAATTGAAATTTGTTAAATTAGCAGTAGCAAGGAAATGTAATGCAGTGTCTTGAAAATCGGATTTACATGGGAAGATAGAATGCAGAAATACAAAGCTGTATTTCTTTAGAAAAAAATGCGTATAATTTGAGAAATAAATATTCTATATTTTTGTGAATTTGGAGCATGTATATGCAAACATTTGGTATAAATATGTAGAAATGTTCTTCCAGCCTGTTCTTAAAATGAAAATGACCATATAAAATCTGTTTAATTCCAGTGTGTGGGGGGAGCGATACCCTGAGCAATCAATGATACTCTGCTTTTTTTCTTTTTTTTTAATACTATATATTATTCTTTACATAATTTTTGAGGGTTGGGAGAGGGAGGGAAGGGGAGGGGTTATACCATTATGTAATAAATGAAAAATTTTTCAATTTAATCATCTATTGTATGATGATTTATTAATTACATGTAAATAAACTTAAATAAAATATTTAAAAAAAAAAGACATGGACATGTCAGCAAGGGATTAGGATAGGGAATTGAAATGGGTGACCACTGGGAGATCCATGCTACTGCAGCGGACAGAGCTGACGTGCTTCACAAAGAGATCTCCCAGTCTGTGCCCAATCTCTCCGATATAGAGGAGGCCACAACGGGAGCTCCGGTTGCAGTAGATGACCCCTGTAAATGTGAAAGGTGGCTTCTCTTGGAAGGATTGTTTGGGGCTCCAAATGGTGGTGAGGGAGAAGGTGTGGCCGCAAGGACTAAGGGGATGATTGGTGGAGAGGGCAATATGTGTCTAGTGGTGGTATCAAGTGGTAGGTGGCAGAAATGGCAGAGGAGGATGTGTTGTGTGTGGGGGCTGGTGGGTTGGTAGGTGAGGACATTCAATTTCCCATCCCATTCCTTTGCTGACATGTCTGACCACAGACTCATGCACTGCCAGACTGAGACCACCCAGAAATTGGGGGAACACCTCCTCTTCTGTCTGGGTATCCTCCAATCTTTTGTTAGTCTGGGACTATTTCTATTCTGAAGTTTCCTGTTTTTTGCTTGTATCTTGAAGAAGGGCTCATGCCTAAAATGTCTGCACTATGTAGATCTATCTCCTATGGATGCTGCAAGACCAGCTGAGTTCCTTCAGCATTTTGTTGTGTTTTTACTAGTGTAAATTTATCCAGATTGAATGCTTAGAAAGTGCTATAGGTCGTGTAGCTGATGAAAAGAAAATTAACATATTATTGGAGTGTTTTTGAGGATTTAGCTGGTAAAATAATGTAAAACCAATGGATATGGTGTATTAAGATGTTGAAGAATTTTGGTAAGGCCTGTATAGAGGTGAGTGTACAGGGAGAAAATATGAGGTGTGAGGGGGGGAAAAAGCAAAAAGACTCAGGTGATTTAGATGAGTTTGGTGCGTGCAAATACATTAAATATGATGTTTTCCTATTTGATTCTACATACAGAGTATTATTTGGTGATGAATAAGAAAAAATGAAGGTGCAAGATCACCTCTGTCCTCATCTACCAGTCATGAAAGCAAAGGAATAGATGCAGTATGTAGGGATGCAAATGTTTTGCTGGTCTTCATTGCAAGAAGATATCTTCCAGCTGTAGCCTTTGTGAGACCCCCATCTAGAATTTTGTATCTAGATTTTTTTTAAGATGAGGATGTTCTTGTCATGAAAGGTGTGTTACAAATGATATTTAGACTGTTTTCCTGGGATAACAGTATTTTTCATGTTGGAGTGATTAGGACTATATTCACTAATGTGTCGAAGAATGAGAGGAATCTCATAGAACCAAATGACATGCCAACAGGATTAGAAAGGATATGGAATCAAAATCAGGAAAAACAGCTTGAACCTGTGGAATTCTCCATAATAGAGGAAACCAAGTCTAAATATAGTCATGAAGGAAACAGTTATTTATTAATGTCAGTGATATAGGGAGAAGGTGGGAACAAGATTATAAAGTAGATGGTCAGCCAAGATTGTACTGGATGGTAGAGCTGTCATGGAGTGAATGGCCAACTTTCACAACTATGTTTCCATGAAAGTTAAAACTTTAGAATGTAAAGGTTTTTTGTTTCTCAATACCTTAAATGTTTAAAGAAACATTGTTTTATAGAGGGATAACCTTGAGAATTTACTTTATTTTCTTATTCCTACAGGATCAGTGTTGATTTGTGACCTTGGGCAGAGTTTTCTTTGTCCATCCATTTCTATTGAGCAGTGTGCAGACAGCAAACCAGTTTACTGCCTGGCTTTTAATCCAAAACAACTACAGCTTCTTGCAGCTGGTAATGCAGAAGGAAGTGTTAAAATCTGGCAGCTGAGTGCTGAACTGATGAAGCAAGGACCAAGAGAGATGACTCTGCTCGAGCAACTTGCCAATGAAGTAGCAGATTGACTGACTAAAGGCCCAGTGAGATGGGCTGGGGAATATTTTCCCCACCTCTTTAGCACTTCCAGGTTGTACCTGAACTTGTTCAGTAAATCTTCTTACAAAACTTAAAATTTTAATATTCGTCTGTTGTAATGTTTGACACTAGTTGGTACCTTTTTTTTTAGTGTGGATATAAAGTACAGGTACACGATCCTTTATCCAGACTTCTAAAATCCGGAAGTGGGGAGAGAGGCAGCCGGGCGACTGGAAGGGGGTGGAAACGGCAGCACAATTCAGATGGGCTTTCCGAAATCCGGAACGCACTGTCCCCCAAGGGTTCTGGATAAAGGATTGTGTACCTGTACTTAAGAACAGGAATTGTTTAAAAAAAATTGTAACCATGAAACACCTGGCCAGCTGTTTTGAACTGTGTGTTGCTATCCAACATTGTGGAGGGGCAGAGGATTCACTTATACCAGGGATGGGCAACCTTTTAAAATTCACATTATATCTTAAGTAATCACTATGCCATAGGTGCTCAGATATTAGTAAGTGATTGCTTAAGGTGGTATATGGGTAGGGGGAGAAAAGCTTGAGAAAATTTGTCAGTGGCCCATTTCCTTTGGAGTTATGAAACCGTACACATAACAAGTCACTTAGGTACAATTAAAATAGTGGTTTTCAAACATTTTCTTTCCACTCACATACCACTAAGTAATCCCTTACTAATCACAGAGCACCTATGGGATAGGGAATACTTAAAGTGGTACATGAGTGGAAAGAAAAAGGTTGAGAACACTGCCCTAAACTGATTGGGTTCTCTTTGGCTGCATGTATGGCTGGTGAGAAAAGAATCCAAGGTCTTTTACAGGGAAGATGTTTGTTATTGAGAGTGTAGATCAGGGGAGTCACAATCCTTAAATATCCAAGTATTTTTTAAGAGTGAAGTAAAACCTATTTTCTTGAGAATAACTGTCTGTATTTGTCCCTGTACCCCAAGAAAAAATATTCCACAGTAACTACTGGTGGGAAAAATAACACTAAGTAGATTAATGATATTTGGTGTCAATTCAAACATGTTGCTTAGTGCAATGATTCAGCTCTCCTCTGTGCTGGGCTCCTTTTGTCTAATCAAGAAATTGGTTGAAGTGGTAAAAACTTGACAGATTTATAAACTGGACTTGAACAAAAATACTTTATATAAAAAAAAATCCAAATGACATTTCAGTTTATTAAGTGACAATTGCAAAGAATTTTTTTAAAATTGAATTCTAATTTCCTTGCATTTCAAGATGTGAATCTGTATGATACTGCTGCTTAGTATTTATCCAACTTCATGCCATTGCAATGGAACAATTGACAAGTTATTACTACAAAAATTGCCAGATTTTTGAGTTGTTTTTGGGCAAGTTCAATGCCTTCTCTCCAGTCAATGTCTCTGGGCTAGACTAGTCAGTTTGGCTTTGTCAGGCAGATCAAAGCTTGCTCTTGTCCAATCACTGAATTATTCTTTGATCAGTTATTTCAGGGACTGGAGTCCTTATGACCTTATAATGGAAGGTCATAGAGCATAGGAGCTTTGATATCCTGGTATTGAGTTGATTCATCGTAAACAACCCCATCACTCTTTGTGGACGGTATGGTTTCAACTCACAGCTGTTTGCCAGATGCTCTGAGTTCCACAGCCAAACAGGGGGAATTGGTGAGCAAGTATTCAGTTATCTTGCACTGATCTTGTTTGTATATTCAAGATTCTGTTATTGTCATGTAAATCACCTTGTCTGTTGAAATACCTTTAAATGCAGTGACCTTGCTGGTCCAAAAACTGTTAACAAATGCTGCTTTACATGGACTAGCAGTGGGACTAGTACTACTTCATTGAGTTAATGCAGCTAATCGCTCCTGAAGTTGCAGATTTCACCCTCCTGCAGGCACTTTTCTCCACTGTTTCAGGAAATACAAGATTATTTCTAACAGTTGTTTCACTATTTTGCCAAGCTGAAGGAAAATTGTATTCAACTAAACACAAGTGCATTTTGGAGAAGTAATGTCCTGCACAGAAAGAGAAATCAGTGAATGTACTAGACTGAAATTTCTGAGACATTTGATGCCACAAACATTTACTGTAGAACAATGCTTAAGGTTACAAACTTAAACAATTACATTAATGTAAAAATATAAACCATAGTTGTACGCCAGGGATGAAAACTCCAGTCGAGTATTGTAACAATGAAATTATTTTCAGTAATTGAATAACATAACCAGTTCTTAGTTTGAATCAGTAAATGTTTAATGTTTTCAGAACACTGAAGTAGAGTATACAGTTTTTAAAAAAATCTAAGCAAAGCACAAGCAAACAGATTAATCAAAGTTGTGCCCACACAATTTAAAGGTGCATGGAAATTAGGCAGGGTCATGCAGAGCAATTATCATCTTAGATTTTGGGAGTTTAGTTCACAAACAATGATCGTGTGAATTCCACATAGTCGAAGGCTGAAGGAATCTCTCTGCCTTTGCTATCTGTATACGGTTTCATGTGCGAGAGGCAGTAATCAGCCTGCTCCCTAGACAAGTTCTGGAAAGAAAGCACAACATTTGTTAAGTTTGTGGAAGGTGTAATAAGTTTGTTTACTTAATCTAGTAAAATTTTTGGTCAATGTTTTATTTTCTTGTTTAGAAAGGGAAGCAAGGACAACCCTGGACCTTAAAGACTGGTGAGTCTTGTATCAGTGGAACAGAATTTATGTTCACTTAGAAAGTTGATAATGATTATAAGTCAGCATGGTTTGGTGAGGAGAGATGTGTCTCAGATCTATGTTTTGAAGAGGTCACTATGAAAATTAATGAAGTATGGGTTATGTGGAGTTCAGTAAGGATGATCCACAAGGTAAAAGCACAAGGGTCCCTTTAGACTGGATCCAAAATTTGCTGGGTGCTAAGGAAAGCAGAGCCTAGTGGTAGGTAGGTAGGTAGTTAATGTTTCTTTAACTGGAAATTTGCAACAAGTGGCATATGCAGGGATTGGTGCTGGGACTTTTGTCAAACAACAGGTTCTGATAATCAAGTTTACTAATGACAAAATTGGTAGAATTGTTGAGAGTGAGGATGGTTACCCAAAAATACAATAGAAACATGATCAGCTGAAAATGTGGGAGGGCAATGAATAACTGAGGAGAACACTTTGGAACCAGACCATACATATATCCATTAATGTTCAGATAGTTATGGAAAAAGACAGGACTGGTCTAGATCCCTCAAGGTTGTTGCGCAAGTGCTTAAAAATATGGTGTGCTGGCATTCATTAGGGTAATGAGTTCGAGACGTGAGGTGATGTGGCAGCTCCATAAGACCTTGGAGTACTGCATTCAATTCTAGTTGCGTCATAGCAGGAAGGATGTAGATACTTTACCAGGATGCTGCCTGGCTTTTCTCTTTGGAGCAATGAAGGACGAGATGACTTAATAGAGGAATATAATGTGGGGCTGAGGGTGGGCAGCAAATACCAGAGGACATCTGTTTAAGGTAAATGGAATAAAATTTAAATGATTTCAGGTGTTTTTTTTAAAGTAGTGGGTGCCTGGAATACATTGCTGGGGTAATGGTGGAGGTTGATACAATAGGGACATTCAAAAGGCACTTGGATATGCACATGATGTAAGAAAAATAAAAGGCTAAAGGGCATGAGGTAGAGAAAGATTAGATTGTTGTAGAATAGGTTTACAGAGATTAACACAATATTGTGGACTTTTGTCCTCAATTGAAAGGCAAATTTTGATGGCATTGACTGGAGTGTCAAGTAAGTTTGAGGGTTTTGAGAGAGTCTGGGTAAATTCAGGGAAACTGATTCCTGGCAACTTGATGAGCAGTGATATTGAGGATTTGGTCAAGAAAAAGGAAGCTCATATCAGTTATATACTGTTTAAAAACAAGATTATCCTTTTTAGTATTCAAAATGCAGAAGTTCACTTAAAAATTAGTGGTTTGAGATGGCTCTAGCAGTAATGTGAAAGACATTATCTTAAAGGCCAAAGAGTAAGCAAAGCAAGAATAGAGTTTAAAGATTAACAAAGACATCTTTGTGTGGAGCCACAGGATGGGAAGATTTTCTATGGGGAGGCTAGATAACTCGGAAGTAAACCATGATGGTTTGAAAAGATTATTGTATGCCAGGTAATGATGGGAAGAAATTGCAGAATCCCTGGCAGATATTTGCATTAAACACAGGTGGGTAAAATGCTGGGAGATGGCTAATGTGTCTTTATTTGGAAAAAGGCTGTAAGGATAATCCAGGGAATCACATGCTAGTAAGCTTAATGTTAGTATGCAAGTTACTGGAGAAGATTCTCAGAGACAGGATCCACCTACATTTGGAAAGGCAAGGATTAATAAGGGATAGTTAGCCTGGCTTTCTGTGTAGGTGTCTCACAAATTTGTTTTTTTTTAAAAAAGGTTATCAATAAAATCAATGGCAGGGCGCTACAGGGAGTTCAGCAAGTCCTTGGACTAGGTCCTACTGGGTATGCAGATTTATACAGATACTAAGTTCAGAATTAGCTTGTCAGTGGTAGTAGCAGATAACCTTCACTGTCCACTGTTAAATTACTTTGATGTTATCTAAGAGAACAGGATCAACATCAACTGGAAAGTGGGCCAAGGAAATGGCAGATGGAATTTAATTCAGCTAAGTGCGATGTATGGTATTGGATTGCAGTAGATTAAACCAGGGTAGGATTTGCACACTGAATTGAAAACAAGCCGAGTCTCATGGGGAGTGGTGTTGAGCAAAGAGACTTGAGGGTACAAGTTTAATACATAAAAATGCTGGAGAAACTCAGGTCGCACAGCATTCTTTATGGCAAAAATAAATAAAATTTCTGTCCTGAACTCTTCATCAAGGTGTAAGAAAAAAGCAGGTGGGCACCTGAATAAAACTGTAGGGCCAGAGCGAGGAGCACAGGCTAACTTTCACCCTGACCTCAAAACACAGTTTAATGGACTGAGTGGTGACCTTGAAGGTTTTTAAAATTGAGCGGCACAGGTTTTATTTTCTCCAAGAGACTATTCTAAAAAGTAGAGAGTACAATTTAAGATGGGAAGAGGATGGAATTTAAAGGAGATCTGAGAGGCAAGTTTTCCCTCAGAGGGTGCTAGTTTTCTGGGAAACTGCCAGATAAAATTACAACATTTACAAAGTATTTAGACATGTTAAAGTAAAACTCTGTTTCTGGCACCTTTGGGATAGATGCCAGATACACAAATTTCCTGGTTGCTCGAGATTGCATGATTGGCAAACTAACCGGGTGGGGGGGGGGGGGAGGGTGGGGGGGGGGGGGGTGGGGGTGGGGGCAATTTTAAACTTTGTATTTTTTACCTTCTTATTTTGTGCTGATTGCTCGAATTCTGGATAACAGGGATTTTGCTGTACTTAGATAGGAAAGGAGAAGATGAATCTGGGCTAATGCAGGTTGATTTAAAGAGTATAGATGAATTGTATAAAACAAGCTCTATGACTGATCACACACACAATGTATCGATGCTGCAGTACCTGATACAATTCTTCACGTGTTACAAACGGTTTTCCTTCTGAGCTGAGGGCACGGAAAGCACTCTCAATTTCCTCACTAGACTTAACATTCTCTGTCTCTCTACTGATCATAAAGGCCATGTATTCCTGTAGTGAAACATATCCATCTCTGCAAACAAGATGAAGGAAATGTCAAAATGCATACAAGGAAAATAAAATTCTACTTTAAAGATTTCTATTTAAAATTTTAACTTTACTGAACATTTAATGTGCAGTTAGAGAAATGGTCACTGTGTATAATGGAAGAGAATAATGCATTTTCAAGTACTGTAGTTTGCAGACTTCCTACTGGAGTACAACTCTCAACATACAGAATGTCTCCATCACCACCTATCTCTCTCTGATGACTACCACATGGGGCCAAAAATCACACATTGATCTGAACAGCAAGCATTGACCATCTGTTCTACAGTGAGATGCATTGGAAGCAGAGCACAAAAGTTCCATGTAGTTTTGTCTTTCTGCCAGTGACTGGGGCATAATAGACAGACGATTTTACATTTTGCATGGCTCAAATAGACATTGGGTTTTCTGCAGCCTTGACAAATTAGTCAAGTCTTGATTCTAAAATGTTAATGTAATAAAATCTTAAATGATCTCCAGTGCCAATCTGCTAACAGTACTCACCGGTTGGGGTCAACAACATTCAGTATAGCTTCAAACTCAGAGTCCGGTTCTCCTTCTTCTACCATCGGCAAATCATAACCCAGGGAGCGCAAGCATGATTTAAACTCCTGGTGATTCAGGCGTCCTGATTTATCCTTGTCAAAATGCCTTGGGGAGAAAAGTTAAAATGATAATGTCAGCACAATGACTGCATATCTTAAAATAAACACCTAAATCCACCCACACTTACTTGAACATCATGCTGAATTCTTTAAGAGCCTCCTCTGTCACACCAGTAGTATTCCTATAAACAGAGAAAAAGCAATTATAGTTTTCATAACAAATATACATTTCAACTCATGGTAAAAGTGCAATCCATTTCCTTCATGCCACTGCTACACATTTATTTTTCTCATTCATTTTCTCTCAAAATCCTTTTCTGCTTCCATCGTTGTCATCGGCAGCAAGGTCTAAATCAGGGGTGAGCAACCTTTTAATTTAGACATACATCACGGTAACAAGTCCGTGCTGCCCAATTAACCTAAACCCTGGTATGCACTTGTGGGCCAAAATGGCCTGTTATCGTGCTGTACGTCTAATTTAAAAATTAAAAGGTTGTCCACCCCTGGTCTAAATCAATATTCAGTATATCAAAATTCCTCAGCCCCTCCTGTGTATATTCTCTCGTCTAAAATCCTACATTTGGCTTTTATACAAGGGAACAGTTTTCCTTTGCCTGGATTGTCAAAGCCAGGCATCTATCAGATCTTAAGTTACTTCAAAGAACAATCACTTTACAATTAAAATTCTTCTTCCTTGCTGCCTAATTGGTAAATGTACTCTGCACATTTTCAAGGATTTACACATTCTTGCTTACCTGGCCTGTATTTGTTGTTCTAAGTTGTGTTGCATTCGCATGCCCAGTTGATCCAATTGGTCCCACTGCTGTGCCAACCCCACAGTGCTGTGTTCAGTATACTTATTATCCAAGATCAATGCTTCCTCCATTGCTGCCCCAAGATCCTCAATTTTTTTCAATTGACTTCTCATTGCCCGAATCTCCTGATGTTTTCTCTGGATGAAAAGGTATCATAGTCAAGGAGCAGGGTCACGACCTTCCAGGTTCTATTTTCCCAACAATTTTAAAAAAATACTACTGGTTGCTCTTCTCTATATTCACAAAAGACCATTAATGGCATTCCAAATACAAACCACAAAAACTACAGAAAATAATATCATTGTAAAGCTGCACATGTCTCTTTAGGCAAACAGTCCTTTCAATGTAGAAACATTGTCCTATTTAAAGCATTTTATACTTTGGGTCAGGTAATAATCCTTTATGCAAGTCTCAGTTATCACTCTAAACTGAAGCCTGGATGGTGGACTGTAATTCAACCTCCTAAGTTATTATCTCAGGAAAGGTGCCATGGTTATTAACCAGAATAATACCAGAAATGACAGTCCAGTTGGATATATCCATTAAGAACCTGGGTTTGCTGGGAGGAGTCACGTGATGGAGTAGTGGCCGGACGGTGAACTCCAGCCCTCTCCAGAAAAGTCGGAAAAAACAAAGGAAAACACAAAGGCACAAAAATTAAAATTAAAGTAAAGCGAGCATAAAGGTGGAAAGAAGATGGCAACGAAAAAAGAAAAATCGAAACCAACGGTAAGAAGAGAGGAAGAGAAGACAACGGAAGAAGAAGGAGAAGGCCTTACCTGTTCGAAGAGGCCCGCGGTGGAGAGAGAAACCCGCTCCCTCAGGTCGGTAGAAAGTGGACTACAAAAATGGCTCGCTGAGCCGAGTAAAAGTGCGCAACCGCGCATGAAAAAAAACACACCGACGGGAGGGGTGACCAGCTGGGGAGTCGATCTCCACAGCCGGCAATGACAGCTGCAGAACAGCTGCAGCAAGAGGAGAACATAGAAGACAACGAAAACAAGAAAGAAGAGAAGAAAAGGACAAAAAAGAAACAACAGATGGCCAACCCAGAGGAAGAGGAAGAGTACAGTGAAATAGAAGAAGAAGGGAAAGGCAACACAGGATATACTTTCTCTTATTAAAGAATACATGGAGTCATTTAAAGAATGGCAAGCGCAAGAATTTAGTGATTTAAGAAGAAGAATAAACAATACAGAAGAGAAAATGAATAAAATAGATATGACCTTATCAGAAATGGGAAAAAGAATGGACAAGGTGGAAGAACGAGAAGCAGCAGTAGAAATGGAGGTAGAGGACTTAAAAAAGAAATTAGAGGAATCTAATAAAAAAGTTAAGGAGACACAAGAACTGTTAGCTCAGAAAATAGATATAATGGAAAATTATAACAGAAGAAATAACATAAAGATAGTGGGCCTTAAGGAAGATGAAGAAGGCAAGAATATGAGAGAGTTTATAAAAGATTGGATCCCTAGGATCCTAGGATGTCCAGAACTACAGCAAGAAATGGAAATAGAAAGGGCACATAGAGCATTGGCCTTTAAACCACAATCACAACAAAAGCCAAGATCTGTTTTAGTAAAATTCCTAAGATATACTACAAGAGAAAAGGTACTGGAGAAAACAATGGAAAAAGTAAGAGAGGGCAATAAGCCACTGGAGTACAAAGGGCAAAAAATCTTCATTTATCCAGATATAAGTTTTGAACTCCTGAAGAAGAGAAAGGAATTCAATACAGCAAAGGCAATTTTATGGAAGAAAGGGTATAAATTTATACTAAAGCATCCAGCGGTATTGAAAATATTTATTCCAGGACAGCAAAACAGACTATTCTCGGATCCAGAGGAAGCACGAAAATTTGCAGAACAATTACAAAATAGACTGAGAGATGAAGACGTGTAACGAGAGTACAAAAGACTGCGAACTAAAAAGACACATAAGTTTTGAACTCCTGAAGAAGAGGAAGGAGTTCAATACACTGAAAACGATCTTATGGAAAAAAATTATTCTCGGATCCAGAGGAAGCAAGGAAATTTGCAGAACAACTACAAAACAAACAGAGAGATGAAGACATGTAATAAGAGTAAAAATGACCATGATTTATATGTATGTGGGTAAAGAGGTATATGTGTATATATGTATAATGTGCATACATGAATGTATCCGTATTTAGAGGAAAATATAGATAGTATAGACAAGAATTAATAAGGGAAGGAAATGGAATAGAGGGAATAAGGAGGGAATTAAAAGAGTGACCTTTGTTACATATGAAAAGTGAAATCTTTTCTGGGGGGGGGCTGGGGGGGGAGGAGTTACGGTCACTGCAAAATCAGCTGACGCTTGCGAGTGAATTCGCAAATCCAAATGGAGAGGGGAGATGTGGTTGTCCGACAAGGGATAAAGGACAACTCAGGAGGGGAAGGGGGGATTGGGGCTAAAGAAGTTTTAAATAGGAGAATAAGGAAAATGTTTGATGTTTTAGGAATGTTGTCTTATAAAGGGTTCAAAACAAGAAAACAGAAATGGATAAGAAGGAAAGGTAATGATGGAGAAACGGAAAGGGAATATAAACAAAGTATAAAATGGCTACGTTGAACTATATGACTTTAAATATTAATGGAATACATAACCAAATTAAAAGGAAGAAACTGCTAAATTTACTGAAAAAAGAAAAAATTGATATAGCATTTGTACAAGAAACACAATTTAACTGAATTGGAGCACAAGAAATTAAAGAGAGATTGGGTAGGACATGTAACAGCAGCATCGTATAATTCAAAAGCAAGAGGAGTAGCTATATTAATTAGTAAAAATGTGCCATTTAAAATAGAAGAGGAAATAATAGATCCAGCAGGGAGATATGTAATGATAAAATGTCAGATATATTCGGAGTTTTGGAATCTACTCAATGTATATTCACCTAACGAAGAAGATCAAAAGTTTATGCAAGATATCTTTTTGAAGATAGCAGATACGCAGGGCAACATATTAATAGGAGGGGATTTCAACCTGAATTTGGATTCAAATATGGACAAAACTGGGAAAAAAATTAACAGAAAGAACAAAGTAACCAAATTTATAATTAAATCGATGGAAGAAATGCAACTTTTGGATATATGGAGGAAACAACACCCAAAGGAAAAGGAATATTCATATTACTCGGCTAGACATAAAACATACTCAAGAATAGACCTATTTTTGTTATCAGCTCGTATGCAAGATAGAGCAAAAAAAACAGAATATAAAGCTAGAATACTATCACCCTTAATATTGACAGTAAAGTTAGAGGACATCCCTCCAAGAATGTATAGATGGAGATTAAACCCCATGTTACTTAAAAGGCAGGATTTTAGAGAATTTATTGAAAAACAAATTAAAATGTATTTTGAAATAAATACGAAATCAGTGAAAGATAAGTTTATACTATGGGATGCAATGAAAGCATTCATTAGAGGGCAAATAATAAGTTATGTAACCAAGATGAAGAAGGACTATAATCAGGAAACAGAGCAGTTGGAAAGGGAAATAGTAAATATAGAAAAAGAATTAGCAATGAAGGAAGATACAACTAAAAGAAGAGAATTGGCGGATAAAAAAATAAAATATGAAACACTACAAACATATAAGGTGGAGAAGAATATAATGAAGACAAAACAGAAATATTATGAACTAGGTGAAAAAATGCACAAATTCCTAGCATGGCAGCTTAAGACAGAGCAAACTAAGAAAATGGTATTGGCATCAAGGAAAAAAGACAAACAAATTACATATAATAAGAACCTGGGTTTGCTCTGATATTAAATTGGTGATGGCCCGATCGACACATGTGGATAGAGCAAGAAGAAAGAAACATTTTCTTCTGACAGGCAACCAATTGGTTGGTTTAAAAAAAAAGGGGAGACAGATGAGAAATTGCTTTACTCAAGTAGTTTTAAATTTCTGATAGGCATTATTTAAAAGAGAAATTGGACAGATTTGAGAGGTTCGAGTGAAAAGCATAACAAAAACAAGCAGTTGTGTGATGAGCCACTGAAACTAACACAGAAGAGTATTGTTCCTGCTCAGTAAAGATATTGACTTTGATCTCTATCTCAATTTCCTTCCCTATCCTTAAAAACATCTCAAAATTGTTAATTTACTTAAGTAACTTGTGTGAAAGCATTATAGTTTAATGACTAATCCAATAAAATATTTTCCAATTTGACCTCCATCTTTCTCCTTATATTACTGATATTAAAAGAGGGGTTTTACCAGTCAAACCTTTGAGAGAATGAAGCTCACCCCACCTTGGTTGCCTCCAGCTGTGATTCCAGTGTTCCCGATTCCTCCACCATGCAGGACCTGATATGCAAGTTGAATATAATTACAGAATGATCTAACGGAAACATCTACATTATTCAAATATGCCGCCTTTTTAAATGAAAATTGGGAATTTTCATGGTCTTCGGGCATATTGTTTTCAGTTTAAAATAAGTGCTCTCCAGGAAACAAATATTGTTTAAAACAGAACTGCACAAGCTATAATGTAAGGTACAAGGTCCATAAACTTTCAGAATTTGAAATTGATCAAAATGACCATCTTTTAAATATCTCAGAATTTAAAATCACCACCCATAGGGCTGCAAAATTTTAGAAAAAAAGTAAATCTTGATTCTAATCCTGTAATTTAGGATAGGAAATACTCTTCTACTTGAAGTATAAAATCTCTATCCTCTCACAAGTTGGATGCTCACAATGCAATGTACAGATTTATGGCAGCTCACTGCATAGAAATTACCATTTAGTCTTTTTAATGCAAAATCAAAATTCACTCCTGTTCAACAAAGCAACATTTAGGCAGAGTGTTGTGACAATACTCAGCCTTTTAAACATGAAAACTGGAGAAGCTGAATTCATGAACACATTACTTATTACAACATGCAAGGAGGGTATTCAGCCTTCCAAGTTCATACCAACTAACAGAACAGTAATCCCAGGCCATTCCCCTGTAGATGCAAAACTTGTTCTCACATATGGCCAAAAGAACATGGTGAATGGTTACAGTCAAATTGGAAATCCTTTCTTTAATCACTTATCTAAACTAAAGGATATTTTACAGTAGCATAACAACCTATTAGCGTATCTTTGGGATGTGAGGATCCCAAAGCATTCAAAAGAAACTATTATAATCAAAAAATGTGCCAACTCCACATATGTTGGAACTGAGGATCAAACTTGTGGAGCGAAATCGAGCAACAATAGTTGAGGTAAAGGGTTGAGAGCATGTCCAGAAATTAATGGGGTGGTGACAGAGAAAAGAGAAAAATTTTGTTCTAAGTCACCCTCTTCAATCTGCAGCAATGTGGGATTTGCAACTCAATGTTTTTCTCCAAACTAATAACGAAAATAAACAGGAATAATTAGATAATTTTTCATCTCTTCAATGACTAAAAGGAAGAAGCAACTGAAATCTTCAGAGACAAGTAGAATGACCCCATTACACAGTTAGACTTTTTATTAAAATAATAGAAGCCTGTCTCCATTTGGTACTGTTCCCAATCTTCTCAGCCATGCACTTAACAAACAAGTGAAAATGATCAGTAAGTCTTTGGCAACATGTCCCAATAGATGGAGCACAAAGAACAATAGAAGCCAAGGAGATTATTGCTTCAAATCACAGAAGATACATTAGGTGAGGCAGCAAATAAAATGTATGTAATTGGTTTTTTAAAAATGGCATATCAGTAAGTATTGCAGGCACCTGTATATTAATTCACTAATTAACTTTGAAGTATAAAACAGGCTTCATAGCTGCATAGCTCAATCAGCTTCGCAAATTGTTTATTCAAATTTAAATTAAGATCCAGCTGAAATGTTAACAACCTGGCAATTAAGGCCCCTGTACACCAACAGAAGGTTAATTTTGTGATGAGAAAGACCTGGTTTATTTTGCAAAAAGAAATTCTGATTAACTGCTCTGTTTTTGGTGTATATCTTGCTTTAGCTGAATTTACATTGATATTTAAACATGCGACTCCCCATAGCAGCTGACTAAATATTTATTGTTATTAAAATTATCAACTTTTCAAATTAGTTGCATTGATGATATGCCACATTGCTTTTTCAGTCACCAAAGCAAGGACATTATGAGTTAAAAACATCAAATGAGAGCCACCAAATAATCTAAAAATAGGTAAAATGTTCCTGTCTCATCCACCCATCATGAAGGCATTCCTTCAAACACTCGACTCTTTCATGATTCAAACTTTCATTTTGTCAATGAAGGAGCTTTTAAATTATCTATTACAAAATCTGTCCCTGGGTCGAACTCATGTCAGCAGTCTGGGATGACAAAACCTTCAACCAAACTAGTCTCATGGAGTATGAGACACACAAGTTGGCTGTACAAATCCCATCTGGTCTCTTGAAAGTTTTTTTAAAATTTCCCATAAGATTCTGCAAGCAGCTGAAAATTCATAAACCATAAGGAAACTCTTTGACAATGGTGGCAGAAAATAGTTCACAAACTGGGCTTGGCACCTATAAGGAGGTGCTGTGAGATTGGGTTAAAAAATTTGAAAACTGAAACCTGCCAGGTTTTATGCTCCCAATTGGAAAGAATTGTTCTGGTTTGTCAAAAAAAATCATCTTGAGGATAATAAGTGGTTGGAAACAATTGTATCATCACCATCCACAAATAAACATTAAAAATCTTTTGTTTACAAATACACCCAATTGCCATGTAATATGTCAGCAAGATGACAACTATGTTGACCATTGGTAACATAGCCAGGAATCACTGTTGTGAGGCAAGGAGTGAAATTAAAAAATGTCCACACTAAATCTCTGACACAGACCCTGAGGACAATAATCGCACCTTAAACAAAAGGCAACTGGAATGCACCATCATTGTTAGCTCTAGTCATGATGCTAGCAGGGGCATCATTAAAGCCCCAAGAAGACTTGTCATCCAGAGAAATAACAAAAGCCGACAGCTTATAGCAGTGATGTTAGTATTGGAGAAAAATCCCATTCAGATGGCAAGTAGGCAAGTGCGTTACAAACAACACAGAAAATGAGGAAGAAAGAAAAACCTTCCAGTCAGATCATCCCCAACTTCATACTGATAGACATGAATGACACGACGATATGCTATGCTAATAGGAAAAAAGACAAGATTGGAAAAAAACACAAATAAAATGAGTTCAGAACTGAAATGCCACGTTGAAATACAACTTCTTCCATGCTAATGTTAAAAACTCAAAGCCTCTGATTTAGAATTGTAATCTCAGATTAAGGGTAGTTGAATAGTAAGGTAGGTCTACATCCAACTGCTTTAATGATTACATTTATGAAATAAACAATATTTTTGTATCTCTCTGCAGTGACTTAAGCCTGTCTTAGATAGAGTACTTTCACTCGTCATTCTGGCACTGTTCCCGTTTCAGCAAATTTAAAATCATTGCTCACAAATTCCTTCACCTATTCACCTCCCAAAATGCTACAACCTACATAACATACTTTTTATCTGAAGACTTGAGGATCTCATGTTGCAGATCTCTTCCACCTTCAAAAGTCTTTTCAAACCTATCGACCAACTCTAGCTTTCAGTTTCTTTCAAATTTAGAGATACAACACATGCTGCCCGAATATACCTTATGTGACCAATTAACCCTGTACATCTTTGGAACGTGAGAGGAAACCCACACAGACACTGGAGAACATTCAAACTCCTTAAGGACAGCACTGAATTCAGACCCAGGTCAATGGCACCATAAGCTTATTAAGGGTTTTTATTACAAGTTCTGTTAAATGTAAACATTTTTGTGCTCAAAATTATAATTATTTAGCAAGGGCATCAAAAGTAGGAGAATGGGGCCAAAAGGAAAAATATTTCAGCCATGAACTGAATGGTCAAGCAGACTCGAAAGGTTGAGTGGCCTAATTCTGCTCCGTATTTCTAGTCTCATGGAATATGCAGTATTTGTTTAATACATGCTACCCCAATTTCAACTCTTTTTATATAGGTTTAAAATGGTGCAGCTTTAAAGTTGCCGAGCTGACTGCACATTGAGCGATGTTCTTACACAAATCAAGGATTTCACCGAGAACATGATGTGTGGACTTTCAAAGGGGTCAGCAGACTTTGGGAATGCCCCAGACAATTTAAGCTAACCTTCAACCTCAAACATACCATGATCAGTCAGCATCAGATTTCAATTTTTACACAGGGATTCCACTGATATTTTGCAACATGCAAGACTGATGGCAATCATTTCACATCAATGTGAAAAATAAAGAGTTGTCCATTATTGAGTTAAATAACAATGCAAATGAAAGATTAACCTGAAAAATTAACTCTGTTTATTTTGCTGCAATAGTTTCTGGTTTCTAAATAACAGATTATATTCTTGTAAAAACTTGAATTTTATTTTTAATTGTGCATGGAAAGAGCATGTTCACCTCAAAGAAAAAATTACTCTTCTCTCATTTTGTCTTCAATAAAAAAGAATTGTAAATGGTGGAAAAGACCTGATACCCAATCTCCACATACAGATCCCATTTTCTGACATTAAGTGAAATCACTTATACCAATAGATTTTGACTTTTTAAAAAATTTATGACCATCTCCTACCACTAAACAAAAGAAAGAAAATAAAAAGATGGCAACAAGCAAGAGGCACGCAAGATCATAGTGAAGTACAAAACAAAAAGCGATATTAACCCATCCAGTAGGTATGTCCTGTAGACAGCATCCAAGTATCAGGCAGCAGGAGAGAAGAAGAAATTCCAGGATGGGCAAGAAGAGGAGAGAACAACAAAATTCATTAATCAGCATTAAATTCCAAATATTTCATCAATTAATAATCATTAGTTACCACTACTTAAAGAAATAGCTGCTTTATATAAATAGAAGAGATCAATATTTTGAAAGACGAAGAAACTTTCAACAAAGGATTGATTGCAGCATTCAAGAATGAATTAAATGCTTACGTCGCTGAAGTAAAATGGAGGGAAATAGGTTTACAGCAGAAAGCTCCAGGTGGAGCTAACACAGTCACAAGAATGAAGGACTGCACGGATTCTGCACAAAACTACTAATTCTTCAGGATCATGAAAATCTAGCAGCTATTTTACCAGGAATGTTTGAGCAAAAGAAAATTTAAAATAATAATTGAAATTTACACCAGGAGATTCATTAAATCACACATATAATGCATTTACCATTATGACAGGAAGGCACCCAGTGTAATTCCTGACAAGATAAATCAGAGTCCACCAACCAATGGTATTGTCCTGTAATCAGGTTCATCAAGTAAAAGTGGGACAAATTCAGCCAAGGTTCCTTCTGCCAAGTGCAACCCACTTTAAGGGGGCACCAGAGCTACTATCAGAGCAGTGAGAGGATCAGATTCCAGTCCTGTGCCCTGCTGCCCCTTTTTCTACTGGGTAATTTTATACCTAAGGGAGTGAAGGTTCATCCTCTCAAAGCTACTTCAGTGTTATTAGAACTTCATCGCTCCTCACTCAACATGCATACCTGAAAAAATCTATTCAACAGTTTCAACATTTTAAAATAACTTTCAGTGTTAACAGCTTTTTGGACAGAGAGAGTGCTAGATTCTCATGCTCCAATAAGAAATTAATGCCTTTTTGGCCTAGTCACTACGCCAAAGGCTATATTCAAAGGAATAAAAAACTTGATGTATGCAATTGTCCTAATAAATTAACTCTCCACTCTCTCATGTTTGGACAATGAACAATCACCAATCCACTATACAATTTGATCTGCTTTAATTTGTACAATGCCAACACGGGCACCTTACCTAGTTTCCTGAAGCCATTGGTGGAAAGTGTTTGCGTGTTGTGCAAATTCCTGACGTAATTTATCATTTTCTTCTTGGCGTCTCTGTTCTTTCTGTAATTCCATCTCCCTTTCCTGTTAAGTGACAATAAAATTGCTTTAGTTCTACAACAAAGACAAATTTCATTAAACTTGTACAAAGTCAAGATGATCCAACAGCTAAAAGGTATACCATTCCAACTGTTTTAAAGAAAATCCCTCAATACCCCCAACCAAAAAAAAAAGATATTTCAGACAGATAATTCCACAAAAATGCTTTTAACAAATAGCAGCACTTTGGAAGGAATAAAAACAGATTAGAACATCAGCAAATAATCAGATTTAATTGAATTACAGATGTGATGGATAGTATTGACAGCTATTGGATTCTAATAATAATTTTGTGCCAACTATCTGACACAATCCAACCAATTCCTTATCTAGAAAGATAAAGCATTACTACTAAAACTAGCAACAGGAATGTTAATGTCTTGAGACTCATTTATGAAAAGATAGTTCTGCACACAAGTTTTTAAGACAATGTGGTATTCTGGCACAAGCTCATACTTACCAACCTATGGTGCTTCAATGAGGTCTTAACAATACAGACTACATTCTTGGAAGGTTCAAAAACTATGGTCAGCACACCAACTGTTCAGATTGTAGAACTGCCATGAATACCCTCACCTCCACCACCATCATTTAACCTTCCTATGTCCCCAAAGAGCATTTTGCATCCTTCACAGTTTATTTCCCCACCTTGTAAAATAGAATCCTGGGACACACTAATGATGTGAAAACTACTTTGAAATGATCCACTGCTTGCTAGATTGATGTTGCCAACATCTCCCCCCCCCCCCCCCCCCCCCCCCCCACCCCACAGAGAATCTAAACGGGATGAGTCTCAGATAAGGTAGATTTTTTGAGAGTGAGACAGAAAAATTTCTTCACTCAAATGGGTCTTCATCTTCAAAATTTTTGCTCCACCAAAATCTTCTCAGTTGTTCAGTATATTCAAGTCCATTTGTTTTTGTTTACTAAGAAAATCCAAGAATAGAAATGGGGCACATTTTTATTAATTAGCAAGCCGGTTCAAAATATCCTAATAACCCTTTTTGCCCTATTTCTTAATCTTATTTCATCCCTTATATTTTAAAGAAAAACTGCACCTACTTTTATGATTTTCTGTAAGTTTCTCCACGTCTCCTCCAATGCTTCCATGGTGAACCAAGTGTAGGGATTAGAAAACATCCGATAACTCTTGATCTGATGATCAAGCTCAGCCAGCTGGTTAAAGTCGGTCTGAGCTGAGCTCAAAGATGAACGGAAAGCCTCATGAGCCTCCCGCAAGGCTTTTATCTCTTCCAGTGAGTTGCATCGCACAGGATCTGTGAGGTCTTCTTCTGCATTCTCAAACCAACTGTTAAAGGCTGAAGCTTTTTTAGCAAAGGTCAAGAAGAGATCTTCAAGCTGTAGGAATTAAACAAGATCCAGGACTGTCAGTAGACAATCCTTTTAGTGGTAATACTAACATATATTCCAATTTCAAACCATTCAAAAATGCAAGGGCTGCAGATCATGGAATATTTATGGCAGAAGAAACAGCTACCCAACCTAATCCTTCCCTTCAGCACTTGATATGCAGCGCTGAAAGTCACAGCCCTTCAAAAACACATTCCAGCACTTTTTAAAAATATTCCTAGCGTTTCTGCCCCTCCAACAGCTTCCAGTGAAAATGTTTCCTCATTGCCCTTCTCAATCTTCTAACAATTACTGTAAATCCATGGTCTTCAGAATTTTATACACACAAACAAAAAGTTATTTTTAAAATTCATTACTTTTCTGAAATGTTCCTGGGCTTCAAGCAGTTTCTTCTTTCTTTCACCTGAATTAGCCAATAGCTGATTCCATCTTTTCATTAATGAAGCATGACGAGCCTCAATGGCCTTGGATTGAATGTGTTTGGCTGCCAGTAACTGATCCTTCAGAGCTGTAATGTTAGCAATCCCCTCCTGCTGGAAAGCTTGCAGCCCAGCATCAAATGTTTCCTGTGGAAAAACAAAAAAAATGTTATATCAACCTTTTTCTATTGAATTTAAGGCAGAAGATAATGGTGCATCCACATCCCTGGAGAAAGAAGTAAAAGAACCAAGCTTAATACATTTATTTGCTAATATGGATTATAGTTGGGTTGGCTGGCAGGGAGAGATGGTGCAAGGCAGAAAAATAACTAAGTTTGCCAAATTGTTGAAATGGTAGATCAATAAAGGAAATATAACAATATTTTCTTTTAATTTCCCAGTCTTACTCATTACTTAATGGCAAATTCAACTAGCGGTAAGTCCGAGAAAGCTTCTGGAACATTTCCTTGCTTTAGGATGATTGGAGCTTGCAAACCAAAGCATGGAATAGTAATTAGATTGATTTCTGCTTCTCAGAACAAACAACAGGGGTTTCAGCTTGCTCTCAAGAATGAAGCACAAAATCTTATCTGATACTTTCGAAAGTTCCATCTTTGAGACGAGCCATTTTCCTTTTCAGGCAGCTACAAAACTCCTTTCTTTATTAAAAGAGCAGCAACTCCTCTAATAATATTTGTCAAAAATCCACTCTATCAACTTTGGTCATTTATCTCAATAGACATGGTATTATAACATCCAAATTGGCCACTATGACTTTAAATTATAATTACTATACTTCAGAAGTTCACGAGCAGAAAGTACTTTATGAAAATTCAAGGTTATAAACATTAGATTTTTTTTCTTGGAAAACATTTTACATGATGTACATATGCATTCAGTAACTTTGTATCTACCATTTAGAAGCCACAAATTGATCACGATTTTTAATAATTTGAAGGCAATTTTCAATAGTCGATAAGTAACTTTCATGAATACTTTTAATTCAAGCAAACACCGAAATTATCACGAGCAAAACCCAATGTTTGTTGCAAATTCAAGAGAATTCTCATTTGACGAGCATTCAGGACAGGGAGCATCTGTGTAAAGATGAAGGGGACTTGACCTGAAATTAACCCTTTCTGTTCCTCTTTCCATACATGCTGATTGTCTTTCCAATTTTTTAAAAAATTGGACAAAGATAATATTGGTTCAAGTTAGTAAAAAGCATATTTAAGCAATTCTTTGTTGATACCAATCTTCCTGCAAAACTGTACAAAACTATCATTTGCTCTTTGAACATTGCCGATCTCCTTATGCTATCCCACACCAAAACAACTTGTAAAACAGTATGGGAGATGAAAAGTGCAATTAATCAGCAACTTGTTCACTACCTGTTTAGTGAGCAATGTTTGTACAGAGGAGAGATCACGCCCATAATCATCTGTCTTCAGACTATTTTCTTTCTCACCTAAGGAATAAGAAAAACCAAGAAACACAAAGCTAAATTCATCTGAAATATTATTTACTAAGTACTTTATAGTATCCCCATTTTTAACCACTCCTTAAGTGGTGGTCATGCCTTAGCTACCTGGGCACTAGTCTTTGGAATGCCCCTCCAAAAAGTCCATCCCTCTTTTAAGATACTAATTTGCTAATTAATCACTAAATAGGAAACTTCTAGGTTTATTCACTAATCAGAGTACCAGCAAAAATATCAGTTCTCATGCTTGGCCAAGAGAAATTTCACTAGACTCTGATTCTTGGCCATCACCTTGCTGTAACTCCTTATGCAACAAAGTGGAATCAAGCTTGATGAATCAATAATTATTGTTCAGGTTTGAATACAATTGTTCACTTCATAAAAGCATCAAGACTTTCTCACCATGTACATAAAGATTTGGGCATTTGACCTTCGAGTTGTTGACATGTAACACAAGTCACTGAAAAAGCACGATTAGTGTAGAGGTGAATGCAATGCTGTTACAGTGCCAGTGACTGTAATGAATTTGTATGTCCTCCCAGTGCTTTACATGGATTTCCTCAGAAATGTATCTGGGTTGTAGGTTAATTGAGTGGCAGGACTGCACTCGTATTCCTGCTCAGCAAAGAAATTATGTAAAATGCTTGACAGTAACCACAATAAAAACGGATTTTTACAAATTCAATATAGCTTCAGAGAAATTCTGAATAAAAATGTTTGCAGTTTTATCTCTATTCTGGACTCCAAATTAGAACATCAGAATAATTCTATGTGAAATCACTGATCATCTGACCAATTCACATCTGATTCCAAGGCTATTGATACTTCGGATGTTGATACTTTTGGATGAGTGGATTTCAACAGACATGAATTTTATTTTATACAAAACAAAAACTGGTTTTTTTTTTAAAGAGATAACCAAAAGGATTTTGTGCAGGATGGTATACTCAGTCTGTATGAATTTTAGCAAAGCCTTTGACACAGTCTCACATGATAAACTAATCCAGAAGGTTAGAACACAAAGTTAGCTCATGCTCCGACACTGGATACGAAATTGGCTTGATAGTAGGAGGCAAAGAGGGTTGTTTTCAAATCACAGTGCTGGGTCCACTGTTTGTCATGTATATTAATGATATGGATGAAAATGCAGGTGGCATGATTAGTAAATTTGCAGATTACAATTGCTAGTATAGTGGACAGTGGTGATTACAACAGGACATCGATCAACTATGACCTGGGTAAAGGAACAAGAGCAGGACGTACATAATGAATGGCAGGTCCTTGAGAAGCAGTTGAAATGAGAGACCTTGGGGTACAAGTAAACAGTTAGTTCCCTGAAGTAGTCAATAGAGCAAGATGGTGGTGAGAAAGACATACAATGTGATTGCCTTCATGGCCAAGGAATTAAAAGTTAGGGTATCATGTACAGTTGTATATAACATTGGTTAGGGTGCACTTGGCGCATCGTCCCTGCTTCCGATTGTCACGTTATAGGAAGGACATTTTATTAAGTTATAGAAGATTCACAAGGGCGATGCATGGATTTGAAGGTTTATGTTATAAAGTGATATTGGATATTTCGAGTCTGTTTTCCTTGGAGCAAAGGAGGCAGCAAGGTGCTTTATAGAATTCTAAAAAAAAATTATGAGAGGCATAGATAGGGTACATAATCAGCATCCATTGGTATAGATGTCTAAATCTCGAGGACAACAGTTTAAGGTCAGTGAAAAAGGGTTTAAAGGAGATCACAATGAGTAATTGGTATCTGGAATGAGCTGCCACGTGGGTGGAAGCAGAAACAGTAACAACATGCAAAGGCATATAGAGAAAGATCAGGGATTAATGTAAACAGAATTAGTATAAATAGACACAATGGCCTGAAGGTCTGCTTCTAGGCTGTATAACTCTATGACTTGTAATAAACAAAAAAAGGTGATGAGCAATCAAAATAATGAGATCATTCATTCATCACTCAGCAACTCTTGGGACCTTTGTCTCTTGACATGAAAAAAATAATCCACGAATCTCTCCATACAATTCCAAAGAAGAAATTCATGAAAACCCTACATTGTCATTTAATATTGGTTATCTGCATCTCAACTTCATTTCTCTGCCTTGATTCTGTATTGCTTTAAAGCATATGATTAAAATAATATTGTGTTGGTTAAAAGAATTAAAGGGGGACACTGAAATTCTTCCTAAAAAGCCAAATGATGCCAGTTAGAGATTTTGCTTTTTCTGTTGATGGGCCTTTGCTCTTGTCAGATCTGCTTGGACAACATCATTAGTAATTCAATGGTTATACAGTGCATTAGGATATCCCAAGGATGTGAAAGTGTACAATTTGAAATTATTTTAAAATGAGTAAACATGTTTATCATTTAATTTCCCAACAAAGACAGCGAGGAACAGCAAGACACCTTCTTTGCAGTGTGAATAATTCTTTGTGTTTCAACATTTCCTTTTATGTGTTTGACAACAGAGCTTTGCTAGTTAATTTTCAAATGACTACCCAAAAACATACCGATCCACGACTCAACCACATCCGCCTTCCAATTAAACTGCAAGAATGCAGAATTCTCATCCAGCTTTGCTTTCCTTTGAGCAGCTGCTTTTTCCAATTCTGTCACTTTTGCTTGCAATCCCTTCATCTTTGCAGTAATATTTTCAACATAATGATTGTTCTGCAATGAATGCAAATGCTGGTTATTGGTCGCACACGTATATACATCTCGACAAGCTCAAAATAACTACAAATGTGGTCATACATTGACAAACATTTCCTCAGTCTAATTTCAGTCTTTTAAGTCTTTATTGAGTAAGCATAAGACACTGAAACAGAATCAGAATTTATTGTTATGAACAAGTCATTAAATTTGGTGTTTTCTGCAGCATCATAGAGCAAACCATCTTACGACATTACTAATAAAAAATAACGACCACAATGCTAGTGCACAAAAGGTAAGGCCGTGTCTTTGGTTCATTGATTATTCAGGAATCTGATGGCAGCGGGGAAGAAGCTGTCCTTGTGCCGTTGAGTGCTCATCTTCAGGCTCCTGTACTTTTTCCCTGATGACAGCAGAGTAAAGAAGGCTTTGGTGGTAGGGGTCTTTGAGGAAAGAGGCTGCTTTTTTAAGACACCAGCTCATGTAGATGTCTCAATGGTGCCTGTGATGTTGCAGGCCAAGTTATTAACCCTCTGGAGTTCATTCTTGTCCTAAGAATTGGCACCTCCATACCTGGCAGTGATGCAACCAGCCAGAATGCTCTCCACGGGACACCTGTATAAGTTTACGAGAGTCTTCGGTGACAAACCGAACCGCCTCAGACACCTCACAAAGTATAGCCACTAGCGAACCTTCTTTGTGATTGCATCAACGAGGAGGCTCCAGGACAGATCCTCGTTGATGTTGATACCCAGGAATTTGAAGTTCTTGACCCTCTCCACTACTGAGCCCTCAATGAGCTAGGTCATGTTCCCCTGACTTCCTCCTGAAGTCCACAATCATGTCCTTGATTTTGCTGATGTTAAGAGCAAGGTTGTTGTCGTTACACCATTCTATGAACTGATCTATCTCCCTCCTGTACGCTTCCTCATTGCCATTTGTGATTCTGCCAACAACTGTGGTGTCATCAGTAAACTTGTAGATGGCATTGGAGTTGTACCTGGCGACAGTCACGGGTGTATAACGAGCACCCACGCTTGGGATGCGCCTGTGTTGATGATCGGTGAGAAGGAGACGTTGTTTCTTATTCATACTGACTGTGGTTTTCCAATGAGAAAGTCAAGGATCCAGTTGCAGAGTGGGGTAGAGGCTTGGAGTTTGTAGCTTCTTGACCAGCACTGAGGGAATAATGGTATTGAAGGCCAGGCTGTAGTCTATGAAGAGTAGCCGTATATATGAATTGCTGTTTTCTAGGTTGATCTAGAGCTGAGTGGAGAGCCAGCAATATTGCATCTCCTTTGGAGCAATTGTTATGATAGGAGAATTTTGCAGTGGGTCCAGATTTTTAGTTTGGTACATGTTAATTCTGGCCATGACCAGCCTCTCAAAGCATTTCATTTTAGTAGAAGTTAGTGCTACTGGGTGGTCATCATTGAAGCAGCCCATGTTACTCCTCTTGGGTACCAGGATGATTGATGCCCTTTTGAAGGTGGTGGGAAACTTTGACTGCCACAATGAAAATGTCCGTGAATAATCTGGCTAGTTGGTTGGCGTAGATTTTCACTACCCCGTCAGGGCCTGATGCCTTGTGAGGGTTCACCCTCTTGAATGATTTTCTGACACCACCCTCAGAATCAGTTATCACAGGGTCATCAGCCTTTTCAGGGATTCTAGTAGGCATTGTTTGGGTCTACTTCTCTAAGCCCTGCGCTCCCTGCCACACCTGGCGTGTATCTGTCTCTATCTCTAGTTTCCTCCAGAATCGTTAATTTGCTTTGGAGAAGGCCTTCCGCAGGACTTCTTGTAAAGATCTCAATCCCCTGCCTTAAATGCCCTTGTTCTCGCCCTCAGCAGGTTGCGGATTCTTGGATTCATCCAGGGCTTCTGGTTTGGGAACACCCAGTATGTGCGCGGGGGCATACAGTTATCCACACAGGTCTTGATGAAGTTGGTGTATCTTTTGCATATTCATTCAAATCTATGGATGAGTTCTTGAATATGTTCCAGTCCACCAATTCAAATCAGTCTTCCAGACACTCCTCCACCTCCCTTGACCACACCTTCGCTGTCTTCACCACTGGTGCTATGGTCTTCAGTCTCTGCTTGCACACTTGGAGCAGAAATACAGTCAGATGACCAGACTTGCCGAAGTGTGGTTGTGGTTTGACTCGGAATGCAGTGGTTGAGTGTGTTGGTTCCCCTGGTCTTGCATGTGATGTGTTGGTGGTAGTTTGTCACAGATTTCTTCAGGTTGGCCTGATTGAAGTCTCCCTCAATGATCAGGAAGGCATCCAGATATGCTGTGGCATGGCTGTTTATCACAGTCCTCAGTCCCTCTAGTGCCAGCCTGACATTAGCCTGGGGTGGAATGTACACTATGACCAGGATGATGGCAGTGAACTCCCTTGGCAGATAAAATGGGCAGATGATGATGACACAAATGCTGTTACCTCTGTTTTTTACAGATGCCGGTGTTCGATCAGTACAATGGAGGGTGTAGCCCTTGGGCTGAGTCATCAGGTCCAGAATGACCGTTTATTCATGTTTCCGTAAAGCACATCACGCAGCACTCCCTGATGTCTCTCTGATGTTGAAGTCTGGCTTGGAGTTCTCCAAGGACTGTATGTTGGCCAGGAGGATGGTAGGGAGCAGAAGCCTTAGGTCCTGTAGCTCCCCCCTCTGTGTTCACATGGTTGGGTCTTATTTACCTGGCTCATGGTCCACTGCAGGAGCTGTTGTTATACCTACAGAAGCTTGTTGTACCTCCAGGTGCTGTTTAAAACTCTGGAGTTTTTGTTGTAAACTGCAGAATTGACATACCTGCTTGAACTGTTCAGAACTCCCGTGAAGCTGCAGTTGGCGTGAGCTGTTTAAAGATTCCTCGGCCCGACAAAGATTGCCAATTCTACCAGTTCTTCTGATTCCAAGCAATCTTAGGACCTCCATGCTGCCAGGTAAGATTGATTTTATGTTTCTTGTTTGATTTTTAGTTGTTCTGAACAGGAATATTTGATTATTTCCACCAGAGCTGCTTACAGAGTTCACCACTGTAAGGCGTCATTTTGAACACCTAATACAATTAATTTAATATTAATTAATTCAAGAATAGTGAAAATGAGGGATAAAGTTCTTAATGTTGCATGTATTTAATGAATAGTGTGGAGTATTTATTCAAGAAAATATAAAAACCACAATGAGTTTTAATGCCTCTGGTTTACTATAGAGAGAACTGCCGAAGTTCCAACAACCATGGGTGCAGATGCTAGGTGAGGGAGCAGTCAAACTCAATGACACTTAAATCAGAACTAGAGTCAAGGCTGATGTGCAAGAAAACAGGAATACTGTGGAACTGCACAACAAATAGTTAATATTTCTAAAGAGGGAGCAGAAGATTTTTAGCAAATTCCTCATCCCTAAAAGTTAGATTTCATGGTGCAGGTCAATTATGGATTACAAAGACACACCAGCTTTAAGACAGGCTTGAGAAGTTGTGATACTTTCAGAATAGACAATAGTGCCTAGACTAATTAAGCATCAGTGGAGGTGGTGGGATCCATGGACACTCAATGTTTCTGAAGGGGCTCTCTATTGCTTCTCTTTCTTGTCTTGATCGTGGTGCTTTACTAGTGGGGTCTGTCTGCCTTCACAGGGCCAAGGAAAAGTTTTATCTATTTTAAGTACAAGATTACAAATAGAATCTTGAATCAGAATTACTTTTACTATCTTAAATATTAGTTGTCATTCAAGCATGGTGAGTTGTTGTTGAACCTATGGTTATCTCATCAATGCACACACAATTGATGAAAACAAGGAGAACAAATCCTGAGCCATTTTTCTTTTTTCAATAACACTGTGTTCACAGCATGTGAGTGAGACTGGCAAAGCCACACTATTACCCTGTCCCTTGTTTCCCATGGATGATAAATAGGTTTCTTCTTGAATTCCTCGAGACTTTGGTAATCGGGACATTTGACACTGAAGATCAGAAACCTCAAAAATCAAATCAAACACATTCCTGATCTACATCACTGTCACATGAGAGAACAAGTAGGAGCAGGAACAGGCCACCAAACTCCTCAAACCTATCCTACCATTCCATATGACCATAGCTAATCTTTGTTGGCTTCAACAACTCATCTATGCCACTTCCCCATTACCCTGAATTGAGATTCAACATGTTACTGGAGGTGGTTTCTATTCCCAATTATATTCCCAATAATAATTGTGAAGAAAAGATCTATCAAATTAATGGAACTTTACTTTTGTTTAACATTCTGACTGTCTCCCCTTTCTTATTAATATACAGCAGATTTGCTGCAGTCCATTTTTTCTTAATTTCGAAACTGAACAGTACTGAGCATTCACTTTCAGAGCAATTGCTTTGTCAGCTCTTGATTGGTTGCAATGTTAACGTCATGCACAAGTACAGTGGTGAGTGAATGGTTGGGGTGATGGAGGGTCAAAGAGAAAATTCAGTGGATCCGAATACAGAGATGTGGGTTTTGCACATCTGCTATCAAAGGCCAAAAAAAAAACTACACAGCCACTGAGAAACAATTGAAAACAGATTCAAGTCAATTTTTAAAATTCTTACCTTCTTCACCAACTCCTCACCATTTGCACAAACATCATTCACTCGATCATGATGAACTGTGAAATCAGTTTCAAATGCTTCATGTTTTTTCAGCAATCCCTGGAAAATGGAAAGAAATAAAATTACAAGTCTGCAATAAATTCAAAAGACATTGGAGATGATTAGCAGTAAACAGATTCACAATCCACAAGATGAAAACACAAAAATCAGAACTTGAGATATTACTAACACACAGATATTTATGAAATTCCAAAAAAACCCACTAAAGGCCCAATCCCTTGGGGAAATAACTGGTACGGTTAGTGCAGTGGTTAGCATAACACTATTACAGCGCCAGCGACTGAGGTTAGAATCTGGTGCCATCTGTCAGGAGTTTGTACGTTCTCCCTGTGCTGGTTTCCTCCCACATTCCAAAGATGTACTGGGTGAGTAGGTTAATTGGTCACGTGGGTGTATTTAAATAGTGCAGACTCATGGCCTGGAAGGGCCTGTCACTGCACTGCATCTTCGAGCTTTAAAAAATTAAAATGAAAAATAGTTGTTGGTAGATGGGGGTTGGGGAAGGGGGAGGTTCAGCATGAGTTGTTCTGGGTATAATTTTCTGAGCACAAGTTAAGTTAATACTCTGGTGTAGCATTGAAAACTGGCCAGCTATCAATGTTGCTTAGTATAATCTATTACTTTTGTAATATAAAAGGAAGACTAGCTATGACAGGCCAATGTTGAAATCCTTAAAAGCAGTGGTTTTCAAACTGCCCCCAAATTCACATTCCACCTGAAGCAATCCCTATGCCATACGTGCTCTGTGATTAGTATGGGATTGCTTCAGGTGGTATGCGAGTGGAAAGAAAAAGTTTGAAAACCACTGTTTTAATTGTACCTAATTATGTGCATGGTTTCATAACTCCAAAGGAAATGGGCCAATGACAATTTTTCCTCATGCAAAATATTTCAGAAACAATTGGGTCTAGAGCAGTGATTCTCAACCTTCCCTTCCCACTCACATACCACCTTAAGCAGTCCCTTACTAATTACAGAGCACTTATTCAAGATTCAATTTATTATTGCCATAATAAATGTCATATGACATGAAATTTCTTTTTGCCTGCTAGAAGGCAGACAGATTCGCCTAAGCGCTTCTTACAGTTAGAGTCAGAGAGAAAGAAGCAAAAGAGTCCCCCCAGAGTCACCGAGTGTCCATAGATTCGCCCCCAGTGCTTCCACAATCCCCACAGCCACATAGGGTCCAGTCCAAACCATTGGCAACACGAACTCCAGATCCAAAACTCCGACACGATCAGGAACCCTTCAGTGCCCTTGGCACTTCCTTGCATCCCGATTCCGATACCTGGTACCCCTCCAGCCAGTTTGAGCCAGTCTCCAGCAGTCAGCAGCCTGGTGTGAGTCTCCTGACAGCAGTCTCCAGCAGCCCACAGCTTCCATGGGTTCCTCACATTGAGTTGCCAGCAGCCCACTGCATGAACCATTTCCTCAGCCGCAGAGCCCCCTCATTGGTTCGCCGTTATGGTCACTGCCCCCACAGGCCGTCTCCTCCACTTCTTCATAGACTGGTGCGTGATCTTTCTGTCCTCTGGTGCCCTGCGCTGCATCTCTGCTTCCTTGCTCCCTATGGGTCCGCACCAGCGGCAGCACTGCTGCTACAGTGGCTACGCGAGTGCTGCTTTCTTTCCACTTTTGGCATTTGGATGTGAGTTGAGGGGGGCAGTTTGAAAAACTACTGCCATAAAGTGCCAATGCCACAATGCAACCCTGCTGGATGTCTATCTTCACTGTGAGTGAGATATGAAGATGGGTGGCATTATCACAGACAACTGGAAAAAAGTGCCAAATGCCGGGACTGTTTAAGAGGGTATCCAAATAGGAAAAGAAAACTGGAAAACTCAACTGGATGAGAATACAAAGCATTCTCATTTTTATTTTGGACTTTGCAAAATTTGAAAGTTGTTTGAAAAGATTGCTTCCTATTTTACGTCTATGATAATTTTTTGATAAGTGGATACTCAGCTAGCTTGACATATGGTTGAGTGCCCAGGATTCCCTGGGAGCAGGAACTGCAGATGGGAATGTTCTCACCATTTAGATAGCTAAAACTTTGGGGGAAACTTTTAACCCAGTAATTAGGAAGCGTTATCATTGGTCACAATGTCTAGATCTACAGTAATGTTGGACTACTCTAGTCCTGACTCTAGAAGAACACATACAAGTCTTAGGAAGTCAGTAGCAATAATGACAAACATATTTCTCTGTTATTACACCCCCCATAAACATTTCACATTCAGCACTGTGCTGGGATCATCAGAATACGGAAATTGGCAGTACTAACCACAGAAGCTTTACCTAAACTTATAGCAGATGTGGGGCAAATTTTAACTGAGCTAACTGGTAAATCACAAGACACTGACCTGCACTGCAGCAAGTGTATCTCCATAATCCTCACTCGCCACCAAGTTTAATTTCTCATTGATCCATGCCTCCTCTTCTTCAACATTTGCCACAAACTGCTGGTATTCCAAGGATTCCTCTAAACGTTGTCCTCTGCAAATCAATGGAGTTTGGCATGTCTGTGTTAGTTTAAAAAAAAAATTTCTATGCCTAAGTGTCTTTCAACCATTTTGTTTTCTATTCCATACAATAGATCATTTGGAGTTCATCACGTTATTAATCCTGAGAACTTGCCATGCTTGTTTCCTGTCTTACAGAAGTGGCTTTATTGATTATAAGTTGGCATTATAGAAATACATATTTTTGCCACCTTTCGGCTGGAAGTCGTTATTAAACAGACTGAAAAGAACATATTCTGTTTCTACTTCAGATTTCCAATTCAAAAGAGATTCGATGTACTAATCACTTAGATCATCCAAATTTTTGTAAATTGGCTCAGAATAAAGGCTGAAGCATGAACATTAGTTCTGAAAACCTTCCAAGGATTATTTTGAACCATAAGAATTAAAATATTGCATTTTTTAGGGGACTTCAACCAGAGAGGCAGAAAGCCTTTAAACATTAACCCATTAGATCATTTGTTGCTTCTTCCCATGATCCTATCTAAAGGCTTTTACTTTGTACTTGATTGGTGGCCAGTTACTCTGGCTGGAAATTACGAAGTAGATAGTTTTTCTCAAGAACTAGGTCTGAAACAAAAATGTCATTTGCTTCATGTTAAATGTACCCCCCCCCCCCCACCCTCCTGTCTACAATAGATCATAACAATTCAACAAAAACTCAGTTCTCAAAAGCCCGATGTACAAGGTAGACATACCGAACAGTAGCAAATTCCTTCAGTTCCTTCCAGTGTGCCACAAATTGTGAAAGTCTCTGCTGAATTTCATCTTTTCCAATGGTATTGTCATCAGACAGCTTCTTCCCCGTCTCCAGTACAGACTATTCCAAAAGAACAACCATCACATCCAGAAACTACTTTTAAACAATGGATAGACACTTACTCCTAATTGCTCAATTTAAAAAAAAATCCAAGAAAATTAACAGGACTTTTCCATCACACATGGAACACAAGAAACAAGAGCAGGCAGCCTGGCCCATTGAACCTGCTGTGGCAGTCAATAAGTTCATAGCTGATCAAATTTGTTCCACATGCTTGCCTTTTCCCCAAAATTCCCCTCCTATCCAAAAGTATGCGCCTTAAATATATTTAATGAGGCAGCCCTAAATTTTGAGGCTATGTCCCCTATTTTTCATCTTACCTACCAATGGAAACAACTTTCCTGCTTTCTCTAGCTCTCTCACACACACTCTCCCTCTCCCCTTTTCCCTGTCTCCTTTCACAGTCAAAAACAACCCCCTTCCCCCTATCAATTCTCACCTTTCCTCTCTTCTGTCCTTTTATCATATCTAATTAAGACCTCTTATCTGTTAGTCTGCACTCCTCCTCCCATTCATCCTTTTACACCATTCTTTTAATACAGACGCTTGTGTATTTTGCTCAGGCCTGAAACGCCAGGAATACATCTTTACCTCCTCCAGCATTTCTGTGTTTTATCTATCCATTTTATCTATCCCTTTCATACTTTTCTATGTTTCTATAAGATCCCCTCTCATTCTCCCAAATTTCAGCAAGCATAATCCCAAATTACTTCATCTCTCCACATTGGAAAACCTGGTGAATCTCTTTTGCGTTGCTTCTAAAGCCAGTACATCCTTTCTCAAGTAAGGAGAACAAAACTGCACAGAGTACTCCAGGTGTGGCCTCACTAATACCCTGTATAATCATAACAGAATTGCCCTGCTCTTAAATTCAATCTCTCTAGCAATGAAGGCCAACATTCCATTTGCCTTGATAACCTGTTGAACTTGCAAGCCAATATATTGCAATTCATACACAAGCACTCCTAAGTTCCTTTGCACAATAGCATGCTGAAATCTTTCACCATTTAAATAATAATCTGGTTTTCTAGTTTTCTTTCAGAGTGGAAACCTTGTGTTTACCAACATTGTCCGCCATATGCCAGTACCTTGCCCATTCACTTAATGTGCCTGTATTTCTCTCCAGCATTCAGCTTATTACGATTAGTAAACTTTGATATAAAACTCCAAATTGACAATGTATTTCATGAACATTTGCAGGCTTTGCTAACCAGAGAAATATCCATTTATCCAGATTCTCTGCCTTCTATTGGTTAACCAGTTCTCTATCCACGCGAATATATTATGCCCAACTTCATGCACCCCCTATAGAATCTTATAAAAAGTTTCATGTTATTATTACCATTGTTTATTGAAGTGTTAGAACAAGCTACAGAGACACAATCTTTACCAGATTCCTTTTCACAAGCTATTATTAGTTATACTTAAGAAAGGCAGAGACCCTTTGAATACAGGATCTTATAGACCAATTTAATTGTTAAATGTTGATTATAAACTTGTGATTAAGGTTCTAGCCAATAGATTAGCTCAATGTTTACTGAAGTTAATTCATATTGACCAAGCGGGATTTAAAAAACCATTATTTCGCGGATAATATAATTAAATTAATTAGTTTAATTAATGCTTCACAGGAAAAATCCAACTTACCAATAGTCTTATGTTACAGAGTTCTGTGTTGTGTATTGGCCTATGTGTTGTGTGGTTTTATGTTAAAAAAGTGACAGTTTGCCTTAGAGAGCCAAGGTGAAGGTGGACTGCTGAGAGAGTGAGAGATGGACTGAGCATGTGCAGAAAATTATCTAAAAATTTCTGGACTTGGATGATAAACCACCACTGGGGGTGCTGTGGAGTGGAAGAAGGCCAAGAGCATGAGTCATGGTCTGGAGAACAGTTTAGAATATTGGAATTTCAAAAAGGATGAACATTCCGAATGCAGCCAGAAGGATCCAGACGGACCAAGCCGTTGTTCCTCTCTCTGCAAGCAACACAACAAGACAACTTCGAATTTTGTGCTCTCTCTCTCAAAGATCTTTTGGCTTCAGTTTACCAAACAAACTGAATTTTGTTTATGATTTTTGCTTCAGTTAAGATCGAAGTTTTGTGTCTAAGTTTTTCTGTGGGCTGGTTGGAAATATAACTTAAGACTTTAATTACATATGTTATATTTAGGCTGGGGAATTTATTAGTTTTACACTGTTATAGAAATTTGCATAGTGACCAGTGGGCATTGTTATAAAAGGGGGGATTTTGAATTAAGTGAAGGTGAATTTTTTGTTAATAAAGTAATTGTTCATCTTTACCCCTGTGTGATATGCCTTCTTTGTGGTTGCTGGTTTGATCTTGTAACACTTATCATTAGATACTGAAAAAGCATTTGATGGAGTTGAATGGTCTTTTTTATTGAAGGTATTGGAAAAATATCGATGTGGACCAATATTTATAAGTTGGATTAAGGCAATATATAAACAGCCTATGGCTAGAGTTGTGACAAATGGACTTTTATCGGAATCTTTTAGGTTAGAGAGATCAACTAGGCAAGGTTGTCTTGTCACCTGCATTATTTGCATTGGTGACAAAACCTTTAGCACAGTTAATAAGGTAGTGAGATAAAGGGTATTACAACAGGTCTGGATGAATTTAAGATTAATGTATTTGCTGATGATGTGTTGATTTATTTATCAGAACCAAGAAAGTTGTTGAAAGTTTTACATGATAGATTAAGGGAATATGGGGAATTAACTGAGTAAAAGTTAATTGGAAAAAAGTTAATTTATGCCATTGTCTGGTGAAGATTATTTTTCTTGTAAAGATGTGGTAAGATTTAAATGGACTGATCAAATTAAATATTTAATTATTAAAATAGACAAATCATTTATAAGTACCATTATTTTCTAAAATTAAAAATGACTTAATTAAATGGAAAGACTTACCGATAACTTTAATAGGCAGAGTGAATTATATTAAAATGAAAATATTCCCAAGACTTCAATATATTTTCCAATCTATTCCGTGTAAAGTACCTAAGAAATGTTTTTAAAGATTTGAATGTAGTAGTGAGAAAATTTTTATGGAAAGGTAAAATGGTATGGGTAGCTACTCAGAAACTAATGTGGAAATATGAATTAGGAGCTTTACAACTCCCAATTTTTCAAAATTATTTTAAAGTTGCTCAATTAAAATTTATTAATAGAAAGTTTGATTCTGATAATTTGTTAATATGGGCAGATATAGAGTTAAAGCGAATAATGAAAATAGAAGGGATCAATTTGTATATAAATGGAATGAAAAGTTGTTACATTTGCATAAGTTGCCAATATTGTCTCATATGATAGGAATATGGGAGAAAGTAAATAAGGAAATTGGTACTCAAGGTAAAATATCGAGATATACTCTTTTGCATCAGAATCAGCTGTTTCCCTTTACAATTAATCAACTTCTTAAGATTTGGGATCAGAACGGTATTAAGACAGTGAATAATTGTTATGAATTGAGTAGTTATCTTTCATTTAAGAGAATGAAAGACATATCAAATACCAACCCATACACTTTTTTGTTATTATCAAATCATTGTTATGACTTTTATGGGAGAAATTTGGAGCTTCCAAAGGAATCAAATTTTGAAATGTTAATTCAGGAAGGTGGAAAGAAAGGATTTTTATCTGAAATGTATAAATTACTCCAACAAAAAATGTTTAAGATAGATTTACATAAGTCTAGATTAAAATGGGAAAAGGATTTAGGGGTGGAATTTAGTATAGATCATTGGCAAACTATTTATAAGAACAGTATAACTAAGATTAATGTTAGATATAGACTTGTTCATTATAATTTTTTTACATCAATTATATTTAACTCAGAAACAAATTAAAAAGATATAATTTGATACATCTTGCTTATGTTTTCGATGTCAGAAGGAGAGGGGGTCTTTTTTGCATTCAGTATGGGCATGTGAAAAAGTTAAATTTTTTTGGTCTAAGATTAGAGAATTTTTACAAAATATTTTTAAGATTAAATCTTCTTTGGACCCATTTTTTTTAAAAATTAGTGATATAAGTACAGTTTGTTTGAAATAAGGTCTGGATAAATTTCAAGTGGCTTTTTTTAAGATTAGCATTAGCAGGAGCAAGAAAGTATATTGCAATTATGTGGAAAGATCAAATAGAACTTAATTTACAAAGATGGCATTCAGAATTGAGATCTTTTATTCCTTTGGAGAAAATAACATACAATTTGAGAGATAAATATTTTGTTTTTAGAAAGTTTTGGAGCCCTTATTTGGATTATATAGATTTAAAATTTTAAAGATGGACCTGTACATGGCAGGATATCCCCATCACACGAATTAGTTTCGGTGTTATTTTTGTTATTTCTCCTCAACTTTTTCTTTTTAGGGGTTAGTTGGTTTTTAGAGGTTATGGGTTGGGATGTTGGGAGAGGGAGGATTGATTATTATAAGGGGTTGGGGAGGTGTAGAGGGAAAGGTTTTTCTTTCTTTTTCTTTATTATATAAACCATGTTTGTTTTGAAGATATATTTTATTTAATTATTTTGTATGATCATGCTTGTTAAACTTTAAATAAAATATTTTTTAAAAACTCCATGCACCCCCATCTTAAACAGATGTCTTTTACGTCACTCCTTATTAAACACCTTCTGGAAATCCAAATATACACCATCAACTTGTTCTCCTCTTTCCACCGTGCTCATTATATCTTAAAAGAACTTCAATAAATTTTTCAAATAAAACCTGCCTTTCCTGAATCCATCTGCCTGATGGAACAATTTCTTCTGGTCTATCTCACTATTTTTTTTCCTCAACAGCATTTTCCTGATGACAGATGTTAAGCTAAATAGCCTTTTGCTTACAACCTTTTTTAAAAAAATAAAACAATAGTGTGACATTTGCTGTCTTCTAGTCTGCCAGTCGCTGCCCAGAATCCAATTTTGGTATTTTACCACAAATACCTCTACTATAACTTATGCCATTCTATTCACTATTCACCAAACACACCATTATTGAGAACTAAAAAGATCACCAACAATTCAATTTTTGATAAAACAGTTATCTTAGAACAGAACCTAAGCAGTATGAATTTACTTCCAAAAGCATTGGACTTGGGGAATGATTTAGTTTTGGAAGCATAAGGTGTACAAGATTTTGTAACATTACATTGGCAATATGATTATTTAAAAACTTGAGTGCTTGCAGTGAAACATGTCAGAGTTCATTATTATGCTTTATTATGTGAAATATCAGGAGTGGAGCTTTTAACTCTTGAAAATTCCACAGCAACATCCTTAATTTTTTTCAAAAATTAAACTTGAAAGCCAAGGCCCAGATTCCCACATGTCAAACTAACCAACATCTAAAGTAATTCCCTGCTAGAATGCCAAGACTGACCAAAATAAATGAAAGAGAAAACACCCCAAAGGGTCAACACCCACAGTACAAAGTCAGCACAAAAAAGGTTTTGACGCAAGTATTTAGAAGACAAAAATTATTGGCTGATAGGATCCTTGACACAGATCCAATGGTAACCTTCAAAAAGGAAATTGGAAAAATACTCAAAATAGATATGGGGTTAATAGTGAAGTGGGAAAATGAATTGCTTTTTCCAAGAGCTCTCCCTCTCTACAATTCTAATTCAGTAGAAGTCAGACCTTACAAAGGCCATGTATGGAATTGGAGAAAAGAATATACTTGGCATATATCCAGGACATGAATCTTTAATTTGGCACAAATTGTATTGTAGCCATACTGTAACATTTATTGACAAACAGATCCTTTGAGAAGTTGTCTTTGGCTAGTCCATATGTGAGGTGAAAAGGTTATTCAAACCTGGATTGCTGGATCATGTGCTGCCAATTCTGCTTCCAGGCGTTTATGTTTTTTTCTCAAGTTCTGTACTCCAGTCAGATCCCGTCCATAATCTTCAGAACTTACAAGCAGTTTCTTCTCTCTTTTAAAAAGAAAATGCATAATCCCACATCATATTTACACAATGATACAGACTCATAACTAGTTGGAGCATTTTCAGGTTTGAGTTCATGTTCAATTAATAATGGGTCAAAACAAATCATTTAATTAATACTATTTTAATGGAATGCCATCATTTTAAAAACATTCAAATACCCTTCCAAACTCACTTTATCCAAGATTCCTCATCATCCAAATCACGGAAAAATTGGTGAAGTCTATGCGATTCATTCAGCTTAGCACGACGAGCTGTAGCCATGTTTTTAATTTTTTGAAACCGACTGTTCACTGCAGTGCGTTTGTCCTTCACTTGGGTAGTGTCAAAGGCATCACTGGACATAAGGCTATCAGCTTGAAGATTCAAGTCTTTCAGACGGTCCTAAAACAATCAGGTAATTAAACTATTTAGAAAAGAATTGTGTCAATTGAATTGTACTTCAAATTACACTTTTTCAGGACACTTCGGTTTTCAGTAATCTGTCCAGTGTGCAGAGTGTTAATAATAAATGGCTTTGGACAACTCCTTTAATGAAACTAGCAATTGCTAAGATGCACAATTCAAAGATCTCTGCCCTCCAACCAAAATACATCATTATCTGCAATTTTCTTTTGAAATGTATGCATGACTACAACACAAATCTTGCTTGCTGCCAAACTCTTTTCCATACACCAAAGCTGTAATATACTGCTCAGAGCAAAAAGTTTAACTACCATATTCCCAGGGGTCACAGCCCAAATGATCCAATGACAGCTCTAACAGCTGTGATTCTGCCAAGTCAATGCCACAGTGAAGAAGCTTAGTTTGCTAACAGTACACATTGAGAATTAGACTTTGCTAAATATCCACATCTGGTCTATATAAACTATCCATTGTTCACTGATGATAAATAACAAATCAATGCTCCCCAGCAACATTCCAGTTATTCTTATTTGCAATTAGAACTAGTCTTCCTAAGAGAACACTGTTCACCATTACCTCATGCGCACTAATGTCAGCTTCAAGTAGTTGGTGTTTCTTCAGGAGGTTATTTACAGATGCCAGGTCCTTCCCATAGTCCTCAGAGGCCAGTAGAGCTTCCACCTGTAAATTAAAAGCACAAATGTGCCAAGATTAGAAAGTGAAATAAACATCTCATGTACAGGGATGTCGGATTTTTATAAATGTGCGAGTTTCATCTTTCCAGAGTTATTCACATTAGGTTGAGAAATCAAAATGAACTCTAGGCATTAGTTCAAGTTCTATTTCTGGTCTTCCTATAAATCAACACCTAATGGGAAGAACACATGAACAAAGTGATGAACATTATGTCATGTTATTAACGATCAACGTTATTATACATGCAAGTACGTAAAAACTGTTTCCTCACAACGATCTAGATATCAAGATCAAAGTCAACATTTTAAAAAGTGAACAACATTGGGGTAAATTTACCAACCTCAGACAGCCAGAAGTCAAAGTCTTTGATCCCAGTGTTGAAATTTTGCTGTTTGTTGGCCTCTTTTAGCTTCTGGCTTTTTTCTGCTGATTTCTGCACTAAATCCCCCCATTGGTTGCCCAGTGTTTCCAAACGGGCCTATTAGACAACAAGACATTCACCAACTCAAGTCAGTTACTAGGTAATCCTGCCAAGTCAATGTCACAGTGAAGAAGCTTAGTTTGCTAACAGTACACATTGAGAGTTAGACTTTGCTAAATATCCACATCTGGTCTATATAAACTATCCATTGTTCACTGATGATAAATAACAAATTAAAAACAATTGCTATTGAAGGCCAATGTACATTTAAATGTGTTTCATGTGACATCTTTCCCCATTCTTAGTAAACAACAGCACAGGCTGTAGTATTTATATTATCCTTCATTAATACATTCCGACATCATTGAGGTTTACATACAACTAGCCCAGAACATACAATTTTTGAAATGCCTGAATAACTGTACTTGAAATAGTCTATTCCAAGGCCTGAAATTTTAAGTGTTCAATGTTGCTTCATTGCATTAATGGCTGCAAAAATAGAATGCAATGAAGCAATATTGAACACTTAAAAATTCAGGCCTTGGAATAGACTATTTCAAATACATTGGCAGATTTAGAATGTAATAAATCAAAAAATTTCACCATGCATTTGCTTTGTGCAATGGTTTCCATTGTCACAATTAAAACGTTTTGCACCTTAAGAATATCTGCGTGTGAAAACCCATCAACTTCAGGATGTAGCAGGTAGTAACAGCAGACGCCAGAAGAGCATCAGATACCATATTTTAGGCTGCTATAAGATGTACGAACGAGTCTTTCTCAAAAGAATCAGAAATTCTCCCTCCTCCCCCCATCTCTCTGAACACTTAATTCTCAAGAAGTTGAAGAATATTCATTATACAGCTAGCTACAAGTTTTCTGGTGTTTTGATTTCCAGGCTTCTTAAACTCTGCAATTACCTGTACAGCATCTTCACTACCAGCACAAGCCCCTCGGTCAATCAATGATTTTCCCATGTCAATGACCCCACGGATTCTGTCAGCATTGGCATGAAGCTCTGCCTCAAATGCTTGATGCTTCTGGTGTTTGCTCTGTAGAAGAGTAATGCAACATTCACTACACAAGTCAGGATTCAAAGATTCCTTCTGAGGCCTTCAATCACTTCATCTACTACAAGTTTTTTGTACTAGTTTTAACTTTATGTGACTTGGTCCAAAAGGACATCAGAATTTCTTTCCTTGGAATTCCACATCTTCCCATTTAATAATTACAGTGCGAATCATGTGCATGTTAGAATTTTGAATTATTTTCACAATGTGCAACAGCCAAATGACTACATGTTGCTCTAACAGGTTTTATTGTCAAAGTTTAATTCTTACTTCAAAAATAAGGTAAATCGTCATGGTAAACGATCACAAGGTCTCAAAGGAAATCACAGCGAGAAGAGCAACAGAGTGAACACTGACAAAAAGACACTAAACATAAGCAATCAACTTCCCAGCAACAAGAACATTCAATGGAGTGAATTGTTTTAGTGTTAATTTAAATCTGGATGCCAAATGATTGAAATAGCCAGCAGAATTCTGTTATAACAAAAACACACAAGGAGCATCACTGCTGAAAAGCTGTATCAATACTACAGATGTGTCAATTTAAGAACTCAAGACACTCAGTAAAACGGCAAGCAACAATGTACTTGAATAAAGACAAGACATAAACCTGGCTGAGACAAAAGCCACTAATCACTTACCAACAGTTTGGATAGCTAAAAACAGATCAAGAAAAAAAAATACATCAATATTGAATAAGCTCAATTTCAATTTCTGTCCATATAATCCAAACAAGCCAAAATCACTCGAATTCAAAAGAGTTACAGGTTGAATACCCCTTATCTGAAATGCTTGGGATCAAAATTTTTTTGGAATTTGAAACAATGGAACTAAGCAGCACAGTAGCATCAGCAGAATCCCTGTATCAGTGGTTAAACAATGACAACAAACAACGGCAGGCTTTTTGAGCACTGACATGATGGAAAATTCAAGTGGAAAATTCACATGAAGTAATGTTTAGTACTTAAAAAAGACACAATCTCTGCTTACAAAAGAAGTCCTCCTCCCCCCGTTCCGACGCCTCCCCCCGTCCCGACGCCCGCCCCGTCCCGACGCCTCCCCCCGTCCCGACGCCTCCCCCCGTCCCGACGCCTCTCCCCGTCCCGACGCCTCCCCCCGTCCCGACGCCTCACCCCGTCCCGACGCCTCCCCCAGTTCAGACACCTCCCCACTATCTCTGGTGCCTGACTATGGTCCCCACTACTGCCCGTGAGCCCAAGGCAACTTCTTGATGTGGACAGCACTGCACCCGATGTTGAGAATGGAGTTGCCAATGCCGAATACAGTGAATGCTGAAGACTTGAACCAAGCTTCATCTGGCATCTTCCCAGCCAGAAGCAAAGATTCTGGATTTTTTTATTATTAGTGTAATCACTTGCTTTGTACTAGAGAGCTCTGTTGTTACTAAACAGGTGGCAAAAAAGCATCAGAGCCCCACACGGGCAAGTCAGGTGTTGAATTTTTTTCCCCCACTCGTGACATCATGTCGACACTTTAAAAAAACATTTTTTTCCTGTATTTGCATCATTTTGGTTTTCAGATCTTTGGATAAGAGGTATTCAATCAGATCAGAAATCAATACAAAGCAGAGAAAGATTTTTAAGTACAGAGTGGGTTAAGAGGAGCAATAAGTAGCAATAATTTCTTAAGTTTTAAAAAGGCAAAAATCACAGGTGGTCTGAGCAGTTTTTAATGCACTACTTAGTTCTCCTTTGGTGCAGCTATTCCAACAAACAACTTCTCTGAGTAGGGGATCTGAGCTGTTCAGAGAAATATAAACAAACATTTTAAAATTAATTACCTGAATATTTGTGGGATCTTTGTAAGATTCATCAGTAGCAGTCTGAAGTTTCTCACTGATCCAAGCCTCAATTTCATCTACATCCCGGCTAAACTGTTGGAGGGTCTGTGATTCCCCAAGCTTTGATCTTTTCTCAATCATCTGAGCCTTCAGACGACGCCACCTGTTGTGTGGAAAAATGCATTTGATTCCTTTTATGTGCGCACTACAGGTCAAAATTAGAACAGCACATTATTGTTTCTAAAAATGAACACTTTACATTCAGAAAGTGTAAATAAGCAAATAATGGCTTCCTAAAGCATAATTCACAAAAGACTACATGTAGGTACAGCAAGTAATTAGAATTAACAGAATGTTATCATATGCAAGGGGAATTCAATACAAATGTAGGGAGGTTATACTTTAGTTATCAAAGAAATTGACATGACTACATCTATAGTAATGTGCACATTATTAATTTCCTTATTTTCAAGGATGTTCTCTTTTTCTTTGGCTTGGCTTCGCGGACGAAGATTTATGGAGGGGGTAAAAAGTCCACGTCAGCTGCAGGCTCGTTTGTGGCTGACCAGTCCGATGCGGGACAGGCAGACACGATTGCAGCGGTTGCAAGGGAAAATTGGTTGGTTGGGGTTGGGTGTTGGGTTTTTCCTCCTTTGCCTTTTGTCAGTGAGGTGGGCTCTGCGGTCTTCTTCAAAGGAGGCTGCTGCCCGCCAAACTGTGAGGCGCCAAGATGCACGGTTTGAGGCGTTATCAGCCCACTGGCGGTGGTCAATGTGGCAGGCACCAAGAGATTTCTTTAGGCAGTCCTTGTACCTTTTCTTTGGTGCACCTCTGTCACGGTGGCCAGTGGAGAGCTCGCCATATAATACGATCTTGGGAAGGCGATGGTCCTCCATTCTGGAGACGTGACCCATCCAGCGCAGCCGGATCTTCAGCAGCGTGGACTCGATGCTGTCGACCTCTGCCATCTCGAGTACCTCGACGTTAGGGGTGTGAGCGCTCCAATGGATGTTGAGGATGGAGCGGAGACAACGCTGGTGGAAGCGTTCTAGGAGCCGTAGGTGGTGCCGGTAGAGGACCCATGATTCGGAGCCGAACAGGAGTGTGGGTATGACAACGGCTCTGTATACGCTTATCTTTGTGAGGTTTTTCAGTTGGTTGTTTTTCCAGACTCTTTTGTGTAGTCTTCCAAAGGCGCTATTTGCCTTGGCGAGTCTGTTGTCTATCTCATTGTCGATCCTTGCATCTGATGAAATGGTGCAGCCGAGATAGGTAAACTGGTTGACCGTTTTGAGTTTTGTGTGCCCGATGGAGATGTGGGGGGGCTGGTAGTCATGGTGGGGAGCTGGCTGATGGAGGACCTCAGTTTTCTTCAGGCTGACTTCCAGGCCAAACATTTTGGCAGTTTCCGCAAAGCAGGACGTCAAGCGCTGAAGAGCTGGCTCTGAATGGGCAACTAAAGCGGCATCATCTGCAAAGAGTAGTTCACGGACAAGTTTCTCTTGTGTCTTGGTGTGAGCTTGCAGGCGCCTCAGATTGAAGAGACTGCCATCCGTGCGGTACCGGATGTAAACAGCGTAAATACACTGGAACCAGACCAACAGTTTATTAGTCTGACACCTGCAAAAGCCAGGGTGACTTATGAAAAAAGATTGGACAGGCTCGGCTTATAGCTTCTGGAGTTCAGAAAAAAATGACAGACAACTTGACTGAAGCATCAACTCTTGAGTTTTGACAAGGTGGATTTGGAGAGGATGCTTCCTCTTGTGGAACAATACAAAAGTAGAAGTAACTGTTCAAAATTGAGGGGATAACCATTTAAGACTGGGATGGCCCAAATATTTCTCTCTCAGGAGGTCAAGGAAGTCCAAGGACTGACTCTCTACCTCAAAAGACAGGAGACAAAGGTAGAGAGATTCTTGATAAGCAAGGTGGCAAAATGTTTATTAGGGAGGAGGAAAGTGGATTTGAGTTTATAACCAGATCAACCGTGACCGGCTCCACCTGCTCCTGATTTGTATGTTTGTACATATAATATTAAGGGTTTGTAACAAGAAAAACAAAACCAATGATTAATTGCAGAAATATATTTGGAGACCATGAAAGATAACATGAAGAAAAGCAATACAGATGATATTAGAGCACAGATATGGACTATTCAAGAAACACTGAATACTTCAGCATTGTTGATGACTGAGTCGCAACCACAAAAAAGTACTTCCTTCAAAAGGACAGGAGCTTTGCAATTAACCATAACCAAATAACTATGTTTGAAAACCTAGTAAAAACACAAAGCTGAAGAAACTCAGCTGGTCAAACAGTGTAATTATATAGCAAAGATAAAGATACATAACCAACAATTCAGGTTTGAGACCTTCATCAAGGTGTGAAAATTGTCGGCAGGCACCCACTGAGATGGTAGGGGGAGGGGCAAGGGGAGGAGCATGGTCCCAAAGGCAGGAGATAATAGGCGGATAAGTGGGAGGAGCACACCAGCAAACAGAGGGAGGAGGGGTGGCTCTGTGAATGGTGAAGGGAGTGGAGAGCTGGAGGAAAAATGACAAAGAGAAATGGAAGGGAAGGGAGGGAGAACAGAGTAGACTAGCAGAAACCAAAGAATTCGATATTAATGCCATCCAGTTGAAGAGTGTCCAGACAGAAAATCATGTGCTGTTCCTCCAATTTACAGGTGATCTTGGTGGGATAGTACGAGGCCATGGACAGACATGTGAGCATGGGAGTGGGGCACAGAATTGAAAAGTTTGACCACTGGGAAATCATTGTCCTGATGCAGAAGGTGTTCAGCAAAGCAATCTCCCAGTCTCCACTCAGTCTCTCTGACGAAGGCCAGAAAGGGAGTACCAGATGCAGTAGATCAAGCCTGCAGATACACAAGTGAAGTGTTGCTTCACTTGAAAGAACTGTTTGAGGCCCAAAATGGTTGAGAAGGTGGAGGTGTGGCATTTCCTGCAGCCACAGAGGAAGGTGCTGGGGGAGTGGGGTGCAATTGGTGGGAGGAATGAGTGGACAAGGGAGTCACAGTGGAAATGGTCCGTACAGAAAGCAGACAGGGGAGGAGAGTAGAAGATGTGTCTAGTAGTAGGATCTTGTAGGTGGTGGAAGTTACAGAGGGTAACGTGTTGAATGCTAGTGGAGTGGTAGGTAAGGACAAGGGGGAATCCTGTGTTTGTTACATCTGGGGGCAGAGGGGACCAGGGCAAAAAGCAGAAAATGGGAGAGATGTGGGCAAGGAATGAGTTGAAGGTGTGGTAGGGAAGCCATGTTTATGGAAGAAGGCAGACATTTCAGATGATGTGGACTGGAAGACCTCATCTTGGGGACAAATATAACAATTGATGAGGAGAAAGAGAAATTGTGAGAAAGGATTAGATTCCTTGCAGGGGACTGGAAATGAAGAAGCACAGTCAAGGTAGTGGATTTGTAAAATATGTCTGGAAAACTGGTCTCCTGAGATGGAGACAGAGAGATCAAGAAATAGGAGATGGACGAGGTGAATTTGAGATCAGGGTGGAAGATGGCAGCGAAGTGAATGAAGCTGACGAGTTCATCACGGGTGCATGAGGTAGCATGATTGAAAACATACCTTATGAGGGGTTCTTGCACAGTTTCCTTATGATTTAGCAATACAGACTTATTGCTGTTGAAATACAAGCACTAACTTATAGATTGGAAGGAACAAGCCCTTTTGTGAAAGCATCAATGACAAATTCAGGAGAGATTTTTAAATTGCTGAAGCCATGTCTCAAAAAAGTCTAATTTCTATAATTAAAGAGATCAGCAATTACTTAAATCAATTTTGTGCACAAGTCACTCACCTATCTAAAACCTCATTGCGACGTTTTGAAATATCTTCCTTTGAATAATGTTCAGAACCAATCAATTGATCAGCAAAAGACTGCAGAGCTGCGATTTTCTCCTCCTATCACAAGTAGAGGAAACAAGAATGAGCCAAAATTCTGACAGCTTCCAATCTGGAACTCCCCAATGCATACATGTTTGAGTACTATTTATCAGAATTTGAACAGTTATCAAAGAACACTATCAACAGTAAGGTGAATTTGGAGAGGTGCTAAAAAAAAATTGAAATTGAAAATGGAGGGGAGGGGGGGAATGGCCATGCTGATGAGCTGAGCAGAAGTGTTTTGAAAGAGCTCCCCACAAAAAGTATTAAAAAGTTTAAAAGCTCAAAAACCAGAATTTTATGGTAAAAAATGGATAAAACAAGTACTAAACGACTGAGGCAAACCAAAAAACAAGCACTGAAGAAATAACAGCTCAGCCAAGAACATCGAGTAGAAGCCTGAAGTGGAACGACTCAGCAGGGGCCTTGGGACGGGCTAAAACCAACAGGGCTGGCAAGTCGGCCAAGATATAGCCTCCATCCTGAACATGATAGAAATTTCATGCGGTCATTTTTTGAGTGTGGAATTAGCGATGAGAGATATATCAGAGAAGTTAATGGAAATTAAAGAAGTTGTGGAAGACAAATGAACGAATGACTCATTCAGAGGCCAAATTGGACAAAACAAAAGACAGGCTGAAGGCATTGAAGAAAAAGCAAAAATATGAGACACAGAAAAGACAGGACTGATAGACAAGATCAACCTTATGGAAAATTTTAGCAGACATAACAAAGTAAAAATCATTGGACTGAGAGAAGGAATATTGGGAAAAGACGCAGTGAGTTTCTTTGAAACATGAATCCCACAAAAAAGTTAAATACAAAGCTGCAAATTGAAAGGGCTCACCAGACCTTAGGACCCATAAGAACTGGTGAACAGCAACCACGACTTTTAAGTTACTGGGAAAGAAATGTGATCTTGGGAGAAGCATATGAATATTCAAAAAAATAATAATGGCCCATTAGTGGTGGACAATGCAAAAGTAATGTTTTTCCAAGATTTCAGCCCTGCCTTGGTCAAATAAAGAAAGGAATTTGACGAGGTAACGAGATAACTGCAAGCTAAAACTTTAAATATTCAATGATTTATTCAGCCATGCTCAGGGTGGCTGTCTCAGAAGGTAATCAACGTGGAAGAATATTTAAGAAAGTTATTAAAATATTAAAGTTGCCATAAACCACAAGTGGTGTTCCCCTTGAGTAGATTGACGAGACAGATGTCCCCATCACCGGATCTTTTAATTTAACATTTGAACTGCTGGTGAAGATAATAAGAAGGGATCCAGATATAAACGGCTTCAAAGTCAGGCTAGAACTCAGTCTATTTGCCGATGATGTGCTATTGTACCTATCAGAACTGGCTAAATCTTTGGAAAAATTACAAGTAACACTAGAAAAATATGGAAGAATATCAGGCTACAAAATAAATATGGATAAAAGTGAGGTAATGCCATCAACACATTCTGCATATGAAAGATATCAAAAAGGAAGTAAATTTCAATGGAAGACGGATGGAATAAAATATCTTGGAATAGCAACTGACAATAATTTGCAAAATCTGCACAAACTAAATTATATTCCTCTTCTTGGGAATATAGAAAGAGACCTACAGAAATAGAGAAACTTAACGATTACTTTGGTGGGAAGGGTTAACTGCATTAAAATGAAAGTGATGCCAAAATGGCCTCACTTTCATGCACGACCACTTAGCATGTAAAACACTTCCTGTCTCAATCCAACATCTGAAACACATCTCTGAAATTTCGGCTTTTGATCTGTAACTTTTGTGGGCTAAGATATAATTGGTGTAAAAAAAAATTATACTGAACCAATCCATATCTTTCATTTATAATTGATGTTATACTATCCATACACCAATCAGACCAAAATCTTTCTGATATTTCAACACCTAAAGGTATTTGCAATACCTTTTTCCAATCGCTGCCTATTCTGTTACCCAAAAACTTTAAGCTACTAAATAACCATATCAGACAGTTCCTATTAAATAATAGGGTACCAAGAATTGGAAAATATGAAAGTGCAAAATCAGGTTCACAGAGGTCAAGAAAGAGATGGGAGTCAGATTTAGGTGTTGAAATATCAGAAAGATGTTGGTCTGATTGGTGTTTGGATAGTATAACATCAATTATAAATGAAAGATATGGATTGGTTCAGTATAATTTTTTTTACACCAATTATATCTTAGCCCACAAAAGTTACAGATCAAAAGCCGAAATTTCAGAGATGTGTTTCAGATGTTGGATTGAGACAGGAAGTGTTTTACATGCTAAGTGGTCGTGCATGAAAGTGAGGCCATTTTGGCAAGAAATCGCAGAAAAATTAACCAGGACAACATGAGTGTGCTTCATGGGCAACTCAGAGTTATATCTGTAATGTAATTTCATGGAAATTACAAATTGACCAAATATCAAACCTCATTTATACAAATAGCCCTGGTGGTAGCAAAAAAATGCATCGTGATCACTTGGAAGTCCGACTCCCCTCTATTTATAGCACGATGCACTGGGGAAATGAACAGCTGTACACCTATGGAAAAAAAATCATGTATAACTAAAAGAATATGACATTTTTGGAAAGTTCTGGCAGCCATTCCATAGGGGCCAAGATACAGTAATAAAAGGAACAAAAAAGGGTATAAAAGTAACTATTATATATTTTAAAACATAGTTTCCTCAACTGTACTCTAAATACTTAAAATATATGTAACCTCTAATGGTGAATGGACCTGTATATATCGAAGGGGAAGAGGAAGGTACTGTTTTGTTTGTTGTGTGTGTGAGAAAAAAGTTTATTATATTGTATATTTAAAATGTCACCGTATAAATTTTGAAAAAAATCAAAAAAATTCAAAAAAAGAAAATGGAGGGAGAAACAGTAATTTGGAACATAATTTCCATGTGCAGTGGAATAATTGCTAAAAACAGAACAATATGAATCTTGCACAGATTAGAAGATTGCTTTCATCGATTTTTCATGATTTTGATTAGAATTTTTTTGTCTTGAGTATTTCAGACATTTTGATAGCGTGCAAGCTGAACTTTTGAAAATAAGTCACGTAATTTACATTGAATTGGATTACAATTAAACTTCTGGCAATTAACCACAACTTTTCACTTGTGGCCAAAGCATTATTAACTGATTAATTTGTTGCTTGGTTACTGTGGAACAAATAATTTCCAAAAACAGGCTACTTTTAGTTCTATGTCCTGGTGTCTTGTTTTTCCATCATAACATCTAAATCTATTAATATCTGCAGAATACAATCAACAAGGCTTCATACTAAATGGTTCCTATGAGAATGAATTGTGTTGAAATATCTAATTCTAGCCACTAAGTGTCATTAGAGATGAGGAGATTCAAAATGACAGAAATACTCCACAACAGAAATAATGTGTTTCTAACTAGGAAATTATTGATGTGCTTACCAGAACAAGAAAAAAAAAATCAATAAAAGCAATTTTATAAACTTCAAATTCTTTAATTTTTAAAGCAATCATATGACTGCACTCTGGAATTCTCTTCCAAACTTCTCTGCATTCCAAATACAATCAGCAGTCAGGCAGCTGCTCCACCCACCAAGTTTCTCCAGCAGATTGTTTACGGCTTCAGATTCCAGCATATGCAGTATCCTGTCTCCACTCTGCAATCCTCTAGCTCTCGTTCTCTCAACTTTCAAAGATTCTTTCTTTCAAATGTCTTTTGGCTCCTCTCCAAATTCACCTACTCGAAGTCCCTGGGTTTTGCTAAATAAAGTAATAGATGTGTCCACTACTATACTGTTTAGTTATCTAACAATTCAAGTAGAGAGTGGGACATCTGTCCCTTCAAGACCAGCTTGGCTTTCATTGAGTACATAACTGATCACCTACTTCAGCTCGATTTTCTTATGTTCTATCCACCACTACTTCATATCCAGAAACCTATCAATTTGTTTAAAATGAACTCAGCATTCACAGCCCTGTGGAACAGAGTATTCTAAAGATTCATCATTCACCAAGAGAGGAAATGTCTCCTCATCATAGGTCTGTGGCCCACCCCTTATTTTGAAAGTTTGACTTCTAGTTTTAGAATCTTTAACTGGGGAAGCATCCTCTCTCCTCTCACTCATTGTTGCCAAGTAAGATTCAATTACATTACCTCTCATTCTTTTAAACTCTGGAGCAAATAGGCCCAGTTTACTCGATCTCTCATCTTTGGCTCACTATTGGTTAATATTCTGAGAGAGTCAAAGATGAGAAACTTTTAAAAAAAAATTATATTGATATAACTAACTCTGGACCTACAAGACACCAAAAAAAATGTCATTGGAATTTCCTATACAAGGACAACTCACTCAGAAGGAAATAAAACAGGAAGAACCCAGTTCACTTAATCTTTTTTTAGAATTTTGGCATACCGCACGGTAACAGGCCCTTTTGGCCTACACCCAATTGACCTACAACCCTGGTACTTTTTTTTGAAAGGCGGGAGGAAATCGAAGCCCCTGGGGAAAACCCACACAGACACGGGGAGAATGTACAAATTCCTTACAAACCCCGGTCCCAATCGTTGGCACTGTAGCAGCTTTGGTCTAACCGCAATACTAATCGTGCAACCCTCATACAAGAAGTCTGCAGATGCTGTAAAACTGGAGCAACACACAAATTACTTTCTTTGTTCAGTGCAAGCCATACAAGAATTCTCAAAAATTAAGCCAGAACACTTTAACAATTATTTCTCATTCCTTTTCAAGCATGAACAACAATGTTTGATTGATTTTGAAAATGTAATATTCCCAGTTGATGTGTCTAACTTTGACAAAAGGTAGCATACCTAATTTATGAAGATTACTTAGATAAATTGTCAGGAAGCACACATTTCCCTAAATTACCTGCACAGTAATGGCTTTATCAAAATCTTCATGTTTCTTGATGAGCGCTTCCACACTGTCCAGGGAATCACCTTTGTCATCACTGGCCAAGAATGCTTCACGTGCAGCCATCCAATTCTCAGCTTGTTCACAGTCGCGGTTAAACAACTACCAAAGGTAAAAGGAACTATAAGGAAACGCAACTTATGACAGAGTTGATAATACACCCATTCCCAAAACCCATTCTCAGCTGGGAATGCAGATGTGATGAATTAACCCAACAATACCAGAACACCACAATAATTTTCTTTTGACAAATTCTCATGAGATTAATTAGCTAATTAATTCTATGGAATTTTTTTTTTTAAATTACACTTGCAGCACAGTAACAGTCCCTTCTGGCCCACAAACCAATAAGACCATAAGATATAGGAGCAGAAATAATTTATTTAGCCCACCGAGACGCCCTGACATTTAATCATGAGCTGATCAATGTTCCCAATCAGCCCCACTGCCCGGCCTTTTCATAACATTTGCTGCCCCGGCTAATCAAGAACTTATCAATCTCTGGCTAAACCCCCCAAATCCACCAATTAACCTACAACCCCCATACATTTTGAAGGGTTAGAGGAAACCCATGCAGACATGGGAAGAACATACAATCTCCTTACAGACAGCACCAGATTTGAACCAAGGTCGCTGATGCTATAATAGTGTCACGCTAACTTCCACACTAACTGTGTTGCCCAATGAATAAAACTGGCTATGGAACTCTGAAGATCTGATGCCACTTCCAAATACATAAATATCTACTTTCTGAAACAACATTATAGTTTTGTGTGCTTTTGAACGTTTATAAAATCTACTATCACAAATCTGCTGGCACCAAATTAATTGGAGAGTATGGGTAATTAATTTTAGGGTTTTAATAAAGTTCAGGCATAAATAGGAAAAAATCAACTTGAGTACCAAGCAATAAGAGGACAAACATGCCCCACAATAAGTGTGGAGACAGCAACCAGAAGATATAGATCTGAAATGTACCACACAAAATGTTGGAAGTAGATAAAATAGAAATTGTTCAAAGGAACAATCTACTTCCTTCAATTTTTGGAAGAAACATGAACTGTATGATTAATTTGATGGGTCATCAAAAGAGCCAAAACATATACAAATGAATCAAAAACACAGACTTAAATTCTGCACTATCGGACAACAAATTTTCATGCAAATGATGGAAGATTTCTGAAGATATTCAAGAGACACTAAGGGATACCACATTTCATAAATGGATGTCAGTGAGGCTGAACAGACATTCACGTTTGTAGTTCACATTTTATTGAATCTGCTCCTTGACAAAACTTCATAATCCTAATATAGACTGCACTTTCTATTTGCATTATTTTAGTTGTCCTATTGGATTACTTTTTAAAACACATCATCTGAAAAAATAATCCTATTAAAAGGGAGTAAAGAAATGACATTCTTCATTTCCTATATAAGCTAAATAATCTCCTCCAGCAATGATGTCATGCAATGCGAAGCAATGAACATGATTCTAAATATGAGACAATCAAAATTTACTTTTCCCACTAACTTAAATATTAACTGAATTCTTAGCCACAGCAGCAAAAATTCTGCACAAATTTAGTGATTAACGACTACTAGGTAATTACCTGAAAATATGGGCTCATTACCTGCAATTCCAGACATTGATCCAACATCATTCTGCGCTGGATCCAGGCTTTCTCCAAGTCTGCACGCTCACGCTCCAAGATATCCAATTTCTCCCTAATTTCAGGGCAAGCGTAGTGTCCACGAGCTAAGAGCTGGTGTCCAAACTGTTCAAATGCCTGGAACGTGCCTGCCCTAGCATCAATCTCAGTACGATGTTCCTATCGAAAGGGGAGAGCAAGAGAATAGATATATATTTCTTGTATAAAATTATTTCAGTTTGGATTTCTCCAATCAGCATTTTACCTGAACACCAGAAACATGCATACTCTATGAAATCAGAAAGTGCATAAATTCCTGCATATTATTGCATCCAATGGGTGCAATAATATGAAATCTCTAACTAACAAAAGGAATGGAGAATCAAAAACATTAGCAATATAATGACATATTTCTCAGAAAGGGACTTGTTAAAGTTTTATTTTTAAAAAGAGAAAGTTACCATTTTTGTGGACTGTTGACAGTGCAAAGCTCTCTAGTAGTCTTTTCTTTGGCAATGTAGCTATCTTTCATAACTATGGCAAGGTAAATCAGGAAAGAATATTTACAGATCTACCACATTAGAAATGTTTGAAAAGGATGATTCTTACTACAACCTTACTGAACATTTAACTTGGGTTCCAACCCAATGCTTGTGCAATAAGGATATTTCATATTATTGTTAAACCATGATATTAATGTTAATAAAGCTGGATCAGGAACAATTCTAGACATATTTGCAAAAGTTAACATTGCTTCCAATGTGTTTATGTGAAACAAACCCAATGGTGAATACATCACTGATGTAAATTATACATTTTGAACATCAAAATTTTCACCCAGAATAAATAGCTCATGTCAATTTCCACACCTGGTTTTTAACTCAACAACAAGATTACCAAGCACTAGTTAGATTTTTTATCCATCTGTTAATAAGTGTGCATCACAAATTAAATTCATCCTTTGAATAATGGAATGAAAACATTTCCAGTGATGATGTATCATGACTTTGGGGAAAAGAATCAGTTTATATTTTTTTAAATCACCTGGTGTCTCTCCAAAAGGGCTTCTGCTCCTGTTACATCCTTGGCAAGTTCCTCTGAAGACACCAATCCTCGAATTCCATTTATCCACGACATAAGGTCTCTGTGAAAATAGAAATTGAGTGGGCTAACCATATCTTCCAAAAGCTCTTCTGCTCAAAAGAAATGTGAATGCTTACAATTCAGATACAAGCAGCACCGCAAGTTTTTTTTTCCCCATCCTCAAAGATAATTAGATGGGCCATAAACACCTACAAGTAATGTACATTGTAACAATATTAATATTTGGGGAGAATTTGTAAGATTTAGAGTAGGTCACATACATACACACATTTTAAAACCGATCTTATTTGAAAGACTGAAGAATTCACATTGCAGGATCTCTGGAGAATGTAAGCACCTTTCACAAGTAGGTGTTAATTCAATGGTCATAAAATGCTTGACCATTGTCTTGCTGGAGTCATGCTGTCTATCAGTACCCTTTCTGCAAAGTGCTCATAGAAAGGTCATTCCTGGATTTTGTTTATTTAACAACAGAGGGGAGCAGAAGAAAGAACTCCTGTTGTTTTGTTCAAGAAGGTTGGGGTTTTGCAAGACACGAGTCACATGCTCTCTTTGGAGTTTCAGTTGGAAAAGAGAGTTGAGTTAACAGCTCAGTCAGTCAGTGTATGGGACACTGACAAGTAACTGAAAAGGGCAATCCAGGGAAAACTGTTTGAAACTGATGAAAGCAAGTTCCAGAGCAGTAGATGGCTGGAAGTGCCATCTATCTGATGTTTCTCTTGAAATAAAGGAAGGAATGGAACTCTGTGGTTGCTTGAAGAAAGAGGTTACCATCTAGAAGACCCTGTTTGAAGTTGATTAAAAATAACTTTTGTTCTAAAAGCAACTTGTCTTGGTGAATGTCTATTGTTGCTGGGTTTTGGGGTCCTTTGAGCTCATAACAAACAACATCCTGTAAATTATTTTCTTTAAGATGGCAGAAAGCTTGGCATGTCTGACAAGTTATCTCATTCAAGTCATGAGTGGACTATGAAAATGAAGCAAGTTTTTAACCTTGTATAGGGCAAAAAGAAATCCAATAGCAGATTTTTCAGAAACTGTAAGATTCAACAGTCACACATCAAGCATCCAAATACACTAACAAAACTTATCAACATTTTCATACATCATTAGTTTTTAAAGTTGCACCCATTTTTGGTTATAATGCATGGGTATACAGCATTAAATAAGGAGTTAGTGAATACACTTTACTGAGAATGACTGACTGTAAACAACCATAAAGCAACAAAGAATGTTAGCAATATTAGTGTAAATTGTCACATTTGCAGTTTCAGTTCATTGATGGAGGGTTTCAGCTGTGGTAAATACAAATGTCATCGTCCCTATCATTTTCAACACATACAAATATAAAAATGCTAGTACAGTGGCTCAGCAAGATCATCTGTTGCCCCACAGTTCCAATAACCTGCATTCAATTCTAGCCTCCAGTGCCTCCTATCTAGATTTTGCACATTCGTCCAGTAACCATGTACATTTTTTCTCATATCTCAAAGACATGCAGATTCCTACATTAATTGACCTCTGTAAATTACACCCGTGCCTGTGAGTGATGAAATACAAGGAATGGTGAGAGTGACAAGGGAAAAATATTAGTACAAAATTACTTCCATGATGAAAAGATACACCTCAGGAATACAAAGCCCAAGCTGGATGACCACCCAAGTACTGTGAGCAGTACCAAGTCTTTGGAACTGAATACAAACCTTAGACCGGGGTAACAGGCCATTTCAACCCACAAATCCTTTCGCCCAATTAACTTACACCCCCAGTACGTACTTATGGGCTGAGATTGCTTGTTATCATGCTGAATGTTTAAATTTAAAATAAAAAGGATGGCCACCCCTGCCTTAGACAATGCACAAAAAACTTACCTGTATGAAATCTAACGTTTAAATTATGACAAACCACACAAACTGAGGTCAAATTCTCTTGAAATTAGAAGGTTAAAGCTGATTTTTTTTTTGTGTATTAAGGGGAATTAATACAGAGAGAAAACTTTTATCTCATTTAGGGGATCTATCATTGAACATCATAATTAAACATTTAGAGCTATGCATTTCAGGTAATATTTAATAAGTAATACATTGAGAGTTCATTGTCATATACACAAGTACAATGTATATAGATGCACTGAAATTCTTACTTGCTGCAGCTAAATAGGTACACAAGATACGCCAACTATAAATGTGTATGTTGAAAATAATAGCTTGCCCACAGTTTGAAATTTCCTCAAATGACAATTGTTGCTAGGTCAAATATTACTTTTAATTCAATAGATTTTCATCAATCAAAGGATTTTAAGAGCTACGTGGCAAATCTGAAGTCGGGTCTCACACACATTAATCACTACCTTGCTTACTAAAGGAAAAGGTTTGTGGGGACTAAATAGCACATTCCTGCTCCCAAAATTGTTTTAAGAAAACTTAACATTTTATACTTACATCCTTCCTCCAAAAACAGGTATAAGCTAAATCCCAGTGCATGAATGTTATTTTAGTGAAGATAGGCACTTAAGAGTCAACCAAAGGGCCATTATATAATTACTAGAAGCAAAGGGAAATTTGTAGCATGCTACAGTTCGGTGCTCCAGTTGTAATTCCACTGAATTTTATGTATTGTTAAGAAGTTTAGCCATTCTCAATGGGGGAACTCCTCCCACCAACCCGTGGCCACAGCACATTTAAGGAAGGCCATGGAGTGAAATGATAAAATATTGCTTTTTTTAATGTTGTTGGTAGGAGAGAATTACAGAAGAAACCAACTAAATTTGACCACTTCATAGGGAAGGGGGCCCACAATCTTTGAACAAACTTCTAAAGGAGCCCACAGCCAAAAAATAGTTGCAAATGGCTGAACTCAAGTGACACTACATTACCTGAAATCACTCAAGAAACGCTGCAGGTCATGAGAATCATTCAGTTTTCCTTTACGCTGGTCAGCACGCTCTACCAGGTTAGTCCAGGCCTGATTCAATTCTGTACATTTTTCTTGGACATCCTCCACTGACTCAGGATGAGACTGAATCAGTCGGTTTGCAGTTTCTCCCAGTGAATTCACCTACATTCAACAATTAAAATTCAGACAGGTGAAAAATCCCATGAAGTAAAATGAAACTTTGGACCAGGAACTGATACATCAGGCTACATCTCTGCATCTTTCTTTGGCCAATTCATCTACATTTTTCTGAAATTGGATTAATGCCTCCTAGTAAATGGGGATGTCATCAACACAAGTATGCTGAAGATACTTCTAAAGAAACACTAACTGAACAAATAGGAATATCTTCAGATTCCACAAGAATGTAATATTCATTCTGTAAAGATTCCAGCATGGTTTATTTGATTTTTTAAAGTATAATTAAATTCATACAATTTTGAAAGATTTAAATGCATTTTACTAAACAGCCTGCCATTGGCCATGGCAGCAAAAACCATTTCCCAGAAGTATTAGAGACTATGACATTTTATAAATATCAAAATCACAGCTCACCTTATCTCCCAAAGCAGCAAGGTCCCTTTCAAATCCTTCATGTTTGCGCTGCAGAGCTTGAACACTTGCAAGGTCATGTCCATAATTATCAGTGTTCAGAGCTTGGTTTTTCTCTTCAATCCATTCTTTAGTTTCATCAGCATCTCTGCATAATATTAATATGACTATTTAAAATCATTATTAATTATTTACTCGTACATAAATAACTGTAAAGTAAATGTTATTACATTTTTAAAAATACAAATACAAAATACAAATTGATTTGTATTTAGAAAAAGAGAAATAGAACCAAACCCATTTATTTTCTGAATTTCAATACTTTTAATCTAACAGTTACTAACCTGTGGAATCTCTGTACCTCATGTGCACTTCCCAAAATCTGGCTGCGTTCTTCAGCCAGTTGTTGCAGTGATTTCCAGCGTTCATTCAGTTCCTGAGAAAAAGGATATATACGTGTCAACCAAGTCTACGCAGTTTAAGGATTAAATTCTCCCAAATTTGAACCATGTTTTATCTAGACATTTCCACTAGATCTTCTACTTCATAATCACAGGATACTGAAATTGATTATTGTTCTGGTTTTATCATCTTCATTTGATGTAGGAAATTAAAGGTAGGGGCAAGGTGTGGAGATGAACCGAAAGGTGAAGAAAAATTTTAATGGGAACTTCAGCGTAGGCCTTTAAATGAGAAGCTGTCTTCAAACCACTGGATAGGACCTCCTTCAATGAATGAGGGTCTATTCCAGGGGTGGCAAGCTGTAATGTACAGCTTGAGGAGATATGTTGGCCGAGTCAGGAATCGTTCTAGCCATTGCTCACAAGGGTGCTGTTAGTGGGGGTGGCCTGAGTGGCTATGTTGCGGGCAGTGAAATTAGCAGAGTGCAAGTGTGATCCAGGCCGCCCCTCCCATCCGAGTTCTCAATGCACCGACTACGGACTTTCACCTCGTCCCCAGCCACCCACCTGTGCTCCTGATACCCCAACCACGGACTTGCCTAGGCCCTGGCTTCCCCCCATTTGTGTTCCCAATGCCCAAAACTCAGACTTACCACCCAGACCTGGCCAGCCATCTGCCATCCAAGCTCCTGTTCCCCCAAACGCAGACTTACAAATCAACACAGGACAGAGCTAATTTGTACAGCCTTGACAATGTATCACCCGGATTTTAAACGACTTACAGCCAAGATGGAGTCTCTCAATAGTCAGTCAGGATTGTGAAACTATTTGGTTTTTATATGTGTACTTTTTTATCATTGAAGTTAATACAAATTAGCAGTTTAGAAATTACATACATGAATAATTATTGTACATGTATTTCTTAATATTTATATAAAATGTTTGTAACAAAATGCACATGTAAGAGTAAAAACGTATACATAATATTTCTTCATGTCTTGTGGTTCTCAAAACATCGGGAGTTTATCAAATGTAACTTTTATGTTACGCAAGTTTGGCCATCCCTGGCCTATTGTGTTCATGAGAATCAAAGTCTCCATCCATACTCATTCTCCATTTATCTGCACTGAATACTCAGACCAAATAGTCATGTACACTGCTTAATGCAGTCTAGTAATATCATGTGGGGCAATCAGCTACATCATAAACTCACGTGTACACTGTGAGAATGTCTAGGAGCTTATATTTGTCATAGTCCTTATCATAGAAATGCTCTTACATTTTATCCTTAAACATTTCTTTCTCAGCATCTCCAGCCTTGAAATAGTTATTGCTCAAAATTACTATATTGCACAGAAAAGCACAATTGATGCAAAGGGTTAACTTATGATACCAAGACGTAATTTATTTATTGTGATTTATCCCAATTGAAATAACAGATACATGTTCGGAAACATTTTGCAGTACATGACTGGTTTAAAATACATGAAGTACGAGAAGAGGATGGTATTGTTACCAAGTCACAGGTGAAAGTAACTAAAATGACAGTACAACGACAGAACAACAGATCACATCAACAAACGAGTGAAATACAATGAGAAGCCTGGCATTATATGCAAAAGATATGAAAGAAAAACCTCCATCTGTTCTTACCTTAATAGCATTAAAGTTAGTCACCGCTTGTACCAAGAGTCGAGCAGACTAATTGCAACCAATGAATCACAGTAGTGGAAAACCAAACCAGCCACGATCCAGTTAGTAAAGAGAAATTAATATTAAAATTAGAAATATCCACATTTAGAACCCACAGAACATGGCATTCAAGAGATCAACATCAGTAGCGATTCATTTAGAACCCCTTTTCTGTGGACTGCAGTAGCAAATGCAGAAAGAGAAATGCGAGTTGCACCATTAACTTGTCTATATTGACAATAAAGGCTTCACGGGCCAAAGTCACAATGAATCACAAATCATAAGGCACCAGGTTAGGGTGCACACAGTGTAAAGATTAGATAAGAATGGTGAAATGTGAGCTCTTCTACAAATAAAAGTTTTTTTAAATGTTTTGTCTTTATATTTCTTAGTTCTATTTTTTAGTTATATTTCTTGGAGACAAATAGAAAATATAAAATTGGCTTAAATTTATAATAAAGTAAGATATTATGCAGGGATTAGCCTCTTAATATGATACTCAACATTTGTAAACAATTTTTAGCCATAAATCAAATTAGCCAAACACTGAGATCATGTCCACCATCACTAGACATATTAGCATGTTCCAGTGATGGTCACGAGATAGCTATAAATTTACTTCCTTTATAACGAGAATAAAAATTAAACTAAAAATATGTCAACCAAGTAAATGGGGAAGTCAAAAAGGACTCCCACACCTAATGAAGCAACATCACAAATTGCTTTGACTGAATGCTTTATTTAAATACAACAGTAACAACAAAAAAATTCTGAGAGGACAACAGAGCTGCAATCAAGGCAGAGAACAGAAAGGAACCATTAAGGCTAAACTGATCCATGATCCACATGAACCATCACCCACTCCTCTTCATGAAAACCCATCAGCATAATTTTTTTCCTCCTTGTGTATTTATCTATCATCTCTGATCTCTATTGTTTGTAACAAACATTCCCTGTAGCAGTATTTAAACTTTAAATCTGTAGAGCAGCACACATATCAACATCCATGCTGAAAAAATTGTGTTAAAAGGACAAAAGGATTATTCATAAAAATTGTATAATGCGCTTATGTGAACAGGATTTTTTCACAACAAATGAGAAATTATTAGTAAGAAGTCATTGAAAATCCAGTTTTTAAAAAGCACGAGTTTGTAATCATGTCTAAGAATGACTGCTAAACATTTTGGAATGATGGTGTAATTCTTGATTATGTAAGAAGTAAATCTCAAAATTCTGTAGACACCATGGTTGAAGTAAAAACACAAAATGCTGGAGAAACTTATCAAGTCACACAGTGTCCTTTATGCAGCAACAGTAAAGATACAGAACAGACATTTAGGGCTTGAGCCCTTCATCACAGCATGAGAAAATGCCAGCAGGCTTCTGAACAAAAAAAGGGGGCTGGGGGAGAGGGGAAGAGAAAGGAGAAGGGGTGGTGGCAAGACAAGAGATGATAGGTGGAGAAAGGAAGGAAGAGACAGCAACAATGAGGGTGAGGAGAGATGGCTGGGTGGGTAGAAGAACTGGAAAGATGGGGAGGAGGGAGGGGGGAAGGAAGGTGAGCAGGTTTAGTGGAAACCAGTAAAGTCAATGTTAATACCATCTGGCTGGAGAGTGCCCAGATGGAAAATAAGGTGTTCTTCCAATTTGCAGGTAGTCTGGGTGAGATAAGACACAAGGCCTTGGACAAACATGTGAGCACGGGAGTGTGACTTGGAATTGAAATGGTTGGCCACTGATGTTGCGAATGGAGAGGAGATGCTGAGTGAAGCGATCTCCCAATCTATGACTGGTCTCTCCGATGTAGAAAATGCCACAAAAGGAATACTGGATGCAGTAAATAAGTCTTCTGGATGTACAAGTGAAGTGTTGCTTCATTTGAAAGGCCTGTATGGGACCCCGGACCATAGTGAGGGAGGAGCTGTGGGTGTAAGTGTTGCACCTCTTGCAGGCACAGGGAAAGGTGCCGGGGATGGGAAGGAATGAGTGCACGAGGGAACAGTTCCCGTGGAAGGCCAAAAGGGGAAGATAAGGAAAAATGTGACGCTTACTACAGGATCCCACCTCAGACACATTCTCCCCTCTTGGCCTTCTGCAGGGACTGCTCCCTCCACGATTCCCTCAAGCCAGAAATGTCAGTTATGTATCGTTACCATTGCTACATAAAGGACACTGTTTGATCTGCTGAGCTTCTCCAGCATTTTGTGATTAAGAGATTTGCCCAAAGAGTTGTTAACTCTTCCTGTAGAAATTATACCATAACCACCTCCCAATAGAACTTTGCATTCCAATGAAAGCAAATGAGAATTGAAAATTATAAGAATAAGAAAATTCTGTCAAACGGCAAACAGAAGCGTCTTTACTTTTATCAGTATAGCAATTTAACGATCAATAAGCTGATTTCATTGAAAATTTGATAGAAAATATGCAAGACCAGTCCAAAAGAATAAAGAAACCCACTATTTTTTGTTTAGTGACCTGGGGCAAAGCTGGGAGAAAAGATTAAAATTCAAAATGAATATGAGCTGGTTGAATTACAACTACTGATGTTCTCTGGAAATTGAAAGAATACTACAAATCAGATGGTTTTTCAGGGAAGTCACATTGATACAGTACACAAAGCTGCTGGAGAAACCAAGCAGGTCATTCTGCATCTATAGGAACCAAAAGCAGTTAGCAATTCGAGCCTGGGCTTGAAAAGGAAACTCATACCTTCCATGGTGATGCAGTTTTTGTATCAGTTTCATCCTGTGGATACAAACATTGCAAGCTTTTATTTTACAGAGAAAATGTAGAAAATAAAATTTAAGAAAATAGGCATACAAATGAACGCTGTCATTATGGCAACATGGCATAAATCAATTGAACAAGGTAAAAAGAACAGTGGGTGTTTTCATTCAAATATCTTCTAACACTATTTTTTTTTAAACTTTATTTAAAGAGAAAAAACACAACATACAGTCTAGTAATCATCAAAAATTTATTTTACAAAGATATATATATATATATATAAAAAACGAGAATGAAAATACTCAAAAAAACACCAGAAAAATAAAAGAAAAAAAAAGAAAAAGAAAATTAAAAACCCAAACCCACCCTCCCACGCCTTCAGCCAGCTCCCTTAAGAGGGAGCCAAAAATACAAATTATATATAAAAAATTATAAATGTTAAGAACAATTCAAAGTATATCTAAATGCATATATTCCATATACGAAGACTATTTACTAACAAAAAAGGAATAATCATTATTATGTAAATTATAGGTAATTTTTTCCATAACAATACAAGTTTTCAATTCATTAAGCCAACATAGTATATTAATCTCTGTATTATCTTTCCAATTACTCACAACACATTTACGCGCTACTGGTAACACCAAACGTACAAAAGCAATTTGAATTTTATCCAAACCCAATCCCCTCAACGAAATCAAATTACCCAACAAAAAAATAGTTGGGCCTAATGGTAATGCAAGGTTATACAATTTTTCCAAAACTACTTTAATTCCTTGCCAGAATGGATGAACTTTAACACAAGTCCAAACAGCATGTAAAAAAGTTCCAATACATGAATCACATCTAAAACATAAGTCTGAATTACTAAACCTATATTTTTTCAGTTTCTCCAGAGTCAAATATAATTGATGTAAAAAATTATAATTAACCATTCCATATCTTACATTAGTCAATTTGATTACATTGCCCTGACACATATCCGCCCAATCATCTTCAGGAAAAATAAACACTAAATCACTCTCCCATTTAAGTTTAGATTTTTCCCAATCCGGTTTATCCATATTATCTTGTAACAAATTATACATAACCGAAATATAACCCTTCTTTGGTGCAGAGGAAATCAAAGACTCAAATCTCGACAAAGTAGGTAAATTCATCTCTCTACCATAATTATCCTTTACCAAGGCTCTAAGTTGGTTTTTCACAAACAAAGAACTTACAGATATCTCAAATCTCTCTCTCAATTGATTAAAAGAAATTGTCCCTCTTCAAAACAATCCTGTATTGTCTTTATACCCTTAAAATCCCAACTCTTTAAATAATTATTAAACAGTGAAAAAGAAATAAGCCGATGGAGTTAAAATTGATAATTTATCTTTTGATCCCAAAACACTATTTTTTAAAATCCAGATCTTTAATAAATGTTTCAATACCGGCATATAATATTCCTGTAGCAAATTCAAGTTCCAACAAAATATAAATTCATGTACCTTAACCTCAGAAATACATGCCATTTCCACCTTAGCCCAGCTAGGAGGTTAATCTAGATCCATCAACCTGCTAATAAACTTCAATTGGGCCACTTCATAATAATTTTGAAAATGTGGTAACTGAAGTCCACCTAACACATATTTCCATGTAAGTTTATACAATGCCATTCGAGCTAATTTACCTTTCCATAAAAACTCCCGCACTACCTTATTTAAATCCTGAAAAAAACCTTTTGAAAGTAAACAAGGTATTGACTGAAATAAATATTGAATTCAGGGGAAAATATTCATTTTAATACAATTGACTCTACCAACCAAAGTTAATGGAAGATCTTTCCACTTCATCAAATCTGCTTTAATCCGTTTTAATATAGGAACATAATTTAACTGATACAATAACTGATAATTAACATCTACAAACACACCTAAATATTTAATTTTATTTGTCCACCTTAATTTTGTAATAATTTTAAATTCTGAATAATCTCCCATTCCAACTGGTAAAATTTCACTTTAATCCCAATTAACTTTATATCCTGATAATTCTCCAAATTTCAACAAACAGTCTTTTAACTGCTTCAATGACCATTCTGGTTCCATCAAATGTATCAATATATCATCTGCAAATAAATTAATCATATTCTTCATTCACAACCTTCATCCCTCTAATTTCATAATTTTGTCTAATAGTCTGAGCTAAATGGATCAATAGCCAACGCAAATAAGGCTGGTGACAATGGACAGCCCTGTCAAGTTAAACGAGTCAACCTAAATGATAAAGAAATCTGACCATTTGTCACCACCTTGGCAATCGGGTTTGTATATAAAGCTTTAACCCGACCAATTAAAAAAAGGGCCAAATTTAAACTTTTATAACACCTTAAATTTATTAAAAATATAAAAAATAAAAAAAAATAAAAATCGCACTCAACCCTATCAAAAGCCTTTTCTGCATCTAGTGCAATCATCATAGGATGGTTAGGCTGCTTTCGGTATGCATTGACCTAAGTAATTAATCGAAGAATATTATCTAATGCATTTCTGTTCTTAATGAAACTTGTTTGGTCAGTATGTATCAACTTAGGTAAGTACGTAGCAAGTCTATTGGCTAAAACTTTAGCTATAATTTTATAATCTACATTTAATAAAGAAATAGGTCTATATGAAGAAACTTTTAATGCATTTCTTATCTTTTTTTGGAATAACAGTTATTAAAGCACTTGAACAAGATTCCGGCAACTTTTCTTCTTCAGTAACTTGTTTTAACACATCTCCAAATATATTAGATAAATCATCATAAAACAAATTATAAAATTCCACAGGAAATCCATCATCCCCTGGGGACTTTCCATTTGGCATTTCCTGTATAGATTCCTTGATTTCAAAATCTGTAAATGGAGATTCCAATTCCTGAATATCTTTCTCATCTAATACCGGTAACCTTAATTTAGATAAATAAGATCCAATAGAACCATTATCCTGATTCCCCTCAGAAGTATATAATTTTTGATAGAATGAATAAAACTGATCATTAATTTCCTGAGGCTTATGTAATTATTGAATTATTGAAAGAGGGATATTGTCTTATATTAAAAAAAAAATGAAAATTGATATTACCTTTTTACAAGAAACACATTTGACCAAAAAGGAACATTTGAAATTGAAAAGAGAATGGGTTGGACATGTGTTTTTTTCTTCTTTTAATTCTAAGGCAAGAGGGGTGGCAATTTTGATTCATAAAAATTTACCATTTGGATTGGAATCTTCAGAGGGAAATGTAGGTAGAGTTTTACGAGTGAATTTTAAAATTTTTGCTGAATCTTGGACTTTGCTTAATCTTTATGCGCCTAATATAGATGATGAGCGATTTATTTCAGAAGCTTTTTTTATTGTTAATTCAAGCTAATGAAAATATTTTAGTTGGGGGAGATTTTAATTGTGTTTTGGAACCTTTATTGGACAGAAACCCGAAGAGTATAAGGAAATCAAAGACAGCAATACAAATCAATGCATTGATGAAAGATTTAAATCTGGTAGATATTTGGAGAAAGGTTAATCCTACAGAGAAAGATTTTTCTTTTTATTCATCACAACATGATTCGTTTTCTAGGATTGATTTTTTTTGGTATCAGCCCACCTACAGGGTAGAGTATTACAAGCTGAATATAAAAGTAGAGTTCTATTAGACCATTCATTATTACTTTATTCCTGTGAAAGTTCAGAAATGGTACGTTTGTCATATAGATGAAGGTTTAATGCAATGTTATTGAAAAAAACCAGAGTTTGTTACTTTTGCTAAAGAGCATATCTTTTTATTTTTGACTGAGAATATTAATTCTGTGGATAGTCATTTTGTAGTATGGGACACATTAAAAGCTTATTTGAGGGGACAGGTTATTAGTTGTTCTACAAAAGTTAAGAAACAATATATGGCAGAAAGTTTAATGTTGGAAAATCAGATTGCTGAGTTAGAGAAAGGTTTTCAGAAGGATGTGACCAAAGACAAAAAAGCTGCATTAGCGAAATTGAAATTACGCTATAATACTTTACAAACTTATCAGTTTGAGCGTTTAATTAATCGATCTAAACAACATTATTATGAGTTGGGAGAACGAACTCACAAGGTACTTGCTTGGCAATTGAAAGCTGAACAGGCATCTCGGACTTTTATTGCCGTTCTAACACTATTCTGATGCAATATTTAAGTTAATACTATGTTAACATTGTGCATGTGAAATGTGACATGGTTTATGCTGAAAGATGACTGGATGAAATGTGTACCTATGGGTTCAAACTTACAACTATGGAAAATGCAATGACTATCCTTTTACTTCTTTACTTCCAATGATCTAGGTGAAGCTGCATATCACTTATACTTCTTCCAGTTGTAATGCAATCTAAAGCACATTAAATTATGCAAATCAGCTCTATTCAGACAGAAGGGTGGTCCATCAGTTTAATCTTCTGTCCCTTTGACTGCATGTACTGCTCCAAAGATGTCTCAACAATGCCTGCATAGTTACAGGTCTCAGCATCCAACAGCAAATTTAACAATTTCAGATTAACAGTTTTACTTTCTTCTCTCTCCACAAATGTTTCATCTTACTGTTTCACTTTATTGCTTTGTTTCTTTTCTTTTGTATCTAATTGCTAATTATTAAAAAAAACAGTTACCTTGACAGCTTGGTTCAGCACCCATCTTATTCCCCCACTACTCTCCACCTCTCCCTCATGCAACATTACACATATTTCCAAATGTCTAGTCAATTGGACATGCAATTGAAGTTTACAGCAACTGAACCATAAACAAAAATGTGGCCTTTGGTACCTTTGGTATTAGAAGGTCTTCACTAACATTTCCTGTTTAAAAATCGGTGTATGGACTGCAACTTTATTGCTCCACTTGTAGCCCAGAAGACAGCAGTAAGTAATACAAATGATGTTCCTATTTCATGCAATTACCTTATTTAAATATTAAGACTCATACCTTGACAACCACTGGAGCAGATGAAAGAACATGTTGTTCCTAAAATTAGAAAAAAAAGAACAAAAAAAAATCAAATTAATGGGTAACTGGTTCAAGACTCCAAATTTACCAGTGATTAAAAAAAAATCTGAAGGACATGATCATTTAATTAAAACCTCCAATGTGACAAGAGTATTTAAGATGTGTTTTGGGAAGGATTATTAGAGCAGGCTGCACACAAACATTTTCAAACACAGAATATTTGCAGAATATTTACAGAGTGCTTTTTGCAAAAAGAGCAACAAAGTTGCAGCATACAGCTTGCCTGGGAGAGCATGTGATTTTTGCAGGAAGAACAGTTTTGCTCTCAGAGATGGAGGGTGTGAAAAAGAGAGAAAGGTTCCAGATGGACAAAGCTGGCAAACTTTTGGAAGACTGTCTGGTCAAAGGATAAGACTGGTTGTCTAAAAGGTGACCTGAAAGGAGGAGGATCATCTGGAGAACACTGAAGGGGGCTGCAATGGAAGATATAAATCATGTTTTTTACTTTTGCAGCCTTTGCTTCTGCAAGGCTGAGAACCTGCTTGTTTTTAGAATCAGCAGACATAAGCTAAATTCCACCGAGGGGCCAGAGATACAGTTATCTGACGAAAGGACATCTGTGTACCAAGAACATTTAATCTTCCTGCTTGTTTTGGTCAAAGACTGTCAGAGGCCTAACCTTGATGCAAAATAAACCATTATATTCAAAGTGATAATAAGCTGAAAATGATCTTATTCGATAGAAGCCTCGGCATGCTAGCTTGCTTGCTTATCTTTCTTTCTGTGCTGGGAATAGGTGCTTGGGTAAGCAGTTTTTGGGTAATATAAGCCATGGTCCCGCTGCTGAAGTTTGAAACTCTCCGAGAGGTGGCAACATCTCTCAGCAAGAAGAACTTCTAGAGTCCAGCCAACGTCCTGGTCGGGGGAGATGGAGAAGCTGCTACCGGCGCCCCGACAACTTACTACAAGTGTGCGGTCGTTGCCCCGCTTCGGCAATTGGGACCAGTCCAGGCATTGATAATTATAATTGGGAAGGGCTTGCAAATTGTAGTTTGATATCAGCTTTAGAATTTGTAATAAACATTTGTATAAACTGAAGTGCTCTCGGAGTGTGTGTCTATTTTCTTTCAGTAGCTCAAAGACTGTGACCAATCTAAAACGAACAAAGTGAGAGGTACAAGTTTACCCAGGACAGGGGCAAGTTTCGTCAGCAAGACTGATTAAACAGGAATCAGGTGCGGTTGTCCTGGAACAAAAAGGAATCTCTCTCTGAAGACTAACAAGAACCCTCCTGAGTGGTAATCATTTGCCTGTTAAGCACCAAAGACTGGTGAACTTTGTTAATGCTAACTTCTGTGCACAGTACAAGAATTGCCTGCAACCAGTGAGATTGGACTGTGATCCAAAGAACTTTTTAAATCTTAAATACACATTACACACATCTGCAGAAGACAGATGAGGGATTATTAGAGGGGGGATTAAGTAGGTTAGGTAGGTTAAGTAAGTAGGTTAATTAATAAGTTAAAATTGAATTCCATTTTCTTGTTTAAATATCATTAAAAACTACTTTTGTTTAAGTAACCCTGTGTTGTGGTGCATATCTTGCTGCTGGTTTTTGGGGTCCTCTGGACTCCGTAACAACAGATAAGATGGTTTATCTGGGTTTAAATATCTTTCTCTCCTGGAATCTTGGGGTTTTAGGAATGACACAGATGACAGTTAAATATGAAACATGAATTCCAATAAAAAAAAATAGTGGCTTTCAAGTTATTGGATGATTTGGTTGCCATCTCCCAAAATCCTTTTATTCCAGAGTACTAGAGAATTGGGTGAAACACAATACACCTTTTATATTCAGGAATGTGACAAAAGGTAGGAGTCTAACACCCATCAATGGGAATATGCTGGAAATCCTTATTAAGTATAATAATGACAGGATATTTAAAAGTGAACATTATTCTTTGAAAGAGATAAGTTTGACATATCTATTAAGGTTCCTTTTGAACAGTGGTTCCCAAATTTTATAAGGCTGCGCCCCCTTGGCCTCCAGGACACATCCTAAGTGCTGCCGCCTCCCCAATACAACAATGCCCGGGGGGGGGGGGGTAGTGGCGGCGCTGAGAGGACAACATGGTGGCCATCGAGCCCAGCTCTCACGAGAATGCTCTGTCGCTTATTTTGCTCACTACTGCCACCCTGAGTCTAGCCAGAAAATTACTGCACTGGTTTTTTCATTAAACTTTGCAGCAGAATGAATAATATAAGACTGAAGGTTTGGACCGCCCCCTTGGATCTTTCCACCACCTTGGCAGGGTAGTAATATACTACTTCAGAATGTATCAAGCAGGATAGATCAAGGCGAATCAGTAGTATACCTGAATTTCCCGAAAGCATCTGTAAGATGCTAAATAAAAGATTATTGGCATAATGAGGCATGATTGGAGCAATACCTTGCATGAACAGGAAACTGGCCAACAGAAAAAAAATATCCGAATGACTGGATCACTAAGGACTTGGAGACAAGGGCATACTTCAGCCAAATTTGCTGATGATGCAAAAGGTAGGTGGATTAGCAAATTGTGGTCATACAAGAGTGTGCAAAAGGAAAATGGTAGATTAAATGAGTGTGCCAGAGAGACAGAGTTCTCAAATTCATTCGAGATACAAATCAGACTTTTGAACAACAAGCACATTAAGGAATACAAGTAGAGAGTAGTGATGTTGAGGCCAAAATTGATCAGCCATGATCATATTAAAATGGCTTAAGTCCTGTTCATGATATTTTTGTAGTGAAAACACAATGCTGGAGAAACTCAGCAGGTCAAACAGTGTACTTTATATGGCAAAGAAAAAGATACATAATCAACATTTCAGGCTTGAACCCTTCATCAAGGTATGAACAAAATGTGGGCAAACGCTTTTGTGTTCTATATGCTAAGTACCAAGAATTAGAAAAAAACAACAAGGCAAAATAAAACAAAAGGTGGTATTGTAAAGGCAGAACAGGAGAGACATTCAGGTGAACTGACATTCAGATGAAACTCAAAGTCTTAGCAAATGTTTTTGAATAGTTGAGTTTTTATGTGGATAGCATGCAGAACAGCGTGTGTGTGAAAATAAATTCAATTCAACCAATACTACTCTGCCTTAACACAGTTATTACTGAGATGTGGATCAAATGCTACATTACTTGAGCTACTTGTACTTCTTCAGCCATTAGACCTTCCGACTCCAGATCATTTGCCACTTTGTTAATATCTTGCAAGCGAGATTCATTGGCCTTCAGATCCTTAAAAATAAATTGTCCAAATTAACAACTTCATCAATTGAGCGACATTTTTTTAACGTACCATGAATACATTTATTCTGCCACAAGCAAGGATGAGGCAGCAGTACGTTTCTTAAGTGGAAAATGGATAAATGGAACCAAATTCCTCCGGCAGCTCATTAATCAATTGACACTTCCTCAATAGCTTTGAAAACTGACTTCATACAGCAAGAGTGATGTCCTTTTTTTTGGTTTCGGATGCAAATACACAGAAAAATTCTTTGCCCATTTCCTCTCAATGCAGAAATTTCAAAAACTCCTATTTATGAAAATTTACATAGTACTGAAGATAACACAAGACAGTAGCTTAGCACTCATGGAGCTCATTTCTACCACTGAAGTTGTTTAATATATTTACTACTCTTTTGATGTATTCATTTGACAATTTCCAACAGCTAGCTTTATTGCTATGGACATGAATGGTTCAAGATAAGAGTCTCAGGATTCAATTTATTATCATTGTAATAAAACAGTGTCACATTACATGAAATTGTCTTTGCCTGCTGTAAGGCAGACAGATTCGCCATCGGCAGAAATTGCCTGAGCACCTCTTACAGTCAGAGAAAGTGAAGCAAAGAGGAGGTGTGTTCCCCCCCCCCCCCCCCCCCCCAGAGTGATCGAGTGTCCATAGATACGCCTCCAGCACTTCAGCAGCCTCTGCAGCCAGACAGAGTCCAGTCTAAACCACCAGATCCAAACCTCCGACACAGTCAGGAACCCTTCTGTACCCCCTCGCATCCTGGTTCCGATACCTAGTACCCTTCAGCTACTTTCGAGCCAGTCCCCAGCAGTCCACAGCCAACGCGAGTCTCCCATCAGCAGTCTCCAGCAAACCACAGCCTCTGTGTCACATGCATTGGTCTTTCAGCTGCAAAGCCTCCCTCACTGGTCCGTCACCATGGTCATCATCCCACAGGTTGTCTCTTCTACTTTTCCTTCTCAGACGGGGGATGGTCTTGGTTTTCTGGTGCCCTGCTCCAGTTCTCCACTCCACTAGAGTCTGCAATCCCTTGTGGCTGCTGCCAATCAGAGGCGCTGCCATCTTGGGCGTAGACCCCACGGTCTTGATTGCAGATGTTTAAAGTGGTAAGGTTATTGAGTCAATCAGGTCCTGAGCTTCAGAAACAGCATCAGAAGAACAAGTATAATATTATCAGGCATGGACGACATCAGGTTAGGCGCTGATGTCATACACCACTTGATAATCTGTAAAATTCAAGATACTGCCTTACAGACCTCTAAATGGAAATTGTGAAAGCTATGCTCTCCATAGTGTTTGGGATAAAGACATTTTTTCCTTTATTTGCCACAATGCTCCACAATTTTAAATTTGTAATCAAATAATTCACATGTGATAAAAGTGCACATTCCATATTTTATTCAAGGTTATTCTTATACATTTTGGTTTGATCAAGTAAAAATTACAACACACTTTATACATAGCCCCCTCATTTCACAGCACCATAATATTTGGGACATAGCAATGGTGTGTATATATTAAAGTAGTCATGTTTAGTACTTCGTTGCATATCCCCTGCACTCATTGACTGCTTGAAGTCTGTGACTCATAGCCATCACCATCTTCTCAGGCGATGCTCTGCCAGGCTCTTCAGCTCTAGCTTGTTTTGGGGGCTTTGTACCCTTAAGTTTTCTCTTCACCATGTGGAAGGCATGCTCAATTGGATTTAAATTGGGTGCCTGACTTGGCCATTCAAGAATTTTCCTGCTTTTAAACTCCTTTGTGCTTTAGTGGTATGTTTGGGATCACTGTCTTGCTGTAGGATGAAGCTCCAATGATTTGGATTCATATGTTTGAACTTGAACAGATGTTTCCATACACCTCAGAATTCATTTTGTTATTGCCATCAGCAGTTACATTTTCAATGAAGCCAGTACCTGTGGCAGCCCTACATGCCCAGGCCATTACACCCCCACCACCATGTTGCGCAGATATGAGGTAGTATGCTTTGGATCTTGGACAATTCCTTTATATCTCTACACTTTGCTCTGATACAGGTTAATCTTGATCACATCTGTTTCCAAGACCTTTTACAAGATTCAATTTATTTTCATGTAATAAAGACAGTGCAATATTACACAAAATTTATTTTCAACTGCTGTAAGGTAGACAGATTCACCATTGGCAGAAATGGACTGAAGTGTCTCTTACAGTCAGAGGAAGGGAAGCAAAACTGTTCCCTCAGAGCTCCCACAGCCCGTGCAGCCACAGAGTCCAGTCCAAATCATCAGCAGCCCGAGGTCCAGATCCAAACCTCCGACACAATCAGGAACCCTTCAGCAACATTCCAGTTCTAATACCTGGTACCTCTTCATCCAGTCACCAGCAGCCCACAGCCTGCGTAGGTTCCTCGTCTTGAGCCGCCGCCTGTGTGTTCTTTAGCCTGAGCCCCTCAAAGGTCCGCTGCCGTGGTCACTGTCCTGTGGGCCGTCTCCTCTGCCTCCCCTGTGCCAGTTCTCTGCTTCCTTGGTATCTACAACCTCTCGTGACTTCTGCCGATCATAGGTGCCACCATCTTGGGCAAAGACCCCTTTGAAAATAAAACCACCATTGGCTCCATTTACAGGCTGTTTGAAACCTGTACGGAGCTGATGGCAGTCGGACTGGGTGGCACTAGCACCACCATTTTGGAGCCAGCATTTTTTCCAGAATTCTGCAGACTCTTAAATACTTCAGCAAAATGTAATCTGGCCATCCTGTTTCTTTGGCTAAGTAGTGGTTTGCATCTGCAGTGTAGCCACAGTATTTCTGTTTATGAAGTCTTCTGTGGACAGCAGTCATTGGTACATCTACACCTGCCTCCTGAAGAGTTTTCTGATTTGTCAGAAAGGCATGGGGATTTTCCTTCATTATGATGAGAATTCTTCTGTCAAAAGCAGTAGAGAGCTTCCTTGGCCTACCAGTCCCTTTGCGATTACTGAGCTACCAGTATGCTCTTTCTTCTTAATGATGTTCCAAACAGTTAATTTTGGTAATTCTGCAGTTTGGGTGATGTCTTTTACTGTTCTATTCATGTTTTTCAGCCTCGTAATGGCTTTTTAGACTCTGGCACAACTCTGGTCCTCGTGTTAAAAAATGGCAACTCCAGACTACAGAGGTGATCAAAAGCAAACTTAGAAGCAAGCCCAGCTCTCTCAGACCTGCATCAATGAAGCAATTAAAAGACTTGAGCAATAACACACACCTGTAAAGCATTATGGTGCCCTGAAATAGGGAACAATGCATAAAAAGTGCTATAATTTCTACACATTCAAATCAAAATGTATATAAATAACCTTATGATAAAATCTGGAATGTGCACTTTAATCACATGTGAATTGTTTGATTACAAATTTAAAACTGTGGAGCACAGGGGCCAATAAAGAAAAAAATTGTCTGTCTCAAACATGATGGAGGGCCCTGAGAATATGCCATTGTGAGACAGCATATTTAGAAAGGGCCAGGGAAATTACTTAAAAGATGAGAAAATGTTAAAAATTAAAACCAAGATTTTAATATTTAAATTTACTCAGGATAAAACAAAATTTAATACAGTACATCAATGTACTGACCAGATGTTTAAGTAGTTAAATATGCAAGAATTACTGATTTCACAACTCAAATAAAAGTTTATGGTTTCCTTTTCTCCTCCACTATTAGAGTAACTCCAAAATAGTACTTACTTTCTGGAAGTCATCAAACTTCTTCTGCAATCCTTCCACCTGTTCCAAATCAGATCCCACCTCTTCACTGGTCAATGCTGCTTCCTTCTCATTAATCCACTGTTGAAGTTCATTGGCTTCACGGAAGAGCATGAACTTTTTACAGCTCTTTTCCAACATATCCTTGCGCTTTGTGCCTAGCTCCAGAATCGACTGGTATCTGAAAAAGAGGAGAACAAAAGTCAATCTGCAGCATCTGGTAATCTCAACCAATTAATGGGGATGCAATGACAACACAAAACTTTAACCACATGAACATAGAATTGATGATATTGGACAACTCTGTAAATACAAGAAATATGATGAAGACATCTAAAAGATACAACTGACATCTGCACTGAAATTGTTTACGTTTTTTAAGTATACATTGAAGCAACATTGTTCTTAAGACACAGGGATGGTGTATATAATTTCTGAAACAATTTTGTCTTTCTATTATTCTCAAAACTTCCCATGATTCTGTTGAAAGGTCTTCACCCTGATATATTAACTATTTCTCTTTTCACAAATACTACTGGATTTAATAAGTACTTGCAGCCTTTGTCTTTTTATAAATACTGGCCTCAGTTAACCCTGCTATATCATAGTACTTCTCATTATTACTACTACAGTTGCACTTTTGCCCCAAAGTTCTTAAATATTTTACACAAATCATTCACATTATAAATATGCCAAAGCATTCTTTATTACTTAAAACTAAAAATTCAAAGTCGATACTTGTAATAATCACAATAAACTGGTGTTCCAGATAATTCAGCAACAATCTTAAACCCTCAATACTGCCTATATTATGAATCAGAATTATTACAACACGTTATTTGACAAAACAAGTCTGTACCACCTCCAAATAAAACCACTCCAACAGTTCCAATCACCACTCTTTCCTCAGAGCCCTGCAAATTTCAATTATTTATCCAATTTCTTCTGAAGGCACACATGGATTTACCAATGGTGTCCATCACTATTCACCAATGATATTCACCATCATGACGACTACAAATTCCTTTTGAAGAGTGAAGAAAGATTTTAACAATGCATTAGAAGCCTCAGGCCAATGTGTTTGGGTTCTGTAGGAATCAAGTACAACACACTGACAGCTATTTTTCCACTTGATAAAAAAGATGCATTTCACTTTTCTTAAACACTGCATTTTTGTTTTTACACTTGATATCTAAAGAGAACCAAACTCAACATGATCTTAAAATTATATGGAACTAACATGGTCACTGGATGCAGAAAGAAGATTGTATATGGACACAATTGTCAGGATTCAAATTATTTTCTGTTATTTTTGCATTAGGACAAATACAACAGTGATTCAAAACTTTGCAAATTCAAATTACTTAACAATGGATCTGGCATCTAGTTTAGGTAATGTTCAGGATTTTAGAGAGAGTAATTGTTGAAGTTCTTCATCCCAAATCATCAATATAGACTGCTTGCTCAATTGTTTTATTAAGGATTGTTCAAATTTGGTTTACATTTCCTGTCCCTGGGTTAAATGATTGCTAATATTCACGCATCAGAATATTTTACAATTTCACCTTACCTAACCAATTCAACAGCACAATACTTAAAAAAAATAACCTGTACTTTGTTTCTTTTTGCGCATTGGTCCTAAAAGTTTGGTTTTTTTATAAATAATATAAATAAAACAATATAAACCCAAATGATTGAATGCTTTATGAATAAGCAACTTATCTAAAAACGGCAAGCCACTATTTGCAAATCAACAAATGAATAATTTTAAAAAGCCATGCATCCAAAATAGTCAAACTCACTGACTTTCACAGTACTCATCAGCTAAAGCGAACAAAAACACCATTCCCATCCACTATAAATGGAGTGCATAAGTAAGCCATTTCCTTGCAAGTCGATTTTTCAAGTGAGCAAAGTATTTAAAAGATTCATCCAGTGTCCATAAGCACAAGCAAAAATGCAGTCCAAAAGTGAATGGAAGTGTGGAGATCACATCAAGTGAGGAACAGCTGAGCCTACTCACAATTCCTCCACCTGCTTCATACGGAGTACAACGCTGCCAACCTCCTTAGCTAGCAGAGCCCTGGACAAACAAAAGGAGCAGAGCACAGCATGCATCATTAGTGGATTAATGGCTTAAAGCAACTGTTGAAGAAAGGAAAATTAGTTAATTTTCCTAGTCAGTAGGTAAAAGCAAACAAGCATTAGCTAATGATTTAAGTTAGATTAGTTACAAGCAATAAGGCCAGCTCACCAAAGAAAATTTATTTCAGAACCTCTAAAGAAACCATTAAAGACTCGTGCAATTTTCTAAGATTCCTCATTTCTCTTTCAATCTGAACTGCTAATTATTTGCAATAGACAATAGGCATAGTGCTTCCTTCTAACCAATTAAGTTGAAAATTGCAGCAATCTATTCAAAGCAGATATTTTTAACTAACCATAATGATTTGCAGCTACACTGACCGTACAGCCTGCACATTCTTCAAACCTGGAAAAGCCATCCCGAGAAATTATGCAGAAGTGAGAGTTAGAAATTTAATGCAAGCAATCAGAATTTCACAGCACAAATGATTGTCTTTTGCACATGATCCAGATTTCTGTATTGGCCTACACTTATGTTTCTGAATATTAAAACTTTTTCTTTTCAGAGAAAATTTACAACTATGTTGCCAAGACTTGAAGATCCAAGTTATAGGGAAAGGTTGAAGAGGTTAGTACTTTATTTCCTGGAGTATCAGAGAATGAGGGGAGATTTAATAGAGGTATAAAAAATTATGAGGGGTATAAACAGAGAAATGCATGCAAGCTTTTTCCTCTGAAGCAGGACTAACTGCAGGATGTGGATTCAAGGTGAATGGGTAAATATTAGGGGAAACTTCACTCAGATGGTGATGAGAGTGTGGAACGAGCTGCCAGCAGAAGTTGTGGACATGGATACAATTTTGACACTCTAGAAAAGTTTGGATGGATACATAGATCGGAGGGGGTACGAAGGGCTATGGCCTGGGTCTAGGCAGAAGAATAATAGTTTGCCATGGACTAGATGGGCTGAAGGGCATGTTTCTGTGGTCTATGGTTCTATTACAGCTTGCTTTGTTAACTGTTTCAGTGTACCCCATCTCCGATCAACCTAACTTTTGGATCATGCTTCCTTGCCATTCAATGGAACTAGTTTTTCTTAAATTTACCTTACCATACCAAAACATTTCACTACTTTGAGCACTTATCAGAACTCCTATTTGAATGAAAATAATCCCAAAATGTTTCCATCTCTTATTATCAATATTGCTCTTTTCCTTGAACAACATGTTATTTTATGTAATGCCATCAAACAGTACAGGTACACGATCCTTTATCCGGAACCCTTGGGGGACAGTGTGTTCCGAATTTCAGATTTTTCTGGATTTCGGAAAGCCCACCTGAATTGTGCTGCTGTATCCACCCCCATCCCTTTCCAGTCGCCCGGCCGTCTACCCCGACTGCCGGTCCCTCGCTACTGTAAGGTAAAACATCATGAGATGGGAATGTGTAGGGAGTTACCCTGTACAGGGCAGTAACAAGAAGGGGAGGTGTCCTTGTACTCCTGTTAGGTAAAACATCATGAGATGGGACCGGAGAAGGAGTCACCCAGTACTAAGGAGTAACAGAATGCATCCTTGTACTTACAAGATAAGAGAGACATTGATGGATTGAGAGGCAGGAAGCTAGCAGGGAAAGGATAGCAACAGTTTTAGTCATTGGACAAGTAATGATATGATGATGTTCTAAGCATGTATCCAAGGGTATAAAAAATCACCATTTTGCTGATAACGGCAGAATGCATTCTCCGACTAACCTGGTTGGTCGCAAGTGTTACAATCCGGTAATAAAGAACAAAGAACCCTGATTTCGACTCAGCCTGGTGTTTGTCTCACTCATTCATGAACAAAGCAGACCTAACACTACCCAGATGTCTTCTCAAACCGCGGTCCCTTGGCTGCCCAGCCCCCTCCTCAGCTGCCTGGCAGTCTAACCTAACTGCAGTCCCTTGGACCCCTCTCCCAACCATGGTCCCTCGGCCGCCCGGCAGTCTACCCCAACCGCAGTCCCTCGGCCATCTCCCCCGGCCACCCGCCAGTCTACTCCGGCCGTCTTCCCCGACCGCCGGTCCCCACTTGCCAGATTTTGGAGCTTTCCAGATTTTAGATGTCTGGATAAAGGATCGTGTACCTGTAGTTGAAAAAATTCCACGTGCTCTGAACAATGATACTCAGAATCACTGTCATTTTACTAGGTTCACTCAGTTTAGCAGGATGCACATTAATTATACCCAATACACACCCCTCTAGCTTTTGCAAGGTGATGAATATTATTTATATTTTATTTGCTTTTCTATCAGATTCTCCTCTTCACTTTTCTTAGCTGTTCATGTTATGTTTTCCCCTTAAAATCTTTCCCAACCTCAAAATGTTTTCTATGTACAGGACTACATAAGCTTGCAATGACTCAGAAAAATCTGTTAGTCAAAAGCTATTGGATACAACTTGCTTCAAGTTTAGTCAAATTAATGAGTACATGAAGCAAGATTCATGCAGGTTGCTTGTGTGCGCACACATGTTAAAAAAAACACATATATAAATATATATATTACATGCTCATATACACAAATATATATTATATAAATTATATATAACATAATATATATCATACAATATACCAGTACCGTATATTTCAGCGTACAAGTCAACCTTCAGATAAGACAGATCCCCATTTCATGGTTTTATTGTATATCAGGAGTATAAGACAACTCCCCCCATCCACCCACCCCCCCTCAATTTTCTGCAAGTAAATTGTCCAGGCCTCCCAGCAACAACCCAAACTTTGCTTCAACATCCCAATCGCCAAGTAACAAATCTGTAAATTAAACAAATTAAAAACAGAGTAACAAAAAACCCTTTGCTTCTAGCTGGGAAGATCCCAAACTGTGCTGGGTCCAAGTCTTCACATCAGCTGCAGCCAGAGTCGGCGACTCCATTCTCATCATCGGATGTGGTGCTGTCCGCATCGAAGAAGTCGCCTTGCTGTCCAAGTGTACTCGGTGCAGGAATCACGGCTATGTGTTGGATCCCGGGTAGGACTGGGGACCTCAGGCTATACAATTGTAAAATGTCCGGGTGGATTATGGCAGCGCCTGTGGTGGGGAGGTGTTTCCAGGATTGTCTTATACACCAAATCTATGTTGAGTGATTTTTTTTTGAGTTGAATTTAAAGTCTCATTTTTGTATCTGGCATACAAGATGAATCCTGATTTTTGAGTGCTTTTTGAGGGTTTCGGAGTCAACTTATATGGCAAAGTATATGGTATATACACAATATTTACCAACTAAAAATGTGTGTGTGTGTGTACACAGATATAAAAAAATTTATATTATATATATATATATACACACACACACATACACATATATATATATATATAAAATACTATATATGTCATACCCACACTCCTGTTCGGCTCCGAATCATGGGTCCTCTACCGGCATCACCTACGGCTCCTAGAACGCTTCCACCAGCGTTGTCTCCGCTCCATCCTCAAAATTCATTGGAGCGACTTCATCCCTAACATCGAAGTACTCGAGATGGCAGAGGCCGACAGCATCGAGTCCACGCTGCTGAAGATCCAGCTGCGCTGGGTGGGTCACGTCTCCAGAATGGAGGACCATCGCCTTCCCAAGATCATGTTATATGGCGAGCTCTCCACTGGCCACCGTGACAGAGGTGCACCAAAGAAGAGGTTCAAGGACTGCCTAAAGAAATCTCTTGGTGCCTGCCACATTGACCACCGCCAGTGGGCTGATATTGCCTCAAACCGTGCATCTTGGCGCCTCACAGTTCGGCGGGCAGAAACCTCCTTTGAAGATTTTGAAGAAGACCGCAGAGCCCACCTCACTGACAAAAGACAAAGGAGGAAAAACCCAACACCCAACCCCAACCAACCAATTTTCCCCTGCAACCGCTGCAACCGTGTCTGCCTGTCCCGCATCGGACTTGTCAGCCACAATCGAGCCTGCAGCTGACATGGACTTTTACCCCCTCCATAAATCTTTGTCCGCGAAGCCAAGCCAAAGAAGAAAGAAGAAAGAAAAATACATACATACATATATAATATATATATCTATCTATCTCTCTATCATATATACACAGACACACATACACACACTTGTCCTACAATGATGGCAATCATGTTTTTGGAGATAACTACAATATTATTTAGGATCATCCTTCAAATTAATTGCAGCAAAATCTGAAATGAGCAGGAAGCATAGCCTAGAAGAAGTGCCTTTTGCTGAATATTATGTATGAAATCATTACCCTAGTAACATCAGAAATTGGTAACAAGAGAGTGCCAACAGCTCTGAAGGCATGCCTGTCAGAAATTCATTAATATTCAAGATCAGCATTTGGTGCAAAGACTGTAATGGTTGTTTTTGGGGTGACACACAGTCACAAGAACACAAAAATATTATATTAATAAATCATTCAGCGGAAAGAGTGACCAACTGTTTCATCAAGTTGGTACTTAAAAAGAGCTTTGCCATTGGTACCTACTCTTCACCCAAACTCTTGCATAATTTTCATACTAGCCCTCACACATTTTGCCAATCCCAAACAATTTTTCCTGTAAGAAAAAGTGAGATGCAAACCACTAAAAAATAAACAGCTACTCCCAAGTTAATGGTAACCACCCAAAAAACAATGAAAGTACTGAACCCAACCACCAAAAATGCAGTGCTCATTAACTAATTGCTGTTTTTTTTAAAATAATGTGCCTGGTCTTATAATGATAGGTTTAGTTACTTACTGATTTTCTATCTGTTCCTGACGTATTGCAATGCTGCTTGAATCCTCCAGCAAATTCTCACGTGATGCACTCTGTGCTGGGTCCAATTTTTTAACATACGCAGCAGGAACAAATCCCTGACGATCATTCACTTCCACTTTCCACCAATCCTTCAGAATATAACCAAAGACAAACATCAGCAGTTGCGCAAAAACCATCCAACCCTGAAGGAGGTTATTCTAAATACATTCTGCCTATTGAGGATAGGACACAATATTTACCCTGAATAATGTCTTAGATATGCTCATATCCTAATAAAGGAAACTCATTCATTATAAAATTCTGTAAAGAATTGTTCTAAGTACTTTTTGAATTCTACACCTGCATGACCAAAATACCATGCCATTTCCTTACAACATTAAAATTTCCCATGACAAAATAGTTCATAATCAACTTTAACCAAATGCAGGAGGATGATGTGCTGACTATTATCAACTGACAATATGCAGAAAACAAAAGCACATAACCAAGCATTTCTCTTCTTCCAACAATCACACACTGTTGCTATTGAAAGATGAAGTTCTCAAACATCTTGATATGTTCAAAATAAGATGAAAACACAACAGTGGAACTTACATACATTGTTACTTAAAGTGAATGGAACAAATTAAAATACCACCACACAATTTATTATCAGTTCATTTAACATTTTCAGTCTGACCTGGTATTGGTTTACCTTATTAGTGCTGTTTAGGAGGGTAAGAATATCGCCTTTTTTCATGGTCACTTCACGAGGGCTCTTCTCCTGATAATCATACAGTGCCAAAACCAGTTCTTTTCCAGTTTCATCATCTGAGGGAGCCACTTGTTGCTGAAGAGATAGAAGCAATTAACCATGCACAATATTTATTAACAATAGAATTATTAACTGAAGTTCTGCAAGAATGCTTTAACATATGGCTTTTGTTGAAGTTCAGTATAAAATTTGTTTCAATGCTTAGAACTTCTTACACGACAGCCTTGGGCCTGCTCCTTCAATGCCTGAATGCTGCTTCCATATGCTATTAGATCAGACATCAGAGCTTCATGTTTCTTTAATAGGGCCTAAAAAGAAATAAAATATTTTTATCACACCATTTAATAAAGTTCAATCCACAAACTGCAGAAATAGGAGAATAATTTGGACATTCATTCCTCTGATAGTTCACCCACTTTATCAATTACATGAGGCATTCAAGGGACTTGACTCTAACTGTCAATTGTAACATTACCACAGGTACATAATCCTTTATCCAGACATCTAAAATCTGGAAAGCTCCAAAAACCGGCAAGTGGGGAGAGAGACGGCAGCGCGAGTCGGGTGGGCGGGGGGTGAGACGGCGCAGCGTGATTGGAAGGGAGTGGGGGTGGATATGGCAGCACAATTCAGGTGGGCTTAAATCTGGCTTTCTGAAATCTGGAAAAATCTGAAATTCCCCCAAGGGTTCTGGATAAAGGATTGTGTACCTGTACCTCTATTCAGGTTAACAATAGTAGGAGTAGGATTTATGAAATTAAGAATGGACATATTTAGCATTCCTGATTTTTTTTCCACAAATTTTGTTAAGAGTTATACATGTGGCAGTTAGATTAAAAAAGTTTCAAATTGATGTGTCATGCTGCCTGAAATAAGGGCACAAAATGGCCAATAGACCTTGAGACCTGCTGCACCATTCAACATGATTGTGGCTGCTCTTTTCCACAATCTTAAATAAAAATATTGAATAAACTGACCTCCACAATTTTCTGTGATAAAAAATTCCTTAGGTTCACTAGCCTCTTCATGAAGAAATATTACCTGGTTCAAGTTATAAATTGTCAACCATAAATCCATGCATGGGTTGAGTTGTGGCCCAAGATATTCCAGCTATCTAAAACAGCTTCCTTGTGTCGATTTGGTCTATAAAATCTCCTCCCATTCTCCAAAACCCCAGTGAATATACACCCAATTAACCCAATTTCTCCTTGTCCGTCAGACCTACCATCCTAGGACAGAATACAGTAAACTTTTCTTGGAATATGTCCATGGTACAAACACCCTTCTTCACACAAGACCAAACAGCACAAAATGCTTGACCATCTGTACAAGGTTTTCCTGAGGCTGTGTACAGCTGTGGCAATATAGGTGCCTAATCTTTTGTCCAGGATCGTCGGGACTGGACACCTGCCATTGTTTGGAATCTTCCAGATTTTGGAATCATTTTGATTCAGTATCTTTAAGCCTGCCCGCCCAAGTCACGCTGCCGTCTCTCCCCCACCAACTCCACCCCTCCCCCCCCACCCCCCCGCCCAGCCATACCAGTACCAGGGAAATGACCCAGTCCTCATTCCCCTGCCCTGGCATAGTGGTTTCAGCTGTGTGGGGGGGACTGTGGGTAGCGACAACAGCCAATGAGCCACTGCTGGGCCAACTGAAAGCACCGCGCCACTGGACGGGTGTCAGTATGCGGTGATTCAGAGGTGCTTATAAAGTAGCCGAACGATACAGGATATTCCAACGTGAGTTGACCGAGGGTCATGCTCAACGGGTAGGATACTTACAAAATAATGATACCATTCATTACTGATGTGGAGCATGACAGGAAATATGGGAGTTGAGCAAGAGTCACGTTGGGTCATGTTTAGTGCTGAACTCCATTTTTGATGAGCAGATATCATCTCCCGAAAAAAGTGCCGTTTTTTGGAATTCAGGATAAAAGGTTAGGCACTAGTGTATCTTTGCTTCTGTACTCAAATCCTCAGAATGATGGCTACCATAGTACAGTACAATCTCCATTAGCTTGAATTTAATCAACCAGAAAAATCAAACAACTGGCAAAAATCAGAAGGAATAAATAAATCACCCTGCTGAACTAGCAATGCCCCTCAATGTGCATGCATTCTTTTTGCTGTCGCCATTTGAGTGGAGATGAGCTGGGTTATCAGCACAGGGAAGATGCGCTGGAACACTAGCTTGGAGGTGAGTGGGATTGCGCTGAGGGACTGACTGGGAAATTGATGTGGAGGTGAGTCGGGTTGCACCAAGGGCCTGACCGTGACACTGGCCTGGAGGGGAGTTGGGTTAGCCGAAGGACTGGCCAGGACATTGGCGTGGAGGTGAGTCAGGTTGCACCGAGGGTCTAACATGGATACTGGGATAAAGAGCCAGTCGATGCTCCCTTGCCACTGGGGAAACTGTCCCAAAGACTGCCATATCTTTGCCTAGTAAGAGTTTTTATTTTTATTAGTATTAAGTACAGTGGCATGCAAAAGTTTGGCACCCCTGGTCAAAATTTCTGTTACTGTGAATAGCTAAGTGAGTAAAATATGACCCGATTTCAAAAAGCCATAAAGTTAAAGATGACACATTTCTTTAATATTTTAAGAAAGATTACTTTTTTATTTCCATCTTTTACAGTTTTGAAATAACCAAAAAGGAAAAGGGCCCTAAACAAATTTTGGCCACCCTGCATGATTAGTATTTAGTAACACCCACTTTGGCAAGTATCACAGCTTGTAAACACTTTCTGTAGCCAGCTAAGAGTCTTTCAATTCTTGATTTTTGCCCATTCTTTCTTGCAAAAGGCTCCTAGTTCTGTGAGATTCTTGGGCCATCTTGCATGCATTGCTCTTTTGAGTCCTATCCACTGATATTCGATGATTGCTTAGATCAGGAGACTGTGAGGGCCATGGCAAAACCTTCAACTTGCTCCTCTTGAGATAGTCCATTGTGGGTTTTGAGGAGTATTTAGGATCATTATCTTGTTGCAGAAGCCATCCTCTATTCATCTTCAATTATTTTTTAATTGATACAGACTGTGTGATGCTTGTTCCAGAATTTGCTTATATTTAATTGAATTAATTCTTCCCTCTACCAGTGAAATGTTCCCTGTGCCAATGGCTGCAACACAAGCCCAAAGCATGATCAATCCACACCAGTGCTTAACAGTTGGACAGATGTTTTTTTTTCACACTATGAACCATACTGACCAAAATACACACAAACATTTCCCTCTTGAATATACACAGTGTCATTTTCTCCCTTCCCCCCCCCCCCCCACCCACTCAACGTTCAACCTATATGATACATTAAACCCATTAAACAATGTCATCACACAATGAAAATAAACAAGAAATTTGTGTCTTCTACTTTTACATACTGGGTCAGTTCATTTCATCGTCTTCTCCTTCTGTCATTTTAGGCAGTGGATATCCGCGGTAGGACTTCTCAATGTTGTGTTCCATGTACGGTTCCCAAATTTGTTCGAATACTGTGATGTTATTTCTTAAATTATATGTTATTTTTTCCAATGGAATACATTTATTCATTTCTATGTGCCATTGCTGTATTCTCAGGCTATCTTCTAATTTCCAGGTTGACATAATACATTTTTTTGCTACAGCTAAGGCTATCCTAATAAATCTTTTTTGTGCTCCATCCAAATCGAGTCCAAGTTCTTTACTTCTTATATTACTTAGAAGAAAGATCTCTGGATTTTTTGGTATGTTGCTTTTAGTGATTTTATTTAATACCTGGTTTAGATCTTCCCAAAACTTTTCCACTTTCTCACATGCCCAAATTGCATGTACTGTTGTTCCCGTTTCCTTTTTACAACAAAAACATCTGTCTGATACTGTTTAACTTTTGGGGCGTGATGTATAGCCTGTGTAACCAATTATATTGTATCATGTGTAACCTCATGTTTATTGTATTTCTCATAGTTCCAGAGCATAACTTCTCCCATGTTTCCTTCTTTATCTTTATGTTTAGATCTTGTTCCCATTTTTGTTTGGGTTTACAGCTTGTTTCCTCGTTCTCTTTCTCTTGCAGTTTGATGTACATGTTTGTTATAAATCTTTTAATTATCATTGTGTCTGTAATCACATATTCAAAATTGCTTCCTTCTGGTAACCTCAGCCTGCTTCCCAATTTGTCTTTCAAGTAGGTTTTCAGTTGGTGGTATGCAAACATTGTACCGTGAGTTATACCATATTTGTCCTTCAGTTGTTCAAAAGATAATAATTTATTTCCCGAAAAACAATTTTCTATTCTTTTGATCCCTTTTCTCTCCCATTCTCTAAAGGAAAGGTTATCTATTGTGAAAGGGATTAGTTGATTTTGCGTCAATATTAATTTTGGTAGTTGATCATTTGTTTTATTCCTTTCTACGTGAATCTTCTTCCAAATGTTGAGCAGATGATGCAGTACTGGTGAATTCCTATGATGCACCAGCTTTTCATCCCACTTATATAGTATATGTTCAGGTACCTTCTCCCCTATTTTATCTAGCTCCAATCTGGTTTTTCCCTTGTTTGATAAAAATGTGATAGGTATCTTAATTGTGCTGCTCTATAATAATTCTTAAAGTTTGGTAGGTGTAAGCCCTCTTGTTTGTACCATTCTGTTAATTTATCGAGAGCTATCCTCGGGGACAGATGTTCTTTTCATGAAATTCTGCACCCTTTTTTCTCCTAACACCTTTGCTCATTGTGGCCAAAAAGATATATTTTAACTTCATCAGTCCACACATAGGACTAGTTTCCAAAATGCATCAGGCTTGTTTAGATGTTTTTTTGCCAACTACTGACACTGAATTTTGTGGTGAGGGCGCAGGAAAGGTTTTCTCCTGATGGCTTTTCCATGAGGGTCATATTTGTGCAGGTGTCGCTGCACAGTAGAACAGTGCACTACCACTCCAGAGTCTGCTAAATCTTCCTAAAGGTCTTTTTCAGTCAAACGGGAGTTTTGATTTTCCTTTCTAGCAATCTAAGAGCAGTTCTCTCATAAAGTTGTCTTGGTCTTTCAGTCCTCAACTTGACTTCCACCATTCTTGTTAACTGCAATTTTTAAAATTACATTACGAACTGAGGAAACAGCCACCTGAAGACACTTTGCTTCTTCTAGCCTTCTCCTGCTTCGTGGGAATCATTTATTTTAACTTTCTGAGTGCTAGGCAGTTATTTAGAGGAGCCCATGGCTGCTAATTGTTGGGACAAGATTTGAAGAGTCAGGGTAGTTATAAAGCTTTGAAATTTGCATCACTTGGCCTTCCCTAACGATGACTGTGAATAAGCCCTAACAAGCTAATTAAGGTCTGAGACCTTGGAAAATATCTGAAAGCTCAAATCTCTTGGGGTGCCCAAACTTTTGCATACCACAGTATATTAGAATGTCTTTATCTATAGACTTGGTGGAGAGGGTTAATTATGATAGCGGCACGGTTACCACAATGCTGCTACAGTGCCAGCAATCTGGGATCGAATTTACATTTTCTAAGTCATGAGAATTACTTGATTAAAGTGAACTTTACATAATTAAAGATGTTAATATGGTATACCCCGCTTTACGAAACTACAGTGTTCCTATGAAACCTTTTGTAAGCCAAAATGGCATAGAGCAAAGACCCATTCACTACTATTGGAGGCTATTTTCGTAAAAGCAAACACAACTTTCTTCATCAAAGCAAATTTTTGGAATTCGAGTATTCGTAAAGAGGTGTATACTTGTATTGATTTTTTTTTTCCAAATTCCTTAACATTTTGCACTCTTTTAAACAATGTTTTCTTAATACAGGAGTATTAGTTTGACATCAGAAGAGTGAGTCTCAGTCTTCTGGAAAATTTGCACATCAAGTATATGCAATCCCTGTAGGTGCCGGATAATTGAGATTTTATTGTATTAGTCTTCCTAATAGCCTGCTACATCTGAAAATTTGATTTCACCATCTGACACAAGATCTGTTGCACCTTTTTTCTTAATCTATCATTATTCAGATAATAATGCCTTCTTATTTTTAAGAACCAAAGTGGATACCTCATTTACCTATGCTGTATTGAATTTGCCCACTCAACTGGTCAAAACCCTTTGCATCCTTTACACACAGCACACCCGCCTGGTGTACTGCCTTTCATTCAAATTCCCTATCTCACTTGTGAACCCCATCTTGTACAAGATTTACCTTTTCCTGAACAACTCCCATGCCTTACAGCTTTGTGGATTTATGGAGCTTCCATGGTAATCATTATTGTAAAGAAGGAGCCATACCTCAGCAGAATCTTCATCTTTTCCATAGTCAATGCTGCCAACAACTGGCTCTTTCTCCCTCATCCAAGATTCTGCCTCATTCGCATCAGCAAAGTATTGCTGAGCCTGTAGTGAATCTTCCAAATCTTGGCGTCTCTGGGCAGCCTTAGCTTTTAAGGAATCCCATTTCTGATTTAAATCATTGAGCTTGGTTTTCACCTCTTCACTGGCAAAGTGACCTGACAAAGAATTAAACAGAAAGATTATATAGAAATTTCACAAATGAAACAAACTATTTGGATCTTTGGTGTACCGACTTTTATTCAAATTCCCTATCTTACTTGTGAACCCCATCTTGTACAAAATTTACCATTTCCTGAACAACATCCACAATTCAAAACTTGCTATGGACCAACAAAAAGGAAAAAAAAAATCAAAAATGACATCAGAGTTGGCACATAATATAACCAAATACTCAAAACAAAATTTTTAAAAAAAATGGCACTATTGTAACTTTAATTTTGTAGCCACATCACTTTTGTTTCATGCTTTGTTCTGCTCTAAGATATGAAAATCTAAGCACTGAGTACAATTAATATAAAGAGTAAATGCATAATGTACTGTGAAGGGTCGAATAGATGCTGTCTTCAGAAATTACCAAACTCAGCTTCAGCAGCATATTCAGTGTTCACAGGTTTGAATTCTGATAATCAATGCTCCAAATTGTTTACAGCCACAAACTGTCATTTATAACAAGTTTGACTAAAATCATCCAATTTCGTTTTCTTTTTAAAGCCCCAACTGATCATTTAACAATTCATTCACTTTCCTTTTGCTAAGAACAGCCATTAATTCTTGGAAAAAAATCTTTTTATTTTTCTCCTTTGTTCTGGCCATCTAACAGTTGAACTCACTCCTTTCCTATTTTTATTTTCCTTTCATTTTATTTCCTGCAGTACAAATGAATGAACAGAGAAGTTCATTAAAAAGGAAGCTGATAATATACAGTGCCCTCCATAATGTTTGGAACAAAAAAATGTTTTTCAAAGCTTAATAAACTGGAATATTCTTGAATGGCCAAGTCTGATCCAAATCTAATTGAGCATGCGTTCCATATGTTGAAGAGAACATTTAAAGGGACAATCCCCCAAAACAAGCAAAAGCTGAAGAAGGTTGCTGTAGAGGCCTTTACAGAGCACCACCAGTGAAGATACTCAGCACATGGTGATGTCTATGAATCACAGACTTCAAAAAGTCATTGCAAGGGATATACAACAAAGTACTAAACATGACTTTAATATACATTCTATTTGCAATGTCCAAAATATTATGATACTCTGCAATGAGGGGTCAATATATAAAGTGTGCTGTAATTTCTACTTGGTCAAATCAAAATGTATTCAAATAACCTTGAATAAAATCCGGGATGCGCATTTTAATCATGTGTGAGTTGTTGGATTACAAATTATAAACTATGGAGCACAGGGGCAAATGAAAGAAAAACGTGTTTTTGCCCCAAACATTAAGGAGGACACTGTAACTTTACTAAAAGATCCTTCCATTCTTCCTCAGGCCAAATGGTCAATGCCAGTTCCCAAAGGTCCAATCACATTAGTCCTATTTCCCATTCACCTTGCAACTGATTTCTCTCACAGGTCCATCAACTTCCTTTTGATTGGGGCAGAGTCACGTGATGGAGTAGTGGCCGGTCAGGGAACTCCAGCACTCTCCGGAAAAGTTTTTTAAAAATACACAAAACACAAAGGCACAAGAATAAAAATTAAAACAAAGTGAAAGTAAAGGTGGGAAGAAAATGGCAGCGAAGAAAAAGTCGAAAGTAACAGGAAGAAGAGAATAAGAAAGAACGTCATAAGAAGAAGGTGAAGGCCTTACCTGTTCAAGGAGGCCCGCCGTGGAGAGAGAAGCCCACTCCCTAAGGTCAGTGGAAGTCCTGAGCTCGGGACTACAAAAATGGCTCGCGGAGCCAAGTAAAAATGCACAACTGCGCATGAAAAAAAAACACTGACAGGAGGGGGGACCAGCTGAGGAGTCGATCTCCACAGCTGAGGATGACAGCTGCAACACAACAACAGGAAGAGAACATAGAAAACAACGAGAACAAGAAAGAAGAGAGTAAAAAGAAAACAAGGAAACAACAGATGACCAACCCAGAGAAAGAAGAAGAAAGGAAAGGCAAGACAATGGATATATTTTTTTTTAAAGAATATATGGAATCAGTAAAAGAATGGCAACTACAAGAATTTAGTGAAATAAAAAGAAGAATTAAAAGTGCAGAAGAAAAAATGAATAGATTAGAGATGGTCATGTCAGATATAGGAAAAAGAGTGACAAGGTGGAAGAACGAGAAACGTAGAAATGGAAGTAGAGGACTTAAAAAAGAAATTAGAAGAATCTAATAAAAAAGTTAAAGAGACACAAGAGCTGTTAGCTCAGAAGATAGATATAATGGAAAATTATAATAGAAGAAATAATATAAAGATAGTGGGCCTTAAGGAAGATGAAGAAGGCAAGAATATGAGAGAATTTATAAAAGATTGGATCCCCAGGGTCCTAGGAAGACCAGAATTACAGGAAGAAATGGAAATAGAAAGGGCACATAGAACATTAGCCCCGAAGCCACAGCCACAACAAAAACCAAGATCCATTTTAGTAAAATTCTTAAGATATACAACAAGAGAAAATATATTGGAGAAAGCAATGCAGAAAATAAGAGAAGACAAAAAGCCATTGGAATACAAAGGTCAAAATTTTTTTTTCTATCCAGACATAAGTTTTGAACTCCTGAAGAAGAGAAAGGAGTTTAATACAGCAAAAATGATCCTATGGAAAAAAGGATATAAATTTATGCTAAAGTACCCAGCGGTACTTAAAATAGTTATTCCAGGGCAGCAAAACAGACTATTCTCGGATCCGGAGGAAGCACGAAAATTTGCAGAACAACTACAAAACAGGCAGAGAGATGAAAACATGTAACGAGAGTAAAAATGACCACGAACTATATGTATGTGTGTATATGGGTGTATATATATGTATATATGAAGGCCTTACCTGTATATATGTATATATGTGTGTACATGAGTGTATCCGTATTTAAAGGAAAATATATAGAGTATAGATAAGAATTAATAAGGGAATGAAAGGGAAGAGAGGAAGTAAGGAGGGAATTAAGAGAGTGACCTTTGTTATATATGAAAATTGAACTCTTTTCTGGGGGGGGCTGGGTGGGGAAGAGTTACGGTCAGTGCAAAATCAGTTGACGCTTGCGAGTGAATTCGCAAATCCAAATGGAGAGGGGAGATGTGGTTGCCCGACAAGGGATAAAGGGCAACTCAGGAAGGGGAGGGGATAGTGGGGTTAAAGAAATTTTAGATAGGAGAATAAGGGAAATGTTTGATGTTTTAGAAATTTTGTCTTATAAAGTGTTCAAAACAAGAAAGCAGAAATGGATAAGAAGGAAAGGTGATGATGAGGAAACAGAAAGGAAAGATAAACAAAGTATGAAATGGCTACGTTGAACTATATGACTTTAAATATTAACGGAATACATAACCAAATCAAAAGGAAGAAACTGCTAAATTTACTGAAAAAAGAAAAAATTGATATAGCATTCGTGCAAGAAACACATTTAACTGAAATGGAGCACAAGAAATTAAAGAGAGATTGGGTAGGACATGTAACAGCAGCGTCATATAATTCAAAAGCTAGAGAAGTAGCTATATTAATCAGTAAAAATATACCAATTAAAATAGAAGAGGAAATAATAGATCCAGCAGGGAGATATGTAATGATAAAATGTCAGATATATTCGAAGTTTTGGAATTTACTCAATATATTAGAATGAGTTTTGGAATTTACTAACGAAGATCAAAAATTTATGCAAGATATTTTTTTGAAGATAGCAGACACGCAAGGGAACATACTAATAGGATGGGATTTCAACCTTAATTTGGATTCAAACATGGATAAAACTGGGGAAAAAATTAACAGAAAGAACAAAGTAACCAAATTTATAATTAAATCGATGCAAGAAATGCAACTTTTGGATATATGGAGGAAACAACACCCAAAGGAAAAAGAATATTCATATTATTCGGGTAGACATAAAACATACTCAAGAATAGACCTATTCCTGTTATTAGCTCGTATGCAAGAAAGAATAAGAAAAGCAGAATATAAATCTAGAATATTATCGGACCACTCACCCCTGATATTGACAATAGAGTTAGAGGACATCCCTCCAAGAATGTATAGAGAATTCATTGAAAGACAAATTAAAATGTACTTTGAAATAAATACGGAATCAGTGAAAGATAAGTTTATACTATGGGTCGCAATGAAAGCGTTCATCAGAGGGCAAATAATAAGTTACGTAACCAAGATGAAGAAGGACTACAATCAGGAAACAGAGCAGTTGGAAAAGGAAATAGTAAATATAGAAAAAGAATTAGCAATGAAGGAAGACACAACTAAAAGAAGAGAATTGGCAGATAAAAAAATAAAATCTGAAACACTACAAACATATAAAGTGGAGAAGAACATAATGAAGACAAAACAGAAATATTATGAACTAGGAGAAAAAACGCACAAAATTCTAGCATGGCAGCTTAAGACAGAACAAACTAAGAGAATGGTATTGACATCAAGGAAAAAAGACAAACAAATCACATATAATCCAACGGAGATTAATGAAAACTTCAGAGAATTCTATGAACAATTATACCAATCTGAAAACGAAGGGAAAGAAGACAAAATAGATGAATTTTTAACTAAAATTGAACTACCAAAATTACAAATAGAGGAACAAAATAAATTAACAGAACCATTTGAAATAGTAGAAATACAAGAGATAATAAAAAAAACTACCAAATAACAAAACACCAGGAGAGGATGGATTCCCAATAGAATTCTATAAAACATTTAAAGATTTATTAATTCCTCCCCTCCTGGAAGTAATCAATCAGATTGATAAAACACAAAGCTTACCAGATTCATGCAAAACAGCAATAATTACAGTAATACCAAAGACAGGGAAAGATCCACTCGCACCAGCGTCATATAGACCAATATCTTTACTTAACACAGATTATAAGATAATAGCTAAACTATTAGCAAACAGATTAGCCGACTATGTACCAAAAATAGTAAATCTAGACCAAACTGGATTTATTAAAAAAAGACGAAAAACAGACAATATTTGTAAATTTATTAACTTAATTCATGCAGTAGAAGGGAATAAAGCTCCAACAGTAGCAGTTGCTTTAGACGCAGAGAATGCCTTTGACAGAGTAGAATGGAATTATTTATTCAAAGTATTACAAAAATTCAGTTTACCAGAGAAGTATATTAATTGGATTAAAGCATTATATAAGGGGCCATTGGCGAAAGTGACAGTAAATGGATATATATCAAAGCAATTTAACTTAAGCAGATCAACAAGGCAGGGATGCCCACTATCGCGTTAGCTATAGAACCACTAGCAGAATTGATAAGAACAGAAAATAAAATAAAAGGGATAAAAATAAAAGACAAGGAATATAAAATCAGTTTATTTGCAGATGACGTTATAGTATACTTAACAGAACCAGAAATATCAATAAAAGAATTACATAAGAAATTGAAGGAATATGGAAAAGTGTTGGGTTACAAGATTAACGCAAATAAAAGTGAAGTAATGCCAATAAATAATGCGGATTTCTCAAAATTTAAGAAAGAATCACCATTCAGATGGCAAATGCAAGCAATACGATACCTAGGTATACAAAAAAATAAAAACCTCAGCCATCTATATAAACTCAATTATTATCCACTCATGAAAAAATTACAGGACAACTTAGAGCATTGGAAAGACTTACCACTAACACTAATAGGAAGGATAAACTGTATTAAAATAAACATTTTTCCAAGGATACAATACCTATTTCAGGCATTGCCAATACACTTGACAGAGAAATTCTTCAAGGAGTTAAAGAAAATAATAAGGAAATTTTTATGGAAAGTGGGGGGAACCGAGGATAGCACTAGATAAATTAACAGAATGGTATAAACAAGGAGGCTTACAACTGCCAAACTTTAAAAATTATTATAGAGCCGCACAATTAAGATACCTATCAGATTTTTATCAAACAAGGGAAAAGCCAGATTGGACTAGATTAGAACTAGATAAAATAGGGGAGAAGATAACTGAACATATATTATATAAATGGGATGAAAAATTGGTACAACGTAGGAATTCTCCAGTATTACATCATCTGCTCAATATTTGGAAGAAGATTCATGTAGAAAGGAATAAAACAAATTACCAATTACCAAAACTAATACTGATGCAAAATCAGCTAATCTCTTTTACAATAGATAACCTTTCCTTTAGAGAATGGGAGAGAAAAGGGATCAAAAGAATAGAAAATTGCTTTTTAGGAAATAAATTACTATCCTTTGAACAAATGAAGGATAAATATAATATAACTCAAGATACAGTGTTGGCATACTACCAACTGAAATCCTACTTGAAGGACAAATTGGGAAGCAGTCTGAGGTTGCCAGATGGAAGTAATTTTGAATATGTGATTACAGATACAATGATAATCAAAAAATTTATAACAAATATGTATATTAAACTGCAAGAAAAGGAGAATGAGGAAACAAATGGTAAAACTAAACAAAAATGGGAACAAGATTTAAACAAAGATAAAGAAGGAAACATGGGAGAAGTTATGCTCTGGAACTATGAGAAATACAATAAACACAAGGTTACGTATGATACACAGGCTATACATTACACCTCAAAAGTTAAATAAATGGGGGCCAACAGTATCTGACAGATGTTTTCGTTGTAAAAAAGAAATGGGAACAACAATTCATGCAATCTGGACATGTGAGAAAGTGAAAAAATTTTGGGAAGATCTAAAGCAGATATTAAATAAAATCACAAAAAGCAATATACCAAAAAACGCAGAGATCTTCCTCCTAAGTAACATAAAAAACAAAGAATTTGGACTTGATTTGGATGGTGCACAAAAAAGATTTGTTAGGATAGCCCTAGCCGTAGCAAAAAAATGTATTATGTCAGCCTGGAAATTAGAAGATAACTTGAGAATACAACAATGGTATATAGAAATGAATAAATGTATTCCATTAGAAAAAATAACATATAATTTAAGAAATAATATTACAATGTTTGAACAAATATGGGAGCCATACATGAAACACAATAGAGAAAACCTACCGGGGACATCTACCACCTAAAATGACAGAAGGAGAAGGAAATGAAAAGAATTAACTCAGTGGAATTTCTTGTTTATTTTTATTGAGTGACAACATTGTTTGACAGGTTTAATGTATCTTAGATTCTGTACTTTAAATGAATGGGAGGGGAGGTAGGGAGGGTGGGATGGGAAGAGGGAGGGGGGAGAAAAAGACACTGTATATATTTGAAAAGAAAAATGTATGTATCTTGATCAATGTGATTTATAGTGTGAAAATTTTTTTTTTAAAAACTTCCTTTTGGTTATCCTACTATTTACCTACATGAAGGTATAATTTACAGTATCTGAGATGTGGGAGGAAACCACAGCATGGGGAGAATATAGTCAGACTGAGCTATTTAGGAAGAAAAGCAGACCCATGGACTTTCCATGAATCTCCAGAGGATTCTACTATCCAGCCATACCCCCTTCTCCAGCAGTAGTCTCCAGTGCAAATTTAATTGGCTATAAAAAAAATGAGGCCAGCAGCAGTTTCTTCATCAAAGGTCCACAGAGTTCAAGATTCAAGATGACAACATCTAGTCAGCAGCCAGACATCAAGGGTTGCAGGCACCAAGTGGCAAACTGGTGCAAGATATCAGAGAATGAGTACAAAACCCCCACCTTAGAGGAGGAGCTCCGAAGATCTCTGAAGGGAATAAAACCCACAAGAAGCAAACCAGGGAGTCCTGAGCTGAAGAAATGATATGGCCAGGGAGGCTTCTGTCAGTCCCAAGTTGCTGTATGGTGTACAGTAACAAAATGCAGCAACTGGGCAAACTCCTGCTTGGCTTGGCAGCCTAAGGTCTCACGCCAGGCTGCAAACTAACGACAACCATCTACTGGAAAGCAGAATACAGGTGATGGCAAGCAGGCCTCCAAAAAGGCCTTTGGCTCTAAAGCTCGAAAAATTCAGAACCAGGGATCGTGGAGGTCCAATCTGGATACAGGACCCTGGTTGGATTTATCAACAAGCAACAAGCTGCAAGGTCATGAAAGTCTGGAGGTAGTTACATCAGAGAAGGGACTGAGATCCATAGCTGCTCAATATCTCTGAAGGGAATCTCTTTTGTTTTCATCATGGCACCAGACTACTTGGCGGCTCGTTTACCTTTGCAGAATAAGCAAAGGAACTCTTTTTATGCTTCTTGTATACTTGACAATTTTTTTAAAATGGGAATGCTCACAAAGCTACTGATGCAGACCCGAGAGAGCAGGGAGTAGAGACGTAAAGCTGCTCCACAGGGTCCACTGCTCAGTCTTAATGCTGGCGGCTCCATACATGTTCAATATTCCGAAGGAAAAGTTCACGGAAACAAGACATCAGGACCGGAATTTGAGAGGATGCTGAGGGCATCAAGAGCTCTTCAAGGGCCTTGGGCACTGAAAGCTTCCTAATTGTATTAGAGGCTTTGGATCTGGAGCCTGTGTTGCAGAAACTGCGTGCGTACTGGAGGCGAATCCATGGACACTCAGTGTATCTGAAAGGACTGCCTTTTGCTTCTCTTTTTTTTTTAAATATTGGGGGCTCTGGACAAGGCTCATGACCACTCTTTGCCTTACAGTAGGCAACAATTGTAGTATATTGTATCTGTTCCATTTTTTGTATTATTACATGACAATAAAGGAACCTTTGAATTTAAACTGAGATCTCGGGAACTGTGAAGCAGCAACACTAGCTACAGTTTTATCATGCCACTCTTGCTGATGGGATAGGGCCAGGAGCAAGTTGCATCAATGAGTTGGAAAATTTAATTTCTTGATTATTTAAGCCTCCCACCACTCCATGGTTACAGCCCAGCTAGAATCCCTTAATTATTCAGAGTGAAACACAAAAGTCTGCCGACACTGTGATTGTAGTAGAAACATACAGTAAATGCTGGAGGAACTCAGCCAGTCTCATTGCTTCCATAGGAAGCAAATATATATTACTGACAGTTTGGGCCTGAGCCCTTCTTCAAGGTATAAGCAAAAAGCAGGCAGGCATCTGAATAAAGTCTGGGAGAGAAAGGGGGAAGAATGGGAGTGGGAGGATGCAGACCAACAAACAAATGGTGTTAACTGAATGTGACAAGAGGAAAGGTGAGGATTGATTTTAGCTCTGAAAGGAGACAGAGGGAAAGGAGAGAGAGAGAGAGAGAGAGAGAGAGAGAGAGAGAGAGAGAACTAGAAGAGACAGAGGTCAAAGATGGGGGAGTAGTTTAACAGAAACAGGAGAAGTCAATGTTAATGCCATCCAATTAGAGGGTGTCCAACAGAAGATGAAGTATTGTTCCTCCTTTTTGTGGGTGGTCTCAATCTGGCAGTGCATAAGACCATGGACAAACATGTCAATAAGGCAATGGAACAGGAAATTAAAAAGGGTGGTAATTATTCTGCCACTTTATAAACACACACAATTCAAATTAATTCACTCATACACATTGGTCTTTGTTGTTTAGCCAATCTGCACATCAAAAGCAATCACAGCGTTTCAGCCATTTTAATAAACAACACCTACCATCCTCAACCATGGCTTGACCTTTCTGAGCCACTGCTTTAATACGTGGCTCATGACCAGAAATCTCTGCCTGGAGTGCCTGGTGCTTTTTAAGCAAGTTCTGTACGCCAATCAAATCCTTTCCTGGAACACAAAGTTTAAAAATTGAGAATCAATTGCCCTTTCAAAATTGCTCTGTCAAGAACTTTTCGCAGCAAAATTTATAAAGTCTAATGCTTGGAAATGTGCCAAAATGTATCCAAGCTCCTACATTTGCAAAAGCAGAACATAGAACATCGGGCCAAGTTAATTTAATCTGTGCTGAAACCCAATTACCTTAACCATGGTAGTGGTTTTGTGAGAGCGGAGTTGGGGGTGGGGGGTGGAGTTAGATGAGAATAGGCTGGCGATAACTTCCATCTGAGATACAAAATGATGATGACTGCCCAATGTTTCCTCCTTAAACTCAGGAGCAAGCACCGAGGCCAATGATTAGGTCAGACATCACAGCAAATCAGGCCTGCTTACAAGGAAGTGCCACCTGGGTAAACTGATGGAAGTGGAAATAAATATCAACAGGGTTTCTAAAAGTGATTTATTCACAAGAAGTGAATCCTAACAATGAAGGCATTTATCATCCTCCCCCAATGGTCCCTGTCCTAATGCAGCTGTTAAAAATCAATCCCAGTGGTAGGGCTGCGACCACTTGGATCTAAATGGATGTCCCTGAAGGATATTAGTTAAAGATGACTTTTTTAAAAATTTCAATCCAGTTATTGTTTACTAGGAATTTTTAAAATACTAGATTTATTCCTTAAATTACTCAGCTTGAACAATGGAATTTAAAGACATGTCTTTCCAGGGGTGACGTTAATCTTTTACTGAAGGAAGGAAATGGGCTCAGGATGCAGGATTACCTCTTCCTATTTTGATAAATATTATAAAAAAGGAAAAATAATTAATATATAAACATTCTGTACATCCTAATTGACCTCACCTCTGTTGGTAGAAGCAGCAATGGGCTCCTTTTCCCGAATCCACGTTTCTTCATCTTCAATATCACGGAAAAGCTGTTGAAGTCTAAGGGAGTCAGCAAGTTTCTGTTTGCGAGACACCATTGGGTCTTTCAATGCCTCATAACGACCAACCAAAGTTTCTTGCTTTTTCTTGATGTTCTCAGCATCAAAATGTCCCGCTTCTTGGAACTGCCTGGCTTGAATATTAATCCCATCAATACGGTCCTTCCAAAGAACAAAGTGAATAAAGTTGGTTTTATTTTAGCATTATGAACCATCTACAAGATATTTTCAGTAAAAAGGTTAATTGAGTGGAAATCACAAAACAAAGCTGGTTGTGGCATTTTAATTTTTTTACTCACTGCCGGCCAACTAAAATGCAAACACTTTCCTGCAGAATGATCTCATCCAAATGACAATCATTTGCTTGGTAATAGTGCAGGAAAGAGGTGGAAATATAAACATTTCCCATATTCTTCTGAGAGGAGGAATAAACACAAGGAGCCAAACTTCAGTTTGCCCTGAGTTTTGAGACATTTGTTTCCAGGGGGTTAACCTGATTCAATTTTAAAAGCAGCTAGAACCAAGATTAAATTTGCCAATTTTTTTGAATATTTTATTTTTGATTTTTTTTCCCATAAATTTTCATATCAAAATTTTCATTGCTGCTTCTACCAACAGAGGTCAAGTCAATTAGGATGTAATTGAGAGAGAGAGAGAGAGAGTGAGAGAGAGAGAGAGAGAGAAAAAGAGAGTGTGAATGCAAAAATTTTTTTACAAAACAACCCTTTCCCTCCCACCCCTTTCACAGTATAAATCTGAACACCGTCAGGGCTTACAGTTGGGTTTTAAAAAAATTAAAGTTTTCATTGGTTGGCATAATTTTTAAAAATTATATTTGGGCCCCTAATATAGTCCAAATATGGTTGCCATATTTTAAAAATATCATATTTGTTCTTTAAATTATGTGATTTTTTTTTTACATAGGTAGATGTCTTCCATTGTGCTATCTGTAGAGGGGAGTTGGATTCCAAGTAATTACAATACATTTCTTAGCCACAGCTAAAGCTATTTTAACAAATGAAATTTGAAATTTAGTTAGTTTGTTACTTATTTCAATAAAATTGTCCAAAAGATAAAGCTCCAGATTGTCCACGAATGCCACCCGTTATCCTTGTTAGTATTTCAGTAATATCCTGCCAGAAAGGTCTGACCTTCACACCGACTACTTAGCATGTACAAACATTCCTATTTCTATTCCACATCTAAAACACACCTCCGATATTTCCGATTTTTTTTAATGTAATTTCTGTGGTGTGAGATATAATTGGTGTAGAAAATTATATTGTACTAATCTGTATCTTGCAATTACAACCATATAATCATTTAAAAATTACAGCACAGAAACAGGCCATTTCAGCCCTTCTAGTCCACATCAAACTAAGTACTCTTCTCTAATCCCACCTACCTCCATCTTCCCCATAACCCTCCATTCCCCTCCCATCCATATACCTATCCAAATTTTCCTTAAATTACAAAGTGGACACTGCCGCCACAACTTCTCCTGGAAGCTCATTCCACCACTCTCTGAGTAAAGAAGTTCCCCCTCACGTTACTTCTAAACTTTTGCCTCTTAATTCTCAACTCATGACCTCTTGTTTTAACCTCTCCTACCCTCAAGGGAAAAAGCCTATCCACATCAACTCTATCTATCCCCCTCATAATGTTAAATACCTCTATCAAATCCCGTCTCAACCTCTACACTCCAAAGAATAAAGACCTAATCTGCTCAATCTTTCTTAGTAATCTAGGTTATGAAACCCAGGTAACATTTTCATAAATCTTCTCTGCACTCTCTCTCTATCTTGTTGATGTCCTTTCTATAATTCGGTGACCAAAACTGCACTCAGTGTTCCAAATTTGGCCTCACCAATGCCTTGAACAGTCTCAACATCACTTCCCAACTCCTATGCTTTGATTCTTATTTTTACTGAAAATATCTTGTATTCTATGCTTTGATTCTTATTTTTACTGAAAATATCTTGTATTCTATGCTTTGATTCATAAAGGCCAGCAGACTAACAGCCTCTTCACCACCCTATCTACATGACATTCTACCTTCAGGGAATGATGAACAGTTATTCCTAGATCTTTCTGCTCCACTGCATTCTTCAATACCCTCCCATTTACTATGCATGTCCTGTTTCAATTATTCCTTCCAAAATGAGGCACTTCACACTTGCCAACATTAAACTCCATCTGCCATTTTTCAGATCACCCTTCCAAGCAGTTCAAATCCCTCTGCAATCTTTGAAAACCTTCTTCATTATTCATAATTCCACCTATTTCAGTATCATCCACATATTACTAATCCAATTTACCACCCCATCATCCAGATCATAACTGACATACTCTCCAAACACGAATCAGACCAACATCTTTCCATGATTGCAACTCCTAAATCCGACTCCCATCTCTCTCTCTCTCTCTCTCTCAATCTCTGCAAACCTGGTTTTGCATTTTCATTTTGGAGAGGAAAGTACTTTTTATATATAAATTTAGGTGGGTTCCTCAACCAAATCATTTGTTCCATCTCACTAATTTCAGGTTGGGCCATGTTTAGTCCCCATCCTTCTCTTAAGAATGATCTTACCTGGAAAAAGCAAAACAATATCCAATTAGCTACTCCATACTTATTTCTTAATTGTTCAAAAGCCACAAGAGATCTTTTTATGTAACAATCAACTTATCTTATTCCTTTGTCATACCATGAATTCATATTTTGTTATCCAGATTCACAGGCAGTAGTACATTTTTATATAATGGTATATGGATGAGAAGAAGATGGAGAGTTATGGGCATTGTGCAGGGAGGTGGGACTAGAAAGGGGTGTTTGGTTCGGTGCGGACTAGAAGGGCCTAATGGCCTGTTTCCATGCTGTAATTGTTATGTTATGTTATGTGTCCTCAGCGATACCTGTTTTTTTTAACCTGATATATTCATTTATTTCTTGCCATTTTCTAATCATATGTATTAATATAGGATTAAGCATTTTTATTGTTAGTGACAAAATGCCACTTATAAAGTCATTTATTGAATTCATTTCCATTCAAATCCACAAAGGGGGCCTTGTTTTCTTCAAAGGAAGATGATACAAATCTTGCGTGGGCTGATAGATAATACTTCTTAAAATCTGGAAGTCTAAATCCTCTCTATTCATGTTAACTTTTCCAGTGCAATTCTTGGTACTTTGTTATTCCTTAGAAATTGTCTTATACAATTATGTATTAATTTAAAGAAATTTTTAGTTCATATAATAGGTAAAGATTGAAAAAGATAGTCTTGGCATTATCTTCACTTTTATACAATTTATCCTTTCAACTAATGTAATCAGCAGATCTTTGCATTTCTGAAAATTTTTTTTTAAGAGGGGTATAATTAAGTTTGTATAATTTCTGTAAATTATGATCTTGTGGCTACCAACGTGATTGGTATACAGGCAAACCAGCTCCAACTGTAACTCGCACGTGGTTGGAGCAGCCTACACCAAAGATGCTGCCAGGCATCTTCCCCTTTCCCCAAAGGAAAGAACCAGCACAGGCAAAATCTGAATAGCTTCCAGTCAGCGACGCAACTTGCTGTTCCCAACGGCGGAACAGGCTGCATTTTTAAAAAAGCCTCGGCAAACCAAGTAATAAATCAGCAAGCTTTGGAATGAACCTGTCAACTGCCGGTGTTGTTATTTGTTCTGTTAGCGCAAACACTATAATCTGTCACTATTCCAAAGTATTTATTTCCATTTATATCTACTTTTTGGTATCTTTCATAATCAAAATTCTGCAATAGCATTATCTCACTTTTACCTCTTTTATTTTGTATCCTGATATTCTTCCACACTTTTCTAAAAATGCTTGTAATCTTATTAGTGATTCAGTTGGGTCAGACATATATAATAGCACACCATCAGAAAATCAACTAATTTTATGTTCTTCCTGTCCAACTTTAAAACCTTAATATCAGGATCTCTTAAAATCTCTGCCAGAGATTAGCTAGAATGAATACTGCTGGTGAAAGGGGACACCACTGTCTACTCAATCTACTCAAGGGAATGGATTATTAATTATAATTTTAGCTTGTGGCTTATGATTAAGAGTTTTTATCCAATTTACAATTTTTCTACCTACATCACATTTTTCCAATGCTTTATATAAGGCCTTTCTAGTTGGTCAAATGCCTTTTCTGCATCTAAAGAAATAGTTATGTTTGGATTCAACCTTGATTTTACCATATGTATTATATTGAATAATCTTCCTGGACTATTTGAAGAATTTAATAGATCCCATCTGATCTGGATATATTAATTTTGGTAAATACTCACTCACCCAGTCTGTTGGCTAGTGCCTTTGCTATGACTTTATAGTCTCCATTCAGAAGTGATATTGGTATGTATGATGAAGTTTTTAATGGGTCTCTGCCTTTCTTCAGTAGCACTGTAATTATAGCAGTTGAAAAAGTTTCTGGGAGGGTTTGGGTCTCCACAAATTGTCTAACACATCCATCAAAAGCGGCATCAACAAATCTTTAAATTGTCTATAGAACTCAGGAGCAAACCCATCTTTCCCCAGGGATTTATTAGCTTATAAAGTATCCAGGGCTTTCTCTATTTCTTCCCTTGTAAAAGGTGCATCTAAGTAATCTTTTGTCTCATTTTCTTCATCTACTAATTCAGATTTATATATAGTTTCATAGAGTATTGTCTAAACATTATTTATTTCCTTTTGATTATATGTTGTAGTATCAGTTTCTAGCTTCTATTGCATTTATCATTCTGGATAATTCCTCTGCTTTAACCTGCTCGTTTTCTAAATTCATAATATTTTTGTTAAATTTTTAATATCATTTTTTAGGTTCTATACTATATAAGTTTTTGTTATTTAATATTCTGTATTCCCGATATCTGATATTCTTTTTCCAATTATATCCTTCTCTAGACTTTCGAAATTACTTGCATATTCTCTCAAGAATCTTTGTATAGGAGATAATTTGTCCCTTCAAATAAGCTTCAAGCATATCCCATATTAGAAAACTGTTGTCAGTAGAAGGAAGATTGTTTTGAAAAAATATTTCTATCTGTCTCTTAATAAATTCACAAAAATCCTTCCTTTTTAATAATGTAGCATTAAGGCACCATCTGTACATACTTTCTTGCTTTTTCATTATCATAATAGTTAATGTTAATGGCTAGTGGTCTGAAAAGTCTTTCCAAGTATCTGTTTATACCACTCTACTTTGGAACTGGGCAGACATTAAAAATAAGTCAATCCTTGTATGTAATTACTGTACCCTTGAAGAGAACGAATAGTCTCTAAGGGGTTGAGCTGCTTACATATATCAATTAAATGTAAATCCTTCATAAATGATAATGTTGTGGCGGATGATGTTTGTGCTCATACGCCATCATGTTGAAATAACGAGACCACATCTGAAGTTGTCAGCCAACGAAGAGAAGAGCATTTATTAGTTATCAGGCTTAATGTAGTCACACAACATGTGGCCTGGCGTCATGACATCTGAAGTGCTCATGACCTCATGACATAGCTACGAAGAGTAGGCTAGGACTTCTCAGTAGACCTACGGGTGCTGCTAAGTCACTATGCCTCATGGCTTTAGTGGCTAGTTGCCAGTAGATAGGAGGCTGTTGTGTCTAGCTGTCACAAGACAGGAGCTGTTAGTGCTGGTTCTGTCCACTCTCTCCAAGTGTACCGCTACAATGTCATTTTTGCATCTTTCACCCTTGTTATTCTCACTGATTTGTCCAATATTGGATCTAAACAAAAATTGAAATCTCCCAACACTTTTTAAAAAGACATCATTCATAAAGACTTCACTGTCATAATTTGGGGCATAAATATTCATAGATGTATAGGATTCTACATGAATTTTGCAGTGTGCCATTACAAATCTTCCAGCTTAATCAGTTAATGTCTCTTTTATTATTGGTATATTTTTTATTAATTAAAATTGCTACACCTCTTGATTTTGATCCAAATGAAGACGATATTACTTTCCCTACCCAACCCCGATGTTTTTTCTTGTAAAAAGATTATTTGCCTTTAATTTTTTTAGGTCTGCCAAGACCGGTTTTTCCATTAACAGTAAAACTAATAAATGTTAATGTTCTATCCATATTCTTCTTTAAAACAATATTTTTTAACAGTAAAATCTCTCTTTAAATAATAAAGTAATCCTTCCCCTTTAAGAAAAGCACACAATGTCCCTGCCCCAATTGAGAAATATACGTAGAGCCCTGAAAGCCCATGAGAAAAGCCCGTGGAATCTCTCATAGCCAGTAACACATAGTGCTTTTATTGATATCCCTACTTTTTTCCTATATATTCATTAATTTCTTGTCACGTAATAATTATATGTATTAGAATGGGGTTATCCATCTTTTTCTTTATATATAAATGGAGTGTCAAATCACTAAAGTATTTTGCTTCCCCCTCCTCCATTGAGTACATTCCCATATGAACCCAAGAGTGGGGAGGGGGGTTGTTTATGGTTGTTCAGTACCTTAAAAAAGATCTTAGGTAACGTAATAGGCAACAATTGGAAAAGGTATTGCAGTCTTAGCATCTCTTTCATTTCAACGCAATTAACCCTTCCCACCAGAGTAATTGGCAAGTGTCAATTTCTGTAGGTCTCTTTCTATCTTCCCCAAGAAGAGGAACATAATTTAGCTTGTACAGATTTTGTAAGTTATTGTCAATTTCTATTCCAAGATATTTTATTCCATCCCTCTTCCATTTAAATTTACTTCCTTTTTGGTATCTTTCACATTCAAAATTTGTTAATGGCATTATCCCACTTTATCCATATTTATTTTGTATCCTGATATTCTTCCATATTTTTCTAGTTTATTTGTAATTTTTCCAAAGATTTAGCTGGTTCTGATAGATACAATAGCACATCATTGGCAAATAGACTGATTCAATCTTCTTGCCCGACTTTGAAGCCCTTTTTATCTGGATCCCTTCTTATTATCTCTGCCAGCGGTTCAATCATTAAAATAAAAAGTGCTAGACAGGGGGCATCTGTCTAGTTGATCTACTCAAGGGGAACACCACCAACATCTGATTGTTATTATTTTAGTTTGTAGTTCGGCTCCGAATCATGGGTCCTCTACCGGCACCACCTACGGCTCCTAGAACGCTTCCACCAGCATTGTCTCCGCTCCATCCTCAACATCCATTGGAGCGCTCACACCCCTAACGTCGAGGTACTCGAGATGGCAGAGGTCGACAGCATCGAGTCCACGCTGCTGAAGATCCAGCTGCGCTGGATGGGTCACGTCTCCAGAATGGAGGACCATCGCCTTCCCAAGATCGTATTATATGGCGAGCTCTCCACTGGCCACCGTGACAGAGGTGCACCAAAGAAAAGGTACAAGGACTGCCTAAAGAAATCTCTTGGTGCCTGCCACATTGACCACCGCCAGTGGGCTGACAACGCCCATCTTGGCGCCTCACAGTTTGGCGGGCAGCAGCCTCCTTTGAAGAAGACTGCAGAGCCCACCTCACTGACAAAAGGCAAAGGAGGAAAAACCCAACACCCAACCCCAACCAACCAATTTTCCCTTGCAACCGCTGCAATCGTGTCTGCCTGTCCCGCATCGGACTGGTCAGCCACAAACGAGCCTGCAGCTGACGTGGACTTTTTACCCCCTCCATAAATCTTCGTCCGCGAAGCCAAGCCAAAGAAAGAAAGAAGTTTATGGTATAAAGTTTTTATCCAGTTTATAAATGTTCTGCCTATTCCAAATTTTTCCAGTGTTTTAAATAAAAATGACCATTTCAAACAGTCAAATGCTTTTTCTGCATCTAGAGAGACTGTAATATTTGGATTTTGTTCATATTTAGCCATGTATATGATATTAAATAATCTTCATAGACTATTTGAGGAATGCCTTCCTTTAAAAAATCCTGACTGGTCCATATGTATCAATTTTGGCAAGTATTGTCCTAACTTTCACGAGTATCTTATAAATCAGCATTTAACAGGGATATTGGTCTGTATGACAAAATTATTAGGGCTTCCTATTTTTTTGTTAACTGTAATAATCACGGTTGAAAATGACTGGAAGACTGTTTCCACAGCTTGGTCCAGGACAATCATTAAAAGAGGCATTAATGATTCTTTGAATTATCTATAAAACTCTAAGCGGAAATCCTGGAGATTTATTAGCCTTTAGGGTGCCCATGGCCTTTTCGATTTCTTCCTATGTGAAGGGAGCATCTAATTCTATCCTTTCACTCTCTACCAGCCTTGGAAGTTCAACATTCAGCAAAAAATACTTCCACTTCATTCTCATCTCCTAGTAATTCTGATTTTTATAGTTTTGTGTAATACGGTCTCTAAGTGTCATTAATTTCTTTTTGGTTATATACTAGTGTCTGTTTGTGTTTTTATAGCATTTATCATTCTTGATGACTTCTCTGTTTTAATCTACCAGGCTAAAACTTTGTGCACCCATTCACCCAACACATAGTATTGTTGTTTTGTTTTTAATATAGCTTTTCTGTCCCACATGTTTGTATTGTATTATATCTTAGCTTTTTATTCTCTTGTAATCTGTACTCTTCTTGTAGTCCTGTTCTTTGATTTTTTTTTCCTAATTCTTTGATATCCTTCTCCAAACTGTTTACTTCTGCCATGTATTTCCTCTCAAGATTCTTCATTTCAGATATAATTTCTCCCCTTAAATATGCTTTAATTATGTCCCATATCAGAAAACTATTATTAGTAGACAACAGATTTGCTTCACAAAATATTTTTGTCTCTTATAAATTTGCAGGTCTGTTCTTTTAAGCAATGTAGTATTGAGACGCCATCTGTACACATTCTCTTGCTTTTCCATTGTTGCTATAGTTAATAGCCAAACAGGAGTGCGGGTATGACAACGACTCTGTATACGCTAATCTTTGTGAGGTTTTTCAGTTGGTTGTTTTTCCAGACTCTTTTGTGTAGTCTTCCAAAGGCGCTATTTGCCTTGGCGAGTCTGTTGTCTATCTCGTTGTCAACCCTTGCATCTGATGAAATGGTGCAGCCAAGATAGGTAAACTGGTTGACCGTTTTGAGTTTTGTGTGCCCGATGGAGATGTGGGGGGGCTGGTAGTCATGGTGGGGAGCTGGCTGATGGAGGACCTCAGTTTTCTTCAGGCTGACTTCCAAGCCAAACATTTTGGCAGTTTCCGCAAAACAGGATGCCAAGCGCTGAAGAGCTGGCTCAGAATGGACAACTAAAGCGGCATTGTCTGCAAAGAGTAGTTCACGGACGAGTTGTTCTTGTGTCTTGGTGTGAGCTTGCAGGCGCCTCAGATTGAAGAGACAGCCATCCGTGTGGTACCGGATGTAAACAGCGTCTTCATTGTTGAGGTCTTTCATGGCTTGTTTCAGCATCATGCTGAAGAAGATTGAAAAGAGGGTTGGTGCGAGAACGCAGCATCACCTACGGCTCCTAGAACGCTTCCACCAGCATTGTCTCCGCTCCATCCTCAACATTCATTGGAGCGACTTCATCGCCAACATCGAAGTACTCGAGATGGCAGAGGCTGACAGCATCGAATCCACACTGCTGAAGATCCAACTGCGCTGGGTAGGTCACGTCTCCAGAATGGAGGACCATCGCCTTCCCAAGATCGTGTTATATGGCGAGCTCTCCACTGGCTACCGAGACAGAGGTGCACCAAAGAAGAGGTACAAGGACTGCTTAAAGAAATCTCTTGGTGCCTGCCACATTGACCACTGCCAGTGGGCTGATATCGCCTCAAACCGTGCATCTTGGCGCCTCACAGTTTGGCGGGCAGCAACCTCCTTTGAAGAAGACCGCAGAGCCCACTTCACTGGCAAAAGACAAAGGAGGAAAAACCCAACACCCAACCCCAACCAACCAATTTTCCCTTGCAACCGTGTCTGCCTGTCCCGTATCGGACTTGTCAGCCACAAACAAGCCTGCAGCTGACGTGGACATTTACCCCCTCCATAAATCTTCATCCGCGAAGCCAAGCCAAAAAAAAGGAAAAAGAAAAAAAAGATAGTTAATATTAATGGAGAATTGTCTGGTACAATCCTTGTTAGATATTCTGTGTTTTTTAAATCACTCTACTTTTTAAATTGGGAAGACATTAAAACTAAGTCAATCCTTGTATGAATCATACCCTTGAGAAAAAATAAGTCCTTCTCTGGGATTTAATTGCCTCCATACATGGATAAGATTTAGATCTTTCATATATGAAATTGTTTTTGTTGCTTTTGCTCTCATTATTGTTCTTGCTGATTTATCTAGTATTGGGTCGAGCCATAAATTAAAGTCTCCTCCAACTAATATATTTTGTCTTCCCTCTGCTGTTTTTACAACGTGCCATTACATACCTTCCAGCTTGATCAATCTACGTATCTTCTATTAACAATGGCATATTTTTATAAATTAGAATAGCCACCCCTCTTGCCTTTCAACCAAAGAAATACAATATTTGTCCCACCCATCCTCTTAATTTATCATGCTCCAGTTTGGAAAGATGCATTTCCTGCAAAAAGAATATATCCACTTTTAATTTCTTTAAGTATGCCACACCCGCCTCTTCTTCACCGGCCCATTTATCTTGTTAATATTAAGACCAATAAACTTTAGTGTTTTATCCATACCATTTTTCACATAAATATTATATAATAATATCTTCCCAATTTTCTAAATACTGTCGTAACATTTCCCTATTAAAAAATTTCCAACACTTACATTCCCCTTTAAGAAAAACACACACATCCCTAACTCTGACAGTGTCGTTGACAATAGTATCCGGAAGCCTGCAAAAAAACCCTCGGGTTCTTATTCTTCCGAAGAAGAAATCCTCCCTTTGGCACCATCTTTTAAAACCACTCCTCCCCGGACCCATCTTCCACCCAAGACAGAGTTCCCACCTTGTTACTTTCCTTACCACCTTTGTCTTTTCAGAACTTTCCATATAAACAATTGTTTTTTTTCCTTTTTAACAGCTCAGTACTATTAATATAAAAGTTACGTCTTATCAGTTAGTCTAATTTTGAAATGTTCCTTTCAGCCGGCGACTTTAATCTTTCCATAACTTTCTGAAAAAATTTTCTACCTCTATTCTTGAAAATTTGTTGTTCCCTTCTGAGACATCCACACTCAGCGTTGCTGGATAAGTCATTGAAAGTTTTTAGATCGCAATTATCTCTTTACCTCGTCAAATTCCTTTCTGTTTGACCAAGGCATGGCTGAAGTCCTGGAAAAACATCACTTTTGTATTGTTCACCACTAATGGGCCATTATTATTTTTTTAATATTCATATGATTTGCCCAAGATCGCATCTCTTTCCCAGTTACTTAAAAGTCTTACCAGGACTGGTTGTGGTCGCTGTTCACCAGTTCTTCTTGGTCCTTTCAATTTGCAGCTTTGCATTTAACTTATTTTGTCCCAGCATGTGTGGGATCCATGTTTCAAAGAAACTCACTGTGTCTTTTCCCTCTATTCTTTCTCTCAGTCCAATAATTCTTACATTGTTACGTCTACTAAAATTTTCCATAAGGTTGATCTTGTCTATCAGTCCTGTCATTTCTGTGTCTCATATTTTTGCTTTATCTTCCAGTGCCTTCAGCCTGTCTTTTGATTTGTCCAATTTGGCCTCTGAATTAGTCATTTATTCATTTAAGTCTTCCACAATTTCTGTTACCTTCTCTGATATATCTCTCATCGCTGATTCCACATTTGTAAAACGACTGCATAAAGTTTCCATCATGTTCAGGATGGTGGCTATATCTTGGGCTGATCCCCCTGCTCTCCACTTATCAGGCTTCCACTCGATGTTCCTTGCTGAGCTGTTACATTTTCAGTTTTTGTTTTTGGTTGCCGTGGTCATTTATCACTAGTTTTATCCATTTTTGATGATAACATTCTGGTTTTTGAGCTTTTAAACCATCTTGTTAATACTTTTTGAAGAAAGCTCTTTCAAAACACTTCTGCTTAGCTCATTAGCATGGCCGCACCCCCTACACTTTTAAACAATAAATACAAGACGGTTTAACAAAAATTTAAAAAATACTACTTTTACTTAGTTCCATTATAAATATTTTCACCATCTTCCCCCTCGGCAACCTTTTCTTTTTATATATACACACAAACTTCTCAAAGTCTTCCATCTCGTGGGATACATAAAAGAGTATTTCAAGTTTATAACACGTAGTTGTCTTTTCACATTATCAAATTCTTTTCTTTGTTTAATCAAGGTCGGGCTAAAGTCTTTTTTTAAAAAAAAGTACCTTTTCATGATCAACCTCGGGCAGGCCATTATTCTGCTTAAGCCACTTTCAATTGCTCAGACGCAGATAATGCGTCGGCAGATGTGGCTGGGGGAGTGCAGCTGGGACGTTCAGATGCTGCAGAGAAGCCTTTCTGTCACCTGAACGTGCCGGCTGAAGGAGAGCCACGTCCGAACGAACGCCGGCTCCTGTGGACTGTGGCCATTGTCACAGCTTGTTTATGAAGCATCTTGTAGCAGCACTACATGAAAATAATGGAAAAGAAATAAACTTTAATTGTCGTCCACAAAACAGTTGTTGGTTTCTTTTCACGAGGATAATATCTCTGTGCATTGCTCCCTATTGATGTATCCTTTGCTCTTGATCAATGATAATTTATGACAGAATTTCTGCGGGTTTCTGTTTATAAGATTTAAGAATGCAAAAGTTGAGAGATGCTCGTGTAGAACTCTCTCCAGAATGCAAAAATCAATATGAAAGATTAACTGCAACTAACAAACCTTCTTCATTCTCTATAAACCGACACCAAATTGTGGTCAGCGCGGGACTACAGGGCTGGAGCAGCCAGCGTGAGACATCAGGGGCCGGAAGTCCCGCGCCAGCTGCCCCAGCCCCATAGTCCCACGCCGGGGGGCTGTCAGGCAGCGAGGAGGGTAGTTGTCAGCAGGTCACCAGCCTGCCTGCTGCTAGGCACCTGAAAGCTGCTAGCCACTTTGCCTTGCTGTTTTCAGGTGCCGAGGTGGAGCACTCTGAACCAGAGAATATACCTCCCCGAGGAGGGTTAGGTAAGTGCTCCTCGTTGCCAGGTTCTCCACTTTCAGATGGCCACCTGACAGCCGTATTCGGGTATTTTAGGCGGCTTTACATTCGAGTATTCTGGCCACCTGAAAGCACCTTTAGAGTAATCATATGCTGCTCCCAGAATTATCTCCCATTCTCAGTAACTTAAGTCTCACCAGAACTGGTCTTAGTCTCCGGTCGCCAGCTCTTCTGGGTCCAAGTGTTCCGTGAGCTCTCTTGATGTGGAGTTTTTCTCCAAGTTTGTCTTCTCCCAACACGTGGGATCCATTTTTAAGAAAAGTTCACTGGGTCTCTTCCCTCGATTCCTTTAGTCGATGGAACAATGTAAAACTGGGGAGTCGGGTCTCTGGTCTTAGTCTCTGGTTGCCAGCTCTTCTGGGTCCAAGTTTTCGGTGAGCTCTCTTGATATGGAGTTTTTCTCCAAGTTTGTTTTCTCCCAACACGTGGGATCCATTTTTAAGAAAAGTTCACTGGGTCTCTTCCCTCGATTCCTTTAGTCGAGGGAACAATGTCCGTCGACGAACATTCTCCAATTTTGTCAAGCAGTCCTTGTTATCCAACTCCCATTCTTTGGGTTTTCTTTCCCCCCCGAAAGCCTCAGGTTTTATGCATTTTTATCAAATCACTCTCTGCTTGACCCACTCTCTCCATCAAGTCTTCAACAATTTTTCATTTTGTTCATATTCTCATCTCATCACCATTTCAACACATGAATTGTTTACATAAATTCTCCATTTTTTCAACGATGATGCTCAATTCTTGACCCAACTCCCCAGTTTTACCTTGTTCTGCCAGTCCTGTCGCCATTTTTTGCACCACTCCTTTTCGGACTTTGGCCCGACGTTCCCGGTTGAATAGGAGCTTCTATCTTTATTCTCGGCTGCTTTGGCTTCTTCATGCTAGTTTTATCCATTTTTGATGAAGAAAATCTTGTTTTTCAAGTTTTGACCTGCTATTTAGTACTCTTCACAGAGAGCTCAACCAAAACATGCCTGTCTAAATCCTTCAATTGGTCATGCCCCCTTCCAAATCTGCCAATTTTTTATGGCAAAGTCTTATAAAACTTAACTCATTTCCACAACAGCACAGATGCTGTTCAATTTCAAAAAAAAAACAAGAATAGAGTTACTGGCATTAGATAATTCCACATGTAAAGAGAGAGAGAAAAAAAATCAGTAACAATCCTGTGTCTCAGACGAGGTTGGCAGAGATCAAAAATCCAATTCTCTTACAAAATATTGCACACGAATACTCAAAGGGAGTGGTTCTCAAAATTTAGCTACATAGAAGATAATAATTGAGATGTAAACAATAACAAAGTTCTTGGGAAACATCTCAAACATTTCCAGTTGTTAAATGCTCAGATAAATTAGATAGTTATAAGCCTATTCAAATTTATCATAATCTTTCATTGCAATATTCACCTCAAGATTTACAAAATATGGACTACAAGGAAATGTTGAGATTTGAATGCCTGTACTATCTGCAATTGATATAGCAGCATTCTATTAAAACAAACATGAAAAAGGAAAACACAAGAGACATGACAGCCCATACCTACTCTACAATTTAGTAACACTACAACTGATCTTTTGACAGTGTCACTTTTCAACGCAAGTCTTCCTTGATACATTTTGAACATAATCAGCAAACGACTCCACAGTTTGCAAGGGACAAATTCCAAATTCCTACACAATCTTCGGCACGTGGAAAATGAAGTAATAGAGAAACTACATGAATATGGCACATGGAATATAATATGGACAGATGTGAAGTAATCCACCATTTGGCAGCAAAAAAAAATTTTTTTATGTTCCAGATTTCAGATTTATTATCAGCGTACACAACCCGGATTCCTTTTTCCTGCAGCAGCAGAATTACCACTAATTGGTCGTGCAAAAAATAAACTGCACACAGCATGAACATGTAAACAATCAAAAGAACTGTAAAGAGATAATGAATGTAAACAAATTGACTGTGCAATACAGAGAGAACAAAGAAAATCAATAAAGTGCACAAGTAAGACTCCTTAAATGAGTCCCTGATTGAGTTTGTTGATAAGAAGTCCGATAGTAGAGAGGTAGCAGCTGTTCCTGAACCTGGTGGTGCAAATCTTGCGGCACCTATACCTCTTTCCTGATGGCAGCAGCGAGAACAGAGCATATGCTGGGTAGCGTGGGTCTTTGATGATTGCTGCTGCTCTCCAACGGCAGTGTTTCCTGTAGATGTACTCAATAGTGGGGAGGGGTTTGCCTCTAATGTCTTGGGCTGTGTGCACTACCTTTTGGAGGGCTTGATGCTCGGGGTATTGGCGTTCCCATACCAGAACATGATGCAGCTGGTCAGCACACTTTCCTCCACACATCTGTAGAAATTTTCCAGGGTTTCTGATGCCATGTCAAACCTCCGCAAATTCCTGAGGAAGAAGAGGCACTGATGTGCTTTCTTCATGATGCCATTGTGTTGAGTCCAGAAAAGATCCTCCCAGATGGTACTCCAGGAACCTAAATCTGATCCCCCAATAATCACTGGATTGCACACCTCTGGTTTTCCTTTCCTGAAGTCAACAATCAGCTCCTTAGCTTTGGTGACACTGAGTGTGAGGTTGTTGTTGGTGCACCATTCAGCCAAGTTTTCAATCTCCACCCTATATGCTGACTCACCTCCATTCTTTTTTTAAAATTTTTTTAATTTTCACACAATGAACCATATTAACCAAAATACACTCAAACATTTCCCTCTTGAATACAGTGTCATTTTCTCCCCTCCCTCCTTCCCCACCCCCCTCCCAACCCACTAAATGTTCAACATATACAATAAACCTATTAAACAATGTCATCACACAATTAAAATAAACAAGAAAATTGTGCCATCTACTTTTACACACTGGGTCAGTTTATTTCGTCTTCTTCTCATTCTGTCATTTTAGGGCGTGGAGGTCCGCAGTAGGCCCTCTCTGTTGTGTTCCATGTACGGTTCCCAAATTTGTTCGAATAATTTTAAAAATAATGTCACAGTACATATTATTTTTTCCAATGGAATATATTTATTCATTTTTATGTCCCATTGCTGTACTCTCAGGCTCTCTTCGATTTCCAGGTTGACATTAAACATTTTTTTGCTAAGGCTAAGGCTATCATAATAAATCTTTTTTGTGCTTCATCCAAATTGAGGCCTAGTTCTTTACTTCTCATATTACTTAGAAGAAAGATCTCTGGATTTTTTGGAATGTTGCTTTTAGTGATTTAATTTAATACCTGATTTAGATCTCCCCAAAACTTTTCCACTTTCTCACATGCCCAAATTGCACGTACTGTTGTTCCCGTTTCCTTCTTACAGCAAAAACATCCATCTGATACTGTTGGGTCCCATTTATTTAACTTTTGGGGCGAGGTATATAGCCTGTGTAACCAATTATATTGTATCATGAGTAACCTCGTGTTTATTGTATTTCTCATAGTTCCGGAACATAGCTTTTCCCATTTTTCATTTTTTATCTTTTATGTTTAGATCTTGTTCCCACTTTTGTTTGGGTTTACAGCTTATTTCATCGTTCTCTTTCTATTGCAGCTTGATGTACAGGTTTGTTATAAATCTTTAATTATCATTGTGTCTGTAATCATATATTCAAAGCTGCTTCCTTCTGGTAACCTCAGCCTGCTTCCCAGTTTGTCCTTCAAGTAGGTTTTCAGTTGGTGGTATGCAAACATTGTACCGTGAGTTATACCATATTTGTCCTTCAGTTGTTCAAAAGATAATAATTTATTTCCCGAAAAACAATTTTCTATTCTTTTGATCCCTTTTCTCTCCCATTCTCTAAAGGAAAGGTTATCTATTGTGATAGGGATTAGTTAATTTTGCATCAATATTAATTTTGGTAGTTGGTAATTTGTTTTTTTCCTTTCTACGTGAATCTTCTTCCAAATGTTGAACAGATGGTGCAGTACTGGTGAACTTCTATGTTGCACCAGCTTTTCATCCCACTTATAAAGTATATGTTCTGGTACCTTCTCCCCTATTTTATCTAGCTCTAACCTGGTCCAATCTGGTTTTTCCCTTGTTTGATAAAAATCTGATAGATATCTTAATTGTGCTACACTTTAATAATTCTTAAAGTTTGGTAGCTGTAAGCCCCCTTGTTTGTACCATTCTGTTAATTTATCTAGCGCTATCCTCGGTTTCCCCCTTTCCATAAGAATTTCCTTATTATTTTCTTTAGCTCATTGAAGAAGTTCTCTGTTTAGGGAATTGGTAACGATTGAAATAGATATTGTATCCTTGGGAAGATATTCATTTTAATGCAATTTACCCTTCCTATCAGTGTTAGTGGTCAGTCTTTCCAATGTTCTAAGTCATCTTGTAATTTCTTCATTAATGGCTGATAATTTAATTTGGAAAGATGGCCTAGATTATTATCTAGTCGAATATCTAGGTATCGGATTGTTTGTGTTTGCCATTTAAATGGTCATTCTTTCTTAAACTTTGTGAAATCCACATTATTCATTGGCATCGCTTCACTTTTATTTGCATTGATCTTGTACCCCGATACTTCTCCATATTCCTTCAATTTCTTATGTAATTCTTGCATTGATAATTCTGGTTCTGTTAAGTATACTATGATGTCATCTGCAAATAGACTGATTTTATATTCCTTCTCTTTTATTTTTATCCCTTTTATTTTATTTTCTGTTCTTATCAGTTCTGCCAAGGGTTCTATAGCTAATGCGAACAGTGAGGGAGATAGTGGACATCCCTTCCTAGTTGACCTTCTTAATTTAAATTGGTTTGATATATAATCCACTTACTGTCACCTTTGCCAATGGTCCCTGATATAATGCAATTAATATATTTCTCTGGTAGATTGAACCTCTGCAGTACTTTGAATAAATAATTCCATTCTACCCTGTCAAAGTCTTTCTCTGCGTCTAAAGCAACTGCCACTGTTGGTGTCTTGTTTCCTTATACTGCATGGATTAAGTTAATGAACTTACAGATATTGTGCATTGTTCGTCTTTTTTTTAATAAATCCAGTTTGATCTAGTTTTACTATTTTTGGTACACAGTCGGCCAATCTGTTTGCTAATAGTTTAGCTATTATCTTATAATCCGTGTTAAGTAGAGATATTGGTCTATACGATGCTGGTGTTAGTGGATCTTTCCCTGTCTTTGGTATTACTGCTGTTTTACCTGAATCTGGCATGTTTTGTGTTTCTTCAATCTGGTTTATTACTTCCAGGAGAGGAGGAATTAATAAGTCTTAAATGTTTTATAGAATTCTATTGGGAGTCCATCCTCTCCTGGCGTTTTATTGTTCGGTAGCTTTTTTAATATATCCTGTATTTACTCGATTTCAAATGGTTTTATCAATTTGTTTTACTCCTCTTGCAATTTTGGTAGTTCAATTTTAGCTAGAAACTCATCTATTTTGTCTTCTTTCCCATACTTCTCAGTTCGGTATAATTACTCGTAGAACTCCTTGAAGTTTTCATTGATCTCTGTTGGGTTATATGTAATTTGTTTGTCCTTTTTCCTTGATGCCAAGACCGTTCTTTTAGCTTGTTCTGTTTTAAGCTGCCAAGCTAGTATTTTGTGTGGTTTTTCTCCAGTTCATAATACCTCTGCTTTGTCTTCATTATGTTCTTCTCCACCTTATACGTTTGTAGTGTTTCGTATTTTATTGTTTTTGTCCAATTCTCTTCTTTTTGTTGTATCTTCCCTTGTTGCTAGTTCTTTTTCTGTACTTACTATTTCCCTTTCCAGCTGTTCTATTTCTCGATTGTAGTCCTTCTTCATTTTAGTTACATAACTTATTATCTACCCTCTGATGAAAGCTTTCATTGCATCCCATAATATAAATTTATCTTTCACTGATTCCTTATTTATTTGAAAGTACATTTTAATTTGGCGCTCAATTAATTCTCTAAAATCCTGTCTTTTAAGTAGCATGGAGTTTAATCTCCATCTATACGTTCTTGGTGGGGTGTCCTCCAGCTCTATTGCTTATAACAGGGGAGAGTGATTCTATAACAATCTAGCTTTATATTCCGTTTTCCTAACTCTCCCTTGGGTATGGGCTGACAGAAGGAACAGGTCAATCCTTGAGTATGTTTTATATCTACTCGCATAATATGAGTATTCCTTCTCCTTTGGGTGTTGTCTCCTCCATATATCCATATGTTGCATTTCCTGCATTGATTTAACCATAAATTTGGCTACTTTGTTCTTTCTGCTAGTCTTTTGTCCAGTTTTATCCATCTTTGAATCTAAATTAAAGTTAAAGTCCCCTCCTATCAATATATTCCCCTGCGTATCTACAATCTTCAAAAAGATATCTTGCATAAACTTTTGATCCTCTTCATTAGGTGCATATATATTGAGCAAATTCCAAAATTCTGAATATATCTGACACTTTATCATTACATACCTCCCTGCTGGATCTATTATTTCCTCCTCTATTTTGATTGGTACATTTTTATTGATTAATATAGCTACACCTCTGGATTTTGAGTTATATGATGCTCCCGTTACATGCCCTAACCAGTCTGTCCTTAATTTCTTGTGTTCCATTTCAGTTAGATGCATTTTCTGCACAAATGCTATGTCAATTTTTTCTTTTTTCAGTAAATTTAATAGCCTCCTCCTTTTGATTTGGTTATGTATTCCATTAATATTTATAGTCATATAGTTCAACATGGCCATTTCATACTCTGTTTACATCTCATTTCCGCTTACTTACCACCATTTTTTCCCATTTCCATTTCTCAGTTTTCTTTTTTTGAACCCACTGTATGACAACACTTATAAAACATAAGATATTTCAACCATTCCCACATCTAAAATTCCCTTAACCCCAAGTAATCCCCCCCCTCTCTGAGTCGCCCCTTGTCCCTTGCTGGGCAACCACAACTCCCCTCTCCATTCGGACTGCGAACTCATTCGCAAGTGTCAACTGATTTCGCAGTGACTGTTATTCTCTCCCACCCAACCCCCTCCAGAAAAGACTTTTATCTTCCCATTACAACAAAGCTCCCCCTCATTTCTTCTCTTTTTCTTTTATTTATTATTAATTTTATTTTGTTAACCCCTCTTTTTTCCCCCCTTCTCCCTTACTTCCCTTTTCTTCCCTCCTTTACTTCTTACTTATACATTATTTTTTCGTCTTCATATGTAGTTTGTCTTCATTCTTGGTTCTTGTTACATCTCTTCATCTCTCTTTCTGTCATGCAGGTGTTCTGCAAATTTTCGTGTTTTCTCCGGATCCAAGAACAGTCCGTTTTGCTGCCCCGGGATAACTATTTTAAGCACCACTGGGTATCTTAACATAAATTTATAGCCTTTCTTCCATCGGATTGATTTTGCTACGTTAAACTCCTTCCTCTTCTTCAGGAGCTCAAAACTTATGTCTAGGTAGAAAAAAAAATTTTGACCTTTGTATTCCAGTGGTTTTTTTGTCTTCTCTCATTTTATTTTTATTTTATTTTCTATTGTTGTGTATCTCAGGAATTTTACTAAAATGGATCTTGGTTTTTGTTGTGACTGTGGTTTCGGGGTTAATGTTCTGTGTGCCCTTTCTATTTCAATTCCTTCCTGCATTTCTGGCATTCCCAGGACTTTTGGGATCCATTCTTTTATAAATTCTTTCATATCTTTGCCTTCTTCATCTTCCTTAAGGCCCACTATCTTTATATTGTTTCTCCTACTATAGTTTTCCATTATATCCATCTTCTGAGCTAACAACTCCTGTGTTTCTTTAACTTTTTTATCATTTTCTTCCAATTTTCTTTTTAAGTTGTTCACTTCCATTTCTACCACCATTACACGTTCTTCCACATTTTCTAATCTTTTCCCTACATCTGTTATGACCAGCTCTATTCTACTCACTTTTTCTTCTGTACTTTTCATTTTTCTTTTTATTTCATTAAATTCTAGTGTCAGCCATTCTCTTAATGCTTTCATATATTCTTGAAAAAATGTTTTATCTATGTACTGCCCATTCATTTTACCTCCTATTCCTCTGTGCAGAGCTTGTTGTTCTCCTCCTTCTTCTTCTGTGTCTGCTCTTGGGTTTGTGTTTCTATTTCTCTTCCTTGTATCTGTGTCTCTTCTGACTTTCTTGTTGAGCTGCTTGTCTCAGTTTGTTGGGTTTTTTTTCCCCATGGTGTCTTGATGTTGGTCCTCTTCTTCTGGGTTGGTTATCTGTTGTGTCTCTAGTTTCCTTTTTTCATTCTCACCTCTCCCGTTCCCGTTGTTTTCTTTATCTTCCAGCTGGGACCCTGCTGTCGGGTCTCTCTCAGCTGTTCGTGCTGTGCAGTTTCTTCACTCCACAGCTGGTTCCCCCCCCCCCCCTCCCCCCTCCCCCCCCTCGTTGTCGTGCACATGCGCACCTCTGTTTGGCTCCGTGAGCCATCTTTGCAGTTGGTGGGTCGCGACCCTGCGGGGTCTCCACTAACCTCGGGGAGTGTGCTCCTCTTTCCACGGCGGGTCCCTGCTTTTTCGTGCAGGTAAGGCCTTCATCTTTCTCTTCCGGGGTCTTTCTTTCTTCTTTTCTTCCTGTTGTTTTTGGCTTTTCTTTCTTAGGTGCCATTTTCTCCACATCTTTATTTTTTATTTGTTGTGATTTGTGTGTCTGGGGCTTTGTTTTTTCTTCACTCTTTTCCTACTTTTCTGGAGAGGGCTGGTATTCTCCTACCGGCCACTACTCCATCACATGACTCCTCCCACTCACCTCCATTCTTTATACATATATCATGGTATCATCAGCAAATTTGTAGATGATGTTATTGTCATATCGAGCTACAGAGTCACAGGTGCAAAGCAGGGAGTAGAGCAGGGGGGGCAGCTAGTTTTAAATCCCATTACAGATAGAATATCCCTTCTCCAAAATACATGGAACCATAAGTATTTTGGATTACCGTTTAAAAAATGCACTCATTCACTCACATTTAAAGATATGTGTATTCACATTACAATACAAGTACCCCGTACTTTACGGAAACTGCCAAAATGTTTGGCCTGGAAGTCAGCCTGAAGAAAACTGAGATCCTCCATCAGCCAGCTCCCCACCATGACTACCAGCTCCCCCACATCTCCATTGGGCACACAGAACTCAAAACGGTCAACCAGTTTACCTACCTCGGCTGCACCATTTCATCGGTGCAAGGATCGACAATGAGATAGACAACAGACTCGCCAAGGCAAATAGCGCCTTTGGAAGACTACACAGAGTCTGGAAAAACAACCACCTGAAGAAACACACAAAGATAAGCGTATACAGAGCCGTTGTCATACCCACACTCCTGTTTGGCTCCAAATCATGGGTCCTCTACTGGCATCACCTACGGCTCCTAGAACGCTTCCATCAGCGCTGTCTCCGCTCCATCCTCAACATTCATTGGAGTGACTTCATCACCAACATCGAAGTACTCGAGCTGGCAGAGTACGCAAGCTGTTGAAAACCCAACTGCGCTGGGTGGGTCACGTCTCCAGAATGGAGGACCATCACCTTCCCAAGATCGTGTTATATGGCGAGCTCTCCACTGGCCACCGAGACAGAGGTGCACCAAAGAAGAGGTACAAGGACTGCTTAAAGAAATCTCTTGGTGCCTGCCACATTGACTATTGCCAGTGGGCTGATGTCGCTTCCAACCGTACATCTTGGCGCCTCACAGTTCGGCGGGCAGCAACCTCCTTTGAAGAAGACCACAGAGCCCACTTCACTGACAAAAGACAAAGGAGGAAAACCCCAACACCAACCAACCAATTTTCCCTTGCAACCGCTGCAACCGTGCCTGCCTGTCCCGCATCGGACTTGTCAGTCACCAACGAGCCTGCAGCAGATGTGGACATACCCCTCCATAAATCTTCGTCCGCGAAGCCAAGCCAAAGAAAAGAAAGACAAGTACCCCGTACATACTCGATTAATCGTCAATTTTTTTTTGACAACTTTTGTGGCAAAAAAAAAGCGGTCAACTTTTACATGAGTCAAACTTTTAACCTCACGAGTACCTACCTCGATCAAGGTGTCAGGAGATCAGATAGCTATGACTGTATGGCAAGTTCATGGTCAAGGCGTCAGTAGCTCAGATGGGTGGGTGCAGGGGCGAGAATCCGTGTTTGGGAGTTTGGATGGGTAGGCTCTGGGGCAAGGATCCACAGTTGGGTGTTCAGATGGGTGGCAGCCAGTAGTGTCACTAGGGTTGGTGTCACCCGATGCAGTATCTCATGGTGTCACCCTCCCCCACCCCATGGACTAAGTGTACCGAGCATAGAAGAAACAGGTGTGTGTTCATTGTATGTCTGGGGTGGCGGCAGCAATGTGCTAAGCCGGGGTGGGCTCTGACCAGAGTGCATTAAAAGGTTCAAAAAGTAAATTAGCATGGCAATTTTAACCTGTAGGTACATTGATACATGTAAGCTGGTCTTAAGAAAAAAAGTTTTTGTTGTTATAACTACAGGGATATTTTTATAAAAAAGTATGACATTTCTGCTGAAACACTGCACAAAAATTTTATGGACAGTCATTTTGATGTCACACCCCCCCCCTCCCCCACCGATGGTGTCACCTGGTGTGGTCTGCACCCCCTAGTGACTCCAGTGCAGGCAGCAGGGGAAAGAATCTGCGGTTGGAATGTCAGGTGCTTGGATGGGAGGGTGACCGAGGCCAAAAATAGATGGGTCGACTTTTTACATGGGTCATATAAAAAACACTCAATTTTTAGGCCAAAAAAATGGGGTCGACTATTACACGAGTATATACGATATTTAAACATGCACAAGTTAACTGAAGTAGACATTGAAAAATCTACACTCAATAATACACTACTTGCATCCACTACATCCCATACTCTGATCGGGATTTCTGAACTCTATTACCTTTTACCTTATGGGACCATGAACGAATAAAGTTTTAGATTTTGGTTTTCGGGTATTCAGATAGGGGTACTTAATCTGTATTCATTGGAAGCAAATAATGTCAATAGTGAACTGAAGAACATTTGAAATAGGAAAAGGATTGGACTAATATTTATTATCTTTGAACTTGTGGGTACTGTCCTTGAATCTATGGAGTAGTAATCAGTGAACCCACCATTTTCCAGATGCCTTCTTTAAAACTAGATGATGCAGATTACTATATCTGGAGATTTACTTTGGTACTGGAGTCATTTAATTCTGCAGTTTCTGAGGTGTATTTGTGCAAATACATAAAATGTTTGTTTAATTTTTCTCTCTCATTATTTTCCAATATAATTTCTCCTATCATTTTGTATTAGATACATGTTAAGCAATTTTTTTTCCTTCTATATATCTCAAAGAAGACTTCATTTTTTAATCTTACGCACTAGCCTATGTTTCCTTTCCTTATTGAGGCCCTGATGTGACATCACTTATTATTTTAGCTTTGTGGGATCAGGTAAATAAATAAATTACATAGAAAATAAGTCCTAGTTTGGCATCATATCTCCACTGAATTAATTGGTTTCAGCCTTGAATCAGTTAGGGTGCTCTAAAGAACATAGGAACGTTAGAAAAGGTTACTACTTTTAACTGTTGCTTATTAATATTTAATTGCATGATACGGACATCAAGGAGGAATACAACGAAGACTGACTATAGTTGGAAAACATTAAGCATCTGGATAGAGAACAAAAGGGCACCCTGCACCCATGCAAGAAATCAACATCTTCAAGAGACAAGACTGAAGATTCTAAATTGAAAGTTCAGCACTTTTCATACCTGGTGTGCTGCAATATCAGCTTCCAGTAGTGCATGCTTCTTCTGCAGATTCTGTACACTAGTCAGATCCTTTCCATAATCATCTGATGAAAGGTGACCTTCAACTTCATATAACCAAAGTTCAATATCTTCAACATTTCGGTTAAATTGTTGCTGTTGGTTGGCTTCACGTAGTTTTATACCTGCATAAAAGTGAAGGTCACATGAATGATGCAATAGTTTTACTCCGATAATATTCTCCTGTCCTTCCTCTCCTGTTGTGAAGGTTGAATCAAACTAGTAAACCCAGAGGCCTCAGCAAATAATCCAGGCAACAGTGGAATTAACTTCCAGATTATTAAAATCATATGGTCATAGCAACAACCAAAAAAATTTGATTCTCAAACAAGCCCTCAGCCTTCAATGGAGAAAATTTGTCATTCCTCCAAAGAGTAGCTTAATGACTCTAGCATACAGCAATATGGCCAACTACCATCTGAAATTATCAAGCATACCCCTTTAGTTGCATCATAACTTTAAAAATAACCTGTCAGAAAGCTGGCATCAATTTTGGCACCCAAGTGCAGACATTACAGTTACTACAGATGATTCTGTAAATTACTCTTTACCAAAATCTGAAGTTTGATATTTAAATTATGAAAGTTGTTCCAAAATTCACAGAACCATAATTTATGGAAAATATGCCAAACTTTTCCATCACAATTCCTGGTTACATCTGGTCCCACCAGCATGCCAGCCATACCAGAGATGGAGGAGATCAAAGATGGAGGAAGCAGCTCTGAGAGGCCTCAAAAGTGACTGTAGCCCCACTAAAGTCTCATGCATCGGGTTAAGCATGAATCAATAAACCTCTTCCTGTACAATATATCAAAGGTCAAAGAATTTCTAACTATTCATCACATATCTACATCAAAACAATTATACAGTAATTTGAAATCAAGACATTTAGAAGTGTCTGACAGGATGCACAAACATAACTTAACACTAATATTTCATAGAGATTTATGACATAAAAAGCTGTATCCATACCAGAACAGAAAATGGACATTTCAAGTTATTTCTTCTCCACAATTTTCAGTCTTGAATTGATACTCTTTATGCTTATCCATGTACCTTTTAATTTGATGAGGGTATCTACTCCCAATCATCATTTCTGGCAGATAGTTCCAGACCCTACCACTCCGCACAATTTTTCAAATACTCTCTAATCTTTCTTCAATTAAAATACATTTCCCCAAATAAAAACACAGTACAACTCCAATTATCCAAAATGGTCAGAACCAGGCCAATGTCAGATAAATGGTCTTTTCAGCAAACTGGTCATTTTTTAAAAACAGCCCAGTATCAACAGCAAATCACTTTTAAATTGTACCATTGTATTTAAACAAAAAACAAGGGAAGGCCTTTTAACCATTAAAATAATGTTTAATTCTCACAAAAAATGCTGGCCACCTCCAACACCTCTCCACCCTGACACGTCCAACCGCCAATCATCAACACAAACCCACCTCTGCTTGCCAGTGGAACACTCCTGCCTCCCCAGTCACCAGAGCTTCTGACCCCAACACCCGAGTCCCGACTCTGAATCCTCTCCTAGACCAACCACACACGCACACCGGTAGGCTAAGTGGATAGTTCGGAGTCAGCATCGGGAGCTCTGCTGTGCCAAGGAAGGAGGGAAGGGGAGAGAGGGAAGGGCCTCTCTTTGATGACGCTGGGAGAAAGGATTATTCCAACCGCTTGCGGATGGGAAACAGCAGCGTGAATATTGAGAGAAAAAGTTGGTGAGAAAAGGTAAAGAAGAAATGTAAAGGGAGAGAGTTACTTGAAGCAAGGACAATCATCGAGTGAATTTTTTTCCAAACCTGTGAGGTCAGTTCGGCTCCGAAAAAAATTTTGGTTGAGTATTTCGGAGAATCGGAGTTGACCTGTAACTCCAATCAAGTTAAGTGCTCTTTTATAAAATACTTCTTTGAATACCCTCCAATGGTTTCATATCCTTCCTCTGGAACAAAATTAGTTGTTACCACTCAAGTGGCTTATACAGATTTGCTGTGGTCTTATGTTCCAGGGCTAGGCCTTGGTCACGTATCCTCAATGCCTTCAAGAAGACCTTCAGGAATCAACGGACATGCATTCTTACAACTCTCTCTTCAACAGTTTCTTGTTGTATCATGTATTCTTTTACCTTGGATCCTCCATTCGCCTCATCTGAAATATCTCCAGATTTAATTCCATTTGCTATTTTTGTGCACACATTGGTTTCTTCGAGGAGCCTAAAAACTATCTATTCAGACAAACAATATTGAAATTTTGGTCTCACTGATAAATTTTTCAAGTAGGAACTGTGCTACAATTGCTCTTATGTCATTGTTAAATGGAAGGCAGTGTCATGGGGTGACTTAAAAAAAGATTGGAAGCAGGGAAAAACACAAGTGTTCAGATATCTTATCTTCTAATGATTGAACAGTCAGTGACAGGACACAACTCAGCAGCATTTCCCACAACTTGGACACACATAAAGGTAGTTGCCAGACAGTGGTGTGGGAGAAGAAAACCTCCATTGAACCATTGTTAATACTATCAACAAAATCAAGTCTTTTCTAGCTTTAACATCAAGGCAGTTCTTGACAACATTATTTGATCCATACAAAACATCTATATCGTCTTCTGACCTTTCATTTCTGTGGCCTCAAGCAGTCTTTTCCACAAAGAAGTTACTTCATTCATACGAGCCGACACTTCATCTGAAGCATAGTGGTTAGCATCAATCAGTTCCTGCCCAGCTTTCTGTAGAGTGTCAATGCGACTCTCGTTGGCAGTCAGTTCTGCTTCAAAAGCCTGATGTTTTTGAACCTTTCCTTGCAAGTTGGAGGGGTCCTAGATCCAAATCAAAAAGTTACAAAGTTGTTTAGAATTGTTTAAAATATAATCTATTTTGATTCCCAGTGAAGTTCTGGTCACCAGATTACAAGAAGGTTGAAGAAACTTTGGAGAGGGTGCAGAGAAAATTTAACAGGATGTTGCCTGAATTAGAGAGTGTATCTTATGAGGCAAGGTTAACTGAGCTAGAGCTTTTCTCTTTGGAGCAAAGGATGAGAGGACTACAAGATTATGAGATGGACAGCCAACACCATTTTCCTGGGGCAACAGTAGCAAACAACAGAGGATATCTGTAAAGGTAAGAGGAGAAAAGTTTAGAGGAGAGATCAGGGGTAAGTTTTTTTTTAAAAAAAAGTAGTGGGTGCCTGGAATACATTGCCAGGGTGGTGGTAGAAGCTGGTACAATAGGGCCATTTAAAAGGCTGACAGGCACCTGGATGCAAGAAAAAAATGAAGGGTTATGGGTGTGAGGAAAAGAAGGTATAGGTAGAGATAATGTCATGGGGTGAAGGGCTTTTACTGTGCTGCAATGTTCTAAGCTGCTCCAGAATGGATGACAGAACAATGCTGCAAGCACTAAATTTTGCTCAGCATAATTTGTATATGAAACTGTAGCACTTGTGACAATTCAGTACAATCTCACCTTGTGAGCTTCATCAGTGGCAGTTTTCATCTTTTCATTTATCCAACTCTTCAACTCATCGGAGTCACGGAAAAACTGCTGCAGACTGAAGGAGTTCTCCAACGCGACTCGGCGATACATGGCACGTTCATGGAGAACATTCCGGCGACTCAGCAGCTATAAGTATGTTAACAAGAGGATGAGAAACACATATTCAAAGAGGAAAAAAAATGAAGAGCTCTGGGGAAAAATATAACTGATTGAAGAAGTTTTTGCATTAAGCCAGGACAGGGATTCATTGCCCCCTGAAACGCTTTACAATTTGATAAGATCAGCCAATCCTAGTGGGAAGAGGTTTCCATCCTATGCATTAGATATGTGTTGTAATAATTAATACATATTCATTGAATAATTACAATATTTCAAAACCTTTCTAAGCAAAAACCTATGAACATTCAGAATAAAGCTGTACAAAGTTACCGCGTCACGACGTGCTGCAACATCTTCCTTTGCATAATGATCATTCTGAATCAGTTTTGTAGCAAATTCTTCTAATGCCTGATTGGAGAAAAGTGTATTGGTTATATATAAAAAACAAGTGCATATGAAGAATATCTGGAATGGAAAGAATTTTGCCACATTCACACCGTAATTTTCTCTTCTTGAGCACCAAGAGACTTATCAAAATCTTCATGCTTTTTCAGAAGAGCTTCCACACTATCAAGTGAATCTCCCAAGTCTTCATTCAATAAGAAAGCCTGTGAAAGAACAAAAGTTCAAACAGAACAATTAGTCCACCCCAAATATAATTCCATACATTTACCACTACCTCCAGAAAGAGATTTCAAAACATTCAAATCACAGCATTTAAAATTAGTGCTCTGGGCAACATTCAAACAAATTAGAAGACAAAATGACAATTAATATTTTGGTCATCTTTCTGATGAAATAATATTTTGTTCATCTGAACATGTATGGAATCTGGGGTGAAACACAGAAGTCTGAAGACACTGTGATTGTAGTATAAAGACAGAAATGCTGGAGAAACTCAAAGGTCTCACAGTGTCTATAAGAGATAGAGATACATAACTGACATTTTGGGCCTGAGTTCTTAAGCAGGGGCCTGAGTTAAAAGACAAGGAACAAAGGAAGAATGAGCAGGAGGTGTACAGACCAATAGACAAAAGGTGTTAATTATTTATGGAAAGGAAGATGGGAGAGAGGGGAGGGGGATGTTTTCGGCTCTGTGGAAATAGCTGGGGGAAAGACGACAAAGGAGAGAGCTTGAGGAAAGAAGACATGGATTTTAACTTTGATTTGAAATAGCATATTGAGAGGTTGAATTAAGGTTCAAAGGTTTCTTTTATTGTCACATAATAATACATTAAAAATGTAACATACATAATACAGGCACTCTTGTTAGAAAACTGCAATATTATCCTGCTGCTTATACAGCAAGATTTTTCCAGTATTCTTATACTGAACAGATGTATAAGGGTATTAAAGGTTACGGAGAGAAGGTGGGGACGGGGTACTGAACTTTAAGATCAGCCATGATCTCGTGGAATGGCGGAGCAGGCTCGAAGGGTCGAATGACCTACTCCTGCTCCTATCTTCTATGTTTCTATGCATCATCGAAGTTATATATTCATTATCCTACAATCTAATCTGTAATTTTCAGTTGAGGACCACATCTTTTAACTATCAAATAAACACGCAAATATCAAAGAGAAATTCTATCCCCAAACTGAAAATAACTGAGAGCAAATCACCATCTGGTTCAGAATGTTGATTAGAATATATTTATTCTGGCCACAACTTATGACAAATGGTGGCAACTCCCAAGCTTAACTTTCTTGATCAGAACAACAAAACAAAGTTTAAGATTCAAACAACTCAATACTTGATTAAGTCCAGAGTACAGAAGGTGCAGGAATTATTTTGAAGGAAAAAACAAAGTAGATGCGTAAAAAAGTGTGGGCAAAAAATCAAGGAAAATACAGATTTTAAAAATAAGTAAAAAGGAAAACAGTACTCTATTATAATCTAAAAGGTCTATGGTGGGAATGTAGCTATGGACAACATAAGAATTGTTTGAGCAGAGTGACTGATGACAGGTTTATTGACTGGAAGGCTGCTTGATACAGGATTCTACATATGGTGCAGAGAAATAAGTATGCTTATCCACTTTATAACAATCTAAATGAAGCATGATCAGAAAGTTTGGATACAGAACAAAAGTGAACACAGAAAATGCTTTAGACTGCAAAGTATATGCAATGGATTGGTCAGGTAGGTTTAAAAAAAGTGGCAAATGAAATTCAATCCAAAGAAATGCATGGTAATGCATTTGGGAAGATCAAATAAAGCAAGCAAATGCATATTGAGAATCAGAATCAGAATTTATCGTCATGAAATTCAGTGTTTTGTGGCAGCAGCATAATGCAAACATTCATATATAACCATCTTACAACATTACTATAAAAAATTTAAAAAATAGTTGTGCACAAAAAGTAAGGCAGTGTCTTTGGTTCATTGATTATTCAGGAATCTGATGGCAGCAGGGAAGAAGCTGTCCTTGTGCCGTTGAGTGCTCATCTTCAGGCTCCTGCACATTCTTCCCCATTGGTGGCAGTGAAGCAGGTGTGGCCTGGGTGTAAGGGTCTTTCAGGATAGATGCTGCTTTTTTAAGACATCACCTCATGTAGATGTCCTTAGGCCGAGTTAACAACCCTCTGGTTTATTCATGACCTGAGATTTGGCACCTCCATACCAGGCAGTAATGCCACCAGCCAGAATGCTCTCCAAGATATACGTATAGAAGTTTTCAGGAGTTTTTGGTGACATACCAAATCTCCTCAGACACCTCACTAAGTATAGCGACTAAGGAGCCACCTTTGTGATTGCATTAACATGGAGGCTCCAGGACAGATCCTCGGAGATGTTGACCCTCTCCACCACTGAGCCCTCGATGAGGACTGGGTTGTGTTCCCCTGACTTCCTCCTGCAGTCCACAATCATCCCTTGGTTTTGCTGACATTGAGCACAAGGTTGTTGTCGTTACACCATTCAACGAGCTGATCTATCTCCCTCCTATACGTTTCCTCATTGCCGTTTGTGATTCTGCTGACAAATGTAGTGTCATCAGCAAACTTGTAGATAGCATTAGAATTGTGCCTGGCCACTCAGTCATGGGTGTATAATGTGCAGAACAGTGGGCACACATCCTTCGGGTGCACCTGTTTTGATGATCAGTGAAGAGATTTGTATTGCCTGTGGTCTTCCAATGAGAAAATCAAGGATCCAGTTGCAGAGAGGGGTAATGAGGCCTGGAGTTTGTAGCTTCTTGACCAGCAATGAGGGAACAATGGTATTGAAGGCCAAGCTGTAATCTATGAAGAGCAGCCATATGTATGAATTGCTATTTTTGAGGTGATCCAGAGCTGAGTAGAGAGCCAACGATATTGCATCTACAGTGGAGCTATTTAGACAATAGGCAAATTGTAGTGGGCCCAGATCTTTGCTAGGTACGTGGTAATTTTGGCCAGTAAAACACAGAAGCACAGTAACGGAGAGATTGCTATTATCCACATTATTCAAGGAGCACATACACAAATTGCTCAAAAGGTCAGATGTATAAGGTGGATATAAAAACCGATGGGTTGTTTTCTTTTATTGGCCAAGGCACAGAGCAGGTACATCACGATGAAATTGTGCAAAACTACAAAAATACAACTCAAAGTAGGAGTACAATTCTGAGCACCATTACACAGGAAATGGTAGAGCCTGAGGGGGCATTGAGGTGGTTGTTGCCAGAGATCCAGGACATGATTGGCTATGTTGCAGTTGAAAACATAATAGTTGAAGTCCTATAGAATTAACTATAATAGGCAAAGTCAACTGGGGAAAAAACAAATAATTCAACAATGGCTGAAATTAAACAGTACGAAAATTAACACAAAGAATGTGAACTTACTTCCTGTTTGCTCATCCAGTTATCCACCTGCTCAGTGTCACGGTAGAAGAGCTGTAGATCCATGCACTGCTCATACTGGTGTCTACGAAGTTCCCACAAGTCCAGGAGAGAAACCTTTTCCTCAGCAAGAATTCCCAGCTAAACAATAAATCAAGAAATATTGTCATTAGTTTCAAACTTAAACAGACACAATATATATTCCTTCACAATTATTTGAATTCACAGAAAAAAAATTTAAATCTCTAAAAAAAATTAATTTTTCAGTTATGCAGAAAAGTCAGAATCAGAATTTTTTTTTTTTTTTTTTTTTTTTAATTTTTTATTTTTCACACCATAAATCACAATAGCCATGATATACACTTTTTCTTTTCCACACATTTACAGTGACTTTTTCTCCCTCCCCCCTCCCTCCTCCCAAGCCACCCCCCCATCCCTCCCCCCTCTCATCCATTTTAGTTATACAATCTAGGTTGCATTAATTCAGTTAGACAATGTTGTCATTCAACAAAAATACACCAGAAATTCTACTGAGTCCATTTTTTTCTTCTCTTCTCCTTCCATCAACTTAGGTAATGTTTGTTCCCGGTAGGTTTTCGCTATTGTATTTAATGTAAGGCTCCCATACTTGTTCGAATATTTCAATATTATTTCTTAAACTATATGTTATTTTTTCTAATGGAATACATTTATTCATTTCTATATACCATTGTTGTATTTTCAAATTATCTTCCAATTTCCAGGTTGACATAATACATTTTTTTGCTACAGCTAGGGCTATCTTAACAAATCTTTTTTGTGCATCCTCCAAGTCAATTCCAAATTCTTTATTTTTTATGTTACTTAGGAGAAAGATCTCTGGATTCTTTGGTATATTGTTTTCTGTTATTTTATTTAATATCTGATTGAGATCATCCCAAAATTTTTCTACTCTCTCACATGTCCAGATTGCATGAATTGTTGTTCCCCTTTCTTTTTTACATCGAAAACATCTATCAGATACTGTTGGGTCCCATTTATTTAACTTTTGCGGTGTAATGTATAGTCTGTGTAACCAATTATATTGTATCATACGCAGCCTCGTATTTATTGTATTTCTCATCGTTCCAGAGCATAACTTCTCCCATGTTTCCTTTTTTATCTTTATATTTAAATCTTGTTCCCATTTTTGTTTAGTTTTACCATTTGTTTCCTCATTTTCCTTTTCTTGCAGTTTAATATACATATTTTTTATAAATCTTTTGATTAACATTGTATCTGTAATCACATATTCAAGGTTACTTCCCTCTGGTAAACTCAAGTTGCTTCCTAATTTATCTTTCAAGTAGGATCTCAGTTGGTAATATGCCAGCGCTGTATCTCCCGTTATATTGTACTTATCTCTCATTTGTTCAAAGGATAAGAATCTACTTCCTGAAAAACAATTTTCTATTCTTTTAATCCCTTTTTTTTTCCCATTTTCTAAAGGCAAGGTTGTCTATTGTAAAAGGGAGTAGCTTATTTTGCGTCAATATTAGTTTTGGTATTTGGTAATTTATTTTATTTCTTTCTACATGAATCTTCTTCCATATATTGAGGAGATGGTGTAATACTGGAGAAGTTCTATGTTGTACCAATTTTTCGTCCCATTTATATAATATGTGTTCAGGTATCTTTTCCCCTATTTTATCTAATTCTAGTCTCGTCCAGTCTGGTTTTTCCCTTGTTTGATAAAAATCTGATAGGTACCTTAATTGTGCGGCTCTATAATAATTTTTGAAGTTTGGCAATTGTAAGCCTCCTTGTTTATACCATTCTGTTAATTTGTCTAGTGCTATCCTCGGTTTCCCCCCTCTCCATAAAAATCTCCTTATTATTTTCTTTAACTCTTTGAAGAATTTTTCTGTCAGTTGTATTGGCAATGCCTGAAATAAGTATAGTATCCTTGGAAAAATGTTCATTTTAATACAGTTTATCCTTCCTATCAGTGTTAGTGGTAGCTCTTTCCAATGCTCTAAATCGTCCTGTAGTTTTTTCATTAGTGGAGAATCAGAATTTAATGTCATGAAATTCATTGTAAAACCCAGATTAAACATAATAGTATATAATACAAAGGCAATTAGACATCAAAGCATGGACCTTATTCAAATCAAAGAGGCCAACTTATAAGTACAAGGGTGATAAGCCAAATGATTTTGATGACAAACATTCAGACATGAACATCAACCACCACATTGGCCAGATCAAGCATATCATCCCTCATCTTCACCTCGTTCCCTGTGGTAATGATAACCACCAACTCTAAAACCATTCTTCACACAGCATCTTCCCATGTATCTATAAGTGGTTTTCAAACTTTTTCTTTCCACTCATATACCACTTTATGTAATCCGTATGTCATAGGTGCTCTGTGATTAGCAAGAAATTACTTAAGGTGGTATGCGAGTGGGGGGAAAAAAGGTTGAGAACCACTGCTCTGGACCCAATTCTTACTGAAATATTTTGCTTAAAGAAAATTGTCATTGGCCCATTTCATTTGGAGTTATGAAACTGTGCACATAACGAGTCAATTAGGTACAATTAAAACAGTGGTTTTCAAACATTTTCTTTCCACTCACATACCACCTGAAGCAATCCCTTACTAATCACAGAGCACCTATGGCATAGGGATAAAGTGGTATGTAGTGGAAAGAAAAAATTTGAAAACACTGAATAGGAAATGCAAAATCTACAATTTTACTTTTCCCACCCTCAAGGGCATCAATTATTTATTTTCAGTGACAGTCATTTTTTTTTTCCAAAATTTGTTGCAATTAATTTAATTTTGAGAAATTAAATACCAGTTGATTAATCAGTTAACAATAAATCTCTATTCACTTGAACGCATCTGGTTATTTCATGTTATATTCACCTCTTCACTCCCATTATCCCTCTATCTTCAGACTCCGAGACAGTTCCAAAGTTCAACTCAAATCAATGAACAAATTCTAATTTTTCAAAGATTCAATTTTTCCTCAGGATTCAATACATTCATCAAATTCTCATTACAACTTCTGGTTCCAATTTTTCCACATACCATTCATTAACAATGGCTCTTCTACTCCCACTTAGATTTGTGTTTCTTACAATTCATGTTAGCCTTGCATCACCATTTTTCTATTTCAATTATACCTACCTTTCATCTCATTTCTTTCCTGTACTCCCTACTTTGTAAGTTTACACTTTGGCATTGTTATATTTATTTTCATCAAACTAAATAATAACCAACTTCAAATAACATAACATAACAATTACAGCACGGAAACAGGCCATTAGGCCCTTCTAGTCCGCACCGAACCAAACACCCCTTTCTAGTCCCACCTCCCTGCACAATGCCCATAACCCTCCATCTTCTTCTCATCCATATACCTGTCCAACCTTTTCTTAAATAATACAATTGACTCCGCTGCCACTATTTCTCCCGGAAGCTCATTCCACACGGCTACCACTCTCTGAGTAAAGAAGTTCCCCCTCATGTTACCGCTAAACCTCTGCCCCTTAATTCTTAACTCATGTCCTCTTGTTTTAATCTTTCCTCCCCTTAACGGAAATAGTCTATCCACATCCACTCTGTCTATCCCTTTCATAATCTTAAATACTTCTATCAAATCCCCTCTCAACCTTCTACGCTCCAAAGAATAAAGACCTAATCTGTCCAATCTCTCCCTATACTCTAGATGCTTTAACCCAGGTAACATTCTGGTAAAACAGAAAATGCTAAAAATGCCCAGCAGTTCAAGCAACATCAGGTTTTTGATCTGATGTTTTTCATTATTCAGTGTCTGACATGATGAGTACTTCCAACATGATTTTTTTAACTCTGATGTACTGCTTTACTTCATCTAGTCATTAATTCTACTTTGCAATTTTTTCTGCCAGCTGAAGTTCTCATTGATTGTGCAAATATTTAAACAGTATTCGTCACATTTCTTTCAGACATCTTTTTAATCACTTTTGATAAAATCAGAATTAAAAACAGAAACACAAACAAATATTTTTCTAACACATTTGAGACTTATTTTAAAGAACAATTGCTACATTTGGAGTGAGATATGAATCAAAGCTAATAATTTTCTCATTAGTAGTAAGGAAGCAGTACCAGTATTACCCCTGGGATGATTCAACAAATATACAGGCTATCAACCAAGGCAGCATGCAAATCCAATTTACTTTTAGATGCAAGTTTTGGAGGGAGCTCCCCAACATGTGAAATATGGGTTGCATAAGCAACTGCAACCAATATCAATTTTTATGTATCATTTCTGTCTGCCTGGACTAAAGGACCATGTGGATCAAAATTTATTAATAAGCCATTGCATCAATGGTAATATAGTAGAAGTTGTAGGTTTTACTCATCAAACTTCAGATCTAGCATCTATTACATTGCATAGTTAGTGTAAATAATCAAGGACAATATTTTAACTGTGCATTTTCACCCAGGCATACAATGCAAACAAAAAAAAATCCAGAGGAATTTAGCTTTACTTGTCCTGAAAGGGCACAATTGTCAATGATCACACCATCTGAGAGAACTAATAGCAACGATCATTAAGATTCAATAATTCCAAAAGGAAAACATTATAATTTTATTTAAAGCTGACTTGCAAAAGTATTCCCATCCTTAAAAATGAAGTTCTGCTATCACTACTAATTTTTTTTTTGCAAATTTCAATCTGCATGTTCTGTACCTTCTCTCGTACTTCTTCAGAGGCATAGTGCCCACCAGCAAGCAGGGCCTCTCCTGCTTCATCAGTGGTCTTGAAACTGTCTTCATGAGCATCAATTTCACCCTTAAAAATATCATGTAAATATGAGTAAATTTCAGCCTTTTTTCTGTTCAGGTCATTAAAAAATACACCTGAAAGCTTTCTACAAATATTAATATTAATTTTTCATAATAATATTCCGTTTCAACAAGAAATGTTATCATTACTGATGCAAAATTTCTACATCTACACTTTGTAAATGGTTCCAATTAAAAAAAATTGATCCAAAAATACCAAAGCTGGAAACAGCCTGTTTATCTCCAAACCCAATAACAGGTATGATTAATACCATTCATTACTATTTTGCACTTGAATGAACTAGAAGACTATTAAAATCAGCCAGGCATCAGAAGCATTCTATTGGCACCATGCAAGTGGTGACAGCTGAAAAGAATGCGCACACATTAAGGGGCGCTGTTAGTTCAACCGTGCAAACTTGCAGGTGTCCAGTGAAGTTTCAGCACTCCTATTGGGCCCATCCGCCTAGTCTTACTTATCTGAATATTTATTTATTTCCTGGGTGGTTTTTTTTGGCCAGTTGTTTGTGTTTCTAGTTGACTGAATTCCAGGTAATGGGGATTTTACTGTATTTAGTTAATCATTTTCATCCCTCATCAACCTATCTTACAAATGAAGAATATCAGAAGACTAGAATCACCTTGTGTTCCTGATGTCGATCTAATAATGCCTCTGCTCCAGCCACATCATTTGCCAATTCGTCAGCACTAATGAGAGCTTTCATTTCAGTTACCCAGCTTGTCAGGTCACGGAAATCAGCTAGAAAACGTTGCAACCTACAAAAAATATAGTATTATCCTAAACTTGGTCACTTTCATGAATAATTCACTAAATATCACCAAATGGTGAACAGTAGAAGGAGGAAATTTAATCCACCCAGCACTGTAGTTGTTCAACCTAAACACAATATGGTGGAAGAATTCAACAGGTCAAGTAGTATTGGTGGAAGAAAAGGAATGGTCAACATTTTGATCCAAAATCCTCAATAAAAGGCTCCACCCCAAAGCATCAACAATTCTTTTTCTCCCAGAGGCCACTTGACCTGCTGGTTCCTCTGGCAGATTGTGTTCAGTTTCAGTTTCCAATATATGCAGTCTCCTATGGTTGTTCAAGTCTTGTGTTTAATTCTACTTAATTCAAACTAATGACTCCCATTCAAAGAAATGACCCCCAGATAATCGAAAGGGGAAACATCAAGACAAAAGGCCAAAGCAAACAAAAAGGTTTTAAGAATAGTGATGGAAAATGATTCCGGGATACGCTGAGCTACAAAGGGAAGCTAGAAACATGAGGAGTGGTGATACAAATGAGACAAGAGTTGCAGAGCTCAAGATAAGATGGAGAGAAGTCAGGGCATGTTTTTATTGTGGAGGACAAAAGAAGACATTGGCCAACAAGCAAAAACGGAAGAGTGATGGTTCAATACACGATATACATTTGGATAAAATCAGCAAAGCTTTGAATGAGTTCAAGGCTGAATGGTGGAAGATGAGAAGCTGGCTGGGAGCAGTTTGGAATAATCAAATTTGGGAGATGAATAGGTTTGAGCACCAGATGAACTGAACCCAGTGCAGTTATGTTAATTATCCTGTGAGAGAAAACCACCCATGAATTCTTTAACATCACTGTTACGTCAACATGACATTGGTTTTATAAAATTAGAAACCCTATTTTTGGTTACTCTAATGTAAGGTTGCAAGATATAGATTAGTAACACCAGCTAAAAATTAAGCAAATTTCCATTTCACTCCATTCAAGGTTTTAAGTGAGGCCAATAGTCCCTTTCGCCATTGCTTTCACCTGTATGAGTCATCCAGTCGTGTATGTCTTTGTGCTGCCAAGGTGCGGATTCGCTCCCAGTTTTGAATGAGCTCTTCTTGTTTGACCTGAATCTGGGCTGCATTCTGTGGGTGTGACTGTTGCAGACGATCTGCTTCAGAAGTAAGTGCCTTTACCTGTGCAGAAAGGTAAAAAGTTAAAATATCAATGCTATTGCGAGTATTTCCCTTTATTATCGCTTGGGCAGCATGCAGACTTTGTTGTTTGACTCGTTAAAATGAATAGCCCATTCTAAAATAGCATTCAACTTTTCCACTGTTTATTAGAACTATCAAAACAATTAAACTATACTTAAAACAGTTAATAAAATGGACAATAAAATATTATATATTAATACTTTCAAAAGAATAATCAAAGAAATAATCAAAAGAATTTATCTCAACTGTCTACATTTTTGCCCTGGTTCTATCCAGTACAATACAAAGGCAAATTCAAAACTAACTTGTTTATATTAAACACGCAGAAAAAAATAACTTGGTTAAAAAATGTTACTATGGAAACATACTCATGGAATTCAAAAACATTTTTATCTGCGTGCAACTTACAATTCATTTTAAGCCTTACAAATGCCAATACAGCTCATGTTTGCAAAATGAATTGTGTGCCACCAAACAATTAATGACCTACATGGTTATACTTTTACTTATGTTGATATGTAAGATTTAAGAACTGCTCTGCATACTAATAGGATAAATTTTGCATTATAATCTTATTTAATAGCAAATGATAGTATAACTAAGACAGTAATATTAGAATATCTGATTTCAGTTGCCATAGCTCCTCAGCACCAATATAATAAAATGGAGTTCTTGCCAATAGCAAAAATGTAATAATACCACAGCACTAATTTCTTTAAAAAGCTGTACATCAATACATCATTTATACAACTGTTAGTGTTATGGAGTCCGGAGGACCCCAAAAACCAGCAGCGATATGTACCACAAAAGGAGTACTTAAGAAGTACTTAAACAAAAGTAGTTTTTAATTAATTTGAACAAAAAAACAGAATTAAACTTTAACTTATTACTATCAACTTACTTAATGTACTTAACCTATTTAATCCCCCCCCCCCCCCCCAATACTAAGCGCAGGTGTGTGTAATGTGTATATAAGCTTAGAAAAGTTCTTTAGATCACAGTCCAATCTCATTGGTTGCAGGCAATTCTTGTACTGTGCACAGAAGTTAGCATTAACAAAGTTCACCAGTCTTTGGTGCTTAACAGGCAAATGGTTACCACTCAGGAGGGTTCTTGCTGGTTTTCAGAGATTCCTCTTCCAACTGATTCCTTCTCAATCAGTCTTGCTGACGAAACTTGCCCCCTTCAGGGTTCTCCAGATGATCCTCCTTTCAAGTCACCTTTCAGACAGCCAGTCTTCTCCTTTGACCAGGCAGTCATCCAAAAATTTGCCAGCTTTGTCCCTCTGGAACTGATTTCTGTCTCCTTTCTCTGTTTCACACCCTCCCTCTCTCAGAGCAAAACTGTTTTGTCTGCCTGCAAAAATCACAAGCTCTCCCAGGCAAGCTGTATGTTGCAACTTTGTTGCTCTTTTTGCAAAAAGCCGTCTGCAAAAGTCCTGCAAATATTCTGTGTTTTAAAATGTTTGTGTGCAACCTGCTCGAAGAATCCTTCCCAAAACACCTCTAAATACTCTGTCACACTAGTAACCATAGCGATGATGTAGAAACCATGGTGACATTTTAAAAGCACAAGTGCATAAATAATTTATAGATTTTTCATCATCAGCTCTCTTGTATTACCTTATCTTCCAGAGCTGCAAGATCCCTCTCCAAACCTTCATGTTTGCGGAGAAGAGTTTGCACGCTAGCCAGGTCACGTCCAAAATCATCTGAAGCCATTAATTGTTCTTTCTCTTTAATCCAACTAATTGTTTCATCCACATCTCTATAATGAGAAATTAACATTTATTCACAAATTGACGCTGCAAGACAAATTTCACACAAAAGGATATACCTAGCATTTCTTCCATTCAATATTTAGACAGCTATTTTTCATCAGGTGTCTTAAAGTATATTACAGTCCAAATTATTTTTAATATGATGCAAAAAAAAAATCAAGTGTGGAAAAGAGGGTTTTTGATGGTTTTGGTCCAATTTGAAATAACAAACGAGTTTCACACTTAATGGCAGAAAATTACAAAGCTTTAAATTTTTTAAAAATAATTATTTAGCTTTCAGGAGGTCTTGAAACAATACATTTTTGAAAATTAAATTGACTGGGGTTAATTATGACATTACAATCTGTAGCTTTCTCAAAAGAGAGTAACAATCTGGGAAATCGTTCAGGATTCAGCAGCCTTTAATTATATTCTCATGCCATATCACATCAATTGACCTACCTATTAAAACGCTGTACTTCTGCAGCTCCAAAAAGCTTTCCTTGCCGTTGTAGTACCAGGCCCTTGAGTCGCTGCCAAGCACCATTCACCTCACCCCGGCGATGGGTGATAAGAGCTAGCTCAGGATGATTGTCCTATAGGAAAATAGCGTGACCATAATAACAGATTTCTCTCCACAATCAGTGTTAGGATACACAGAAAAATACACTCTCCATACAGGCAACCTTCATTGTGGCTACTGAGGTCATGGAAATTTGACTGTTCAATATTCATAAATCATTACCCAAAAATTTGAGATTAATCCCACAGAAATTGAAAAAAGTTTTTTCCCCAACTTGTGTTTGACAGTTTCATTTTACGAAAAATTGATACATGGACCATTTGTTAAGAATGCAATTCCTATCTCACCCCCTCCCATAATGCATAGGTAGTCTGTACATGTTGTTATTCAAAACATGGAACAGAATTTGTACAGGGGATTTGGAGATACAAATCAAGTGATTATTAGATGATAGACATTCAGCTACGGAGCCAAAATTTTACCAGAAGGCTTACATCAATCAATTTGAAAATTGTTATAAAAGCAAATAAGAAAAAAATTTGCATGTGTACAGTTGCATTAAAAATATTAATAAAACTGTCTCTAAACAAGGACAAGGGATCATGTAATAGGCAAGGATTTTAAGAAATTGTTGGGAGGACAAGAGTTATTATGGATGAGACTACTTACAACTAGTCAGTTGGAATTCAATGTTTTTTTTTAATTTCCCCTCTAATCTTGTATTTTGAATTGCAGCAGTCTGGCTGTAATTCAGAAAACAACTAGTATATCCCCTCCACAGCAACCATATAATGCTTGTCCATATCATTATCCCATAAGATTGCTCACAGGAGCCATACAAAAAGTCCTGAACAATTTAAAACCCCAGTTCCAACAAGATTGCATTCAATGGTCTGCCAAGTCCAAAATGCACTGTCTTGCTCATGAACAATTCCCATTTTAATCCTGAGTTGAAGTGCACATTTAGCTTTAGAGCAGAACTACAAATAAATAGCAAATCCATTATTAAATTTTAAAAAAAAATCCTCACACCTGCTCCAGTTTTCCAGCTAGCTGATTAACTTCATTAACACGCTCCTCATGAGCTGCAAGGTCAGTCTGGAATTCCTCAAATTTTTTCTGCAAAACTTCCACATGCTCCAAGTCCTGACCAACTTCCTCTGATGTTACAATAGCCTCCTAAAATTTGGAAATTAAATAAAACTTATATTTGACAGTACAGTAAAAAGATTTTAACCAAATTCAATAAGAAAATTATGTTCCATAAAAAAAGCAAAACTCCAATGGCTTTGAACCTACTAATTAAAAATAGATTTTTTAATGTCAATAACAAAGCTTAACGCAGGCTTTTGTTCATCTTTCCCTGCAAATTAAATCTAGTAAATTAGATTACCTGTGGAGGAGACTAAAGCCAGTCGTCATGAGGAACTGATTTTAGATCCCAAAACCAACCCTTGCAAATTGTGTACTTTACTCTCTTTGGCTTGGCTTCACGGACGAAGATTTATGGAGGGGGTAAATGTCCACGTCAGCTGCAGGCTCGTTTGTGGCTGACAAGTCCGATGCGGGACAGGCAGACACGGTTGCAGCGGTTGCAGGGGAAAATTGGTTGGTTGGGGTTGGGTGTTGGGTTTTTCCTCCTTTGCCTTTTGTCAGTGAGGTGGGCTCTGCGGTCTTCTTCAAAGGAGGTTGCTGCCCGCCGAATTGTGAGGCACCAAGATGTACGGTTTGAGGCAATATCAGCCACTGGCAGTGGTCAATGTGGCAGGCACCAAGAGATTTCTTTAGGCAGTCCTTGTACCTCTTCTTTGGTGCACCTCTGTCACGGTGGCCAGTGGAGAGCTCGCCATATAACACGATCTTGGGAAGGCGATGGTCCTCCATTCTGGAGACGTGACCCACCCAGCGCAGCTGGATCTTCAGCAGCGTGGACTCGATGCTGTCGGCCTCTGCCCTCTCGAGTACTTCGATGTTAAGGATGAAGGCGCTCCAATGAATGTTGAGGATGGAGCGGAGACAACGCTGGTGGAAGCGTTCTAGGAGCCGTAGGTGATGCCAGTAGAGGACCCATGATTCAGAGCCGAACAGGAGTGTGGGTATAACAACGGCTCTGTATACGCTTATCTTTGTGAGGTTTTTCAGTTGGTTGTTTTTCCAGACTCTTTTGTGTAGTCTTCCAAATGCGCTATTTGTCTTGGCGAGTCTGTTGTCTATCTCGTTGTCGATCCTTGCATCTGATGAAATGGTGCAGCCGAGATAGGTAAACTGGTTGACCGTTTTGAGTTTTGTGAGCCCGATGGAGATGTGGGGGGGCTGGTAGTCATGGTGGGGAGCTGGCTGATGGAGGACCTCCGTTTTCTTCAGGCTGACTTCCAGGCCGAACATTTTGGCAGTTTCCGCAAAACAGGACGTCAAGCGCTGAAGAGCTGGCTCTGAATGGGCAACTAAAGCGGCATCGTCTGCAAAGAGTAGTTCACGGACAAGTTTCTCTTGTGTCTTGGTGTGAGCTTGCAGGCGCCTCAGATTGAAGAGACTGCCATCCGTGCGGTACCGGATGTAAACAGCGTCTTCATTGTTGAGGTCTTTCATGGCTTGGTTCAGCATCATGCTGAAGAAGATTGAAAAGAGGGTTGGTGCGAGAACACAGCCTTGCTTCACGCCATTGTTAATGGAGAAGGGTTCAGAGAGCTCATTGCTGTATGTGACCCGACCTTGTTGGTTTTCGTGCAGTTGGATAACCATGTTGAGGAACTTTGGGGGGCATCCGATGCGCTCTAGTATTTGCCAAAGCCCTTTCCTGCTCACGGTGTCGAAGGCTTTGGTGAGGTCAACAAAGGAGATGTAGAGTCCTTTGTTTTGTTCTCTGCACTTTTCTTGGAGCTGTCTGAGGGCAAAGACCATGTCAGTAGTTCCTCTGTTTGCGCGAAAGCCGCACTGATTCTGGGAGAATATTCTCGGTGACACTAGGTATTATTCTATTTAGGAGAATCCTAGCGAAGATTTTGCCTGCAATGGAGAGCAGCGTGATTCCCCTGTAGTTTGAGCAGTCTGATTTCTCGCCTTTGTTTTTGTACAGGGTGATGATGATGGCATCACGAAGGTCCTGAGGCAGTTTTCCTTGGTTCCAACAAAGCTCGAAAAACTCATGCAGTTTGACATGCAGAGTTTTGCCACCAGCCTTCCAGACCTCTGGGGGGGATTCCATCCATACCTGCTGCTTTGCCACTTTTCAGTTGTTCAATTGCCTTGTATGTCTCATCCCGGGTGAGGACCTCATCCAGCTCTAGCCTTAGGGGCTGTTGAGGGAGCTGGAGCAGGGCAGATTCTTGGACTGAGCAGTAACACAATTATACAACTTAGTACAAAAAACAATTTCAAACTCGAAACACAAGTCAGTATTCCCAATAAACATTGGTCAATTTCTTTTAAAGCACAAGCTAATGTATTTTTGTAAAATTAATTTATAAGCCATTAGAATTAAGACAGCAGTTTAATAACAGGTAAAGGAGCTTTAGGTAAAACTAGCATGGTTTCAGAGGAAAATAAAGAGTCCAGCAATGTAGAAAATCAATTATACTCAGAAAATCCTGGACCTGTAAAGAGATGAAGAACAAAGGATATAAACAATATGACCATCATAGTTCATTATACCATCAAAGGCAAGTGTTTTCATATGTTTCTAAGGGATAGGACACTACTGGATACAATTATGAAAATAAATATAAAGGCATACAGCTTATTTATTTATGCCCAGGCATCCTTTATCCCAAATTTTGACATTAGGTCTTTGAATTGTTATCCTGACTGCAAGCAAGAGAGAATAAATGTGTACATTTTTTTGAAAAAGACCATCAATAACACAGTAACCTTAAAAAAAATTCAATTTTACCAGATTATTTTCATTCCCATTTAATACTGATAATATGCAAAGTAGAAGAGGAAAGCAAGAATTCCCCCTCAGTGGCATAAAATTTGATGGAACAACAAACTTCAATTCTTACCACGAAAACTGACCTTATCATTAATCCAATCCATGACATCATCACACTCTCGCTGATACTGCACAAGTTTCTGAGTCTGCAGAAGTCGAATCCCCTTCTCTCTCATTTTCTCCAGCAGACGTGCCCATAGTTGATGAAGCTCCTCTAGTCGGGTCTTGAAAGACACAAGTTAGAATAGTCAAAGAAAATCAGCTTTATTTTGAAAATAGAATTGAAGTAAAGGCAAATGATGTGTTTTGAACTAATGCTGGATACAATCTGATGTTCTGCATAATACTGCAAATGCTTCATTGCTAACAATGAAAAATTACCTTTAAAAACCTATATTAAGTTTCATTAAGCATTCTTCAGAAAGGAAGCAAAAGAAAACATGGAAACCACCTCTGAAAGCTGTTTCTGCTGATAAAATGACAACAAAGGCTTCCTGCAACCACACTGTAGAATTCATTTTAGCACATATCCAAAGTGTCTGTTTTCTGTGCTGTCATATTTCTATGGTTCTAAATTATATTCTCAATTTTGTATTAAAATTATTTCATAGGAGTCACTCATATTACAAACTAAAGGTAATGGAACACAAAGCTTTGACAGTTATTTTAGTTGATATGCATTACCTTTTCCTTGGGTAGATAAGATGGTCAAAAGAACTTTTGGCACATTGGCTTTCATCAGTCAGACAACTGGTACAGAGTTGGGAGATAACTTTGCAGTGCACAAGACACTGCTGAGGCCCCACTTGGGAGGTTCAGGTTCAGTTTTGGTCACCGTGCTTCAGGAAAGAGTGCATAGATTTACGAGGATGTTGTCAGGATTTTAGGTGGGGGGGAAGAAATCAGAATTTGAGCTGGCTAGGGATACATATATAATAGAAAGATGTATATATACACACGCACAGTGATGAGTATACGAAACTAGCTGCCACAGGAGGTAGTTGAGAAAGGTTCTAATGCTACATTTAAAAAAAAACAAAATAGAAAGATACACAGATAGGATATGTTTAGGTGGATATGGCCAAATGCAGGGAGGTGGGTCTAGTGCGGGTGAGATATTTTATTTGGCAAAGACAAGTTGGGTCAAGGCCCCATATCCATTCTGCATGGCTATTTCAGAAAATTAAATGTCAAAAAAAAGCAGCTCAACTAAAACAAAAATGCTCAAAACAAGAGAGCAATTGGGCAACCCTGAAGCCATTGATCTCACTCTCACCAGTGGGAAACCAAAAATTTACAAGGAACGAATGGCAATGAAAACAGATCACAAAACTAGAATTACATTAATGACAATTTTGTCTCAAAGAAGAAATTTACTGCCAATTTATAGAACCCATTATTGGCCTCCCTTCTGAACACAAATGAAAATCCACTAGAATCATGACCAACTGCACCCTGAATCATTGTTTTGATGGGTAATATTCATCAAAATTAAATCAAAATATCTGACAGGTCTTGGCAGCCTCTATCCAAATATTCCATTTGCAAAGAAGATTGATTCAATCAGCACAAATGTTTTTTGCATCCTGTAACAAACTGTAAATAATCAAAATATTTCCCAACCATTGTTGTTCCTCAAGCAGCACACAAAAACAAAGATGCAAATATTATTATTCCTTCAAATGAATATTATCTTTTGGGTGCTTTTATATAGTTTATGGCTCAATTAAGTGATTTTCAATTTGCATCCATACAACATGCAGAATACAAATGGATTTGCAGTTACCAACTAAAACAAGCTATAAATGTAAATTTACACCATTTCAAACCAATGCCTTTTGATGTGTAAATTTACACATGCACTGTTGCCAAAAGGCCTCAATGAACTTCAAATGCAAGATAACATTCCTAATGCTTGCCTAATAATTGCCAAACTACCCCTACAATAAATTATATGTATTTTAATTTGAATAACATCCAACCAGTACAGATGGGTTTATGCCAAAAAGTGCTGGCCTCCTTTACTTCCTGCCAGAAGACATTCCATTGCTTGCTTTCCTGCCCTCAAGGTTGGTGGAAAGGCATTTAGCTAAATTACAATGCTTGAAGTGGGTAACGATATTGAAAATCCTGCAGTACCAGCACATTTCACTTTAGAACTAAGATTGAGTAGTCGTACAAGTCAACACAATTTTATTATGAACGTTACCAGCTGATTATGTGACATTGATGCTGAGTTGCGAAAGTCAATATTAATTTTTTTAATAAGATAGTCAATAAAAACAAAACAAATACATTTTCATCCCATAAAAGAAAATTCAAAATAGTAACACTGCACTACACAGCAAGAGCCACCTACTTCCACATGAGTACCAATCTGAACTGAGGTTACAACAGGTCGTTGTGTAGTCCGGTATGGCGTGAAGGACTAAAGATGAACAATGAAGGTTACATTTCTGATTAACAATTCAAAGAAATGTGAAACCATAAGAGAAAAGCTACTTACTCGAATAGTTTCTGTTGCAAAATGCTCATTTGTAATCATTCTGTTACCAAACTCATCAAGTTTGATTATGGCACCAGCATTTGCTTGTACTTCAGCCTCAAACGCCTGATGTTTCTGCAACTTACCCTGCAAAAACAAAAACACTGCAATATTCACAAGTCTTTCGATGATTAAAGTAAGCCTTACCTGACAATAATTCCATCAGGCAGGCAGTATTTTTGCCTATCAGGTCAATCTTCATTTATACAGGAGTTTTTAAAAAATTATATATGCATTATTTGTACACAATTTTATTGCTGCCCTCATTAGATATTGAAACATATGTATTTTGCAGAAGAACATATTTAGAAATAGCTCCCACTAGAATTTTTCATTAATTAGAGGAAGGCAAATAATAAAAACATAAACTTGAGTGCACAATGTCCTAATATTTGTTCCTATACATATACCATTGCCACTGAAATGGTAAAATCTCCTCTCTAGATGGGTTCAATGAAGTGGAGAAATCTGTGTGATTAGGAATATCCTACAGCTCTAAATTTTGTGGTTTTTATATTCTTGTGCTTTTTGGCTAATTAATAACAGGGTCATTTTTTCTTCATCCACAGTTTATTCCAACTGCCTTAAACTATCAGATATCCTTTGTCTTCTCTAAACCTTACCCTCATACTCTTTGCTACTTAAAATTAACTTTTTTTCTCTTACCTCGGTCAAACATCATCATTAATTTTTCCATGGATGCTCCTGCCCCACTGAATGTTTCCAACATTTTGCAATACTTTAGATTTCAATCATTTGTAATTTTTAAAAATTCTTCTCAACAGAATGCTCACAGTCGTCAGAGACTGTGCTACTTACGAGTCTGAAGACCTGCAACATGAGGCCTCAGAACAACGTGCTGGCAAGGCACCAGGTCTCTCAGCGTAAGCAATGTCCGGGTGAGTTGCTGGATGATAATGTCCTTGAACTATGGGCCCTGACTAGAAAATACCACTACAAAGCGGTCACAGCCCAGATGAGAGAGGAGGAACAAATCCAGGACACCCTCGTGGCAGGGATAAGGTTGAGGTATGTGAAGCAGCGACGGCTAGAGTTGGGGAAGAAAGACTTGACCAGCACCCTGGAGCCAGTGAAAGCACTCAATCAGGCCCAACTAGGAGCTGACGACCTCAAAGGCGAAAGCAACGCCTTTTCAGAGGACCAGGTCATTGGGGGCGCCGGCAGCCGTAACAGCCCCAGCACTGACTGCTGCGGTCACACGTGACTGGGGATGCTAGTTCTGTGGTTGGGCACAACACCCCCACGCCTGATGCCCCGTGTAGGACACCGTATGCTCAGGATGCGGTAAGCAAGGGCACTGGGTGAAAGTCTGCAGGGCTAAGGGGAAACCAAAGAGGGCAACTGCGTATGCAACCCCCGAATCTGCATTTGACCTGTGCCCTGAAGTGCCGCCCTCAGCCTCTCCATGCAGCTTGCCGCCAGCATCTTGCTATGCTTCGTGAAGTAAAGCATCGCAGGAAGCAAAGGCGGCCATCTTGCCATGCCTCAAGGTTGACACCACCTAGTCCTCCCTTGGATGAAGATGGAAGGCGGCCATCTTGCCGTTCCTTGTGGTCGACGCCATCTTCTCTGCCGAGCGGACCAAGAGGAGAATCGACATTGGCATAGGGAGCAATGGGGTTTCCGGAATACTGGCATTGGTCGTCCTGGATCAGGCAATACCTCACCAATTGAATAACTTGACAATGGAGGTGAGGGTAAACAGAGACTTGACTGATTGTTTGGTAGACATTGACTCCACTGAGAGCTTTATAAACTCTGCGACTGCTCTTCAGTAAAACTTAAAAGTGTACCCAATGAACTATCGTATTTTCCTAGCTTCGCACTTGTACTCTGCAATAATCCAGGGGTATTGTATTATACATATAAATGTAAAATAAGAGGAGGGGTGGAATTTTGTACATTCCGATTGTATGCACTGAAGGATTTGTGTGCTTCTGTGTTGCTGGGCTTGAACTTCCTGTGTCACCTTAAAAGTGAAACATGGAGTACTCTGGCCCACTTCCTCCAATCATGGTACGGAACAGAAGTTCCCAAAAGCTGTCTCTCCACCCAAAATATTGATTCTACCCCACCCCACCCCCTATTTCCAAACCTGACTCCCGATTGCAAACCAATAGCCACAAAGAGCAGGCGATACAGTACTGGAGATTGGAAATTTATAAGAGCCAAGACACAGTGGCTGTTCAAAGAAAATATCATTGAGCCTAGCAACAGCCCATTGAGAGCCCAGGTGGTATTTGTGAAAGAAAAGTCAGGCTAGTGATTGACTACAGGCAAACAATTAATCATTTCATACTTCTGGATGCATACCCCCCTCCCTCAAATTTCAGACACTGTAAACAAAATTGCACAGTATTGGGTTTATTCGACCATTGACCTGAAAGCTACATACCATCAGTTACGGATCCGTTCCGAGGACCACCCCAACACAGCATTTGAGGCAGATTGATGGATTTATCAGTTCCGGAGGGTCCCTTTTGGTATCCTTAATGGGGTCTTGGTCTTCCAGAGATGGAAAATTGGTCAATGAATACGGGTTGAAGGCCACCTTCCCTTATCTCAACTTCACTTTTTGTGGACGCTATCTGGAAGACCACAACGCCAATCTCCAGAAGTATCTTCACATAGCCAAGGCCCTGAATCTCACGTACAACTCCAGTAAGTGCGTGTTCCGGACTAAACGTCTAGCGATTCTGGGCTAATGTGGTGAAGAATGGCGTCATTGGCCCTGACCCCAATTGAATGCACCCCTGTTAGGCCTCCCGATTCTGCGACCCTGAAAACCTTAAGGAGCTGCCTGGGCTTCCTTTCTTACTACACCCAGTGGGTCCCTCACTATGTGGATAACATCCGCCCCCTCTTAAAATCCACCTCTTTCCTATTATCGGCCGAAGCCCAGGTGGCTTTCGACTATGTTTCGAGCTACATCACAAAGGCTACCATGCCTGCGGTGGACAAGAATGCACCTTTCCAGGTGAAAGGTGAGGTCTGACGTAGCTCTGGCCGCTACCTTTGACCAGGCAAACAGGTCAGTTGCCTTTTTCTCCCACACCCTACAAGGCCACAAGCTTCGGAATCCATCTGTGGTGAAAGAGGCTCAAGCCAATGTAGAGGCCATCAGACACTGGAGGCATTTCCTGTCTGGCAGAAAATTTACATTGCTCACCAATCAGCGATCAGTGGCATTCATGTCTAATGATGCAAAAGGGGGTAAAATAAAGAATGACAGGATTGCTAGGTTCTCAATGAACCTCCAGATGCCCTGCCCAGAGGAAGTTGTGCCTCTACTCACACTGGCCAGTTATGGTCATTGCACAATGAGCTTTGCCACCCAGTTATCATCCGCATGGCTCATTTCGTCAAGTCACACAACCTGCCCTACACCATTGAGGATACCAGGGAAAAGACCAGGTTCTGCCAGATTTGCGCGGAGTGCAAACCATATTCCTACCGCCCCGACAAAGCGCACCTGATAAAGGCATCCCGCCCCTTTGAACAACTCAGTGTTGATTTCAAGGGTACCCTCCCTTCCACCAACAGAAATGTGTACTTTCTCAATGTCATCGACGAGTTCTCAATTTTTCAGTTCGCCAAGCCCTGCCCAGACATGACCACCACCAGTTGTCAGGGACTTGCACTTTATTTTCACCCTGTTCAGGTATCCCAGTTATATCCAAAGCGACTGGGAGTCATCATTTATGAGCCTAAGAGGCATTGTCTCAAGCAGAACGACTAGCTCCAATCCCCGGGGGAACGGAAAAGTTGAAAAAGAAAACACGACTGTATGGAAGGCTGTGAAATTGGATCTCTGATCCAAAGGCCTTCCAGACTCGTGCTGGCAAGAAGTCCTACCCACGGCACTCCACTCCACAAGGTCGCTCCTCTGCACTGCAATCAAGACAACACCTCACGAGCTTATGTTCATGTCCAGGACTACTCTCCCAGCTTGGCTAATGGCACTGGGGCTAATCCTGCTGAGAAAGCATGTGAGGAGGAGCAATACAGACCCCATAATCTGGTGCACCTGGTGCATGCCAACCCAACGTATGCCTATGTGGCATATCCTGATGGCAGAGAGGACACCATCTCAATCAGAGACCTGGCACCCACTGGAACTGAGGATCCGATGGCTCAAAAGAGCCAGGAACTACCAAGAACCCTGCCCAGGGTTCCGGATGACATTGGTTGGGAAGTGGTCCAATCCTCTCCGCAACCAGAGCCAGAGCCAGAGCCCTCGAGACCCAGTAACCCTGTACTACTGCTGGTTCAGGAAGCCCAAAGTCCTCCAGTACAGAGGCACTCAACCAAAATAACTAGACACCCTGACAAACTTAACTTGTAAATATGTGTGAACTATTTGCTTTTTTTTTAAATATATGGTCTCTGATTTTAACTCACACACTCTATTCTGAAGGAAGGGGTGAATGCAATGAATTGGAATTCATTGTCTATGTATTGTCCTGACGGCTGGGTCCTCCCTTGGCTCCACCCTCACCTACCCCAATATAAACCCTGGCTTTCCTGCCTTACTTCAGATTCACCTGAGGACTATTGTGTCTACCAGCCATTGATTGTAAGCTATTAAAATGCGTGTGTGTACTCCTCACTTGTCTTGGAGTGCAAGCAGTCGCATTACAAATACATTTAATAGTTTATGCACAACTTTCATGTACATTAAAAACCATATTAATCTAAGGAATCAAAACAGCTAATTTTTCCAGTAATTTCATTGTGAAGTAGAGGTGCATAATCCTTTATTCAGATATCTAAAATCCAGAAAGCTCCAAAATCCGGTAAATGGGGTGGGCGAGAGAGACCGGCAGCGCGACTCGTGCAGGCGTCCGGCAGTGTGAGTCGGGCGGGCGAGTTGGGGGGGTGGGAGAAGACCAGCAGCGCGAGTCGGGCGGGCGAGTTGGGGGGGAAATAGACCAGCAGCATGACTGGAAAGGGGTGGGGGTGGATACGGCTTAAATCTGGCTTTCCAAAATCCAAAATTCGGAACACACTGTCCCCCAAGGGTTCCAGATAAAGGATTGTGTACCTGTACCTCAAATTCATACAGCAAAATTAATTGACACAAGAATGAAATAAAAGATGCAAAATTTAGTTTTGAAATATGCACCTGCAGGTTGCTAGGATCCTTGTAACTTTCATCAGATGCAATTTGCAGTTTTTCCTGAATCCATTTCTCCAATTCATCTGCATCACGGCGAAAACATTGAAAACTTAAAGAATCTTCAAGCTTCTGTCTTCTCAAAAGAGAAAGTTCCTTGAACCGCCGGTACCTGACAAAATATAGAGCTACCTGATTTTTCCATCAACCAAATAACAGCCAACTGCTATACCTCGGAGTTCCCAAGCAAAACTAATAAAATTGAGAAATTCAGTGCAAAATGAATCTAAACATTGAAACCTAAAAAAAAGGCACACCAAGAACTACTTTTAGTAATGAATATCCCACGCCTCTAAACACTTAAAAGTCTCTGACATGATCCTCAATTCTTCAAAATTCTTAGTGGCTGCATAAAACAGGTGCAAAGCCTCTTAAATAAATATGGAACTTAGTAAAAATGCAGCTTTTAAAAATAGTTCAGCCGTCGCTCATCTCAGACCTTCTGGCTACGTTTAACACTTTGATAACTATTTCAGGCCTGTGAACATGTTTAAAAAGGAAATTTACATGTCAATTTATTCTGTACTGGCAACATGACCTTGGGTAAAATTCTAACTACTCACTATACCCTTCTCTGGGAATTTAATTTCACACATCAATATCCCTCATATGTAAAAGTCAATGGCCCCAAAATTTCCCATATCACTGATCCCAAACCCAGTCTCATATGAAGTTAATGAAAGCAAAGGAATGAAAATTCACTAGCAGACATCCCACAAATTATTGTAGGTAATTATGGCAGAGTTGCCTCTACAAAACCTTAAACCTCAATCTCATGCAGAGATGATAAATGCCTATGTTGGGTAAATGTACAGTTCAATCCACATCTCAAAACAAACTTCATAATACAAATAAAACTCATACCTGTCTAGCACCTGCTGACGTCTTTCTTGGATGTCATCTGCCGAATCGAGAATTTTTACACCAGTGGAATCCATTTTCTGTCATAGAGATAAAAGCATCACAAATTGATTTTAAAAACTAGTTTCTTTATAAATATAATTAAACAGAATAAACTTCAATCTATCTCAACTATTTAACTAAATCCATATACCATCCATATAATAAAAGCTTTTTTTCTTGTAACATTAACTTTGCATGCACCCTCAAATTGCAATAAATTATTGAATATGGAACTTATGATGAGTAACTTTAGGTCTTAACATTGCTATGAATCCTCGTAGACAACCACTGAGGGATACCAAAATCTTTTCAGTATCACTTTTGTAATATTGAAAACTCAATTGATAGATCATGTGTGTAAGTCAGGATCGTCAAAATCTACACTCATGGCCTCACATGACTGAGAGCTACAGAACTTAAAGATAAACAGTTAGTCCTTGCTGAAGAAGCACTTAAAATAGGTTCTCAATCAAGAGAGCCATTGATGGAAGAGTCCATGACTTCATCCTACAGAACACAATTTATCACAATCTTAGCACTACTACATCAGAGGATGAAAAAGCCATCCATCAGCTGAAAAATACCCAAGCTACTAAGCAAACAAAATCCCTACTGAAGTGCCACAGCTTGACATAGATGCAGTTGTAGTCATACAACAGAAACTTTGACCAACGTCTATCTCCACCATCCAGTACTTACTTATCCGTCAACTAATGCCATTTATCAGAACTTGTTTGAGCAGCCTTCTATATCTTGCCAATTCAAGTGCTAATCCAAATTCTTTTGGATATTTTTAAACTGAAAAATACCCAAGCTACTAAGCAAACAAAATCCCTACTGAAGTGCCACAGCTTGACATAGATGCAGTTGTAGTCATACAACAGAAACTTTGACCAACGTCTATCTCCACCATCCAGTACTTACTTATCCGTCAACTAATGCCATTTATCAGAACTTGTTTGAGCAGCCTTCTATATCTTGCCAATTCAAGTGCTAATCCAAATTCTTTTGGATATTTTTAAAATAGTACTGGTAAATGCCTCCATTACTTTGTTGTAGTCGATGACTGTCATTCAGGCATAAATTCATGATCTCATCTGAAAGGAAGAAAGCATACCAGGAAACTTCGGACAGTAAAATTGTAACCATCTTCAATTATTCAGTAATTAAAGAGATCTCCTTGCTTCAGGATCTTCTTCATCCATCAATCTATTCCCAGGAATTGAGGATCCCCTCCCAGAGTCACAAAGTGGATCATTACCGCACAAAACATCCAAGTGTAGAGACTAGCACCAACCACTATATGGCCACTTTCAACAAGCCATCAACTCCATTATGAAAAATGAAGACATTTTGCTGTCCTCGGAAATTATTACTTTACATCAAAGATGTAATATTTTGCAAGTCTTGGTCCAACAGAAGCAACACATATTCAATTCTGGTGTTAAACAGGATCAACCAAGACAGTATTTCAGCTTCAAACTTACCCCGAAATCTGCCTTGCTGCAAAAAAAAAAGGAAATTCTGGGCCATTTCACAGTGACAGAGGAAAAGACTGAATATGTGTTAAAAACTTCCTTGGAAAAACTGCAACCACTCCCAACCCACTGAGAAAAAGCCCTATTACTCTCTATTAAGTACATTCTTTACTTGTCACAGCCTTTATCTCAAGATCCTAGAAAAGCTCTCTAATTATTGAGAATGTAAATAAAATAGAACATCTTAAAATTGCTTCTCTTCTGCCCTACAACTTTTTACAGTATTTTTATAACTATGAATTTGTACAACAAAACCTGCTCCACAATCTCTCAATCTTTGGCTTGGCTTCGTGGACGAAGATTTATGGAGGGGGTAAAAAGTCCACGTCAGCTGCAGGCTCGTTTGTGGCTGACAAGTCCGATGCGGGACAGGCAGACACGATTGCAGCGGTTGCAGGGGAAAATTGGTTGGTTGGGGTTGGGTGTTGGGTTTTTCCTCCTTTGCCTTTTGTCAGTGAGGTAGGCTCTGCGGTCTTCTTCAAAGGAGGTTGCTGCCCGCCAAACTGTGAGGCGCCAAGATGCACGGTTTGAGGCGATATCAGCCCACTGGCGGTGGTCAATGTGGCAGGCACCAAGAGATTTCTTTAGGCAGTCCTTGTACCTTTTCTTTGGTGCACCTCTGTCACGGTGGCCAGTGGAGAGCTCGCCATATAACACGATCTTGGGAAGGCGATGGTCCTCCATTCTGGAGACGTGACCCATCCAGCGCAGCTGGATCTTCAGCAGCGTGGACTCGATGCTGTCGACCTCTGCCATCTCGAGTACTTCGACGTTAGGGATGTAAGCGCTCCAATGGATGTTGAGGATGGAGCGGAGACAACGCTGGTGGAAGCGTTCTAGGAGCCGTAGGTGGTGCCGGTAGAGGACCCATGATTCGGAGCCGAACAGGAGCGTGGGTATGACAACGGCTCTGTATACGCTTATCTTTGTGAGGTTTTTCAGTTGGTTGTTTTTCCAGACTCTTTTGTGTAGTCTTCCAAAGGCGCTATTTGCCTTGGCGAGTCTGTTGTCTATCTCATTGTCGATCCTTGCATCTGATGAAATGGTGCAGCCGAGATAGGTAAACTGGTTGACCGTTTTGAGTTTTGTGTGCCCGATGGAGATGTGGGGGGGCTGGTAATCATGGTGGGGAGCCTGCTGATGGAGGACCTCAGTTTTCTTCAGGCTGACTTCCAGGCCAAACATTTTGGCAGTTTCCGCAAAGCAGGACGTCAAGCGCTGAAGAGCTGGCTCTGAATGGGCAACTAAAGCGGCATCGTCTGCAAAGAGTAGTTCACGGACAAGTTTCTCTTGTGTCTTGGTGTGAGCTTGCAGGCGCCTCAGATTGAAGAGACTGCCATCCGTGCGGTACCGGATGTAAACAGCGTCTTCATTGTTGGGGTCTTTCATGGCTTGGTTCAGCATCATGCTGAAGAAGATTGAAAAGAGGGTTGGTGCCAGAACACAGCCTTGCTTCACGCCATTGTTAATGGAGAAGGGTTCAGAGAGCTCATTGCTGTATCTGACCCGACCTTGTTGGTTTTCGTGCAGTTGGATAATCATGTTGAGGAACTTTGGGGGACATCCGATGCGCTCTAGTATTCGCCAAAGCCCTTTCCTGCTCACGGTGTCGAAGGCTTTGGTGAGGTCAACAAAGGTGATGTAGAGTCCTTTGTTTTGTTCTCTGCATTTTTCTTGGAGCTGTCTGAGGGCAAAGACCATGTCAGTAGTTCCTCTGTTTGCGCGAAAGCCGCACTGTGATTCTGGGAGAATATTCTCGGCGACACTAGGTATTATTCTATTTAGTAGAATCCTAGCGAAGATTTTGCCTGCAATGGAGAGCAACGTGATTCCCCTGTAGTTTGAGCAGTCTGATTTCTCGCCTTTGTTTTTGTACAGGGTGATGATGGTGGCATCACGAAGATCCTGAGGCAGTTTACCTTGGTCCCAACAAAGCTTGAAAAACTCATGCAGTTTGGCATGCAGAGTTTTGCCGCCAGCCTTCCAGACTTCTGGAATGCCATCACTAAAATTATTATTCCTCTTCACTCGGGTCTCTCTGCAAGGTAAAGCTCCATTCCCCTAAGTTGAAAGGGTGTATACTTTTATAGATATAGTTAAGAACTGGTTTACCAGGGGTGTGGTCATACAAAGGATCTAAACAGATGTGTCTTAGATGAGCTCTCTGTGAAGAATATGAGAAAGATGGCTTAAAAAGTTTAACATTAAGAATCTCCCCGCCCCCCCCCCCCCCCCACCCACTGTGAATGAAAATAAAATGAACACCAAGAAGCCAAGACAGCAAAAAACAAAATCGGAGGAAATACCAACTCAGCCAGGACGCCAAGTGAAAGCCCGAAAGGGAGTGGCACAAGAGCAGCCTTGGGACTGGCTGAACCCAGCAGTGCTGGAGGGGGTGGTCGGTCGGTGCAAGACCTGAATATAATCCTGAATGAGGGAAACTTGATGTGTTCATTTCACGGGCATTGAAACTGAAATGAGAGATATGTCCAGAAAAGATGATGAACTTAAAGAGGCAATTGATGATTTAATGCAATGAATGGGTCAAGTGGAAGTTGACTTGATCAAAACGCAAGAAAATCTGAAAGCTTTAGATGAGAATGCGAAGAAATGGGACTTGGATAAATAAGCTATGCTGGACAAAATTGACCACATGGAGAATTTTAGCAGATGTCATAATGTTTAGATTATTGTTTGAAGAAAGGGACTGAAGGGTGAGAACCGATGAAGTTCATTGAAACTTGGAAACCACGAGTGTTGGGAGAAAATAAATTCAATGGAAATCTACAAATAGAAAGAGCTCATCAGACTCCAGTCGTAGCCTCCAATCCAGCTGGGAGATTTGTGATGATGCATTGTCAAATATACTCCGAATCATGGGCACATGAATATATACGTCCAGAATTTTGATGACAAACAATTTATACAAGATATATTTCTGAAAGTAACAGAGGAGTGTAGGAATGTCTTGATTGGAGGGGATTTCAATTTTTGTCTGGATCCGATCATGGACAAGTCAGCAAAGAAAGTAATAAGGGTCAAGGTGACTAAGTCTACCCTGGTCTTGATGAAAAAGCTGAATTTAATAATGTCTGGAGAAGACAGAATCTGAGAGAGGGATTATTCCATTCACTCAAGACAACACGATTCCTTCACCAGAATTGATTTATTTTTGGCATTAGCCCAATTGGAGGGTAGGATAGGGGAGACTGAAAACATGGCTCAACTACTGTCTGACCATTCGCCCTCGACTCTGCCCATTATAATGCCAGATAAGCAGGCTATGGCACATAGATGGGGTCTTAACTTGTTGCTGTTGGGAAAACTGGAATTTTGTAGCTTCATTAGAGCTCAGGTGGAATTGTCCTGTGAGAGAAACTGTCATTCTACTGATAACAACTTCTTAATATAGGATATACTGAAGACTTCTTTAATCGGCAAGATAATTGGATATACCAAAGGTATCAAAAAAGGAGCATATCAAAGAGATTAACAACTTGGAACAGGCAATAGCCCAATTGGAAAAAGATTACCAAAGATCAGCTCCGGAAAAAAAACCAGGAATTTAATGAACAAAAATTCAAATACAATGCAAACATATAAGATAGAAAAGTTGATCTTAAATTCTAGATAATAGTATTACTAGCTAGGGGAAATTGCACATCGAGTCTGGTCTTGGCAGCTAAGGGCAGAAGAGGCCTCTAGAACAATCAATCTGATCCAAATGGGGGAAGGCAAGATTTCACATAAACCAAAGGAAATAAACAAAACATTTAGAAAGTTCTATAAAGTGCTGTATAAATCAGAGTCGGGGGGCGCCGCTAAAATAGATGAATTATTGCTTACATTGGAACTACCAAATCTCTAAAGAGATTGAAAGAACTCAGTTCTCTGCAGCCTGGTAAATCACCAGGGGAGGATGGTTTCCCTGCTAAATTTTATGAAGACTTCAAAGATCTCTTAACGCCCCTTCTTATGAAGGTGGAGACGCATACCCTCCCAGAGTCTTTCTCAACAGCAATCATCACTAAAATTATTACAAATGGGAAAATATCTCCGTGATTCCAGTAGGGAGGGCTCTCCATTGTCCCCAGACCTGTTCATACTGGCCATTGAGCTGCAGGCAAAAGTCATTTGATGGGATTCAGAAATCAAAGGTTTCAAAGTGGGCCAGAAGGAGCACATAAATCAATCTATTTGTTGATGTGTTAGCATATTTGACGGATCCTGTGTGGATATTGGCCAATCTGAGGACCACACTGGAGGATTATGGGAAGATCTCTGGGTACAAGATAAATCTGGACAAGAGTGAAATTGTGCTTATGACAAAGGGGGAATTATAGACAATACCAAAAGAGAAGTCAATTCAAATGGCCACAAGAAAGCATTAAATATCTGGAGATAAAAATAGACAAGTATTTACACAACTCATTACTCTCTTTGCTCGAAAAGATTAAGGAGAACCTCGGTAGATAGAGAACTTTGCCCATAACTTTGGTGGGCAGAGTTAACTGTGTTAAAGTGAAAGTGATGCCAAGACTACAATATTTATTTCAGTCGTTACCCAATGTGTTGTCCCAGGGCTTCTTTAAGATTCTCAACAGATGTGTCGGAAATTTCCTGTGGAACGCAGAAGTGCCTAGAATCTCCATGGAAAAGTTGACTTGGGATTACAAACTGGGGGGGGGTGGGGGGGGGGGTTTAAAAATAACAGATTTCAGAAAAATATTACTGGGCAGCCCAGGCAAGGTTTATCACCTCACTCTTTGTGGGAGGCCCCCCCCCCCTCGATTCCTGGACACAAATTGGACTACATGTGCTAGGTGAAAAGAAATTAGGGGAGTTTATACATAAATGGGACACTAATTTCAAAGAAAATGGATAACCCCAAACTAAAACATGTACTTCACACATGGCAAAGAATAAATCAATTGTACAAATTAATGGAAGGTGGGGATATCTCCCAAAATGCCTTTGATCCTAATTCATAATACCTTTTTTAATTTGTTTTCATTATGTTTTTTTTCCACTTGATATATTTGTAACACATCATATTTCAATTTTTTTCTGTCAATTGTCTTTTTTTCCCCCATATCTTCTCCTTTCATTAAAACTTTCTCTAATTATATGTTTTTCCAATTGCTCTATTTCTTGTGAAGGTTCTTTTTTAATTTTGATTGCATAATTTATTATTTGTCCTTAAATGAAGGCTTTCATTGTATCCTATAATATAAATTTATCCCATACATATTGCATTCATATCACAATATTCTATAATGTTCCATAAATTCCTCAAAATCTTGTCTTTTTAGCAGCATGGGATTAAGTCTCCATCTATATCCTTTAGTTGGAGTATACTCCAGAGCAATTATTAGCCACAAGGGTGAATGATCTGATAACAGTCTTGCTTTATATTCAACATTGTACTTCGGCCCAAACAAACTGCCAAAATGTTTGGCCTGGAAGTCAGCCTGAAGAAAACTGAGGTCCTCCATCAGCCAGCTCCCCACCATGACTACCAGCCCCCCCACATCTCCATCGGGCACACAAAACTCAAAACGGTCAACCAGTTTACCTATCTCGGCTGCACCATTTCATCAGATGCAAGGATCGACAATGAGATAGACAACAGACTCGCCAAGGCAAATAGCGCCTTTGGAAGACTACACAAAAGAGTCTGGAAAAACAACCAACTGAAAAACCTCACAAAGATAAGCGTATACAGAGCCGTTGTCATACCCACGCTCCTGTTCGGCTCCGAATCATGGGTCCTCTACCGGCACCACCTACGGCTCCTAGAACGCTTCCACCAGCGTTGTCTCCGCTCCATCCTCAACATCCATTGGAGCGCTTACACCCCTAACGTCGAAGTACTCGAGATGGCAGAGGTCGACAGCATCGAGTCCACGCTGCTGAAGATCCAGCTGCGCTGGATGGGTCACGTCTCCAGTATGGAGGACCATCGCCTTCCCAAGATCGTGTTATATGGCGAGCTCTCCACTGGCCACCGTGACAGAGGTGCACCAAAGAAAAGGTACAAGGACTGCCTAAAGAAATCTCTTGGTGCCTGCCACATTGACCACCGCCAGTGGGCTGATAACGCCTCAAACCGTGCATCTTGGCGCCTCACAGTTTGGCGGGCAGCAACCTCCTTTGAAGAAGACCGCAGAGCCCACCTCACTGACAAAAGGCAAAGGAGGAAAAACCCAACACCCAACCCCAACCAACAAATTTTCCCTTGCAACCGCTGCAATCGTGTCTGCCTGTCCCGCATCGGACTTGTCAGCCACAAACGAGCCTGCAGCTGACGTGGACTTTTTACCCCCCCCCATAAATCTTCGTCCGCGAAGCCAAGCCAAAGAAGTACTTCGGCAGACAGTAAAAACCTTAATCCTGGAGTAAGTCTTATTCCTGTTCGAGTAATATGAATAATCTCTATCTTTTGGGTGTTGTTTCCTCCATATGTCTATTATTTTTATATCCTTCATTGAACTTAAATGTAAATTTAGCTGCTTTATTTTTTTTGGTAATTTTCCCAGTTTTATCTAATAACAGATCAAAGCTGAAATTAAAATCTCCACCCAGTAAGATATGCCCTTGTATATCCGTGAATTGTAAAAAAAATTGTCTTGCATAAATTCCTGATAGTCTTCGTTATGTGCATATACATTGAATAAGTTCCAGAATTCTAAGTAAATCTGGCATACTGTCATAACATATCTACCAGCCGGGTATGTAATTACTTTTTCTATTTTAATAGGCAAATTTTTATTAATTAAAATAGCTACCTCGCCCAGCCTTTAAGTTATAAGATTACGCTAACACATGACCTACCCAGTCTCTCTTCAATTTAAGATGTTCTACTTCTGTTAAATATATTTCCTGTACAAATGCTATATCAATTTTTCTCATTTTTAGTGATGTCAATAATCTTTTTCTCTCAATTTGGTTATGTATTCCATTAATATTAATGGTCATAAATTTCAATGTATTCATTCTGTTAGCCCATTCCTAAATGCCACCCTCTCAGATCCTCCAATCCTCTTCCTCTCCAACCACACTCTTGAACATTAATATATTTTTCTATACGTGATGACACAAGCACCTTGAAAACAATTAATAACCATAAGACGACTAAGAAACTGAACAAACAAAAAGGTAGAGAAAACCCCCCTATTTGAGTTGTCCTTGCTGACCTGCAGGACAACCACAACACCCTTATCTTTGCGGGCTATGGTATAAACCACAATTGTCAACTGATTTTGCAGCATACTGTCCCTCCCCAACCCCAGCCCTCCTCCAGAGAATTTACATCATATTTTTCTAAAGACTTAAACAAAGCTTTCATGTTATCCAACTATTAATCAAACTATTAACCTCCAAACATATTTACATATATATTATCTTTAACTGTCTCTGAGTTCTGTTGATTACTCTTTTCCCTGTGGAATATTTGTCAGTCCTTCTACGAAACAATGGGTCATCAAACAGTCTATTTTGTCCAACTGGGATAAATATTTTTAACACTGCCGGGTGTCGCAAGACAAAATTGTAACCATAATGTGTCTTTTATTGGGTTAAATCCACGCGCTCTTTAAAAGTTCAAAGCTTATGTCCAGATAGAAAAATATTTTGTTCCCATTATGTTCCAGTGGACCCTTAATTTCTTTTGTTCTTCTGGCTGCCCACTCCAATATTTTTTTCCCTTGTCAAATATCTTAATAACTTAACCAGAATGGAGCGTGGCTTTTGCTGTGACTGGGGTTTCGGTGCCAAAGCTCTGTGGGCTCTTTCAATTTCCATCTCTACCTTCAGTCTCTAGAATTTGCAGTATCTATTGTTTTAGAAATCCTTTTATATCCATACCTTCCACACCTTCTTTCAGGCCCATTATTTTTATATTAATACATCTACTAAAGTTTTTAAGAATATCAATTTTCTGGGCCAATAAATCCTGTGACCTCATGACCTCTTTATTCCTTGCTTCTGCTTTTTCCTTCAAATGTCATTTCCATACCTTTCACTCTCTTCTACTTCTTCACATTGTTTTTTTCACATCCATTATTACATTTTCCATTTGTTGAATTTTTGTATCTGCTTCTAATACACATTCTCTATTGACTTTAATCCCAGACATCAAAGTTTCCATCAACACTTTCATCTGCTCATCAAAGTACTTTATGTCTACCATTTGTTTTGGCTTTTATCTTCAATTTTCTTCTGTATCCTTCTTATCTCTCCCAAATCTTCTGTTCTTCATCCATGTCTTCACTTGCTGTAGTCTGCTTCCAGGGCCGTTTCTCCTGCACTGCTCTTTATTGGGCTGCGTCTGCTCTCCTCAGTGTCTTGCTTGGAATGTGTTCCACCCATGTGCGTTGGCATTTCTCATTCCATCTCCGTCAGCCATCGCTGGAGCACACCCTATGGCGCTTCTCCCAGTCGCTGCTCACCTGCCGGTCTTGTAGCTTGGGATGCCTTGCCCAGGAGAGCTCCCAGTTCCGGAGTGCAGGTAAGGCCTTCCCTTTTGTTTTCTGCCAATTTCTTTGGCTCTTCTTTACTATTCAACGCGACTCTTTCTTTCCCTTCAATGTTTAACTGTTGATTCTTCTACTTTTTAAACTTATTTTCCCCCCCCACTTTTTTTTAAACTATTCTCTGGAGTGGGCTGGTTTCACGGGACCAGCCGCTACTCCGTCACGTGACCACCTCAACAAGAGAGACATTATTGAAGTTAAAACAAAAAATTATGAGACATTTATAGGGTGGACAGTCAGAATCTTTTCCCCAGGATGAAAGCATCACACACCAGGCTTCAAGATAGACACTGTACAGTTCTAATTAGAAACCCTTGCTTGGTAAGACCTCATCTTGAGTATCATATACAGTAATGTTCTTCCCAACAAAGGATATACTTGCCACACAAGGAGAGCAACAAAGATTCATTGGACTGGCCCAAGAATGGCACACTTAATAGATTACCAATATTATTAAAATAAGCTATAAAAATTAACAGGCCATCATTATTTCAAGGTATTTAATTCCAATTTTCCAGTTGCAGAAGCTCCGGCAGTGGTGCTGCAGATGAGAACCCACAGAGAGCAGAGGCACAGCGTACCTCTGCAGGATTCTATTGCCCAGTTCAACTACCAAAGTCTTGGGCCCAACTCTACAGAGGCTTTAGTTGGCCTGTAAAAGGAGGCGATGGTGGTTTATTTTAAAATCCTGCAACCACAGGGTCTGGGCCCAAGATGGGGACACCTGTGTTCAGCAGCACCCTCAAGGGGTTACAGACTCCAGGGAAGCAGAGGGGACAACCCTATGGGACAGTGACCATGGCGGCAAACCAGTGAGGGGCTCTATGACTGAAGAACACACAAGCAATGGGCTGTTGGTAACTCAAGGCAAGGAACCTACACAAGCTGTGGGCTGCTGGCAATTGACTCAAGACTGGGGTACCAAGTATTGGAACTGGGATGCGAGAGGGTGCCAAGAGCACTGAAGGCTTCCTGATCACGTAGAGGTTTGAATCTGGAGCACTGATTGCTTGTGGTTTAGACTGAAATCTGTGTGGCTGCAGAGGTTGTGGGCGCGTTGGAGGCGAATCTAAAGACACTGAAGGGATTCTCTTTGGCTTCCCTTTCTCTGACGATAAGGGATACCTTCTGATGGTGAATCTTTATGTGCCTCATAGCAGACTAAAGGCAATTTTGTGTAATATTACATCTTTTATTATACGACAAGAATCTTGAATCCAATCGACAAACATTATTATTCAGGGGATAATACATTTACATTTTTTTCCTTTGGTTTCAAAAAACATTTAAAAACAGATATACAACATTCTATCACAACAAACATTAGCAGTTGTAAGCCATTCTGCAGCCTCCACCCTGCAGAATACAGAGAACAAGAGAGACACACTTTGGATTACACACTCAGCATTCCAGCACTTTTTAAATTTCATGACTATGCCAAAAGAGTCTACTCCTTTTGTTATTCCTAATCTTCCAAATGTATCCAGCCAGTCAGAATCATTTAAACTTGAAGTTAAAACAAAAAATTATGAGACATTTATAGGGTGGACAGTCAGAATCTTTTCCCCAGGATGAAAGCATTTGACTAAAGATTGTATTGTGGTGTCAAAATGATTCTTTTCAAAATAATTCCCACAGACTTGATTCATAACAACCTAGTCTAATTTAATCATAATATGTAAAATTTGGGAATCTATAGAAAATGGCCCTTTGGCAATTGTCCACTGCAAACAAAAAAAAGTGGTCTTCGAGAGGCTTAAGCGATTAAATGAAAAACTGCAAATTCAATAGGTTTCCATAGAGGGGGATTTGTTGTTAAGATTTCTCATCTTAGAAAATATTCTTGCTGAACTTGATCAGATATTCAATTATTTATCAGTTATTCCAGAATGATATTAGAGACTATGTTATTTGCATTATTTTGTTTGCTATATTAGATCAGTTTCCCTGCATCACAATTATACAACTCCAAAACAACTGCAGTTTATTACATGAATTCCAAAAATTGGCACTTTTTTCAGCAGATGACATCTGCTCATCAAAGATAGACTTTGGCAAAAAACATGACCAGACTCGACCCTCACTCAATTCCCGTGTATCCCGTCAATAATTTGCGGTTTCATCACCTAATCAGTGGCCCTTCGTGGCGCGCAATGTCACCACTTAATGTGACTATCACTTTAAGAGCAACCGTAGCGCCCGCGCATGGAGACGCAGACCAGCCCACAAAATAGCCAACGAACACAGCGACTTGCTGGAGGACACCAGCCATCGTCCCAGGTCACCTCCCACATGGTAGGAAGCTAGGCCGGCGCTCTGATGATGCAGGGCCCATATAAGTGCAATTGGCAGAGCAATAAACCAGTCTCAATTCCAAGGCTCTGGTCTGTATGTCGTTCTTCTCCACGTCAAGTAGCACGAATGCTATTCAACTCCCTGTCAGGTGCTGTCACTGATTAGCATGATCATTACTTTATAAGAGTCCCTCCCCTCCCTGTTGAGCTTCATTGCTACCAGCCCTTCCAGTCAATACGAAAAGTCGGAAGCCTCTGTGAAGCCTATGAACGTGGCACAGAACTGCAGAGTAATGTGCGTTTACAGCATTTGCACTGTTTGAGAAGTCTGCGATTTCTGAGCCAGTTTTATTTTGAAGTTTTAATTTAAAATAAAAAGCATGCGAGTGATACTATGGTCTTTATTTATCTAAATTCATTTCACACCCCGCACCCCCTGTTTCGTGCAATTTTAAAACATCGCATTTGCTTAAAGGGACCACCATTTTAAAAGGATTCCTTAATCCAGAAGATTCTGAGCAACAGCAGGTGTCCAGTCCCAATGATTCCAGATAAAAAGTTAAGCACTTGTATTATTGAAATGTGAGACTCAAGTGTAACAGCTAGCATTTTTGCTGAACAGCTGATGCAATCTAACTGTATTTCTGGGCTTTCTTGTTCATAGACAAAAGAAACTTCTGAATATTTGATTTACGAATTTAACAGAAATGTTCCAGGTTCAGATTCTGTAAAATTGCCTACTCCTCGCACTCTCCCCATATTTCTGAGGAACATATGAAAATGGTACTGAAAAGAATTTGTAAACATATTGCTTTAATAAAACCTAAAAAGTTACAAAATTTGTCTCCAATCCCAACCTCAAAAGGCCTTTTGTCTAAGCACACGTGTTACACATTACATAATGACTGTTTAGGGATAAGCCGCTCCCATTGAATCCTGACCCAGCTTGATAACACATATCAGCAACTTGCCAGAAAATTCTATCCAGCATAATTAAATTACAAAAAAATGCCTAACAAATAGCAAAAACTAGACAAAACTGTTCAGAGCCTCATGAACAGAAGAACATTAGTTTGACAACAATTAACAAGCACTTGTCATTAGCACTGTAAATATTTACTACAACAAGCTTATATTGTTTCATTTCCACAAAGGCTTTATTTCTGTTATATTCTTGCATAAAGTAAACTGTACAATATCAAATATTAGCAAAATAAACAGTGTACTAGGGAAAAAAGAAATTGCACAACCACCACAAAGTGCATTTTAATTCCTTATGGATATTAAACAAATTATGTAGAAAACTTAAATAGTCTTTTTTTTCCTATGTGGAGGGAAAAACTATGCTATTTGAAAAGATCAATAGTCATATCTTCATATCTCAACATCATTGCTCAATATCATTACTTTCACATCAATGGACAGCATTCCTTTAAATCAGGGCAAACACTGACCAAAATACAATTTCCATGTTATGCCATGATTTAAAGTGATTAACATTTGTAGCAAAAGCTTTCAGAGCGCAATGAGGATCAAAGGCAAGGGAGAAGTGGGAAATAAAACTTTTGGCCTGAGTAAGTCATGCTTCCTCATGTATGAACAGCTTACTGATGCTTTGGAAAAGTGAGGGAACAAACCATCTAGCTGCCTTTCGCATAGAAAGCACAAGAAAATACAATCAAAACGCCTCAGTGGACTAAAAGCGACAAGTGAAATGCTCTTGCATATGAAAAATGCTTCCTATTAACTTTGCTTTACAAAAAGGCAACTGTTTAAAATATTAATCCTATATATGACAAAAGTTTGAGAGAAAAATGAAGGAACCAATTTACGTCAATTACTATACAAGACCGTATCCTTGAATTGTGTCCAAACTGAAATAGGATGTCTTATAAATAGCAAGTTTTGTAAACAACAAGTTCTTTATTTTTATTTTCCACAAGGTCAAAAGACTTTGGGACAGAATTTGGAGATTTAGCCTATTGATTCTGCTCTGCCATTCAAACCCTATTCCCTCCATAACCATCAACACCCTTATAAATCAAGAACCTACTAACTTTTACTTTAATTATATCCAGTAACAGCCTCCAGAGCTGCCTGTCAATAAATTCCACAGATTCATAATTGTACCTGTTCTAAAGGGATGTCCTTTTATTCTGAGGTAATGCCTTTTGGTCCTGATCTCTCCCATTACTGGAAACATCTTCTCCATGCACATTCTATCTATCCCCTTCAATATTCAGTATGTTTCAAAAAATATCTTTCTGCAGACTCCTTACATTCTCAAGACAACCCACCCCTCCACCTATCTTCGTATCATCTGCAAACTTGGCCACAATGCAATCACATCTAAAAGACACCGAACACAGATCTCTCCTGAACTCCATTAGTCACCAGCAGCCAGCCAGAAAAGGTCCCCTTTATTTTCACACTTTGGCTTTGGTCAGTCAGCCATTCTTCTATCCATTCTAGTACCTTTCCCATAATATCATGGGTTCTTATCTTGTTCAGTCACCTCATGTCAAAGGTCTTCTGAAAATCCAAGTATTCAACATCCACCATGTCAGTCTTGCTCGTTACTTCCTCAAAGAACTCTTAACAGATTTGTCAGACAAAATATCCTTTTCTTCAGTCTATTTTATCTTGTCCTTTCAAGTATTCTGAAACTTCATCCTTAATAATGGACTCTAAAATCTTACCAACCATTGAAGTTAGACTAACTGACCCTTAAATTTTCCAAACTTTGTCTCTCTCTCTTCTTAAGAGTGGAGTAACATTTGAAATTTTCCTGTCCTCTGGAACCATTCCAGACTCCCACTGCACTCCCCTGGCAGGTCACCCCCACTGCACTCCCCTGGCAGGTCACCCCCACTGCACTCCCCTGGCAGGCCACCCCCACTGCACTCCCCTGGCAGGCCACCCCCACTGCACTCCCCTGGCAGGCCACCCCCACTGCACTCCCCTGGCAGGCCACCCCCACTGCACTCCCCTGGCAGGCCACCCCCACTGCACTCCCCTGGCAGGCCACCCCCACTGCACTCCCCTGGCAGGCCACCCCCACTGCACTCCCCTGGCAGGCCACCCCCACTGCACTCCCCTGGCAGGCCACCCCCACTGCACTCCCCTGGCAGGCCACCCCCACTGCACTCCCCTGGCAGGCCACCCCCACTGCACTCCCCTGGCAGGCCACCCCCACTGCACTCCCCTGGCAGGCCACCCCCACTGCACTCCCCTGGCAGGTCACCCCCACTGCACTCCCCTGGCAGGTCACCCCCACTGCACTCCCCTGGCAGGTCACCCCCACTGCACTCCCCTGGCAGGCCACACCCACTGCACTCCCCTGGCAGGTCACCCCCATTGCTTTTATAAATTCTTCAGTTTTTTGCTTCCTGAGGTGTAGTCCATCTGGTTCAGGTGATTTATCCACCTTCAGTTCCTTCAGATTCCCAAGCATCTTCACCTTAGTAATAGCAATTATATTCACATCTCCCCTCCGACTCTAATTTTTAACACATCACTGGTGTCTTCCATAGGAAAGACTAATGCAAAATATCTATTTAGTTCATCTACCATTTCTTTACTCCATTTTTCAGTGGTCCAATATCCATTCTTGCCTCTCTTTCACTCTCTATATATCTGAAAAAACTCAAGCATCTTCTTTCATGCTATTGGCTGGCTTACTTTCATGTTTCATCTTTTCTCAATTTCTGTTGGTTTTTTTAAAAGCTACCCAATCCTCTAGCTTCTCACTAATTTCGCAATAGTATATGCCCTCACTTTTGCTTTTATGTTATCTTTGACTTCCCTTGTCAACCAGGGTTACCTCACCTTCCCTTTAGAATGCTGCTTCTTTGGGATAAAGTAGCATTTTCCTCACTTCCTCCGAAGAAACTGGTAACTTTGCGATGATAGGGATTCTTCTTTATTTTGTTCGCAAAACACTAACCAATTGTTGCATTTTATAAACCACACCGATCAGTAAACAATACTTGACATATCAATTAAATGTTTACTTTGTAGAAATTTGTGAATACTCCTTTTGGGAAAGAGTAATTTAAATATTATTATTTTCAAGAGTTGAGTTCATGGAAACAGATACTACATTATAACCTGTTACAGGTGGTCCCTACCTATGACCTATGCAACTTATGACCATCCATACATGCAATCGAAAGAAAATATTGTATAAATTTTTAAAAAAGAAAAAATATGTAAATATAAAAATTACACGTCAGGTCCCGGGGATCCAAGGGCTATTTATTTTGACAGACCAAAATGGCAGCAGTCATATGGGTCGGGAGGGGGCTGAGACTCCACTCCCACAGAATATCCTATTTTCAGGACACGAAGGCGATGGCGGACCTGGTGTTCAAGGTGGGGGAGGTGAATACAGGCCAGGTGCCAAAGGTGACGTTTAATAGGTCTTTCCTGTGCCAAGCTGACTGGTCGTGGACGAAGTAATGCTGCTCCAGTTTAAAAATTTATCCTGGAATAACTTGCATCCATTTCAAGATCCTACCAGTCGGTTAAAACGGAACTCAGATATATGTTAGTGACCATCTGTATATCATTGATTTTTATCCAAGGTCAGACTTTTGATATTAAGGTATCCATCAGCGTCCACCCAAAAGCCCTTGCAAAAACAGCTGCCAATATTTCTAACAAGAATTTCTGCTGTAAATAGTAATGAAATAAAGGCAGTTAGAAGAACAGTTCCAAGAACAAAAATATGTAAATGCATCTCCAAATCATGAATGAAATCAGTCACATCAGCCACCAGTAAAGTACAAATGTAAAAGCATGCTGCATGCATCATTCAATCACATTCTAGTCACATTCATGATACTCCAATGCACACAAATAAGATAGGCATCAAACTATATTCACACATAAAAATACCTGTAATTTGATTTTACAGAATGAAGACATGATGAGTGGTTCTGCTTGATAAACAGATTAATTACAGAACAATTTACACAAAACAAATTCTGAATAAACATCTCTACAAGTGTTATTGTTATATAGTTATTAAAGTGCAGCTTATGAAGCCAAACTTAGCATTTGTTTCTCTGAACTCAATCACTGAAATAAAAATAATAATTTTTTTATTCAGGTCTCCTCAAATTTGGGGAAATTTCACTTGAGATGGGAAACCTGATCCAGACGCACAATCCTTATTTGTACTACAAATTAAATATTTTCTCAGTTCTTAGTTTTTCTTTGAAAACATTCAGGGACAATATTATTAGCAAAGGTACTTTTTTAAATATTCAATTAATTTGGAACTTAAAATGGCTGCTGTGCACTTTTAAAACATAATATTCAAACTACATTCTAGCAACTGTTAAAACAATAACTGACCCTACCCTGATCCTATTTGTGTGCAATTTTCCAGTGGTGCAAGTCATAAATATTCACTGCACAGTTGAGTATGAGCTTCCAATTACATAATCCTTTGCATATATCTTCAAATTTTTTCATCAAACCATTGAGACTTTATTTTAAAGTATAAATACCCTTTTAACTAAGAAATGATGCGACAATATCAGTTCCCCTCAAATTGTCTAATACAGTGTATGTTTCGCAGATCACTGGTGATCCGTAGGTTTGTTTCCGGTGACGCAGAAAAGATAGATACAATACAATAAACATGTATAATGAGGCAAGAAAAAACAATTTTCAAAATATTTGCCCACTGCAACTAAATTCCCACCAATGATCTGGGAACCCGCTTCTCCCTCCGAGGGATTCATAGGTTTGTAAAAGGTTGTTTTCACTAAGTAAATGAACATTTAACAGTCATGAAAAGCGAATTTAAACAGAAAGGCCATCAATCTATTATATTTGTAGACCAAGTCACTGTACACATTAAGTTCCATACACATCATTAGTTCATGATTTTATGCCGCTGTATTCCAACAAATAAATCATAATATGCACGGCCACTTAATTTTGAAGACTGCACAAAGTCAATTGCTACCACCCAAAAAAAAGCTCTGAAAAACCCTGAACCCAGAAACTATTGACAATGTTGTCAATTATTCAAAATCCAGAGTGGATTAAACACTGTCAATTCATATTTTTGTAAAGCAGGTTTTTAAAACTTTCTTTTTGGGAGGGAAAATTGAACAAAACATTTTCCTATTGAAAATACCTTCTCCGTTCAACTAATTTAAAAATTGTTAAATCCCTGTTAATTTCAGGTGTCTTCATGTTAAAAGAAAATTTCTAGGGCCAAATAGAAATGTTTAAAATTCATCTATTTAACAAAAAAAACCTCTTACTTCCAGTACTACAGTCTTTATTTTTTTTTCAATGTTTCCATTTTAACATTACACTTGGATTTGGATTCATTAAGGGTGTAGTCAAATCTCCTTGAAAGAAATGAACCATTACATTCCATCACTCCTGCGAGCATCACCCGGACATCTGTTAACAGGGAATAATGAACCAGTCTTCAAACTGTTCCAATGTCAATTACCGTGGGATAACCATTTGCTTTATTTTGAACCCCATCTTGTCTCAATTTCATCCCCATAAAACTTGGTTACAGAAAACATGAATTTTAGGCAGAAACGAGTTGTTTCCAAACCATTTTCTCTTCCTTTGAGGCAATTTGCCAAACCACTTATTTCTGTCATGTTCCCAACCTGCACTCACTTACCAGGGTGTTGGAAATATTTTTCTTTCCCCCCCCCCCACCCCCACCCCCACCCCACCCCCACCCCCCTTCTCTGGAGGCAAAATTGCATACTGCCTGATGAAGCCCACCCAACTTTCTCCCGAGTCAGACTCCTGGCTCGTATTCATTCACCTTGTTGATATTTCCTGCGGTTCTGACTCTCTCCCGCAGCCATTTTCCCGTCATGGTGATGGAAAACCGGGGGGGGGGAACAGGTTTAAAAAAGCCTCACACTGTACACACACGACCGCCCGCAATCAAATGAAGGGAAAGATCTTCAATATTTCATCCTCGGCTCTTCATTTTCCCGACGGGCTCAGATGTCCAGCTGCAATGCATGCTTTAAATTCCTGCACCAGTGACAACGCCCGATAACGACCTTGACGGGAAACGTCTCTCCCGCAACGGTAACAAATATAGAAATAAACGACTTGACCCCGATCGAAGCAATTTGAATGAAAACCCGAAATTTAGCAAATGGATCTCTTCCTGATTTTAAATCGCCGACATCTTAAATTGCGGATAAATATAAAGCATAGCCAAACCTCTCACTCGCCGATCACTGCAGACTCTCGCGCTCCGAGCTCGCTCCGGCCTCTTTTACCGACTATGGTGATGATGTCACCGTTCTGCGGCAAGGAAACGAGCCCCTTCGGCTCCTTCCGTCATGGGGCGCGGCAGCGGCTTCGGCTCCTTCCGTCGTGGGGCGCGGCAGCGGCTTCGGCTCCTTCCGTCATGGGGCGCGGCAGCGGCTTCGGCTCCTTCCGTCATGGGGCGCGGCAGCGGCTTCGGCTCCTTCCGTCATGGGGCGCGGCAGCGGCTTCGGCTCCTTCCGTCCTGGGGCGCGGCAGCGGCTTCGGCTCCTTCCGTCACCCGGGCGAGGCTCTGGCTTCGGACGGTTCCGTCTTCCGAGCGCCGCACTGTCAAGGTCGCGGGAGCTTTCGCGAGAAGATCCGAGGCAAAGTGGCTCCGGACGGGGTCCGAAAATCCCGCCCCACGGCATTCACATCGATTTCAATTTAAAATCTTCACTTCCAAGTCATTCCTTATGCACGAACACTTTTCATTTTGTTCGAGCAATGTTGGTGAGAGTAACAATACTGAATGACCCCGGAAGGCGAAACATTTGCGTGCGTCGAAGTCTCTGTTTTAGAGATAGCATTTATTGGGGGTTTTTTAATGAGCTGAGGGCTTCCAAGAATAGTACGACTACGAGGTGGGAAGTTCAAAGTACTTTTATAATGGTGCCCGGCAGAGGAAATTAGACTATCCAAGAATAGACATTTACAACGAGTCTGATGAGAAGATTTTAATGTACGACTTGGAAGATCTGAGAAAACACGTCGTCACGTCCCGCTTTTTTTATAACCAAGTCACCAAGCGTTGTGTCGAAGGTGAATTTTTAGTGTCCAAACTGATAATATAGGAAACACGGCAGCACTCAAAAATCCGACAGACTCAGAAAACAGGCAAGCCTCAGGGAGACGCGAGGCTTGGGGAGAAATCCCAACACAATGGGAGTCAGTTGTAAAATTCCCTCGAAAGGCTATTGGAATAAACAATCAAAGTGATCATTTTTATTTTGTCTTATTTTGCCACCTTTTTTAAAACAAAAGGAGATTCGTAGGTCATAACATTTTCCCTTGGTAGATTTTTTTCAAACACTGCGTGCAATTTAGTTCGTCCCAAATCGAATCACGTCCCCGTGTATTATGCACCAAACATCTGCAGAGCCACATTAACAGTTCCAGCAAGAAAGGCTCCTTGGGAAATAGTTTACAATTTGGTTGTTGTCCAAATTACTCAGCACTTTTTGTCGCAAGGGTTATTATCCCTGAAGAGATCAAATTCTTTGGTTTTACAAAAGACCTGCTGTTTGGAATTTTTAAAAATGGTTCTACTTCTGTTTTCCCTCAAGTCATTTTACTTATTTAACTCTTATTTATTTCTCTGGGCTGTTGAGAATGCTGTCGCCCTTTCCATATTCCAAAGGGTATATTTTTTCGTCATTTTTCGCAGATTATTCTTTATTAATTTGAGGAAATTAAACAGCCAACTGCTGCATTTGTGTACCTTGATTCAAAATATTTTAAAATTGTAAGATCCTGTCCCTCCCAATGTGCTCAAAATAATCCAGCAGAGTTCAGGATGCTTTTCTCCAATAATTCCCCTTTCGCTGAGGACTGATGAGGATGGAAGAACGTGCCACCATCGTTCACCATTAAATTTACTTCACACTACTTGTGTAGTGTGCCGTCATTCAGAGTATCGGGAGCCTGGCGTGTGATGGTGTCGAAGCAGTGGACTGGCAGTGCGAGGCTGGGCGCTTTCTTTCCCCCTCTCTCTCTCTGAGTCGGCAGATTCATTTACTTTCTCGTTCATTGATAACAACATTTGAACTGAACTGTTGAATTATTAAACTTAATGTTTGAGCCGATTTGCTAAACAATTTAACTCACTGTTTGTACAACTAACTATATTAGCATTTTCCTGAGAAGTGGCTGCAATTTTGCATCTGTATTACTTCACAGTAAAACAATCCAGAAAGCTGCATTACCACTGTAATTGTATGCAAGCCTATTAACTTACAGTTCCAAGATAGATAAAATCCAAGATAGATTCAATAAAACAGGATACAAGTGAATGAGGTGAAAAGGAATCAAGACAAAAAGATACTCAAAACCCCAGAGACCTCCTTGCCTCTCAACCCACATCTCCACCCCAGAAATGTTCTCCAATTCTACATCCCTTTTCAAGTCTTCCCTTCCCACTCCTTTATCCCTTGACTCCTCTATTCCTTTACAATTGATGATGAAATTTGATCTGCAGGCACTTTTTTTTAGATATTATCAAACGAGACATTTTATTCGTTCTAAACTTTCAGTATTTCCATATCTTCCAGATCAAAATTTCATAGAGAACTTTTTGAATTACAATTTGTACCTTATAAAATACTGAATTTAAAAAGTCTCTTTAATTAGAATCAAAACTGAATTGGAGAATGATCTTAAGATGTCTATTTCAGAAGAAGATTGGATTTATTTCAATTTTGACTCTTATCCATGACTCATATCTGCACTAGACAGAGTTTGGTTCAATTTAAAGTGGTGCATAGAGTACATTTGTCTAAAGTTAAGCTCGCTTGAATCTGCCCAGATAACAACTCATTGTATGACAAATGTAAAATATTTGAAGCCTCTTTGATAAACATTTTGTTTTTTGTCCCAATTTAGCAGAACATTGGACAGCTATTTTCAGAAATTTTTTGGGATTGATCTAGAACCATGTCTGTTGATTGCAATACTTGGCTACTCCAGTGATCTAAATGTATATTTACCGTTTAACCAAAAACAGGTCTTAGCATTTTCTACATTATTGAGTAGAAGAGGAATATTGTTTAAATAGAAAGAGGACTTTCCACTGTTACAAGCCCAGAGGACCCCAAAACCCAGCAGCAATAGATATTCATCAAGGCAAATGATTACTTAAACAAAAGTTGTTTTTAATTATCTTTAAACATGAAAACAGAATCACATTTTAACTTATCACTATAGACTTAACCCCCTTCTAATTCGAAGCTCACATGTATGTGTGTGTAAGTTCAGAAAAGTTCTGATTCACAGTCAATTGTCACTTCTCATTCCTCCAAGTTCACTGGCTACATGCATTCCTTATGCTGTGCACTGAATTTAACATTTATAAAGTTCACCAGGCTTTGGTGCTTGAAAGGTAAATGGTTGCCGCTCATTGTCAGTTTTCAGAGAGAGATTTCTTGTTCCTGCACACCCACAACTGATTCCTTTTTTTTTAAATCAGCCACTCCAGTGTCTTGCTGATGAAACTTGCTCCCTCAGGGTTCTCCAGATGATAACCTCTTTCTTTCAGGTCACCAGAGTGTCTTTTCTGTTTCTCTTATTTCAAATGAAACACATTAGACAGCCTAACCCTCTCCTCTTCCATGAACCACAAGGGCTTTGACCAGGCTGAACCAAGCACTCACAATCCATCTTCCAAATGGTCTTTTCCACAAACTTGTCAGTTTGTCCTGTTTCAGTTCTAGCTGCTGCTGCTGCTGATCATAACACACTCAAACTGATCGCTCCCTCTCTCTGAGACAGAAAGCCTGTTTGACTCTCTCTGCTTGCAAAACCACATGACCTTCTTTGAACACCAAGTTCCACTCCAGACTCTCTGCGGCTCCGACAAGCTCTTTCATCTGTTGCCTTTTTGTAAGCAGCAAACCATTAGTGAAGTCTCCTGGGCACTCTCCAAATCTTTTGCAAAGGCTCTTAGAGCCGGCCTGTCTAGCATGAGCAGAGCACCAGTATTTTAAATAAGATGTTTTAAAGTGTTTGTATGTGACCAACACTAACAAGCCTGCCCCAATTTATCTCCCAAAAACATATCTATATTCTGTCACACCACCCACCCATAAACAATGGTTACTGAATATTTTGTCCTAAGTTTGGGAAAAAAATAGACAATGTTTGGAAGATTACAATCTCTTTTGATAAGACTCGGGGTCCATTTACAGCTTACTTTTATAATTGGAATGATCAAGGTGCAGGGATGGCCGTTGCTTAAGTTCAAGTCTGCTTGAATACCAATTTCAACCTTTTATTCCTCTTTTTCTTTTCCCTTTTCTTTTCTTTACTATTCACTATATGCTTAGATTGGAACACGAGTCCATGTATTATTATTTCTATATACCAATCCAAATGCATATTTAATTTATATGGACATAACATATGATTGTATGATAAATCTCAAAAATAATTTTAAAAGACCCCCCTCTTCCATTACCCTACACCTCACACTTGCTCCAATCCTTGCCATATCTTCATCATCACCCTCTCTCTATTCCCCACCCCATGACACTGAGCAGTGAGTCCTCAGAATCCTTACTTTCATACATCTCTTCACACTCCAACACTTCAATGGTTTACCACTGCAAGAAATCCTTACACCCACCCCCTTACAAATGACCTTTTCTTACATCTCCAACACTCTGACTTGGTCACCCCTTCTGATCTTTTACCTCTTGACCTTTTAATTTCCAATTGCTAACACATTGACCATTTAATTTTTCCACACCCCCCATCTATTCCACCCTTACCTCTTCTGAACTCCTCCTCCTACACATCAGAATCAGAATTTGTCATAAACACAAAATTTGTTTTGCAGTAGCATCACAGTGGAAACATTTATCTAAACTACCTTACAAAATAAAAATAATACAAGAAAATGTAAAGAATCTGATAGTAGAGCTGTCCTTGTGCCACTGGGTGTTTGTCATCAGGATCCTGTACCTTTTTCCAGATAGCAGAGAGAAGAGGGCATGGCCTGCATGGTGGGGGTCCTTGAGGATAGAGGCTGCTTTCTTCTACCTCTTGTAGATTTCCTCGATGCTGTTAAGACTAGTGCCTATGATGTCACAGAGCAAGTTAACAACCGTTGAAGTTTTATCTTGTCCTGAGCATTGGCACCTGTGTACCAGACAGTGATGCAACCAGCCAGAATGTTCTCCAAGATACCCCTGTAGAAGTTTAAGTCTTCAGTGATGCATTGAATCTCAAACTTCTCACAAAGTATAGTCACTGAGGTGCCAAGACAGATCCTCAGAGATGTTGACATCTGGAAATTTGAAGTTCTTAACCCCCTCCCCTGCTGACCCCTCAATGAGGACTGACTTGTGTTCTTCTGATCGTATTCTGAAGTCCACAACCATCTTCTTGGTTTTGCTAACATGGAGTGACATTATTCAACTAATTGATCTCTCTCCATCCTGTACGCTTCCTCGTTGCAGTCTGTGATGGCAAATTTGTAGAAAGCATTGGAATTGTGCCAAATCACACAGTCATGGGTATAGTGAGTATAGCAGTGGCTCTCTGTCCATTATCTGGTTTCTCCTTTCACCTGCCAATCTCTCTCTCTCACATCCTGATCCTCACTTCTATGTACTGATCATCTTTGCCCTACTTGGTCTTGATGTATAGTCTAGACCCAAAACATTGATCATCCTTTTGACTCCACAGATCCTGCTTTACCAGCTTAGTTATTCCAGCAGCAGTTCTGAAATAATTTTTGTGTTCATCTTGAAGACGTCTATCATAATCCCTTTTTTTCTCCAAGAAGCAAACCTTTTGGAAAAAAAAAGTCCAGTGTATTTGGTACTCAAAATCAGACAAATATGATCTTGATTTAATTTTAAAGGATAAATTGAAGTACAAATTTAAAGATTTGTGAAACCATCTTTTAAAGGCCATTGTTTTAGCAGGAATCACCATCCTTAAGTGGTCCCAATTCAGAATTATTTATCCAAATTGTAATCTCAAATTAAAGAGTTTACCTGAGAAAATTTATATGCAAGCAGATTTAACAGCAACTTTCAAACTTTATATGCAAGCAGATTTAACAGCAACTTTCAAAAGTAATTGGATCAATATCTGAAAAAGAGCTATATAGAAACCAATAGGAAGCCTCACAAAACCTCACTTTTTCAAAAAAGTGGCATAGATGCGATTGGCCAAATAGTTAGCCAAGCTGTATAATTTTATGATGATTTATGTGGCATTTCTGATAGTATCAAAATATCAGAAGGAAACAAAATACAATCTGCATTCAGGACTATATTTAATTGTTCTTAACATTAATTACTGCCAACACTGAAACATTATGCTGCACGAGCTACTGCAGGATGGCTTCTCTGCCACAATCTACTGCTTCCATCTTGAGAGTGTCGTCATTTAATTGGAATTTAATTTACCAAAGATAAGATGCACGCCTCAAACCGTGCATCTTGGCGCCTCACAGTTTGGCGGGCAGCAACCTCCTTTGAAGAAGACCGCAGAGCCCACCTCACTGACAAAAGGCAAAGGAGGAAAAACCCAACACCCAACCCCAACCAACCAATTTTCCCCTGCAGCCGCTGCAACCGTGTCTGCTTGTCCCGCATCGGACTTGTCAGCCACAAACGAGCCTGCAGCTGACGTGGACTTTTACCCCCTCCATAAATCTTCGTCCGCGAAGCCAAGCCAAAGAAGAAGAAGAATTTACCAAAGATAGATTTAGCTTTTAAAAATGTGTGAATGCTGCACTTAATTTTTTTTTAATTTAGACATACACCACGGGAACAGGCCATTTCACCCCACAAGTCTGTGCCGCCCAATTTACACCCCATTAACCTACACCCCCAGTACCTTTTGAAATGTGAAGGAAACCAAAGCCCTCGGAGAAAACCAGAGACACAGGGAGAACGTACAAACTCTTTACCGACAGCATGGAATTCTAACCCAGATCTGGTACCAATCACTGGCACCGTAAATGTGTTGCACTAACCACTACGCCAACTGTGGTGCTCATGGCAAGTTACCAAAAGCTTGGTGAGGAATTGTCAAAACACTAATCCAACACAAAATTCTATACTTCAATTACCATGCAAGGTGTTGCACTTTGGGATGTCAAATGTTTGCAGTAAATGGCAGGTCACTAGGAGCATTAACTACAGGGATCCAGTGTGCAAGTCCATAGCTTACTGGGGAATGGGATACAACATATTTGTCTTCATCAGTCGGAGTGTTGAGTACAAGGGTTGGGAAATCACAATGCAGCTGTTTAAAACTTTTGTTATGCCACATTTGGACTATAGTGTTCAATTCTGGCCCTTGCATTATAATAAGGATTTAGAGACTCTGAATTGGGTGCTGAAGGGCTTCGCTAAGATATTGCCTGGATTCAAGAGTATTAGCTGCAAAGAGAGATTGGACAAACTTGGATTGTTGTCAAGAGGCTGAGGGCGACAAGTATTTATGAGAGACATGGATAGGGTAGATGGCCAATCTTTAATCCCATTGAAACATTAAATATTGGAAGGCCTAGTTTTAAGATGAAAGGAAGAAAAAAAAAGTTTTACAAGGATTTAAAAAAAAAACCAAAGTGATAGATGTTTGGAAAGCATTGTCATGGGGGAATGGTAGAAACACATACATTAGCAATGTTTTGAGAGGCATTTACACTGACACATAGTCAGAGAATGGAAAGATTTAAGATCTTATTGGTCAGATGTGCAGTTTAAATGGGCACCATTGTTATCACTGACATAGTAGGGAGAAAGGCCTGTTCCTCTGCTGTACTTACATATAATTATTCAACCCAAATGGGAAACAAACAAAAAAAATCAATAGAGAAATAACTATAAATCATGTTAATACATTTTTTAAACAAGGGACTATATGTATCAGCTGTGGTTCAGTGGACAGCACTCCAAGTCCAAAGATCATAGGTTCATATCCTTTGAGGTATTTGAGAGCATTCCAGTACAGTGATGAGGAATTGCTGAACTCGCTTTTGGATGAGATTTTAATCACAAACAGATTTTTCTCTGGTGCTCTGGCCAATATTTAAAAAGACAACCTGTTTCTTATTAAAGTTCAAGGGAATTTATTGACACAGAAATTGACCAACTTGTGCTAACAAAAGAATTTAATTAGCTGTATAGTGCATGAGGAAATTTTAACAATGTTTTAGAAAAGACAATAACACCATCTACAAATATGGTGACGATACCACGATAGTGGGTTGTATAAAGGAAGGGGATGTCAGCATACAGGATGGAGGTTGAAAACTTGGCTGAATGGTGCACCAACAACTTTGCACTCAATGTCACCAAAACTGAGCTGATTGTTGACTTCAGGAAAGGAAAGCCAGGTGTTTACAATCCATTGGTCTCTGGGGAAATCAGAGGTGAAGAGGGTGAGCAAATTTAAGTTATTGGGATCACTATCTCGGGAGATCTTTTCTGGACCCAACACACCAATGGCATCATAAAGAAAGCATGTCAGCCCCTCTACTTCCTCAGGAGTTTGCAGAGGTTTGGAATGACATCAGAAACCTTGGCAATTTTTTTTTAAACTTTATTTAAGATTTTATAACATGAATAAAATAGAAAGTTACAGTAAAAAGATTAAACATAAGATAATAAAAATTACAATACTACATCGGCAGACTAAATAAACTAAACCCCCCCCAAATTAGTACACAACATTAATGACCTAGCTTAAAGTTAGTCTAACCCCACCCCCCCAAAATAGAGTGAAAGAGTGAAGAGTTAATAAAATGAACAATAATTATATAAAAACCCCTTACACAAAAAAAGATAAAACATAACAAATAAAGATACTAACATCAAAAAAAAATAAAAAAAATAATCAATACTAAAATATCAAACTTAAAAACATATTTAAATCAAACTTAAATGCATATATTTAGCAAACGGAGTCCACTTCAACCTATAAAAAGACATCCTATCCTGAATTGAAAAAGATATCCTTTCCATAGTCAAACAGAACTTCATCTCCAAATGCCACCTAACTAAAGTTAATATATTTCTATCTTTCCAAGTAAGAGCTATACATTTCTTGGCCACAGCTAAAGCTAAATAGATAAAAGAAATCTGATAATCTTGTAGGCCCAAATCAATTAATGATTGTATATTTCCTAATAAAAATATACCAGGATCTAATACAAGACAAATATTATATAAACTATTAAATATAGATTGAATACCCTTCCAAAACTGTTGCAATCAATCACAAAACCAAACAGTATGCAAAAAAGTATTAGCCATCTGATCACAACGAAAACAGCAATCCGACTTACTAAGACCAAACTTTTTTAGTTTCTCCGGTGTTAAATATAACTGATGTATAAAATTGTAATTAATCATCGCTAATCTAGCATTAACCAATTTCCTAATACTATTCTTTTTTTTTGAAGACTTTATTTAAAATTTTATAACATGAATACAATAGAGAATTACATTTAAAGAAAAATTTTTTAAAAATTAAAATGGTATGATTACAATATTACATCAGAAAACTACACAAAATAACCCCCCCCCGTTAATTGTAACACAATATTAGTAATCTAACTTAAAATTAGTCCAACCCTACCCCCCAAAATAAAGAGTGAAGAGTTAATAAAATTAACATTATATATGGAAAAAAATACCCACTCACAAAAAAAGAGATAAAACTTAACCTAAAAAAATTCTAACAAAAATTTTTTTTTATCAATACTAAAATATCACGCTTAAACATATATTTAAATCAAACTTAAATGCATATAATTAGCAAACGGAGTCCACTTTAACTTATAAAAAGACATCCTATCCTGAATTGAAAAAGATATCCTTTCCATAGTCAAACAAAATTTCATCTCCAAATACCACTTATCTAAAGTTAATATATTTTTATCTTTCCAAGTAAGTGTTATACATTTCTTAGCCACGACTAAAGCTAAATAGATAAAGGAAATCTGATAATCCTCTAAACCTAAATCAATTAATGATTGCATGTTCCCTAATAAAAATATATCAGGATCTAATACAAGATGGATATTATATAAACTGTTAAAAATAGATTGAATACCTTTCCAAAACTGTTGCAATCGATCACAAAGCCAAACAGTATGCAAAAAAGTATTGGCCGTCTGATCACATTGAAAACAAGAATCCAACTTACTAAAACCAAATTTTTTAAATTTCTCCGGCGTTAAATATAGCTGATGAATAAAATTATAATCAATCATTGCTAGTCTAGTGTTAATTAATTTCCGAATACTATTCTGACAAATTTCCATCCAAGCTTCTTCAGCTATTTTATGTCCTAAATCTTTTTCCCATTTCAACTTATCTTTATCCCAGTCTTTTTTACTATCAATTTCTTGTAAAATACAATACAATCAGATATATATCCCTTTTTTGGTATTGAAAGTACATATTCTTCAAAACTAGATTCAGGTAATAAAATCATATGTCGACCATATAACTGTTTTACAAAAGATCTTAATTGATAATATACAAATATAGAATTTCCACTAATACCATATTTCCTTTGTAATTCGTCAAAGAAACAAAAACAACCCTCAGAAAAACAATCAGATAAATTTTTTATTCCCTTCTTTTCCCATTGTTTCAAAGAGGCATTGGAGACCGTAAAAGGAACAAGTTGATTATTATATAATGGCAATCTTCCATAATATATATTTTTAAGTCCCAATCTCAATATTGGCACATCGTAAGTTCGTAGTAAATTTTTATTTCATTGAAACAAAAACTCATCAGGAAATTTTTCTGAAATAACCGCCATTTCTATCTTTACCCAACTAGGTGGGTCGTCCATATTCATTAATGCACTAAGAAATTTAAATTGAGCTGCTTCGTAATAATGCTGAAAATTCGGTAATCTTAAACCTCCAAATTGAAAATCCCACATCAATTTTCTCATTGCTACTCTCGGAAATTTTCCCTTCCATAAGAATTCTCTAATTGCTTTATATAAGTCCTTAAAAAAAACTTTTTATTTAAAAAATAAGGAATTGATTGAAACAGATATTGTATTCTAGGAAAAATATTTATTTTTATGGTATTAATCCTCCCTAGTAAACCCAAAGGTAGATCCCACCACCTAATCAAATCTAATTTAATCCTTTTTATTAAAGGAAGATAATTAATTGAGTATAATTCTTGAAATTTCGTATTAACATTAATTCCTAAATATTTAATTTGTGTAGTCCACTTCAAATTTGTAATATTTTTTATATACTGAATAATCATCTTTACAAATTGGCAAAATTTCACTTTTAGCCCAATTTACTTTATAACCAGACAATTGGCCATAAATTTCTAAACATTCTTGAATTGCAGGTAAAGAAGTATCCGGATCCACCAAATATAATAAAACATCATCAGCAAATAAATTAATCTTGTATTCCTCATTCAGAACTCTCATACCTTTAACATTTTCATTTTGACGTATTAATTGTGCTAAAGGTTCAATAACTATAGCAAATAAAGCAGGTGACAACGGACAACCTTGTCTAGTAGATCTTGTCAAACTAAAAGATTCTGAAATTTGGCCATTAACAGCAATTCTAGCCTTCGGGCTATTATATAAAGCCTTTATCAATCCAATAAATGAAGAACCAAAACTAAATTTCTCAAGTACTTTAAACAGAAACTTCCATTTATTTATCAAGGTTATTAACCGTAAAATATTATCTGACGCATACCTATTTTTCCTAATACTATTCTGACAAATTTCCATCCAAGCTTCTTCAGCCATTATAAAACCTAAATCTTTTTCCCATTTCAACTTATCCTTATCCCAATCTTTTTTACTATCAATTTCTTGTAAAAAAACAATACAAATCAGATATATATCCCTTTTGTGGTATTGAAAGTACATATTCCTCAAAATTAGAATCAGGCAATAAAATCATATGTCGACCACATATCTGTTTTACAAAAGATCTTAATTGATAATACACAAATACAGAGTTTCCACTAATACCGAATTTCCTTTGTAATTCATCAAAAGAACAAAAACATCCCTCAGAAAAACAATCGGGTAAATTTTTTATTCCCTTCCTTTCCCACTGTTTCAAAGTAATATTGGAGACTGTAAAAGAAACAAGTTGATTGTTATATAATGGCAATCGTCCAGACCATTTATTTTTGAGCCCCAATTTATTAAGTTTACTTGTCCATAAATTTAATAAATGCTTCAATATTGGGACATCATAAGTTCGTAATAAATTTTTATTCCATCGAAACAAAAACTCATGAGAAAATTTTTCTGAAATAACCGCCATTTCTATCTTTGCCCAACTGGGCGGATCATCCATATTCATTAATGCACTAAGAAATTTAAATTGAGCTGCTTCATAATAATGTTGAAAATTCGGTAATCTTAAACCTCCAAATTGAAAATCCCACATCAGCTTTCTCATCGCTACCCTCGGAAATTTTCCCTTCCATAAAAAGTCTCTAATTGCTTTATATAGATCCTTAAAAAAACTTTTATTTAAAAAATAAGGAATTGATTGAAACAAATATTGTATTCGGGGAAAAATATTCATTTTTATAGTATTAATCCTCCCTAATAGACCCAAAGGCAAATCCTTCCACTTAATCAAATCTAATTTAATCCTTTTTATTAAAGGAAGATAATTAATTGAATATAAATCTTGAAATTCCGTATTAACATTAATTCCTAAATATTTAATTTGTGTGGTCCACTCAAATTTGTAATACTTTTATACATTGAATAATCATTTTTACAAATTGTTAAAATTTCACTTTTGGTCCAATTTACTTTATAACCAGATAATTGACCATAAATTTCTAAACATTCTTGAATTGCTGGTAAATACCCGGATCCACCAAATATAATAAAACATCATCAGCAAATAGATTAATCTTATATTCCTCATTCAAAACTCTCATGCCTTTAACATTTTCATTTTGACGTATTAATTGTGCCAAAGGCTCAATAACTATAGCAAATAAAGCAGGTGACAATGGGCATCCTTGTCTAGTAGACCTTGTTAAATTAAAAGATTCTGAAATCTGCCCATTGACAGCAATTCTGGCCTTCGGACTATTATATAACGCCTTTATCAATCCAATAAATGAAGGACCTGTCGGAAGGTTTTCGAGTTTGGAGGCAATGAAGCTCTTGACCATGAAGCCTACACCAGATAGGCGTCGTTCATCCGAAGGCTTGCCAGACCAGTAGAGTGTGTAGCCCGCGCCGCATTCTTGGAGGCTGCCTACATCTGCCAGGCGGACTTCACTGAGAGCGGCTATGTCGATGTCAAGTCTGAGGAGTTCATGTGCGATGAGGGCAGACCGACGTTCAGGTCGGTGGCTGTCAGCCTTGTCTAGCATGGTTCTGATGTTCCAGCATGCTAGCTTGAGTTTGTGAGCATCTTTTGAGGGGGAGGACGTGGAGGGGGAGGACGTGGAGGGGGAGGACGTGGAGGGGGAGGACGTGGAGGGGGAGGACGTGGAGGGGGAGGACGTGGAGGGGGAGGACGTGGAGGGGGAGGACGTGGAGGGGGAGGACGTGGAGGGGGAGGACGTGGACCTGTCCTCGGGCCTGCGCAAAGGAGCTTTTAGGTGGAGTGCAGTGTGCGCAGTACTGGCCCCACCCTTTACACCCATGGTTCGTGTGCCGTGGCCAAGCAAGCTGGGACGTGGCAGCGAGGTCCTTGGGTCATAGGTTTTATATCAGAGTGGCCTTCTCCTATGCAGGTTTCTTACCCGGGCTGGAGGGGCCTGCCTCCCCTCCTAGGTTGGTCCATACTGCCCGGACCGGGGCCGAGGCCACCGCAGCTCACCCTGTGCCTGGACTGGGGCCGCCGCCTCCCACTCTCTGCCCGGATCGGGGCCTCCGTTTGCCTCACTCGACCGAGGCCAGGGCCGCTGTCTCCCCCTTGCTCCTGCCCGGATCGGGACCGCCGCCGTCTACCCTTCGCCCGGACTGGGGCCAGGGCTGCTGCTGCTCTCCCTGTGCCCGGACTGGGGCCGCCGCCTCCCACTCCCTGCCCGGACCGGGGCCTCCGTCTGCCTCACTCGACCGAGGCCGGGGCCGCCGTATCCCCCTTGCTCCTGCCCGGATCGGGGCCGCCGCCGTCTACCCTTCGCCCGGACTGGGGCCGGGGCTGCTGCTGCTCTCCCTGTGCCCGGACTGGTGCCGCCGCCTCCCACTCCCTGCCTGGACCGGGGCCTCCGTCTGCCTCACTCGACCGAGGCCGGGGCCGCTGTCTCCCCCTTGCTCCTGCCCGGATCGGGGCCGTGAAAGACCCCAACAATGAAGACGCTATTTACATCCGGTACCGCACGGATGGCAGTCTCTTCAATCTGAGGCGCCTGCAAGCTCACACCAAGACACAAGAGAAACTTGTCCGTGAACTACTCTTTGCAGACGATGCCGCTTTAGTTGCCCATTCAGAGCCAGCTCTTCAGCGCTTGACGTCCTGCTTTGCGGAAACTGCCAAAATGTTTGGCCTGGAAGTCAGCCTGAAGAAAACTGAGGTCCTCCATCAGCCAGCTCCCCACCATGACTACCAGCCCCCGCACATCTCCATCGGGCACACAAAACTCAAAATGGTCAACCAGTTTACCTATCTCGGCTGCATCATTTCATCAGATGCAAGGATCGACAATGAGATAGACAACAGACTCGCCAAGGCAAATAGCGCCTTTGGAAGACTACACAAAAGAGTCTGGAAAAACAACCAACTGAAAAACCTCACAAAGATAAGCGTATACAGAGCCGTTGTCATACCCACACTCCTGTTCGGCTCCGAATCATGGGTCCTCTACCGGCATCACCTACGGCTCCTAGAACGCTTCCACCAGCGTTGTCTCCGCTCCATCCTCAACATCCATTGGAGCGCTTTCATCCCTAACGTCGAAGTACTCGAGATGGCAGAGGTCGACAGCATCGAGTCCACGCTGCTGAAGATCCAGCTGCGCTGGGTGGGTCACGTCTCCAGAATGGAGGACCATCGCCTTCCCAAGATCGTGTTATATGGCGAGCTCTCCACTGGCCACCGTGACAGAGGTGCACCAAAAAGGTACAAGGACTGCCTAAAGAAATCTCTTGGTGCCTGCCACATTGACCACCGCCAGTGGGCTGATAACACCTCAAACCGTGCATCTTGGCGCCTCACATTTTGGCGGGCAGCAACCTCCTTTGAAGAAGACCGCAGAGCCCACCTCACTGACAAAAGGCAAAGGAGGAAAAACCCAACACCCAACCCCAACCAACCAATTTTCCCCTGCAGCCGCTGCAACCGTGTCTGCCTGTCCCGCATCGGACTTGTCAGCCACAAATGAGCCTGCAGTTTACGTGGACTTTTACCCCCTCCATAAATCTTCATCCGCCAAGCCAAGCCAAAGAAAAAATGATGGACCAAAACAAAATTTCTCAAGTACTTTAAACAAAAACTTCCATTCGACTCTATCAACCTTGGCAAATTTTGACAGTGGTCTAGTGGAAAGTGTGCTGACCAGCTGCATAATTGTCTGGTATGGGAACACTAATACCCCTGAGAGTAAAGCCCTTCAAAAGGTAGTGAACACGTCCAGCATATCACAGGCAAATCTCTCTCCACTATTGAGAACATCTACAGGAATGCTGCCGTCAGAGGGCAGCAGCCATCATTAAAAGACCCACACCACCCAGCACATGCTCTGTTCTCACTGCTGCCATCAGGAAAAAAGGTATAGGTGTCACAAGACTCGCCCACCAGGTTTAGGAACGGCTGCTACCCTGCCATAATCAGCCACCTCAACGACAAACTCAGACTCATTTAAGGACTTACTTGAGCACTTTATTTATTTTCTTGTTCTCTCTGTATTGCACATTTTGTTTAATTTGTTATCTGTTTACAGTTCTTTTGTTTACATGTTGACACTGTGTAGATTTTATTTGCACTACCAATTAGTGGTAATTACCATGCCCACAGGAAAAAGTAATCTCAGGGTTGTAGGTGATATCATGCATGTACTCTTGACAAATCTGAAAAGAAATTGTCTATCCATCCAGAGTCCAACTGTATACATTAAGCTTGGGTGGAGGATTTTGTTGGGGTGGGCAATTGAGGAAAAGTTACAAATCCTCAAACTTCAGTAGAATCGGGCAGGGTTGGCTCTAATATGGCATGGTTAGCACAGCAGTTAGTGCAACACTGCTACAGCACCAGCCACCCAGGTTCAAATCTGGCACTGTCTGTAAGGAGTTTGTACATTCTCTTCGTGTCTCTGTAGGTTTCCTCCCACCCTTCAAAACATACAGGGGTTGTTAAGTAATTAGGTGTAATTGGGTGGCATGGCTTGTGGGCAGGAAGGACCTGTTACCATGCTATTTATCGAATAATTTTAAAAAATCACAACCCTTTGGTCTCATTGCTGGATGCAAGCATTAATGCTGTATCTCCGTGCACTGGCAAGCCAGGAGGGATCAGAGAGAAAAACCCTAAAAGATGGACCCAAGCTGGTCAGATAAGATCAAGAATTCCCTAGAATAACACCTGCAATGAAGTACACCAAAATAGTCAACGAAAATCTAAAGGGAGAGACAGGTTTTGGAACAAGATCTTTCCTCTGCAGCCTGGCTGCACTTCCTTTGCCCTACATTTGTGGTGGGTTCAGCTATCAAAAACATTTTGGATTGAGTTTTCAAAGGACAGGTTGGTTTCATTTTATATCCAAACAGGTAAATACGTATTTTTAAAATTTCAGAGCTATACTTAAATGGCGAGTTCTTCCAAAAAGATCACATGCAGCACGTGAGATATAAATACATACAATATGTATGATGAGCTACTTTGTATGATTCCTCCTACTTATAAGTCACAGACATTAAACATCAATAAACAAACTATATTAACAATGTAATTTTGTTACTAAAATGCTGAAACATTTAAATAAATTAGATCACAAACCTCTATACGCAATTAACAGTCACCTGTCAGGCTGACGTGCAATTCACAGCAAAGTCTTGGAGGTGATGAGTCGATACTTCTCATTCTCTGTACGTAAGCGGGTGGGGTCATTAATGTTATTCCGCTGCCACACCCACACCCCCCTCCCCCACCCCCCCACCATTCAAAGGAAATCTCGATCCTCGTCCTTGACTTGCCTGCAGCTTGACACAATCGTATTCTTCTCCCTACAGGCCTAGCCACCACTTTCCCGAATAGGATCACCCATTCTTATCTGTGCAGTTAAAGCCAGGAAATGGAACTGGATTCTCTTGTTATTCATGATTCCTCCCTCTTTGTATTTATCTGCTGCAATTCAGCAACATCATCCCAAAACAGAACAGTTTCCACAAATGTTCATGATAGCAAGGTTTGCCAAACCACTTATTGACCTTGCTACTGTCAGACTTGTAAATTGTCAGACTGCCTGACATCTAGAATTGGATCAGCAAAATTTTCTTTCAACTTAAAACCTTGTCATAAAACCTATTACCTGGTCAGTGAAGCAAACTGTTCACAATCTAGCATGATTTCTGACCAAGCTATTTTGGACTTTGTATCTGCGCCAGTTTGACAGTTCTATCATCCAACTCTGCCCATCCATCTTGCCAATTGCTGACTGTTATCCAATGTTTTGTTACCTCCAAAATTAAATGCTAAAAGTACTCTTGGCTGTTTTCCATGACTACTATCATAGACAGGTCTGCTGCATGTGATCTAACTGGATCAGTCAGCCTTGCTCTTTCAAGATGTTCTGGATTTGACAATAGATGGGTAGTGGTTGATGATCTGTTCTCAAACTGGAGGCCTGTGACTAGTGGTGTACCTCAGGGATCAGTGCTGGGACCATTGTTGTTTGTAATCTATATCAATGATCTGGATGATAATGTGGTAAATTGGATCAGCAGGTTGTTTTTTTTTAAATAAACACAGCCGCTGTGTTCCAGGAAATTATTCCCAAACTTCTGGAACACAGACTTTAGACTGCAGTCTAAAGTTAACAGCTTGCATTCTGGAAATTTTCTTTCTTTGGCTTGGCTTCGCGGATGAAGATTTATGGAGGGGGTAAATGTCCACATCAGCTGCATGCTCGTTTGTGGCTGACAAGTCCGATGCGGGACAGGCAGACACGGTTGCAGCGGTTGCAGGGGAAAATTGGTTGGTTGGGGTTGGGTGTTGGGTTTTTCCTCCTTTGCCTTTTGTCAGTGAGGTGGGCTCTGCGGTCTTCTTCAAAGGAGGTTGCTGCCCGCCAAACTGTGAGGCGCCAAGATGCACGGTTTGAGGCGATATCAGCCCACTGGCGGTGGTCAATGTGGCAGGCACCAAGAGATTTCTTTAGGCAGTCCTTGTACCTCTTCTTTGGTGCACCCCTGTCACGGTGGCCAGTGGAGAGCTCGCCATATAACACGATCTTGGGAAGGCGATAGTCCTCCATTCTGGAGACGTGACCCACCCAGCGCAGCTGGATCTTCAGCAGCGTGGACTCGATGCTGTCGACCTCTGCCATCTCGAGTACTTCGACGTTAGGGATGAAAGCGCTCCAATGGATGTTGAGGATGGAGCGGAGACAACGCTGGTGGAAGCGTTCTAGGAGCCGTAGGTGATGCCGGTAGAGGACCCATGATTCGGAGCCGAACAGGAGTGTGGGTATGACAATGCTCTGTCTACGCTTATCTTTGTGAGGTTTTTCAGTTGGTTGTTTTTCCAGACTCTTTTGTGTAGTCTTCCAAAGGAGCTATCTGCCTTGGCGAGTCTGTTGTCTATCTCATTGTCGATCCTTGCATCTGATGAAATGGTGCAGCCGAGATAGGTAAACTGGTTGACCGTTTTGAGTTTTGTGTGCCCGATGGAGATGTGAGGGGGCTGGTAGTCATGGTGGGGAGCTGGCTGATGGAGGACCTCAGTTTTCTTCAGGCTGACTTCCAAACATTTTGGCAGTTTCCGCAAAACAGGACGTCAAGCGCTGAAGAGCTGGCTCTGAATGGGCAACTAAAGCGGCATCGTCTGCAAAGAGTAGTTCACGGACAAGTTTCTCTTGTGACTTGGTGTGAGCTTGCAGGCGCCTCAGATTGAAGTCTGCCATCCGTGCGGTACCGGATGTAAACAGCGCCTTCATTTTTGAAGTCTTTCATGGCTTGTTTCAGCATCATGCTGAAGAAGATTGAAAAGAGGGTTGGTGCGAGAACACAGCCTTGCTTCACGCCATTGTTAATGGAGAAGGGTTCAGAGAGCTCATTGCTGTATCTGACCGAAATAATGGCCTAATGAATAGCATATATTTGCAAGTCCTGCCTCTTTAATTACCATACTTCAGGTATGCTGTCTAAACTCACATAAGGAAATGGAGATTTCAAATTTTGGTCATTAGTGTGTGAACAGCCACTCAGTAAGGTAGAAAGACAGTTTTGAATGGAAAAAATGTAAATTCTATGTTTAAAACATACAAGATTGGAGGCATTGTGGACAGCAAAGGTTTCCAAAGCTTGCAGAGCGATCTGAACCAGCTAGAAAAATGGCAAAAGGAACAAGTGTGAGGTGTTGCATTTTGGAAGATGAAACCAAGAAAGGCCGTACACTGAGGGGTGCAGTAGAACAGAGGGACATGGGAATAGTTACATAATTCCCTGAAAATGGTGTCACAGCTGAATAGGGTTGTAAAGACAGCTTTTAGCATATTGGCCTTTATAAATACAAGTATCAAGTAGAGGAGTTGGGAAGTTATGGTAAAGTTGTATAAGACATTGGTGAGGCCAAATTTGGAGTATTGTGTGCAGTTTTGGTCACCTAACTACAGGAAGGATATCAATAGAATTGAAAGAGTGCAGAGAAGATTTACGAGGATGTTGCCCAGACTTCAGGAACTAAGCTACAGGGTAAGGTTAAACAGGGTTAGGACTATATTCCCTGGAATATAGAAGAATGAGGGGAAATTTGATAGAGGTATTAAAAATTATGAGGGGGACAGATGGAATAAATGTAGATAGGCTTCTTCCACTGAGGGTAGGTGAGGTACAAACCAGAGGACATGGGTTAAGAGTGAAAGGGAAAAAGCTTAGGGGAATGTGAGGGGGAAATTCAGACAGAGTGTGGTGAGAGTGTGGAAATAGCTGCCAGTTGAGGTGGTGAATGCAGGCTCAATTTTAACATTTAAGAAGAATTTGCACAGGTACATAAATGGGAGAGGTATGGAGGGCTATGGTCAGGGTGCAGGTCAGTGGGACAAGAGAGAATAGTCTGGCACAGACTAGAAGGACTAAAAGTCCTGCTTCTGTGCCATAATGTTCTATGATGCTAAGAAAAACTTAACCCTTTTTGTCAGAAATAGATACAGGTGCACGTGATTCATTCTAGTTTTTGAGTCAAGAATAACCAGCAAAATCATTAGCTAAACTGAAAGCAGCTATGGTGTAATTCTCTTTCAGAAATGTGACTGAGCTCCATGTTAAATTCTAATTCAGTGTTAAAGGCGGGCTCAATTTTAACATTTAAGAAGAATTTGGAGAGGTATGGAGGGCTATTGACTGAATGCAGGTCAGTGGGACAAGGTAAAGTGAAAATGGTTTGACATAGACTAATCACTAATCCGAAGGGGCCTGTTTCTGTGGTGTAGTGTTCTATGGTTCAGTTAAAGTAATGCATTAACTTTAAAATTATTATCATTGTTTTTCAGGATTTCCCCCTTCCAATTGTACAGTCTTCAGCCTCTCAGAATCATCAGTAAACCAAGTTTTGGCAAATTCATCATTTTGATTTTAAAATCACTCCATCAATGTCTTCCCTTATTTCAGCCTCTCCGGAAAACATAGGCTTTTAAACCAAGCTTTTGGTGCTGGCAAAATACCACCACATTTTCAGCTTGATAAGACTTTTATGGAACATTTTCTCTCTGCTAAAATTGTTACATAAAATAGCAGTTGATGCATATTGGATAAAAGCTCATTAATTCATAAATAATGAATTACTTGAAGATGTAAACAGACATTAATTCTAAAAATTACATGAACCATTACACTTTGGAAAGTTCATATTTCTTTTTGACAAAACTAAACAATTCAATACAAAGAAAACAATATAGATTTGACACAAAATGCTACAAAACCTTTTCTGATCAAAATCAAGCATATCCTCATTCAACAATTGTTTACAAATGAAGATCAATGTTATTTCCTCAAAAAATTTTCCCTTCCATTGAAGAAATAGATAGGTATCACATGGCTACATTCCTTTTAAAAAAAGTTTTCTTTGTTCAGAGATAATTTTAAAAAGTTTAACTGTGGATGATTTAATAGTTTAATAATAAAATTAAAATAATTTTAACTGAAATATATAACTCTAGGAGAGAATTATAAATGGCTAGGAAAGAATAAGCAGAGTGAAGATTATTTTACTTGTAGGGATAGAGTTCAGAATTTGGGATTATAAATGCAAGATGGTCATAAATAAATTCAGTAAAAAATATAATGCTGATAGGGCATAAAATAGAAAGTAAGGATACTCATGCGAAACATGTACGATTTAGACTAGCCAGGCCAAATATCCCTTGTTATAAATTCTACACAATTAGAATTTCAGTATCGACAACTACATCTGCTAAAAGTAATTTGATTCGGTATGTATTTGGGTGAAAGAAGGTTAATATGAAAAATATGAATATAGAACAGGAGAGAGCAGATGTGTAGCACAATGACAAACCAGATAATTGAAAATGTTAGTTTCATTTTCTAGAAATTTCCCAAATGTTCAATTTAAATGCAAGATTGATTGTCCCACAGGTTATGCCCAAGGAAGCGGCAAATCACAACTTCAAACTTGTGGAAAAGTTAGTAACAGAAACAGGAAAGGGCAGAAACAAAATCTCCCCATCAGCCACAATGCCAAGAAAGGATACTCCTTACTGGAGAGGACGAGTATATAAAGTAATTGCTCAATACAAACAATTCCTTCAAGATTGTTTTCAGTCAGAAACTGGAAGCTTGTAAATCAGTCCTCTCAGCTATTCAAGGTACACAGCAAATGGAAACAAATAAAGAGTTGGATAAAACAGTATTTGAAAAGAACACATAGCTTCAAAAGGAAATATATTTATTTTAAAAATCAGTAAATCCCAGCCAGGCAAGTTATTTAACTGTTCACAAAAACCATGAGATTATTAGTGTACTATAGCACAAGATGTCACAAATCTTTTCACAAATATACAACACCTTATAAAGGCTTCTCACAACCTGCAATACTCTCATGAAATATCTACTGTACTCATTAACTCCATCATATTTTATGCAATCTACATGTAAAGTGGATGTCAATTACTTTGCACTATACAAGTCTCATGATCACTTCATATCATGTTACATAATGAACCCAAAAATCACAAACATCATTGAAAATACACAGCTTCTCCAAATACTATTCATCCTTTAGTCACTTAAGGTTTAGTGGACTACAAAATTTTGAACATCAACAACAGTAGAAATGGCCAATTAAGCAAAAATATTCAATGAATATAGCAATCCCACTTAACATTATTTTAATGTCAATATACAAAATTAAAATAAAAAGTGATTTAGAATGCAACAAATTCCCTTGACTTGTTGATCCAGTCCTTTAGATTCCTCACGACTTCCAGAATGTTGGATGCAGGTAACCCTTCGGTAATGGAAAATCTTTTTGCTTCAAGCATTTCTACAATGTAGACAGGAAAAATAAAAAAAAATAGTTGTACAGCACAAAAATGGGGCCGCCAGCTCATCAAATTCATACCACCTTTTGGCAGCTACACTAATCTATACTGAATCTGCACCCTTCTATACCTTGCCTAGCCAAATGCATGTCGAAATACAATGTCTGCGAACATTGTGATTGTACCTTCTCTGGCAGCTGGTTCCGTATATTAACCAGTCTGGTTTTTTTTTTAAAAACACTCAAATCCCCTTTAAAATTTCTTCTTCCTACCTAAAAGCTATGTGGGAACCTTCCATGCAGGAAAAATTGACCATCTGTCCTTTCTATGCCTCTTATAGAAATGTATCTCCATCAGTTCATCCTTCAGTCCAAGGAAAATGTGCCCACATTAATCATTCTCTCTCCATAATTAAAGTCCTCCAATCCTAACAACATCCTGGTGAACCTCTTCTAGCACAATATTCATATTATCCAGCAACCTGAACTACACACAAAACTCCCAATGAGAGGTCTAGCCAGTGCTTTATCAAATTTCAACATCACATTCCCAACACATTTATTCAATGACCTCACCCATGAAGGCAAGCGTGGTATATGCCTTCTTCACTATCTACCTGTTGCCATTTTTAGGGATCTTTGAACTTCAACTCCAAGATCCCCTGTTCAGCAGAATTCATTAGCACCCAATGATTAGCTGATTCTGTTCTATCCCCATTTGACTCCCCAAAATGTCTCACCTTGCACTTCTGTGATTACATTTTAACTGTCAACACTCCACTCCACCTTCCTCACTCTGCATAACATCACCAAATTTTGTTTCATCTACAAATGTACTAATTTCAAGGAAACTATTTCTTAGTCAACATTGTTTGGTTTAAAAGATTTTAGTGCTGTCCTGACGCCCATTCCAATGTTATTATTGCAATATGATTTATATTTTCTCCACCTTTTTTTTGAAAGTTTCACAACAAGGAATATGGCCAAATTTTTCCATATTATTTCAACGGAAACTATGTTCAATATCCCCTGGAGATTGTGTTAATGAGACAAGTAACAGCTGAGCAATGTGCAATCTCAAAACAATTTTAAATATGTGCTACTGGCATTCTCCTGCACCATGTAGCAAAGGCAAAACAAAAAGCCCTAACCAAGCTAATATATGCCCCCAATTACAGCTTGCATAAGTCTCCTCAAGGTTAAATGTACATCATTTTATTCTTCTTTGTGTTTATCTAATTTCATTATAAATTTATCGGTGCTGTTTGACTTGGCTACAATATACAGCAATGAGCTTGAAAAAAAGTTTCTCCTGAACCCACCACTGGATTTGTGTGATTCCTTGTACATATGGTTCAAGGTTTGGACATCAACTATAAAAACATTTGGCCTATTTCTACCATTTGTATCCTTTCAGAATTTAAAGTAATTTTTATTCATCATCAGATTTCAAGAATTTTGTCTTTTTCTTTTTAGAGCAGTACAAAGATCAGAAATGGAAGACACAGGAAATGAACAAGCATCTTTACATTAGAAATAAATTGGTGATATTTGGGTTGTAAAGCAATAGTCATATCAATAGAAAAAAATTGAAATCAAATATGACACTAACAACTTTGAATGTTACTTTTTTTGTATTTATCATTTTAATTTCATTTGATATTTATTATTGTAGACATTAAATGTCACCACTTGCATGGAGATGATTCGGGCCTGACCAGGACAATTGCATGAGCCAAGTTGTTAGCATAAGGAAGATGGTAAAGTTTCAAATAAAGTTGCGTTGGAGTGAAATGGCAGCACCAAGGATGAAGAGTTGGACAACTTTTGTAAATTACAGGAATTAACTGATTAAAGTGAACTTTATATAATTAAAGATTACAATGCTGATTGTTTTTCAAATTACTTTACATTTTGCATCATCTTTGGTCTTTTAAACAGTGTATTCTTAATGCAGGCGTATTAGGCATTAGAAGAGCAAGTCACAGTCAATCGGAAGATTTGCATATCCAACATCCACTATTCCCATGGGTGCAGGATATTGGGGAGAAGAATTTCAGTGCATATGTACATTTCAGTTCAGGACCTTTATGGAGTCTAAAGGTCTTTTAATTTCAATAAAGGGTTTGACCGATAGCAACGATTGACCATTTCTACCCATGGATGTTTCCTGACAATGAGGTTTGGACAGAGGAAAAAATACCCTATTCCATTATACAGGACCAACACTGGAATTAGCTTGAGTCAATAACAATGCAATATAATGACTTCAATATTATCCATAGATTTGTTCTGCTCCAATTTAAAATTGTTCTTAGAATAAGGAACATTATTTATTTCCCATCCTAAGTCATCAATGTGGCACAAGATTGACTGTTCACATCAAATAGGATCAGCATGTTCACTGCTCCAATACTTTAATTCCTCTATCATTCCCTGTTGTGCCTAACATTATCAAGTCATTAAGATCTGAAATTACCCTTTTAAATCTTTCCTTTAATTTTTGTTGATAACAATCCTTCAAAGCACTTAGGGACACTTTACTGGATTAAATAAGTTATATTAAATGGAAGTTGCTATCTCTCTTTTCTTTTTGCTGGTTTATGTATTCAAAATCCTGATGAAGTAATTTTTTTAAAAACCTTAGATGCATCAAAATTGAAATATGTCCAAATATCAAAAGGAAAGATGAATTGAGGAAATGCATCTTATAAAGAGGGTTTACCTCTAGGAATTGACGCAATCGGATCACAGCCCCAACTTGTCCACTGCCTGTAACAGCTTCAATCCTGCAGGAAAATAACATCAGAAGTAATTTATTTGTAACTTTAAAGGTGCATTTGTTTGTTACGATCTCACAACTGCTTCCATGACTATTGAAGCAGAGTAATAAAATTAGCAAAATCTTTAATTTACTAAAAATGCAGGAAATCTAGCACATATTTTGCTCATAGCAACATTCTACAAACAATGTGGTAATGACTTCATCCATTGTTTAATGATTTTGGTTGAGGGATAAATGTGGTCAGATTTCTCATGAGAGCAAATAACCTCACCTCAATGGAAAGATTGAAACTCAGACACTGGAGTTAATACTCTGTTATCCCAAGCACCCAAGAATGTGATTGTAAACTGTAACTTTTTAATGCACATGAAAATCAAGAATGATAGGATATACCAAATCTAAAACTGTGAGATCAAAGATTTGCATCAGGAAAAGATTTTGGAATGGAAGGACATGGAAATAAAACAATTTTATATACAGATAATCCAATTGAAAATTTAATTTACATATAATGGAAATGACATGTTGTAATTTATGTATGTATAATCAACAGCCATTTAAAAATAGAATCTCAACTAAGATTTATCAAACAATTTGAAATACCATGTAATCTGTTTATGTCCAACTTTGTTCAGGGCGAAACGCTAACAATATACAAGATTTCTCAAGTGATGCCAGGACATTATGATCCTCTTTATGTCATAGGTATGACACAAAGAATAATACTCACCTCCAAGCAAGGTGGTGGGTTCAATCTAAACCAGGATTCCGAGTTCATTGTTCAATTGAAAAAAGACACTGAGGTGTGTACTGCCTATAAATTAGTCATCTCAAATGCTAATGTACCAGACCAGATAGCCAATTTTAGTATTTTGATCAATAACCTTCAACCAAGGTCAGTGAAGAGTCTTAGTTATATCATTTTTCTGTTTATGGGACTTTTCCATGCAAGAACCATTACTGTATTTCCTATGTTATTATTAGCTAAACTTGAAAACATTTAAGCGCAACTATTTCTATATTTAAGTGGGCTTTAAAATTCTCCATCCTGAGTATCTATGATTCTCCAAAATGGAGAATTCAAAAAAATTGTAACCCTGAACGAAGAAATGTTTTCACCCAAGTCTTAAATACCAAGTCCATGGCCGCCCCTCATTAAGATCCTGGTGGAAGGAGGAGGGCGTGCCACGTGATGACATGAGGCTAGACTTGAATTCTCTGCTCTCTCCGAAAAAGTTTAAAAAAAAGAGTTAAGAAGCCTGAACTGATTGCAAGAAAATAGAAGAGGAAGCTATCAGAAGGCCTTCAGAACAATAAAGAATGCCTGCTAAGAAAGATAAACTGACTGTTACTTTTCAAGAACTTGAACAAGAAAATGAAGCTGATAAAGAAGAGAGGCCTTCCTTGAAGAGGGATCCTGGAGCTCTCCGGAAGGAAAGTGCCTGTGGAGACAGACCTTGGACAGAGATATGTTGAACAGAGAGTTTTGGCCAAAAAACAGGAGAAAACAACTGAAATCAAGAAGTATATGGATTCTTTCCAGCAAACTTTGTTAGCTAACAATGGAAGATAAAAAGTGTAATGAGGGTATAACTGAAAATAAGGGTTCTACGAAGAAGGTGGAGAGAATGCGGTCTCAAATGGAACAAAAATTTGAAGTGATGGACACAAAAACAAAAGGTAATGAATTTGAAATTCAGCATGTTAAAGAGCAAAAGAAGAAGATTCAAGCTGAGGCGACTGCAATTAAAGAACAATTATCAAAAAATTGATATGTTAGAAAATTTTAGTAGAAATAATATAAAAATTGTTGGGCTTAAGGAAGGCGATAAGAGATTTTTACAACATTGGATTCTGCAAACTTTGGGGGGTAACCGAATTTCAAGGAGATACTGAGATTGAAAGAGCTCATTGAGCATTACGACCTAAGCCACGGCCAGATCAGAAGCAATGTTCGATTCTGGTCAAGTTGCTTCGATATGAAATGTGGGGGAGAAGATCTTGGAGCTGGCTGCGAAGCAAGCGAAGGAGAGACAATCGTCATTGATTTATAATGATAATAAAATTTTCTTTTACCCTGATATAAGTTTTGATTTGTTCAAAGAAATAAAATAATTTAATGTTGTTAAAAATGTGCTGTGGAAAAAAGGTTACACTTTTGTTTTAAGGTACCCAGCAGTGTTAAAAGTTTTTGTTCCTGAGGGTAAAATACATTTTTTACAGAACCCAATGATTTACAGATTCGTTGCCTGTGAAAATGAGACGAGAACTGGGAGATATTTGAAGAAAGAGAGGAAGTTGAAAGATTGCAGTTGGGGATGTATAAATCCAAGGGAAAAATTATATTGGAAGGGGATTTTAATTTTGCTTTAGACCCTAAATTAGATAGATTGAAAGATAGAATGATGAAAAATAAGGTAGCAAAAATGGTAACAGATTTGATGAAAGACATGGATTTAGTGGATATATGGAGAAAAATTCACCCAAATGAAAGAGATTATTCTTTTCAATTTAAAACATATTCAGGGATAGATATGTTTTTAATTTCTGCACAACTTCAAAATAGAGTACAAAGAGTGGAATATCAAGCGTGGGTTTTATCAGATCATTCACCTTTAATTTTGTCTATTTCATTGGAAGAATAAAAGGTAGATTATAGATGTTGAAGAAAAGGGAATTTTGTGATTTTATGAGGCTACAGATAAATTTTTTTGATACTAACAAGTAAGTTTGTATTGTGGGATTCAATTAAGGTATATTTGAGAGATCAAATAATGTTATACTTCAAAAATAAAGAAAGAATTTATCAAAGTAACTCAATTAGATAAAGAAATAATGAAATTGGAAAAGGAAATTCAAGTACATAAAGGAGAAGAGCAAATTGTTAGAGCTGAAGAAATTATGACTTAATGGTGTGCAGACTTATAGAGTAGAGAGAGATATAATGAGAACATGATAAAAATATTATGAGTTTCGTGAAAGGGCCCATAAAGTTTTAGTATGGCAATTAAAAACGGAGAAGACTTCTAGAACAATAATTGCAACTAAGAAATTACCAGGACAGATAGCTTATAAAATGCAGGAAATAAATGATAATTTTAAAGACTCTTATGCTAAACTTTATTGTTCAGAGTCAAAGAGAGATGATAATAAGAGATTATTTGAGACAAATTAAATTACCGGTGCTAAAGGAGGATGAAAAGATAAGACTGTCCAAGAATTTTTCAGAAAACAAAATTTATGAGACTCTAACGTCTCTACAGAATAATAAGGTGCCAGGTGAAGATTGTTTCCCACCAGAATTTTATAAAGAGTTTAAGGAGTTATTAATACCTGTATTGATGGAGGTATTAGGACAAATGAATGAGGTTTATGATCTACCTGAATCTTTTAAAACAGCATTAATAACTGTAATTCCAAAAAGCAGAAAGACTGTTTACAGCCTTCTTCATATAGATCTATATCATTATTGAATACAGACTATAAAATTGTATTACAATTGTTAGCTAATAGGCTAGTTGAATTTTTGCCAAAATTAATAAATTTAGATCAAACTGGTTTTAACAAAAATAGAAAAGCAGCAGATAACATAGTTTAATTTTTAAGTTTGATAAATATCGCACAAAATAGGAAGATTCTCATGGTAGCAGTAGCATTAGTTGCAGAGAAAGCATTTGATTGATTGGAATGGAATTTAAAAAAAATTTGAGACACAATATATTTGGGATTCCAAATACTTTTATAAACTGGATAAAGGTTAGGGTATGTTCAACCAAAAACAAAGTGATTACGAATAAACAATACTCACAACCCTTTTTGCTTGAAAGGTCTTCTAGACATGGTTGTCCATGATCACCCTTTTTGTTTGCATTAGCGAGTGAACCATTGGCAGAAGTAATTAGAACTGATAATGAAATTAAAGAATTTGAAGTAGGTAATAAAAAACATAAAATTAGTTGATTTGCTGATGATGTTATAGTGTATTTAACGAGACCAGAAATATCTTTAAATAAGTTGAATGAGATTTAAAAGAGTATGGGTTAATATCGGGTTATAAATTGAATGTTGATAAAAGTGAAGTAATGCCTAAGGATTACTCTCAATGTAAAAGATTGACAACATTTAAATGGCAAATGAAGCAATTAAATATAGGAATTAAAATTAGTAAAAATATAAGTAATTTGTCAAAATTAAATTATTTGCCATTGGTTAAAAAAATTGGAAGAAGATTTGAAAAGATGGAAAGATTTACCAATAATGTTAATAGGGTGAGTGAATTGTATTAAAATGAATATTTCTCCAAGAATACAATATTTGTTTCAATCTTTTTCCATTCAACCAGAATTTTTCTTTTGAAATTAATAAAATAATATGTGAATTTCTTTTTTTTAAAATATTTTATTTTTCACACCATAAAGCACATTAACCATGATACATACTTTTTCCTTTTCAAATATATACAGTGCCATTTTCTCCCCCCCCCCTCCCTCCTCCCATCCCACCCTCGCTACCTCCCCCCTCCCGTCCATTTAAAGTACAAAATCTAGGATACATTAAACCAGTCAAACAATGTTGTCATTCAATTAAAATAAACAAGAAATTCCACTGAGTCAATTCTTTTCATTTCCTTCTCCTTTCGTTAATTTAGGTAGTGAATGTCCCCGGTAGGTTTTCGCTATTGTGTTTCATGTAAGGCTCCCATATTTGTTCAAATATTTCAATATTATTTCTTAAACTATATGTTATTTTTTCTAATGGAATACATTTATTCATTTCTATATACCATTGTTGTATTTTCAAATTATCTTCCGATTTCCAGGTTGACATAATACATTTTTTTGCTACGGCTAGAGCTATCTTGACAAATCTTTTTTGTGCACCATCCAAATCAATTCCAAATTCTTTGTTTTTTATGTTACTTAGGAGGAAGATCTCTGGATTCTTTGGTATATTGTTTTCTGTAATTTTATTTAATATTTGGTTTAGATCTTCCCAAAATTTTTCTACTTTCTCACATGTCAAGATTGCATAAATTGTTGTTCCCATTTCTTTTTTACATCGAAAACATCTATCAGATACTGTTGGGTCCCATTTATTTAACTTTTGAGGTGTAATGTATAGCCTGTATATCCAGTTATATTGTATCATACGTAACCTCGTATTTATTGTATTTCTCATCGTTCCAGAACATAACTTCTCCCATGTTTCCTTTTTTATCTTTATATTTAAATCTTGTTCCCATTTTTGTTTAGTTTTACCATTTGTTTCCTCATTCTCCTTTTCTTGCAGTTTAATATACATATTTGTTATAAATCTTTTGATTATCATTGTATCTGTAATCACATATTCAAAGTTACTTCCCTCTGGTAACCTCAGACTGCTTCCTAATTTGCCCATCAAGTAGGATCTCAATTGGTAATATGCCAGCACTGTATCTTGAGTTATATTGTATTTATCTTTCATTTGTTCAAAGGATAATAATCTATATCCTGAAAAACAATTTTCTATACTTTTGATCCCTTTTTTCTCCCATTCTCTAAAGGAAAGGTTATCTATTGTAAAGGGGAGTAACTTGTTTTGCGTCAATATTAGTTTTGGTAATTGATAATTTGTTTTATTTCTTTCTACATGAATCTTCTTCCAAATATTGAGTAGATGATGTAATACTGGAGAACTTCTATGTTGTACCAATTTTTCATCCCATTTATATATGTGTTCAGGTATCTTTTCCCCTATTTTATCTAGTTCTAATCTAGTCCAATCTGGCTTTTCCCTTGTTTGATAAAAATCTGATAGGTATCTTAATTGTGCGGCTCTATAATAATTTTTAAAGTTTGGCAGTTGTAAGCCTTCTTGTTTATACCATTCTGTTAATTTATCTAGTGCTATCCTCGGTTTCCCCCCTTTCCATAAAAATTTCCTTATTATTTTCTTTAACTCCTTGAAGAATTTCTCTGTCAGGTGTATTGGCAATGCTTGAAATAGGTATAATATCCTTGGAAAAATGTTCATTTTAATACAGTTTATTCTTCCTATTAGTGTTAGTGGTAAATCTTTCCAATGCTCTAAATCGTCCTGTAATTTTTTCATTAGTGGATAATAATTGAGTTTATATAGTTGCCCGAGATTTTTATTTATTTGTATACCTAGGTATCTTATTGCTTGCATTTGCCATCTGAATGGTGATTCCTTCTTAAATTTTGAGAAATCCGCATTATTCATAGGCATTGCTTCACTTTTATTTACGTTAATCTTGTAACCCGACACTTCTCCATATTCCTTCAATTTCTTATATAATTATTTTATTGATATTTCTGGTTCTGTTAAGTATATTATAACGTCATCTGCAAATAGACTGATTTTATATTCCTCCTCTTTTATTTTTATCCCTTTTATTTTATTTTCTGTTCTTATCAGTTCTGCTGGTGGTTCTATTGCTAACGCAAACAGTGTGGGAGATAGTGGACATCCCTGCCTTGTTGATCTGCTTAAGTTAAATTGTTTTGATATATATCCATTTACTGTCACTTCACCAATGGCCCCTTACATAATGCTTTAATCCAATTAATATATTTCTCTGGTAAGCTGAATTTTTGTAGTACTTTGAATAAATAATTCCATTCTACTCTGTCAAAGGCCTTCTCTGCGTCTAAAGCAACCGCTACTGTTGGGAGTTTTATTTCCTTCTACTGCATGAATTAAGTTAATAAATGTAAAGATATTGTCTGTTGTTTGTCTTTTTTTAATAAATCCAGTTTGGTCTAGATTTACTATTTTTTGTACATAGTCGGCTAATCTGTTTGCTAATAGTTTAGCTATTATCTTATAATCTGTGTTAAGTAAAGATATTGGTCTATATGACGCTGGTGCGAGTGGGTCTTTCCCTGTCTTTGGTATTACTGTAATTATTGCTGTTTTGCATGAATCTGGTATGCTTTATTCTTTATCAATCTGGTTGATTACTTCCAGAAGGGGAGGGATTAATAAGTCTTTAAATGTTTTATAGAATTCTATTGGGAATCCATCCTCTCCTGGTGTTTTATTGTTCAGTAGTTTTTTTATTATCTCCTGTAATTCTTCTATTTCAAATGGTTTTATTAATTTATTTTGCTCCTCTGCTTGTAATTTCGGTAGTTCAATTTTAGTTAGAAATTCGTCTATTTTGTCTTCTTTCCCTTCGTTTTCAGTTTGATATAGTTGCTCGTAGAATTCCCTGAAGTTTTCATTGATCTCCGTTGGATTATATGTAATTTTTTTGTCCTTTTTCCTTAATGCCAATACCATTCTTTTAGTTTGTTCTGTCTTAAGCTGCCACGCTAGAATTTCGTGCATTTTTTCTCCTAGTTCATAATATTTCTGCTTTGTCTTCATTATGTTCTTCTCCACCTTTTATGTTTGTAGTGTTTCATATTTTATTTTTTTATCTGCCAATTCTCTTCTTTTAGTTGTATCTTCCTTCATTGCTAATTCTTTTTCTATATTTACTATTTCCCTTTCCAACTGCTCTGTTTCCTGATTATAGTCCTTCTTCATCTTGGTTACATAACTTATTATTTGCCCTCTAATGAACACTTTCATTGCATGCCATAGTATAAACTTATCTTTCACTGATTCCGTGTTTATTTCAAAATACATTTTAATTTGTCTTTCAATGAATTCTCTAAAATCCTGCCTTTTGAGTAACATGGAGTTTAATCTCCATCTATACATTCTTGGAGGGATGTCCTCTAACTTTATTGTCAATATTAAGGGTGAATGGTCCGATAATATTCTAGCTTTATATTCTGTTTTTCTTACTCTATCTTGCATACGAGCTGATAACAAAAATAGGTCTATTCTTGAGTATGTTTTATGTCTAGCCGAGTAATATGAATATTCCTTTTCCTTTGGGTGTTGTTTCCTCCGTATATCCAAAAGTTGCATTTCTTCCATCAATTTAATTATAAATTTGGTTACTTTGTTCTTTCTGTTAATTTTTTTCCCAGTTTTGTCCATCTTTGAATCCAAATTCAAGTTGAAATCCTCTCCTATTAATATGTTCCCTTGCGTATCTGCTATCTTCAAAAAATATCTTGCATAAACTAGTGATCTTCTTCGTTAGGTGAATATACATTGAGTAGATTCCAAAACTCCGAATATATCTGACATTTTATCATTACATATCTCCCTGGTGGATCTATTATTTCCTCTTCTATTTTAATTGGCACATTTTTACTAATTAATATAGCTACTCCTCTTGCTTTTGAATTATACGACGCTGCTGATACGTGTCCTACCCAATCTCTCTTTAATTTCTTGTGGTCCAATTCAGTTAAATGTGTTTCTTGCACAAATGCTATATCAATTTTTTCTTTTTTCAGTAAATTTAGCAGTTTCTTCCTTTTAATTTGGTTATGTATTCCGTTAATATTTAAAGTCATATAGTTTAGCGTAGCCATTTTATACTTTGTTATATCTTCCCTTTCCGTTTCTCCATCATTAACTTTCCTTCTTATCCATTTCTGCTTTCTTGTTTTGAACACTTTATAAGACAACATTTCTAAAACATCAAACATTTTCCCTATTCTCCTATTTAAAACTTCTTTAACCCCAATCTCCCCATCCCCTCCTGAGTTGTCCTTTATCCCTTGTCGGACAACCACATCTCCCCTCTCCATTTGGATTTGCGAATTCACTCGCAAACGTCAGCTGATTTTGCAGTGATCGTAACTTCTCCCCACCCAGCCCCCCCAGAAAAGATTTCAATTTTCATATGTAACAAAGGTCACTCTTAATTCCCTCCTTATTCCCTCTATTCCATTTCCCTCCCTTATTAATTCTTGTCTATACTCTATATATCTTCCTCTAAATACGGATACATTCATGTATGCAAACTATATATATACACACACATATACCCCTTTACACACATACATATAGATCGTGGTCATTTTTACTCTTATTACACGTCTTCATCTCTCTGCTTGTTTTGTAGTTGTTCTGCAAATTTCCTTGATTCCTCTGGATCCGAGAATAGTCTGTTTTGTTGCCCTGGAATAATTATTTTAAGTACCGCTGGGTACCTTAACATAAATTTATATCCTTTTTTCCATAAGATCGTTTTCGCTGTATTGAACTCCTTCCTCTTCTTCAGGAGTTCAAAACTTATGTCTGGATAGAAAAAATTTTTTTGACCTTTATATTCCAGTGGCTTTTTGTCCTCTCTTACTTTCTTCATTGCTTTCTCCAATATATTTTCTCTTGTTGTATATCTTAAGAATTTTACTAAAATGGATCTTGGTTTTTGCTGCGGTTGTGGTTTCGGGTCTAAAGTTCTATGTGCCCTCTCTATTTCCATTTCTTCCTGTAATTCTGGTCTTCCCAGGACCCTGGGGATCCAATCTTTTATAAATTCTCTCATATTCTTGCCTTCTTCATCTTCCTTAAGGCCCACTATCTTTATATTATTTCTTCTATTATAGTTTTCTATCATATCTATCTTCTGAGCTAACAGCTCCTGTGCTTCTTTAGCTTTTTTATTAGATTCTTCTAATTTCTCTTTTAAGTCTTTTAATTCCATATCTACAAATGTTTCTCGTTTTTCCATATTTTCCACTCTTTTTGCCAATTCTGATATGGCCACTTCCATTTTATTCATTCTTTCTTCTGCATTCTTAATTCTTCTTTTTATCTCATCAAATTCTTGTAATTGCCATTCTTTCACTGATTCCATATATTCTTTAAAAAAAGCTACATCCATTGTCTTGCTTTTCTCTTCTTCCACTTCCTTCTGTTCTTCTTCTTCTTCCTCTGGGTTGACCATCTGTTGTTTCCTTGTTTTCTTTTTACCCTCTTCTTTCTTGTTGTCGTTATTGTCTGTGTTCTGCACCTGCTGCTGTGCTGCAGGTGTCTCTCTCAGCTGTGGAGATCGACTCCGCAGCTGTTCCCCCCTCCTGTCAGTGTGTTTTTTTTCATGCGCATGCGCGGTTGCGCACTTTTACTCGGCTCTGCGAGCCATTTTTGTTGTCCCGAGCCCGGGACCTCTACTGACCTGTGGGAGCGGGCCTCTCTCTCCGCGGCGGGCCTCTTCGGACAGGTAAGGCCTTCACCTTCTTCTTCCGACGTCTTTCCTTCTTTTCTTCCCGTTGTTTTTGGTTTTTCTTTCTTCGCTGCCATTTTCTTCACACTTTTACTTTCACTTTGTTTTGGTTTTTAAGTTTGTGCCTTTGCTTTTTCTCTATCTTTTTTTTAATTTTTCTGGAGAGGGCTGGAGTTCCCCTACTGGCCACTACTCCATCACGTGACTCCTTTGGAAAAGTAAGATGTCAAGAATTGGTTTAGAAAAATTAACGTGGAAATTTGATCAGGGTGGATGAAGACTATCAAATTTTAAGAGTTATTTTAAAGCAGCTCAATTGAGGTTTTTGTCATCCTGTTATCAACGAGAACTTTAAATATTTCTATTCAAATAGAAATGAATAAAATTGATGAAAATATTCTGGAGTTAATTTTGCATAAATGGAATAGTGAGTCATTTAAAGGAACTAAAGATTTTTCAGTATTGAATTCACATTGAGAGAGGAATTAAAAATGTTAAAAGAAAATTAACTTCTTCCTTTTACTTTGAATAATTATTTATTTAATAATTGGTATAGAAAAGATATAGAGAATAAAAGATTTTTTCTTAGGATCTTATAGTTTAACTTTTGATCAATTAAAAGATAAAAATATACATAATAATACAATTTTTGCATATTATCATTTAAAAATATATTTGAAAAAGAGACTGGGAGCAGATTTGAGACTCCCTAAACAAAGTCAATTTGAAGATATAATTAGATACATTTGTTGTTAGGAAATGTATTACTAATATTAATATAATATAATATAAAATAATATTAATATAAAATTACAAGAGACTGTAAAGAAAAAAGATTTATATAAATCAAAAATTTGATGGGAGAAAGATTTAAATATATAAATTCAGGATATTTGGTCAAAATTATGTTATGTAAGTGTTACAAATATAGTAAATGTTAGATATCAAATGGTTCAATATAATTTTCTTCATTACATAAGTTAAATGGTCTTGATCCTAATTATTCAAATAAGTGTTTTCGATGTGCAAAAGAAATAGGGACTTTTTTTGCATTCAGTGTGGTTTTGTGAAAAAGTGGAAAGATCTTGGAATGAACTGAGTTTATTATTAAGGCAAATTATGAAGATAAAGATACCAAAGGATCCAAGAATATTTTTACTTGGAGATATTTATGAAAAGGATATAAAATTGAAAATGGACAAATATCAAGAAAATTTTTAAGTATTGCAATAGCAAATGCAAAGAAAACTATAGCAATATCATGGAAAAATGATAGAGAAGTGTTATTAAGTAGATGGTATAATGAGATGCAAAATTGTATTCCCTTGGAAAAAAAATTACATGTGGCGGTGCACATCCTCATGGTGAACCGGCCCCGCTTGTATCGCCACATGGCGGGGCAGCCATGGGGAAATGGCATCATCAGAGCTTTCTCTCTGACTCCAGCATCCCTTCCAGTGCACCCCCTGGGCAGCGATTATGATGTCACAATGCACCAGGTGACTGAGCTCATGCTGCCCTTAAAAGGGCATGCTGAATTTGAATAAAAACAGTCGTTAACGACCCTCAACGTGGTGGCTGTGTTTCTTACACTGCTCACAGAGGTGACCCCGATGAGCCCAGATATTTTTCTGGACTCAAAACACCATGGATTCAGCAGAGGTTAATGCTGCCTCCATCAAGCTTCCCCCCCTTTTGGACCCACCGACCGAGATCGTGGTTCGGGCAGGCGGAAGCACAATTTCAACTCTGCAACATCTCCTCAGACACCACAAAGTTCTATCATGTCGTGAGCGTTCTGGACCAAGATACGGCAGCGAGGGTGAACGACATCATCCGCCCCCTCCCCCCCACTGGCTACGGGCAAGTACACTTCCCTCAAAGACCTGCTGCTTGGAACTTTCTGTCTAACTCCTCAGCAACGGGCTTCCAGGCTCCTTCACCTAGATGGGCTTGGGGACCATAGTCCGTCGGTGTTGATGGACAAAATGCTGGCCCTGGCAGAAGACCACAAGCCTTGTTTTCTCTTCCGCTAGATACTCCTGGAACAGATGCCGGAGGACATCCAGCTGCTCCTCACAAATGAAGACTTCTCGAACTCAAGGAGAGCAGCAGCCCGTGCAGATGCCCTCTGACGCACGAAGAAGAACGAGGCAACCCTCAACCAGGTGGCACGACCAGGAACCAGCCGACCGCAAGCCACTCCCAAGACCAAGCCAGAGGAGGGCCAGTCGACCTGGTGTTTCTACCACCAGAGCTGGGGAGAAAGCAAGCCCAAAAGTGCCGCCAGCCCTGCGGGTTTCAGGGAAACGACCAGGCCAGCCGCCGTTGATGGCTGAGATGGCTGGCCACACAAACAGCCTCCTTCATGTGACAGACCGGCCACTGATTCCTGGTGGACACGAGCTGAACTCGGTATTCTTCCTCCCACAGCATTAAAGACTTGCACCTGATCTCGAGGTCCAACCCTGCGGGTGGCCAACGGCTCCACCATCAGGACCCACAGCACCCAAAGGGCACAGATCCAGATCGGGAAGAAGTTCCACTGGAGGTTTGTCCTAGCCTCCGTGGGCACCGTGCTGTTAGGGGCCAACTTCCTCAGAGCTAGCAGCCTACTAGCAGAAGGCTGGTCAACTCCCGAACGATCCACTCCACCCGACTGGACACAGCAGAAGCCCGCAGGCCTGAAATTGCCGCCGTAGCTGCCGCCAGGGATGAGTTCAACAAGATCCTCCACGAATTCCCCGCCATCTTAAGAGCCACGGTTCAACACTACCCTGCCCCAGCATGGGGTCTTCCACCACATCGCCACACAGGGCCCCCCGCTGCATGCTGGACCCAGACGGCTGCCGCCCGAGAAGCTCCAGCAGGCAAAGGAGGAGTTCTCCAGGCTCTAGGAACTGGGAATCATCCGGCGCTCAGACAGCGCCTGGGCATCGCTGCTCCATATGGTTCCTTAATTGTTCAGGGGCTGGAGACCGTGCAGGGACTACAGTCAGTTGAACGGCGCAACCACCCCCGACAGGTACCGATGCCCCACATACAGGACTTCTCCACCAACCTCCAAAGTGGACCTCATGCGGGGATACCATCAGATGCCAGTGCTTCCAGATGATGTGGGTAAAACGGCCATTATCACCCCTTTCGGCCTCTTCGAGTTCCTGCGTATGCCCTTCTATCTAAGGAACGCGGCCCAAACGTTCCGGCGCCTCATGGATGCGGTTGGAAAAAACCTGGACTTTTGTGTTCATTTACCTGGACGATATTCTCATTGCCAGTCTCAACCGCGACGAAAACAAAGCCCACCTTCACACACTCTTTGTCCGGCTGGCGGACTTCGGCCTCACGGTCAACGTGGCCAAATGCCAGTTTGGCAAGGAGTCCCTCCAGTTCCATTTCAGCTGTTGGGGCCCCGCCAGCGCTGGAGAAGGTTGTGGCTGTTCAATGATTCCCCAAACTCTCCACCCTGAAAGGACACCAAGAGTTCGCGGGGATGGTGAACTTTTACCATCATTTCATCCCTGGAACTGCACGCACCATGCTCCCATTGTTCGCACTCATGGCCACCAAAGAAAATACTTTATCGTGGTCAGAGGAGGCGGACAGGTATTTCATCGTGACAAAGGAGGCTCTAGCCAGCGCCACGCTGCTGGTGCACCAGTGGCCGGAGGTGCATACGGCACTCTCTGTGGATGTCTCAGCTACGGCAGTGGGAAGGGGGGGTTCTGGAACAGTGGCTCGATGGACAATGGTGCCCATTGGACTTTTTCAGCAAGCAGCCGCACCCGCTGCAGCTCAAATACAATACCTTCGAAAGGGATCTCCTGGCGCTGTATTTGGCCATCCACCATTTCCTCGAGGAAAGGCCGTTCACAGCCTTCATGGATCACAAGCCTCTCACTCAAGCACTGGCGATGGCCAAGGATCTGTGGTCCGCCAGACAGCAGCGCTACCTCTCGTGCATGTCTGAGTTCATGACCGACATCCGATACAGGGCCAGCAAGAACAATGTAGTGGCGGATGCAATCTCTCGTCCAGCCATCAACACTTTCGCGCCCGACCTGGATTACGAGCAACTGGCTCAGACACAGAGGAACGATGCAGAGACGCAGACCTTCCGGACCGCCTTCTTGGGCCTCAAACTCAAGGATGTCCAGGTGCCCAGCAGCCCAGACACATTGCTCTGCGACGTCTCAACAGGCACACTGTGCCCAGTGGTCCCAGCGCACTGGAGATCAATGGTCCAGTCTGATCCACGACCTTGCTCATCCAGTGGTAAAGACAATCGTGCGGATGATCGCAGAGCGGTTTGTGTGGCATGGGCTGAAGAAGGAGGTGGCAGAACTGGCCAGGAACTATACCAGGTGCCAGATCTCCAAGGTCCAGTGACACACGTGAGCCCCCATCCAGAACTTTGACCCGGCATCCATGTTGATGTCGTCGTGCTCTTGCCAGTGTCCAAGGAGGCTCGTTACCTCCTCAAGGTGGTGGATCAGGCCACAAAGTGGCCGGAGGCCATCTCGATTAAGGAAGCCTCCGCGGAGACGTGAGCCAGGACTCTGATCAGCCAACAGATCGCCCGATTCGGAGACCTGGCGCACATCACTAGCGACAGAGGGGCGTAGTTCACGTCTACCCTGTGGACTCAGATGGGTAAGCTCCTGGGGGTCAAGCTCAACCAAACCACAGCATACCATCCGTACTCCAACGGGTTGGTGGAGAGGTTCACAGGCACCTGAAGGCATCACATGACCAGGCTCTCTGGATCAGACTGGGTGGACAAACTACCCTGGGTCCTCCTCGGGATTAGGACTGGCCTCCCTAGCTCCCCCACCACCGGCACGCCACGGCACCCGGCCGCTTCATCTCCACAAAGAGCTCGACTCAGCCCAGTTTGTTTTTATGCGGTGGGGACCACAAAGTGCATTGCTACGGTGACCATACGGGGGGCCATAAAGTCTTGCACCGGTCCGACAGAGCCTTCACCCTGGACATTGGGGGGGGGGGGGGAGGAGAAAGGAACTTTTTACGGTGGACCGCCTGAAGGCGGTCCATCTGGACTTACCACAGCCGGTGCAGACGGCCGCACCCAAGCTGGCCGCCAAAATAATAGGATATGTAGTCGGTTCTGGGGTGGGAGGGTGGTTGTGTGGCGGCGCACAACCTCATGGCGAATCGGCCCCGCTTGTATCGCCACGTGGCAGGGCAGCCATGGGGAAATGGCATCATTAGAGGTTTCTCTCTGAATCCAGCATCCCTTCCAGTGCGCACCCTGGGCAGCGATTATGACTTCACAAAGCACCAGGTGACTGAGCTCATGCTACCCTTAATAAAAAGTCATTAACAACCCTCAATGTGGTGGCTGTGTTTCTTTCACTGCTCACACCGCCACAACATATAGTTTAAGGAATTGAGTTGAATTTTTTTTTTTTTTTTTTTTAAAGTATTTGGAAAACATATGGATTTTATGGACAATTTTCCATCCACCTTTTCAATCTTATCCACTCCTCTTAATTAGTAATTTTAAAATAACTATTAATGATTGTCTATGCTAAAATTATTGAATATTAAATGGTAGGTGTTTCTTTCTGTGTTTCTTTCTTTTCCTTCCTTTTTTTGGGTGGGAGAGAGATGGGGAGAAAAAATATAAAAGTACTTTTTTTGTATAATTGGCTATGGATATTTGATTAATGCTTTATTCAATTTTTCCTGTAATGATACAAACAAATAAAATTTAAAAAAAAATTAAAAATCCTGGTGTAAGGATTAAAGTAAATTTTAAAAATTGCTGTAGTCTGGAACACACTATCTGAAAGAGTGATGGGAGGCAGAAAGCCTTGCCACATTTAAAATGATCATGGATGAACTGTTGATCTGCAGGGCAATTGACCAACTGGGAAGAAGGAGCAGGCTGAAGTCTACTTTTAATTGCCATTGACAAGAGACAAATTACTTCTTTCTAGGCTACAAAGGTGTCTTTAGTTTAACACTCAAACTACAGTAATTTAAGGGCTGTCGCTTCTCACCACATGCTCAGAAGTAATTGGATGCAAAGTGTTAATGTTGACCTACCAGAGACACTCACATAATGAGGAAGCAATTTTAAAAATTGTAACTGGCAATCATGGGTGGGGAGAGAAGGAAAGGACATCTATTTTGCTGGAACATTTGCCTCTTTGTCAAGGTGTAAATATTGACTGCTCTAATCTAGTTTTCTCATGTTACCCAACTTCTATTCTTTTTATTTTATTCTTTGGCTCCATGCAAGTCAGAATGTTGAAAAGTGCAGTCGTCATATGATTGATAGATGAAAGCCAAATCAGAACACCAATCTGAAAGTTGATGGCTGTTTCATTACAGGCATTCAAAATAAACAAGAATGTCAATCCAGTGAGGGAGTGCTCCTCTACAGAAGGAATGCGACCACTCGTTTGAAGAATGGGCCTGTTTTTTAAAAAAAAGTGACGTGTCCAAATTTACACCAAACCCAACAATTAAAAATATTAATTGTTTAATGCAAAAACAGTTGGCTGCAAATTTGATGAGAAAACCAAATGACAGAAATTGACCAAAGAAACTATTGTGGGCTATCAGAGTATGACACCTGTAACAATGGATTGTAGTCTCAAAATCCTTTCTGGACAGATGAAAAGCAATTCCTTCACCCAAAGTGAAGAATATTGGATTTTTAACCACACACAGCTTTGAACATAGAAATGCAAGTTTTTTTTGCAATAAAATAAGAATATCAAACTTTATTTGTGGCTCTCAAATATACAGGAGGCATCAATGTGCAGTCCAAGAAAGGCAAGGAGGGGATAAACATTCATAAACATCCCTAGTTTCCTACCTGGGGAAGTATTCATTCATGATCAGTAAGATCATTTTCCAGAACTGGTTCTGATACTTTTTCATCAAAGCATGACCGCAAACCTGTTAGAGAATCAAGTAGTAGTATTAGACTGCAAAACATTCATGGAATAATACAGGTCAACATCGAGTCATGCATCAGTGCAGACTATAATTCAAATGTATCCTACCAAAGCATTCTCGTCAAGAGTCATTCAATTAGTGTCCCACCCCAGTAAATACCTCCATCCCTTCTTAAAATTACTATTGCATCTGCCCAAATAAAAATAAAAATTCAGGTAACTCTCAGTGAAAGACACACCTCTTGTGCAGAAAAAAGTTTGTGATTCAGATCGATGAGTTTTCATGAGATCTATTAATAGTTTGATATATTGTTTTTGAAAGATATGAGATGGGTACCAGACAGGAGAGAGTGTAAAGGTTAAAACCTTGTTTTTTAATTCTTAGTTAATTTTGTGCCCATCTCTTTAAGAGAGCTATTGTTTATATGTTACCATAATGACTATGACATAATATGTTGGGACATCCACCCAGACTAACAACTTGCTCATTCTTCTTCGGATGTAGAGAAGTTTTTCTTTGAATTATTTTTCTCTTTAAATACTAAACAATATTTAAAGAGATAAAAAATCTCTTTAAAGCTTATTCTTATTTACTGTTTTATATCTCTACCATACTGTAAATACTTCGTTATTCATTGTTATGAAAGTCTTAATGCAAAGCTATGCAAAATGTTTATCCATTTTATCAACGAATTAAAGCTACATAAAGCAACAATCACAGTGTTGTATTTATTGGATTAAAGATATCAAAATTCAGAACATTACAGCTCAGGCTTTTGGAAGATGATACTTCGAAATTAGGATATATTAGAATAAAGAAAGTGTCGTCTATAGAGAGTGAATGACAAAACCAGTGATAACATCAAGAATAGATGAAAATGCAAAGCAGTATCTGACACCACAAAGGAATCTGTAAAGAAAACTGAAAAATGTTAAATGCCAACAAATATAGATGATTCAAAGTTTCATCCAGTCAAAAGAGGAGATGCAGTTCCTTAAGCTTGTGTTAAGTCTCATTAGAAAGTGTATTAGGCGAAGGATAGAAGTGAAAGAGCAGGTGAGATTGACCATTGGTTACCCATCTTGCATTTTTTTCTCTCCAACACAGACCACCACTTCACAATCAAAGAATATTGAAAGAGAAGTGGCAGAGATTAAACAAAAAAAAAAAATTTAGAGGGGCTTGAAATTTGGAATGAAAATGGAAATACTCAGCAAGTGAGACTGCAGCTTTAGGGACAGAAATAGAGTTAATCTGTTATCCACTTTGAAATTCTTACATTTTTACCTCTGTTTAACAATCCACCAAGTCAAGTAGAAACAATTTCCGATTGTTTTCTCTGATGTTCTTGAATACCTCCCCTTCGATCTTTCCCACTCTAAGAATGATCCCATTTCAACAATCTTTCTCATGTACACAGTATAATTCTAACACCTTTGCACTCTTTCCTTGGTCTTGGGTATATTTCTTTCAGTATGGTTCTGAGAAGTTTCACAAGGCTGACTGTAAAGCACAACTTTTTTGCTTTGCAAATATGATATGCCAGTCATTGCAAACAGTTTTCATTTATCAAAACTTTACCCCACCCATTAACCCAGAGCCTACAAAAATCACCTCGAGGCAAAAAACTAAGGATCTCTGAAGTGTTGACAGCAGCTTTAATTATTATTTTTTTATTTTTCACACTATGACCCATAGTAACCAAAATACACACAAACATTTCCCTCTTGAATATACAGTGTCATTTTCTCCACCTTTCACCCACTAAACGTTCAACATATACATTACAATAAACCCATTAAACAATGTCATCATGCAATGAAAATAAATAAGAAAATTGTATCATCTACTTTTACCCACTGGGTCAGTTCATTTCGTCTTCTCATTCTATCATTTTAGGGGGTGGAGGTCCACGGTAGACCCTCTCTGTTGTGTTCCATGTACGGTTCCCAAATTTGTTCAAATAACGTGACTTTATTTTTTACATTATATGTTATTTTTTCCAATGGAATACATTTATTCATTTCTATGTACCATTGTTGTACTCTCAGGCTCTCTTCTGATTTCCAGGTTGACATTATACTTTTTTTGCTACAGCTAAGGCTATCATAATAAATCTTTTTTGTGCTTCACCCAGTTTGAGGCTTAATTCTTTACTTCTTATATTACTTAGAAGATCGATCTCTGGATTTTTAGGTATGTTGTTTTTTGTGATTTTATTTAATACCTGATTTAGATCTTCCCAAAACTTTTCCACTTTCTCACATGCCCAAATTGCATGTACTGTTCCCGTTTCCTTCTTACAGCGAAAACATCTATCTGATACTGTTGGGGTCCCATTCATTTAACTTTTGGGGCGTGATATATTGCCTGTGTAACCAATTATATTGTATCATGCGTAACCTCGTGTTTATTGTATTTCTCATAGTTCCGGAGCATAGCTTTTCCCATTTTTCATCTTTATGTTTAGATCTCATTCCCACTTTTGTTTGGGTTTACAGCTTATTTCATCATTCTCTTTCTCTTGCAGCTTGACAGCAGCTTTAATTAGGTTAAATTCCACTTAATGTTTATTACTTGTTGGAAAGATAGCCTGTTACAAATAATGCAATACCTCCAAGAAGTCAAAGAGTAGTGTAGCAGTTACATCAGCAAGTGGTTCCATGTTTAACATCTGAGCAAGCCAGCGCCAAGCATGATTTAGGCCATGTGGATGTTCCTAATGCAAAGAAACATTGATCAATGCAGTAAATAAAAATTAACTTCAATTTGGAAATCTCAGTAGAATAAACTGTGGCTATCTTCTCAAGAAAGGAAAAGATTTAACAGGGGTATCATATTAGCAATGACAATCATTAGATAAAAAGAATATTTTTACTTCTGATAACAGACAGCATAAATGCGTTCAAGGAACAGTTGGACCATTTTGCAGGGAACAAAAACATACATTGATGGGGTAGAAAAGGAGGTGTGAGGAGATGGTATGCAAATACTCATTGGGAAAATGACCCATTTCTATGCCTCAAATTCAGATTTCACCTGGATGGCACTATGGAAATTCCTTTTTTTTTAAACTTTATTTAAGATTTTATAACATGAATAACATATAGGATTACATTAAAAAAAATTAAGAATAAAATAATAAAATTACAATACAATATCAGTAATCTAAATAAACTATACACTCCCCAATAATTATTACACATTAATAACCCAACTCAAATTAGTCCAACCCCCCCTTTCCCCCCAAAATAAAGAGTGATGAATTAATAAAGTTAATAATATGTGAGAAAAAAACCCACTTACAAAAAAAAACAAAAACATAACCGATTAAAATACTAACAAAAAAAAGTAATTAATACTAAGATATCAGACTTAAAAAACATATTTAAATCAAACTTAAATGCATATATTTAACAAACGGAGTTAAGATGAAACATATATTTAACTCAAACTTAATATAAAAAATTAGTAAAGTTAGTAACATTATCTATCAAAAATTCTTAAACAATAATCAATTCTTAAAAAAAATTGTAGCATGAAAAAAAAGATGAAAAAAAACTCTCTATAGAGATAAACCTTCACCAAATATCAACTAACTTCACATCTATCATCATATTAGTCACATAAACCACCATCTTAAAACAAAATTCAAACCTCATTAAGCATTGTACAATTCAATTTTAGTACTCTTCCACCATTTTTCCCTTTTACTCTTGAATAGTTATCCAATAAAAGCACCAATACCACATTTAAATATCCCCAATCATTACATTAAAATTCAGATATCCAAATAATAAAAACACATCTACAATGAAATCTATATCTTCAACAAATGGAGCATAAACCACAAACAAAATTCAAGCCTCATTAAGAATTGTACAATTCAATTTATAACTTTCACCATTATTTTCTTCGTTCTATAACTAAAATAGCAAAATAATATACACCAGAATTACCACTCCTTTCACCTTAAAGTTAAAGAAAAAATATTAAAAAAAACTTATCCATCCCATTCATATTTAAATTTTAGATATTCCTTATCTACTGAATAAACTTTACAAAAACCACATCAATTTTTAGTTTTTTAAACAATCAAATACTTTCTTATGCTTTTTTTTATATTTAAAAAAACCCCTTCACTCTTTAATCTAATAATACAAAAAAAAAGGAAAAACAAAACGGGTAGGAGGTTAAAAATACCCCCTCCTGTCTAAACCGCGCAATGCGGTAACTCCCCCAAAAAAATGGGTGTGAGATAACTCACACATAGCAGATGACTTTCAGGAAATAGTGCCTATCCAGTTCTCTCCCCCAACTCTCACTTCATCTTAAACTAACATCCTCATTATTTAATATCCCTTTTTAAAAAAAAACACATTAAAAAAAGGACAACTCTTAATCAGCTCCAACTGCCAAGTCACCATTACAACCATTCCTTCTTGGAGCACGGCTCTTTTCTTCCATCTCTTGTCTCCTTAGAGATCGCGGCGGACTATGTCTCTATTGAAACTGAGTAATTGGCAGCTCTTGAGCAAATGCTATAGCTTCCTTTGGAGAATCAAAGAACTTTGGTTGGCAACCATCTTGAAAAACCTTCAAAACAGCTGGATATCTAAAGGTTGCCTTGTAACCTTTCTTCCACAACTCTTTAGCAGGATTGAATTCCCGTCGTTGGAACATAACTTCTTGACTCAAATTCGCATAGAAGAAAACTCGATTATTTTGAATCATCAAGGGTGATTTTCTCTGTTGTGCATTTCTAATAGCCACTCGTAAAATTATTTCTCTATCGTAATAATTCAAGCAACGAACCAAAACAGGTCTGAAATAGGTCTTCTACGCAAGGCTCTGTGAGCACGTTTCAGTATTATACCTTCCGGGAAATGTTCTTGACCCAGCACCTGTGGAATCCATTCAGTAAAAAATTTTCTTGGGTCTGGTCCCTCCATACCTTCCGGCAAACCAATAATCTTTATATTGTTCCGTCTGGATTGGTTTTCCAAATAATCAATCTTTTTCACCAAATTTTTATTTTGAGTTTGTAAGTCTTCGACCATTTTGGTTACATCAAAAACTTGATCCTGTATTTCGTCTATATCTTCTTCACACAAATTAAATTTATCTCTCACTTCAAGCTTAAAAGCTCCAAACTCAGCCATCTATTGAGAATGTATTTTCACCAAAGTATTAAACCTAGTACCAAGTTCAGTCATATCTTGAATAATCCCTGCATTGTATAAGATAATTTAGATTCAAGATTCACAAAAATCTTTTCAATTGGAAGAGATTTTGGCTCAACAGATTCCTGCTTCTTCTCCAAAGGATCTTCTATTCCTTCCTTCATTCTGGTTGCCTTCCTTGTAGTATGACTGCATGTGGAAACCCCAGCCACAGCCTTTCCAGCAATGACTGGAGGACGCTGGCCGGGGTTTTCCCCAGTCCATAATGTATTAAATTCTCCCAGTACATCAAGTTGTATAGGTTCTTGTATCTCAAGAGATGCAGTTTGCAGCGCCACCTCTATAGATGACAAATGCCTTTTTGAGTAACTCTTTGTTCTAAAGGCTGTTTGGCGCCCTCTTTAGGGGGCTCTACCGATGTAACATAGAGCTCTACATTCGAACACTGTACCTCTCTCCTGGGATCCATTTCACGCTCCTTTCCTGTAGGTAGGCTCCAAAACTTGAACTTTTGGAAAATGTAGTTTTTTGATGATCTGTTGTCGTTTTTTTAGCTCTTTTCCACCAATTGTACCATCATAAGATAAATTAACAGCACTGAAATTATCTAAACTTTTAAAGAATTTTAATGGGCATTTCTAGACAAAACAATAAGATAGAGTCAAGAGAGGACTGGAAGGCACGTCTGATCCTTACGCCATCTTGCCACGCCCCCCCATTATGGAAATTCCTTTTCAAAAGTTACTCAACAACTTTAAAAAATGAATTTGAAGGCAGGAACAGTCACTGAAGTAAATAAACTAGTTGCATAAATAATGTAATCTCAAGAGAAATGCAGGAACATGGCATGAAGTCATTTAAAAATCAATCAAGAAAACTATAAACTCATCATTCTAAAAAATAAAATCAGGAATTTCACCATGTTACAATTTGTTTTTTCAGCTAAATGCAGGGTAATTTTCCTTCCTCATTCATTGGAGTTACTATCTCCAATCTAAGCAGCCAAGATTCAGTAAAATTACAACACTTTGAGGGAGTTACAGATAACAACATGATCCAATAACTCATGTCGCAATCATCAGGAATAACTGAACACATTGGATAATTTTCTTCAGAATGAACAGTAAGAGAAAACTTGGTATTTAGTTTTAGTAAATTTAGTTTTGATAATGACCATTTAAAATATTCAGTATCATTAACTGCTAGCTGGCTGCAGTGCAGAATCAACTTGTTTCAGACTTCAGCACCTGTGCACAGAAATTTGGAATTAATTGAAGATCACATGCAGGAACATCTGACTACTTACCATGACCAGGTAAGTTGCATGACTTACTAAGACAAGAGGTTAGATACAGTTTCATCAGCTCAATGCCACACATTTCTGGCATATTCTTTGATTTGAACAGGATTACTAACCTTAATTAAAACAAAATGGCTTGAATTGTAATTTAATTTTTTTCAACTGTTTCTAAATGCCTTTATTCAAGTGTTTGGATGGAGAAAAGACCTTCAGACAGCTTGCCAACAGGCTTCTGCAGCAACACCAACAATGCAATTGTGACAGCAAAGTTGCAAAAGGTTAATATAGCAAGTTAAAAGTTGTCAATGTGGTTCAATGTTCTTTAGGCTTTGAGTCAAATTTGGACAAAATAACCAGTAATTTTTGAAATAAAATGACATTGCATTAAGCTATTTTACTTACCCCTTTCTTAGTTCCGTAGGGCCATCTTAATGTTATGATGGCTGCATACAGGCGAACCATTCCAGACATCCGTTTCAGGAAGTTGTCCTGCTGCTCAACACAATTTTCCTGCACTCTGTAACCCAATATCCTACCAGTAGAGATTAAAGGACCAGACTTTAATTATAATAATACACCAGGAGGGAAGATGAAATGCAATTCTACTGTTTCATCTCACCACCACCCACAAAGAGATGCATCAAGAATAATAGAATATGACTCAACTCAAACTTACAATGAAAAGAGATTTAACAAAAAAACGAAGGAGCTCTTTCGTTGTAACATTTATTGATTCTCTGTCCACAGCTAATGTCTAATGCATTTGCATATTCCCTGAATTTTGGTGTTAATTTTAGATATTCAGCACATTTCTTTAGTACTAATAGAAACACATCATCTCATATGTGATGCAAAAAGAATGGTTTGTCAGAGGAACTAAAATAATAGTAAAATGAGGCACATATGTCAAACTAAACGATGAGATTACTACTATGGTTCAAATTGGATAAATTCAAACTTAATGTGAGAGCAAGAGCAGCCATTCAGCCAGAGGTAGATGAGAGAATATAGATGCTGGAGTCAGATTCAAAACACAACCTGCTGTAGCAACTCAGCAGGTCAAAAAGGGTCCATGGGAGAAAAATAATTGTCAACCCAAAGGAAGTGTCAAGTAAATATAGAAATATAGAACAACACTGAAGGAGCAGGCCCTTCATTGTACTGCTCTATTCCCTGCCTGTTCATGCGTCTATTTAAAGGCCACTTAAATATTGCTATTGTATCTGCTTCCATCACCTCTTCTGGTAGTACACATCAGGTTGATATAAACTAACAACCCTTTTAATTTTGTTTGGGATAAAAAGAATTTTGTTAGCACTAACAAAGGAACAGCAATGGAAAATTCACCAATGGTAAATTCAAAATAACAGTTTATATTAAGCTATTAATAACATAACATTTCTTACTTATCTCTAAACTTAACCCCACTATGCACATATGTAAGTGTGTGTGTGTGTGTGTGTGTGTGTGTGTGTAATTAAAGTCCCACTCTGAAAAGTTAATTTTTAAAGCTTCAGCATCATTTTAGTCTTGCTTGAAGGTCTTAAATTTTCAGTTCAGAAATAATTATAGAGCGCTTTTAAACATCATATCTTCAGGCCTCTTTAAACACAATTCTTTCGATGAGTTTTCCTTGAGAGATATTCTTCAAGCAGACATGACCATTTTCTGGCCCCATATGTATCTCCTATGAAGAGGATAATACAAGTCTTGTCTTCCCAGGAACAAATCTTCTTTTAAATGAAGACTTTAGAATCTGTTTAGAATCCTCTTTATCTTAAGAGTCAGTCAGAAGTATGCTTCTCTTTTGAAATCAACTTATTCTGCATTTCCCTTTTGTTAGAAGTAACACATTGGCAGCTTTTCTCCTTTTTGCAGGAAAAATTACTGCTGGTCAGTTCTACATCTGAACTGAATGGTGAATTTCCTTAAATTGACCTGTCTCTCATTTCGATAATATATTTCTTGCAAATCTCTCATGTCACATGGTATGTGACATAATTTGTCTTTGAAGTTCATATGGTCTTTTGACACAGATGTGCTAAAAGCATTCAAGTCCACATGCCTTCATGAGCTCTGCTCTCCAACTTCAATCATAAGCCATTTTGTCTCAAACTATCTTCTGTCTTTCATCTCAAAAGAACCAGGTGTGTTTAAAATGCTAATGTGGTCTCTTTGTGCCCCTGAAACCACCCAAAACCAATTTATTAAACTATATCTAGATAAAATACAATTTTAACATGAGACTAAGGATTAATATTAACATAGATCAATTACAAGGTACCTCCACTGTTTTTTTTAAAAAAGCTTTGCAAATTGCCTTTAAACTTACTCACCTTAAACCTATGCTAATATCTGACATTACCAAGTTGGCTAAAGACTCTACCTGATGTGTCACTGCTTGAATTTTATTTAATCAATGCTGGAGAAACTCAGCCTCCAATGCTCCAGAGAAAACAAAGTTTGTTCAACCTCTCCTATAGCTAATGCGCCTCAATCCAGGCCACACCTATACACCACGCCCCAAAAGTTAAATAAATGGGACCCAACAGTATCAGATAAATATTTTCGCTGCAAGAAGGAAACGGGAACAACAGTACATGCAATTTGGGCATGTGAGAAAGTGGAAAAATTTTGGGAAGATCTAAATCAGGAATTAAATAAAATCACAAAAAGCAACATACCAAAAAATCCAGAGATCTTTCTTCTAAGTAATATAAGAAGTTAAGAACTTGGATTCGATTTGGATGGAGCACAAAAAAGATTTATTATGATAGCCTTAGCTGTTGCAAAAAAAATGTATTATGTCAACCTGGAAATCAGAAGATAGCCTGAGAATACAGCAATGGCACATAGAAATGAATAAATGTATTCCATTGGAAAAAATAACATATAATTTAAGAAATAACATCACAGTATTCGAACAAATGTGGGAACCGTACATGGAACGCAACAGAGAAGTCCTACCGCGGACCTCCACCACCTAAAATGACAGAAGGAGAAGATGACGAAATGAACTGACCCAGTATGTAAAAGTAGATGACACGATTTTCTTGTTTATTTTCATTGTGTGAGGACATTGTTTAATGGGTTTAATGTATCATATATGTTGAACGTTGAGTGGGTGGGGGGGGGGGGGGTGAAGGAGAGAGGGAAGGGAGGGGGGTAAAGGGGGGAAAATGACACTGTGTATATTCAAGAGGGAAATGTTTGTGTGTATTTTGGTCAGTATGGCTCATAGTGTGAAAAGAAAATCCAGGCCACACCATCTCCAAAGACCTATTGTGTGGCAACCAGAACTGCACATAATAATCTAAATGTAGCATGATACTGCTGCAACATGGCTTCACAACTTTTAAGAAATAGTCATTTTGATCAATATCATTTTGCCAAATTGAAAAAAGGACTAAGAAGCCATTAAATAGCTAATCAAAGGACCCTGTAATTATAATCAACAGATTTGAAATATCAAACTAAAAACACAATGCTGGAGAAACTCAGCAGGTCAAACAGTGTACTTTATATAGCAAAGATAAAGATACATAACTAAAATTTCAGGTCTGAGCCTTTCATCAAAGTATGAACAAAATTTTGGTTACATATCTGTATCTTTGCTAAATAAAGTACACTGTTTGACTTGCTGAGTTTCTCCAGCATTGTGTTTTTACTTCCATCATGGCATCTGTAGATTTTCATGTTTTATTCCTCTCTTCTCTGAAGCATCAGAATGCCAAGTCCAAACCACCATCTGATAGCAGAAATTAGATAGGTTATTCTTGCATTTTTGAGGGCATAATGTTGTTTGGGGACTTCTACCTTTGGTATTCTTCCTTTGGCAAACCATCTTTCCATGAAGGGAAAAACGGGACTGCATAGGGACACTTTCGGTGCAAGTGGGCCAAGAAAAGATCGCCAACCTTCAGGTGAGACTCCCAGATCCCTGAAGCAACCACTGCAATTGGAAATGCAGCTTCATGGTGAGATGCAACCTCCTCCTCCCCTTGTTTCTACATATAATAATGAAGAAAAACAAAGTCAAAATTAAAGCAAACACAGTACTTGCACCTTTCGAATTAAAAATGATATTATACTTGATCCAAACAGGACAATTAATCCATGAATTAATAACAGATGGCAAAAAATGTCTGCCACATATTGATGCAATATGGAATGCAATGCTCAAAAGCAATTATCCTTTTATTTCTCATTTATTGTAAATATGCAAATTAGCTGTCACAATTCATTTAAATATAATCAATATATTTATTTGGCTGGAATGCTTTCAGGATATCAATAAGTTATAAATTTTTCTTTTACCAATTGCAAATACAGTTTTAATATTCATAGTTTAGTGCACATGGTAGAAGATCCTTGGTTTCACATTGCAAATTCACATTATAGATAGTAATTCAAAATTTCTCACCACAAATTTTTCTGCCAGTTTGTAACAGACGAAGTCCTGACCTTGTGGATGTTGAGCAATTGACACAAACTTCCCACCCGATGGTATTTGTTTTCCCAAGAGCAGGTTATTGATTTTGTCAAAGATTTCACGTAAGTGAGACCCTGAGTGGCAAGTAGGGGAGGGGTGCAAAAAAAATGAAGTTACTTGACATTTCTTTTCAATTTAAGGCAAATGAAAAATAAAAAAAGATTTCATTGTGTGTAGTATTTTTGTAAATTTATTTCAACAGAAGAGACACTATCAATCAAGGTATTACCTTTACTTCAAAACATATCCAATTCTACTCTACATACGGACATCTCTGATGCTTCATCATTGGACAAGATGAATACGTAAAGGGCATTTAATCTGCTAATGCTTCCTCATTCTTACCCCATTCAATTATTTACATGACCCCGATTTGCATTTCTTCTGCTTTATGTTTGTAATAATCATTGAATGAAAATTGCCCTATGGCCCTCATCTATGCAATATAATTCCAAAGGAAGTCTCATGGGCCATGTATCTGAAGCTTCAACAGCAAAAAAGTCTTTCCATTGAGATGGAGACCTCCAAAAAAAGATGTAATGGCTATACTAACAGGTGATGGAATAAATAATAGAACAGGGCTTCCCAAACCTTTTAGACCATCGACCCCTTTATGGAATCCTTGATCCCACACAGACCCCAAGGCAAGGATTGGGGGAAGAAGGGTGTGGGGCTGGACAGGGCAAGGGGTGGTGGTGGCAGCAGGGGCGTTGGACACATACCTCCTTCTCTGCTTCGTCAGTCCTTCACTCTCTATTTATTAAGCGCATGAAGTCAAATACAACATGGCAGCCACCAAAGCCAGCTCTTGCGAGAGGTTGGCCACTCCGCCATATACGCAACTTTCCATAAACACACTCCTGATTTCGACCACAAAACTTCAATCGACCACCCCACCACCCCCTCGCCCTTTCGACTCCCTGGCATTTATCGATCCCTTGGATTGTCCCATCAACTCGCAGGGGTCGACAACAACCACTTTGGAGACCCCTGTTAAAGAACAAACCAGACTCCGTAGTATAGAAATGGCTTGGAAGCACAAAGAAAACAGTGGCAATGAACAGAAAGGTCTATAGCTGGAAAAATGTTAAAAGACAAACCCCATTTCACATTCTGGGTGCAGCCTACACAGCAACATTATGAGAAGACCTTCAAAGGACAGCAGCATTTCAAGGTGACTCACAATAAAGACAGGCTGCAAGTTCTAAATTTGTCAGCAAACCTGCACCCAAAGTTAAAACAAAAATACATCTGCTTCCAGCCAAGTCTGCTGAACAAAAATATACTGGCTAATTTAATCCTTACTGGTAACCTCGTTCATTTCTGAAAATATAAAAACCAGAATGGTAGAATTGCTCAGCGGGTGTGGCAACTTCGGCAAGTGGAGAAATGCAATCAACATTTTACAGGGTAAATACTACTCACATTTGTTTGGACAATAGTTGTTAGTTATGATTTTGCTTTTATGACTTGCACACCTCTGGACCTATCTTTTATTATTTGCTTTGCCCCATCATATCTCTGAAAAAAGTTACCCCTAGCTTATACTTCACTACAAACCATCCCACTTATTATTTCCTCCTGTCCCACCCAGCACCACATCTCCCATTACCATCCACATCTCTATTCCATTCAAGTCACTGAAAACTAAAAACTGCAGTAAATTTTAAAAATTAAATAGTTAGGATGTCAGGTAGCATCTGTGAAAAGAGAAACAGCATTAATGTTTCAGGTTGAAGACCTTTTATCAGAACTGCTGAAATTGGTTTCCATTGCAGAAAATGATAGGGAGTGATGGACAGGACAAAGGAAATGAGCGAGAACAGATTTGTCAAAGGGATAAGTTTCAGTTTCAGAGATCATCTGGGCAACGATTAATGCACAAACAAGCAAAGAAAAAGCACACAAAATGCAGAACTATATGCATTCCAGCAGATCAGGTTTTGCCACTGGAGAAAAATAACACAAATGTACAAATTTTTTTTCATAAATGTCAATACAGAGGGATCAAATGACCCAGTGTAGAATTCAATAGTGCAATAGTGCTCATTTGAAAGGTAGGTGCTGCTCCTCAAGCTTTTGTTGGATATTCTAACAAATATGCAAGTCACAGACCGATAGGGTTGGAAAGCAACAGGAATCTGAGTCACCCCTGTCCAGCGAATATAGATGTTCCATGAAGCAGCCATTCAATCTGCATTTGGTTTCTCTGAAGTACAAGTGACTATTTATGATCACTAAATCCAGCATGCCAAGTTGGAAGAAGTGTAAATTAATCACTACTCCACTTGCAAGGACTGGGTACCTATATCACAAGAATGGAAGAGTTAAAAAGAGTTTCTTTTATTGCTCTGTTTGGATTATGTTGACTTCATCCCAAAACCAAATTTTATCTTTTACTTCATTGATAGTCAGATGGACAATATTGACCAAATGACAACACTCCACAATGGTTAACTGTCCTGTTTAAGTTTAGAAAAAAAAAAATTAGATGAGCCATTAAAGATTCAAATATTAATTTCTTAAAGATATGGAGTCATTTTATGGGCCATTAGCATAATCTAAAATTTTAAGACTGATCTCAACTTCGATGTTGTGTTGTCGGTTTTAGAGTTGTCGTCACTTGATATCCTCGTTAGGTTTTTTTCTAACCTTGCTAACCCTTTGACTAAAAGGTTTTTTTAATTCTGCAATTGTACTTTAAAATATAACTGTACAGTTTAATTTTATATCATGTAAATTTCAATTTCAAGGATCTGCAAGTAATTTGTTTTCTCTCTTCCCCAGTTCTGATCAACCAAGCCCAAAATATTAACAGTCTTTTCACAGATGCTGCTTCTCCTGCTGAGAGTTTCCACTTCTGGCACCAGTGTATATCCATTTCCTCCCCACTCAATAACCCAAGACCAAGTCTCACACAGTAATAAAATTTTTTGAGAGAAGTACCTGAAATCACAGTCTGGAATCAACAAGGAATCATAAACTTCAGATAGGGAAGTGAGGAGGGCAAAATTTTCCCCCAAAGAATTCAAATAATTATTATGAGACAACAGGACTAGAATTTATTCAAGGTAAGAAATGGCAGGAGAAATTAAAGGAGGAAAAAAACTGGTTCAGGCAGACCAGAAGGGTTGAAGGGGCCTGTTTCTGTCCTGTAAGGTTCTATGGTTCTATGAGGAGCTAATTGTAGAATACATAAATTACTGCATTATTAAATTAAATCTCAGGAATAGTTTTTATTTACCTGCAATGGAAGAGATCTGACCAACAGGAATGGTTGCTGTCTTCTGAAGATCCATTTTAATAGTCTTAACCTTGAAGCAAAAGTACATATTTAAAAAATACATTAATACTAAAATGGGAGATATATATTGTGATCTTCTGTAACATTGTCTTCATGTACTAATTCCCCAACCAGAACCAATAGTTTTTTTAAATTTTAAATTAATCTTACAGAATGTGGCTGTCAATGTCAGGAATAGTCAAAAAATTGTAGTCCCAAGTGCCCTTACAAATGTGGAAATCAACTACTTTCTTGAAGTCCTTCTGATCAATGGATCCCTCAACTGTTGGGATGAAGTTTCAGGATTTAGTTACAAAACTATACATTTCTCAGTCAGAATGGTGTGCAACATAGACAAAACTCAGCAAGTGATGTTGCTCCCAAATACCCGCTGCCCCTTCTCTAACATTACAAATTTGCCAGATAAGCCAAACTGAACAAATATGCTTTGTGTACATGATACACATTGTGACAGCAGTGCAAGATTAGAAAGATCCTAGTTGTAGGATTCTTAATTTACTAAAAATATTTATTGGTGATGATTCCTCATTCAGTTCTATCAAAATGCAGAATCAATTATAACATAATGCAATTGTAATAGCACTATAAAACTCATACCCAAATTGGAAAGAATCGATTACGTCTTCCAAGGCTAAAATTTCCATTCTATTTGTTACAATTTGCTTCTCCCTTCAAATTGCTGATGAAATTTAAAACTCGCTTTCCTCCTTAAACTTAATGACACTAGATGGGACGTTTCAGTTGAAAATTTCAAAACTGAGACCTATTTTCCAGATCCCGTTGTCAATATTAGTGCAGAAGTAACCTGGGAGCAAAAACATTATAATTTACTTCAAAAGCATTTTATATCATTTACCTTACTATCTTTGCTGTTGTTAAGATCATTAATGGATGCTGCACATTGATCACAAATATCTTGCAACTGTTGGTACCATTGCAAAGTGCTTGAATCTGCCTTCATCTGTAATCCTACATTGAAATCAGATTGTTCAAATTAAATTTAGCAGATTGAGTATATTATTTCTATGTCTTAAATTATTTTTATAAGGAGTTGTAATGAACCAAATACAAAGGCATATTACCCACATTACATAGCCACACTTTCAACTTGTTAGCAAGAAAAATATCTGTGACAACCAGATAGGTTCAGCTACTCCTGCCAATGACTGTGAACAATATAATAAAATCTTAGCAGAGATACACAAAGATCTGATAATGGGTTTCCACATTTCAAATTAAATACTTCATAGAAACAGATTAGAATGGGAATAAGCTAAACAAATTCAACAACTCATGGTAATTGTTCTTACCCCTTTGGACACCATAATTTGAATCCAGAGGAACCAAGTTTTAGAAACCCATTTTCTTGGATTCAATCCAGTGTCACATTGATCTCTGAACCACAGAGTACAATTTCTCCTCCTCAAGTTGAAAATATTCAAATCTCCAAATTCAATGGGCACTTGCTACTACCCCAGATAAAACATTCAAGGAAACAAGGCTACTGGCTTCAAAAGAAGTTAATTTTCAAACACTGAATGATGAGCATTTCCATCTGCAAAAACTACCCTTGAAATAGTCTCATTTGAATTACCCATGTATATTTTTTTTTACAAAAGCTAATGATGTAATACCTTCTTTACGACTGGGATTCTGTTGAGGAGCTGGTGCTGCTACTTCATTTTTGACTTCTTCCTTTTTCTGAAGCGCTTTCTCCTCTTCTTTTATCTTCTTCTCTGCTGCGACAGCAGCAATTTTCTCATGCATGGCAGCTATCAACTCTCTCATGCGCAGCAAGGCTTGCTCTGCATTCAGCATGTCCTCCTGCTGCAGCAAGCCACCCTATAAAGGTCTAAAATTAGTACTGTATTTTTAAATATGGGCATCAACAATGCAAGTAATTTGCTCCTTTTCCTGCTCTTGGTAATTCTCAAAATAGGCCTCTACTGTCATAAGTGACCCTACTTTCTCCAAGGTTTATCAGTGGGCTACTCGTTTCATGCAGAGGCAAGCTCAATCACGTTCTCAACTATTACCCAGATTGAAAGCAACTACAAACTCTGAAAAATAAATAGTTTATTCAACCCTTTGAGCTTTTGCCAGCATTTAATTATACCATACTGTTTCTGAACCTTAATTCCATCCATCTGCCATAGTTTTGGAGCCTTTACTATTTTGCACTCACCAAAACACTAAAGATTTTCAATTACCAATCCTTCAATTACCAAGGCTTTTGTGGAAGAGATTTTGATTTATGTTACATGTGCATCATGACATGCTCCCAAAATGGCCTGACTCCATTCTACAGTAGTGACCTTGCTCAGAACTCTCCTCCATGGGAGATTTTAAAAAAAATATTCAAGGAATACAGAATCGACATAACTCAACCTTTGAAGCCCCAGTATCATTTTGGTGAATCCACAGCTTCCTCTCCAATGAGAGGATCTCTTCCCATGTGGCAAGGCAGGCCAAAATAGATCATGGGACATTAAATGGGGACTCACCAGAAATTTAAAACTAAAATGTGGCCTTCATTCTTTTGTATTTTACATCTGGAGTTTAGGGGGCTATGCATCCGAGTGCTGGGACTTCATTATGGGAAAAGGTTTACCAAATTTCAATAGGAAATAGAAACAGGAGTTGACCATCTGGCCTATTGAGATTGTTCTGCCATTCAATAAGATCACAGCTGATTTGGCCATGGACACAACTCCATTTACCCACCTGATTCCCATAATTCTTAATTTCCCTATTATTCACAAATACAATTTAAAATGTGTTTTAAATACATCTAATGTATCTTTTGCTTCAATGGCTAGAGGTGCCCAGATTCACTAATCTATAGAAACAGTTCCTCCTTTTCTCAGTCTTAAATCTATTCCCTCAAACCTTGAGACAATGTCCCCTAGTTCTAGTCACACCTACTAATAGAAACAGCTTTCCCATTTCTATATTATTTATTCCTTTCATAATTTTATACATTTCTACAAGACCTCTCATCCTTCTAAACTTCAAATTCCAGATGTAGTTCCAGGCTACTCAAACTTTCCTCAAAAGCTCATTTTCCAGAACCCACCTAGTAAACATCCTCAGCACCCATCCAAACCTAGTATATCCTTTCTCAAGTAATGAGATCAGAACTGCATGCAGTGCTCCAAGCCTCACCCAGTACATTGGCAGAAGAAACTCCCTGCTCTTAATTCAATCCCTTGAGCAATAAAGGCCAATATCCCATTTGCCTTTTGATTACCTGCTGCACTTCCAAACTAACTTGTTACAATTTATGTACAAGTACTCATATCACACAGCATTACCGGACAACAGGGAAGCTTCAATTTTTCACCATTTAAATAATAGTCTGATTTACCATTCTTGCTTCACGTTTACCAATGTTTCCATCATTGACGAGTAGGAACCATAAAGTCTCCAGAAATATTTTTTCATCAAAAAGCAGAAAAGAAAGTGTAAACACAGTTGAGAAATGGGAAGGTGGGTAAGTGGGAAAGAATCAAAACAAGCTTAATTTAATTCACAATCACACTGTCAGATTAAGAGGACATCCAGTAATAGCTACTAATTCCTCTCTTTATTGACCTAAGCAAGACACTGAAAGTCAGCATTTAGTAGAGTGCAAAAGTGATCAAGGTTGATAAATATTCTGGAATACTCAACTTTTGGGAAAGACAGGAAAATTGGAAGGGAGGAAGCCAAGATAACAAAATGTCAGATAAAGGCAGTAAAGATCTTGGATCTTGGCAGAATCATTTTGCTTGGGACTACAAAACAATAAACAGAAAACAGTGGAATATCATAGGGCACAATTTGAATAAGGAATTAAAAACACTTAACAAGGGAAATATCATGATCATAAATAGTATTATACAGAGCAAACTAAAATAACAGAAAAAGCAAGGGTTCATTCACAGATGTATACAAGATTCTTTTCTAGATCACTGGGTTAAAAAAAAAACAAGATGCAGACTATTTCATATCTAGTATCGTACCATGAGGAAGTGTTAATTAATAATGTCATTAAGGGGCCTTCAGGGAAGAATCAAGATAAAATTTTATTATATTAGAATAAGAATGAAAATTATTTACTTCAATCAAAACCAGACAAACATTTTTTGAGGATACCTCAAAATAGACCTTTGGAGTTGATGAAGGAATTCAATGTAACAGGTTATTAGAGCACATGGGATTGGGAGTAATATCCTTTTGAGGGTTGATGAAAACTCTAGGAAACAGTAAGAATAAATGGATAATTTTGCTGGGAGGCCATTACAAATGGGGTTCACAATCCATAACAATGATTTGAATAAGTGAACCAAGTAAATATATACTGATATGCCAGAGACATGGACCAGACTTGTATCATACTCTAGACTTTTATTAACAGAAGAAGCCACCTCGACTGGTCAGTGGGATACGTTACACCATCTGTTATACCAGTAGGGTGGAGCCAATCTACATTCATAACCAATAGCAAGTAGTCAGCATAATACATTACATGACTACATTCAACCCCACCAAAATTATCCAATTTTAAGTAAAAGCAAAAAAAAATCTAAGGGATAAAACACTACAGGAGAAAAGAGAAAATCAGTAGTCAAAAAAACTGTGAGAAATGCTGCAATTAAAATTTACCATAAGTAAGCCATTGAGGTAGCCTTAAAACTCAGACCAACGCAGAATAAATGGTGAGGGTTCCTGTAAGCTTACAGGAGAAGCCTCCTTTTCAGCAGATAAGAATTGATTAGTAGCAGGTGTTGTTTGGGGTAAGTCGCTCTCTCTGAGTGTTACAGACTAGATTTCAGGGACAGATACATGCTGTTCTGAAGACAAAGGAAAATAAGTGAGAGCAGGAATATGGTTAGAAGCTGTAGGCAGAACCCTTGGAGAAGCAAGATCCTTAAGGGAAACAGTGCGCTGTCTCCCATCAGGGAAAGCAATTTGAGCATATTGCGGGTTAGCATGAATCAGACGTACACGCTCGACTAAAGGGTCCACCTTGCTCTGTCTAACATGCTTTCTCAGTAAAATTTCTCCAGTAGAAAGCCAGGCCGACAAGATCGATCCAGTCTTTGACTTTCTGAGAAAAGAAAACGCTGATGAGGCGTTTCATTAGTTGATGTGCAAAGTAAAGTACGGATAGAGTTCAAAGCTTCAGGTAACACTTCTTGCCAGCGACTGGCGGGGAGACTTTTAGGTTTGAGTGCCATAGTGAAAGCTTTCCAGATTGTACCATTGCTGCGTTCAACTTGCCCATTTCCCCGACGGTTATAACTGGGAGTATGACTTGTGGCAATACTTCTGTCAAGAAGAAATTGTCGAAGCTCTAAGCTCATAAAGGCTGAACCTCTGGAGGAGTCACGTGATGGAGTAGTGGCCGGTCAGGGAACTCCAGCCCTCTCCGGAAAAGTTTAAAAAAAAACACACAAAACACAAAGGCACAAATATAAAAATTAAAACAAAGTGAAAGTAAAGGTGGGAAGAAAATGGCAGCGAAGAAAGAAAAGTCGAAAGCAACGGGAAGAAGAGAAGAAGAAAGAACGTCGGAAGAAGAAGGTGAAGGCCTTACCTGTCCGAGGAGGCCCGCCGCGGAGAGAGAAGCCCGCTCCCTAAGGTCAGTTGAAGTCCCGAGCTCGGGACTACAAAAATGGCTCGTGGAGCCAAGTAAAAGTGCGCAACCGCGCATGAAAAAACACTGACGGGAAGGGGGACCAGCTGAGGAGTCGATCTCCACAGCTGAGAATGACAGCTGCAACACAACAACAGGAAGAGAACATAGAAAATAACGAGAACAAGAAAGAAGAGTAAAAAGAAAACAAGGAAACAACAGATGATCAACCCTGAGGGAGAAGAAGAAGAACATAGAGAAATGGAAGAAGGGAAAGGCAGGACAATGGATATTTTTTTTTAAAGAATATATGGAATCAGTAAAAGAATGGCAATTACAAGAATTTAATGAAATTAAAAAGAAGAATTAAAAGTGCTGAAGAAAAAATGAATAGATTAGAGATAGTCATGTCAGATATAGGAAAAAGAGTGGACAAGGTGGAAGAACGAGAAACAGTCGTAGAAATGGAAGTAGAGGACTTAAAAAAGAAATTAGAAGAATCTAATAAAAAAGTTAAAGAGACACAAGAACTGTTAGCTCAGAAGATAGATATAATGGAAAATTATAATAGAAGAAATAATATAAAGATAGAGGGCCTTAAGGAAGATGAAGAAGGCAAGAATATGAGAGAATTTATAAAAGATGGATCCCCAGCGTCCTAGGAAGACCAGAATTACAGGAAGAAATGGAAATAGAAAGGGCACATAGAACATTAGCCCCGAAACCACAGCCACCACAAAAACCAAGATCCATTTTAGTAAAATTCTTAAGATAAACAACAAGAGAAAATATATTGGAGAAAGCAATGAAGAAAATAAGAGAAGACAAAAAGCCACTGGAATACAAAGGTCAAAAATTTTTTTTCTATCCAGACATAAGTTTTGAACTCCTGAAGAAGAGAAAGGAGTTTAATACAGCAAAAGCCTATGGAAAAATGGATATAAATTTATGCTAAAGTACCCAGCGGTACTTAAAATAGTTATTCCAGGGCAGTAAAACAGACTATTCTCGGATCCGGAGGAAGCACGATAATTTGCAGAACTACAAAACAGGCAGAGAGATGAAGACGTAACTAGAGTAAAAATGACCACGAACTATATGTATGTGTGTATATATGTATGTATGTGTGTGTGTGTTTATGTATATATGTGTGTACATGAGTGTATCCGTATTTAAAGGAAAATATATAGAGTATAGATAAGAATTAATAAGGGAAAGAAAGCGAAGAGATGAAGTAAGGAGGGAATTAAGAGAGTGACCTTTGTTATATATGAAAATTGAAATCCTTTCTGGGGGGGGGGGGCTGGGTAGGGAGAACTTACGGTCAATGCAAAATTAGTTGACGCTTGCGAGTGAATTCGCAAATCCAAATGGAGAGGGGAGATGTGGTTGCCCGACAAGGGATAAAGGGCAACTCAGGAAGGGGAGGGGAGAATGGGGTTAAAGAAATTTTAGATAGCAGAATAAGGGAAATGTTTGATGTTTTAGAAATGTTGTCTTATAAAGTGTTCAAAACAAGAAAGCAGAAATGGATAAGAAGGAAAGGTGATGATGAGGAAACGGAAAGGAAAGATAAACAAAGTATGAAATGGCTACGTTGAACTATATGACTAAATATTAACGGATTACATAACCAAATCAAAAGGAAGAAACTGCTAAATTTACTGAAAAAAGAAAAAAATTGATATAGCATTCGTGCAAGAAACACATTTAACTGAAATGGAGCACAAGAAATTAAAGAGAGATTGGGTAGGACATGTAACAGCAGCGTCATATAATTCAAAAGCTAGAGGAGAAACTATATTAATCAGTAAAAATGTACCAATTAAAATAGAAGAGGAAATAATAGATCCAGCAGGGAGATATGTAATGATAAAATGTCAGATATATTCGGAGTTTTGGAATTTACTCAATGTATATTCACCTAATGAAGAAGATCAAAAATTTATGCAAGATATTTTTTTGAAGATAGCACACACGCAAGGGAACATACTAATAGGAGGGGATTTCAACCTTAATTTGGATTCAAACATGGATAAAACTGGGAAAAAAATTAACAGAAAGAACAATGTAACCAAATTTATAATTAAATCGATGGAAAAAATGCAACTTTTAGATATATAGAGGAAACAACACCCAAAAGAAAAGGAATATTCATATTACTCGGCTAGACATAAAACATACTTAAGAATAGACCTATTCCTGTTATCAGCTTGTATGCAAGAAAGAGTAAGAAAAGCAGAATATAAAGCTAGAATATTATCGGACCACTCACCCCTGATATTGACAATAGAATTAGAGGACATCCCTCCAAGAATGTATAGATGGAGATTAAATTCCAAGCTACTTAAAAGGCAGGATTTTAGAGAATTCATTGAAAGACAAATTAAAATGTACTTTGAAATAAATATGGAATCAATGAAAGATAAGTTTATACTATGGGACGCAATGAAAGCGTTCATCAGAGGAAAATAATAAGTTATGTAACCAAGATGAAGAAGGACTACAATCAGGAAACAGAGCAGTTGAAAAGGGAAATAGTAAATATAGAAAAAGAATTAGCAATGAAGGAAGACACAACTAAAAGAAGAGAATTGGCAGATAAAAAAATAAAACATGAAACACTACAAACATAAAAAGGTGGAGAAGAACATAATGAAGACAAAACAGAAATATTATGAACTAGGAGAAAAAACGCACAAAATTCTAGCATGGCAGCTTAAGACAGAACAAACTAAGAGAATGGTATTGGCATCAAGGAAAAAAGACAAACAAATCACATATAATCCAACAGAGATTAATGAAAACTTCAGAGAATTCTACGAACAATTATACCAAACTGAAAACGAAGGGAAAGAAGACAAAATAGATGAATTTTTAACTAAAATTGAACTACCAAAATTACAAATAGAGGAACAAAATAAATTAACAGAACCATTTGAAATAGTAGAAATACAAGAGATAATAAAAAAAACTACCAAATAATAAAACACCAGGAGAGGATGGATTCCCAATAGAATTCTATAAAACATTTAAAGACTTATTAATCCCTCCCCTTCTGGAAGTAATCAACCAGATTGATAAAGAACAAAGCATACCAGATTCATGCAAAACAGCAATAATTACAGTCATACCAAAAACAGTGAAAGACCCATTTGCACCAGCGTCATATAGACCAATATCTTTTCTTAACACAGATAATATGATAACAGGGAGAGCAGCAGCGGCCCCGGCCCCGGTCCGGGCGAAGGGTAGACGGCGGCGGCCCCGATACGGGCAGGAGCAAGGGGGAGACGGCGGCCCCGGCCTCGGTCGAGTGAGGCAGGCGGAGGTCCCGGTCCGGGCAGGGAGGGGGAGGCGGTGGCCCCAGTCCAGGCACAGGGTGAACTGCGGCGGCCTCGGCCCCGGTCCGGGCAGTATGGACCGACCTAGGAGGGGAGGCAGGCCCCTCCAGCCCGGGTAAGAAACCTGCATAGGAGAAGGCCACTCCGATATAAAACCTACGACCCAAGGACCTCGCTGCCACGTCCCAGCTTGCTTGGCCACGGCACACGAACCATGGGTGTAAAGGGTGGGGCCAGTACTGCGCGCACTGCACTCCACCTAAAAGCTCCTTTGCGCAGGCCCGAGGACAGGTCCACGTCCTCCCCCTCCACGTCCTCCCCCTCCACGTCCTCCCCCTCCACGTCCTCCCCCTCCACGTCCTCCCCCTCCACGTCCTCCCCCTCCACGTCCTCCCCCTCCACGTCCTCCCCCTCCACGTCCTCCCCCTCCACGTCCTCCCCCTCCACGTCCTCCCCCTCCACGTCCTCCCCCTCCACGTCCTCCCCCTCCACGTCCTCCCCCTCCACGTCCTCCCCCTCCACGTCCTCCCCCTCCACGTCCTCCCCCTCCACGTCCTCCCCCTCCACGTCCTCCCCCTCCACGTCCTCCCCCTCCACGTCCTCCCCCTCCACGTCCTCCCCCTCCACGTCCTCCCCCTCCACGTCCTCCCCCTCCACGTCCTCCCCCTCCACGTCCTCCCCCTCCACGTCCTCCCCCTCCACGTCCTCCCCCTCCACGTCCTCCCCCTCCACGTCCTCCCCCTCCACGTCCTCCCCCTCCACGTCCTCCCCCTCCACGTCCTCCCCCTCCACGTCCTCCCCCTCCACGTCCTCCCCCTCCACGTCCTCCCCCTCCACGTCCTCCCCCTCCACGTCCTCCCCCTCCACGTCCTCCCCCTCCACGTCCTCCCCCTCCACGTCCTCCCCCTCCACGTCCTCCCCCTCCACGTCCTCCCCCTCCACGTCCTCCCCCTCCACGTCCTCCCCCTCCACGTCCTCCCCCTCCACGTCCTCCCCCTCCACGTCCTCCCCCTCCACGTCCTCCCCCTCCACGTCCTCCCCCTCCACGTCCTCCCCCTCCACGTCCTCCCCCTCCACGTCCTCCCCCTCCACGTCCTCCCCCTCCACGTCCTCCCCCTCCACGTCCTCCCCCTCCACGTCCTCCCCCTCCACGTCCTCCCCCTCCACGTCCTCCCCCTCCACGTCCTCCCCCTCCACGTCCTCCCCCTCCACGTCCTCCCCCTCCACGTCCTCCCCCTCCACGTCCTCCCCCTCCACGTCCTCCCCCTCCACGTCCTCCCCCTCCACGTCCTCCCCCTCCACGTCCTCCCCCTCCACGTCCTCCCCCTCCACGTCCTCCCCCTCCACGTCCTCCCCCTCCACGTCCTCCCCCTCCACGTCCTCCCCCTCCACGTCCTCCCCCTCCACGTCCTCCCCCTCCACGTCCTCCCCCTCCACGTCCTCCCCCTCCACGTCCTCCCCCTCCACGTCCTCCCCCTCCACGTCCTCCCCCTCCACGTCCTCCCCCTCCACGTCCTCCCCCTCCACGTCCTCCCCCTCCACGTCCTCCCCCTCCACGTCCTCCCCCTCCACGTCCTCCCCCTCCACGTCCTCCCCCTCCACGTCCTCCCCCTCCACGTCCTCCCCCTCCACGTCCTCCCCCTCCACGTCCTCCCCCTCCACGTCCTCCCCCTCCACGTCCTCCCCCTCCACGTCCTCCCCCTCCACGTCCTCCCCCTCCACGTCCTCCCCCTCCACGTCCTCCCCCTCCACGTCCTCCCCCTCCACGTCCTCCCCCTCCTCCCCCTCCCCGTCCTCCCCCTCCCCGTCCTCCCCCTCCCCGTCCTCCCCCTCCCCGTCCTCCCCCTCCCCGTCCTCCCCCTCCACGTCCTCCCCCCTCCACGTCCTCCCCCTCCACGTCCTCCCCCTCCACGTCCTCCCCCTCCACGTCCTCCCCCTCCACGTCCTCCCCCTCCACGTCCTCCCCCTCCACGTCCTCCCCCTCCACGTCCTCCCCCTCCACGTCCTCCCCCTCCACGTCCTCCCCCTCAAAAGATGCTCACAAACTCAAACTAGCATGCTGGAACATCAGAACCATGCTAGACAAGGCTGACAGCCACCGACCTGAACGTCGGTCTGCCCTCATTGCACATGAACTCCTCAGACTTGACATCGACATAGCCGCTCTCAGTGAAGTCCGCCTGGCAGATGTAGGCAGCCTCCAAGAACGCGGCGCGGGCTACACACTCTACTGGTCTGGCAAGCCTTCGGATGAACGACGCCTATCTGGTGTAGGCTTCATGGTCAAGAGCTTCATTGCCTCCAAACTCGAAAACCTTCCGACAGGCCTCTCGGACCGAATCATGTCCATGCGACTCCCACTTCAAAACAAGCGTCACATCACCCTCATCAGTGTCTATGCTCCAACCCTCCAGGCGGAACCAGCAGAAAAGAACAAGTTCTACACCGACCTGCGCAACCTCATCCAACGTACCCCTACAGCCGACAAGGTTGTCATCCTGGGCGACTTCAACGCTCGTGTCGGCAAAGACTCAGAAACCTGGCCAGGAATCCTGGGCAAGCATGGCGTCGGCAAGTGCAACGACAATGGGCGCCTCCTGTTGGAGCTTTGCGCAGAACAGCGGCTTGTCATTACAAACACCCTTTTTCAGCAGAGGGACAGCCTTAAGACCACCTGGATGCATCCCCGATCCAAACACTGGCACCTCCTGGACTACATCCTGGTGCGAGAAAGTGACAAACAAGATGTGCTCCACACCAGGGTCATGCCTAGCGCGGAATGCCACACTGACCACCGGCTGGTTCGCTGCAAGCTCAACCTTCACTTCAAGCCAAAGCCCAGGAACAATAAAGCCCCCAGAAAGAGGTTCAATGTTGGAAAACTGCAGTCAGACGAAGCGAGAGGAAACTTCCAGGCAAACCTCAAAGCAAAGCTCGACGCTGCAACCCGCCTCACGGACCCGTCCCCTGAAACCCTCTGGGATCAGTTGAAGACTACCATACTGCAATCCACTGAAGAGGTACTGGGCTTCTCCTCCAGGAAAAACAAGGACTGGTTTGACGAAAACAGCCAGGAAATCCAGGAGCTGCTGGCAAAGAAGCGAGCTGCCCACCAGGCTCACCTTACAAAGCCGTCCTGTCCAGAGAAGAAACAAGCCTTCCGTCGCGCATGCAGCCATCTTCAGCGCAAACTCCGGGAGATCCAAAATGAGTGGTGGACTAGCCTCGCCAAACGAACACAGCTCAGCGCGGACATTGGCGACTTCAGGGGTTTCTACGAGGCTCTAAAGGCTGTGTACGGCCCCTCACCCCAAGTCCAAAGTCCGCTGCGCAGCTCAGACGGCAAAGTCCTCCTCAGCGACAAGATCTCCATCCTCAACCGATGGTCAGAACACTTCCAATCTCTTTTCAGTACCAACCGCTCAGTCCAAGATTCCGCCCTGCTCCAGCTCCCTCAACAGCCCCTAAGGCTAGAGCTGGATGAGGTTCCCACCCTGGATGAGACATATAAGGCAATCGAACAACTGAAAAGTGGCAAAGCAGCAGGTATGGATGGAATCCCCCCAGAAGTCTGGAAGGCTGGCGGCAAAACTCTGCATGCCAAACTGCATGAGTTTTTCAAGCTTTGTTGGGACCAAGGTAAACTGCCTCAGGATCTTCGTGATGCCACCATCATCACCCTGTACAAAAACAAAGGCGAGAAATCAGACTGCTCAAACTACAGGGGAATCACGTTGCTCTCCATTGCAGGCAAAATCTTCGCTAGGATTCTACTAAATAGAATAATACCTAGTGTCGCTGAGAATATTCTCCCAGAATCACAGTGCGGCTTTCGCGCAAACAGAGGAACCACTGACATGGTCTTTGCCCTCAGACAGCTCCAAGAAAAGTGCAGAGAACAAAACAAAGGACTCTACATCACCTTTGTTGACCTCACCAAAGCCTTCGACACCGTGAGCAGGAAAGGGCTTTGGCAAATACTAGAGCGCATCGGATGTCCCCCAAAGTTCCTCAACATGATTATCCAACTGCACGAAAACCAACAAGGTCGGGTCAGATACAGCAATGAGCTCTCTGAACCCTTCTCCATTAACAATGGCGTGAAGCAAGGCTGTGTTCTCGCACCAACCCTCTTTTCAATCTTCTTCAGCATGATGCTGAACCAAGCCATGAAAGACCCCAACAATGAAGACGCTGTTTACATCCGGTACCGCACGGATGGCAGTCTCTTCAATCTGAGGCGCCTGCAAGCTCACACCAAGACACAAGAGAAACTTGTCCGTGAACTACTCTTTGCAGATGATGCCGCTTTAGTTGCCCATTCAGAGCCAGCTCTTCAGCGCTTGACGTCCTGCTTTGCGGAAACTGCCAAAATGTTTGGCCTGGAAGTCAGCCTGAAGAAAACTGAGGTCCTCCATCAGCCAGCTCCCCACCATGACTACCAGCCCCCCGACATCTCCATCGGGCACACAAAACTCAAAACGGTCAACCAGTTTACCTATCTCGGCTGCACCATTTCATCAGATGCAAGGATCGACAATGAGATAGACAACAGACTCGCCAAGGCAAATAGCGCCTTTGGAAGACTACACAAAAGAGTCTGGAAAAACAACCAACTGAAAAACCTCACAAAGATAAGCGTATACAGAGCCGTTGTCATACCCACACTCCTGTTCGGCTCCGAATCATGGGTCCTCTACCGGCACCACCTACGGCTCCTAGAACGCTTCCACCAGCGTTGTCTCCGCTCCATCCTCAACATCCATTGGAGCGCTCACACCCCTAACGTCGAGGTACTCGAGATGGCAGAGGTCGACAGCATCGAGTCCACGCTGCTGAAGATCCAGCTGCGCTGGATGGGTCACGTCTCCAGAATGGAGGACCATCGCCTTCCCAAGATCGTATTATATGGCAAGCTCTCCACTGGCCACCGTGACAGAGGTGCACCAAAGAAAAGGTACAAGGACTGCCTAAAGAAATCTCTTGGTGCCTGCCACATTGACCACCGCCAGTGGGCTGATAACGCCTCAAACCGTGCATCTTGGCGCCTCACAGTTTGGCGGGCAGCAGCCTCCTTTGAAGAAGACCGCAGAGCCCACCTCACTGACAAAAGGCAAAGGAGGAAAAACCCAACACCCAACCCCAACCAACCAATTTTCCCTTGCAACCGCTGCAATCGTGTCTGCCTGTCCCGCATCGGACTGGTCAGCCACAAACGAGCCTGCAGCTGACGTGGACTTTTTTACCCCCTCCATAAATCTTCGTCCGCGAAGCCAAGCCAAAGAAGATTAGCAAACAGATTAGCCGACTATGTACCAAAAATAGTAAATCTAGACCAAACTGGATTTATTAAAAAAAGACGAACAGACAATATTTGTAAATTTATTAACTTAATTCATGCAGTAGAAGGGAATAAAGCTCCAACAGTAGCAGTTGCTTTAGACGCAGAGAAGGCCTTCGACAGAGTAGAATGGAATTATTTATTCAAAGTATTACAAAAATTCAGTTTACCAGAGAAGTATATTAATTGGATTAAAGCATTATATAAGGGGCCATTGGCGAAAGTGACAGTAAATGGATATATATCAAAGCAATTTAACTTAAGCAGATCAACAAGGCTGGGATGCCCACTATCACCCTTATTGTTCGCGTTAGCTACAGAACCACTAGCAGAATTGATAAGAACAGAAAATAAAATAAAAGGGCTAAAAATAAAAGACAAGGAATATAAAATCAGTTTATTTGCATTTGACGTTATAGTATACTTAACAGAACCAGAAATATCAATAAAAGAATTACATTAGAAATTGAAGGAATATGGAGAAGTGTCGGGTTACAAGATTAACGCAAATAAAAGTGAAGCAATGCCAATGAATTATGCGGATTTCTCAAAATTTAAGAAAGAATCACCATTCAGATGGCAAATGCAAGCAATACGATACCTAGGTATACAAATAAATAAAAACCTCGGCCATCTATATAAACTCAATTATTATCCACTAATGAAAAAATTACAGGATGACTTGGAGCATTGGAAAGACTTATCAAAAACACTAATAGGAAGGATAAAGTGTATTAAAATGAAAATTTTCCCAAGGATACAATACCTATTTCAGGCATTGCCAATACACGTGACGGAGAAATTCTTCAAGGAGTTAAAGAAAATAATAAGGAAATTTTTATGGTAAGGGGGGAAACCGAGGATAGAACTAGATAAATTAACAGAATGGTATAAATAAGGAGGCTTACAACTGCCAAACTTTAAAAATTATTATAGAGCTGCACAATTAAGATACCGATCAGATTTTTATCAAACAGATTGGACGAGATTAGAATTAGATAAAATAGGGGAGAAGATACCTGAACATATATTATATCAATGGGATGAAAAATTGGTACAACGTAGGAATTCTCCAGTATTATATCATCTGCTCAATATTTGGAAGATTCATGTAGAAAGGAATAAAACAAATTACCAATTATCAAAACTAATACTAACGCAAAATCAGTTAATCCCTTTTACAATAGATAACCTTTCCTTTAGAGAATGGGAGAAAAAAGGAATTAAAAGAATAGAAAATTGCTTTTCAGGAAATAAATTACTATCCTTTGAACAAATGGATAAATATAACTCAAGATACAGTGTTGGCATACTACCAACTGAAATCCTACTTGAAGGACAAATTGGGAAGTAGTCTGAGGTTACCAGAGGGAAGTAATTTTGAATATGTGATTACAGATACAATGATAATCAAAAAATTTATAACAAATATGTATATTAAGCTGCAAGAAAAGGAGAATGAGGAAACAAATGGTAAAACTAACTTGAGAATATAACAATGGTATATAGAAATGAATAAATGTATTCCACTATAAAAAATAACATATAATTTAAGAAATAATATTACAATATTTGAACAAATATGGTAGCCATACATGAAACACAATAGAGAAAACCTACCGGGGACATCTACCACCTAAAATGACAGAAGGAGAAGGAAATGAAAAGAATTGACTTAGTGGAACTTCTTGTGTATTTTTATTGAGTGACAACATTGTTTGACTGTTTTAATGTATCTTAGATTCTGAACTTTAAATGAATGGGAGGGGAGGTAGGGAGGGTGGGATGGGAAGAGGGGGGTGGAGAAAACGACACTGTATATATTTGAAAAGAAAAATGTATGTATCTTGATCAATGTGGTTTATAGTGTGAAAAATTTAAAAATAAAAAAAAGGCTGAACCTCTGTCACTGAATGAAATTCAGGTAACCAAAAGTGCTAAAAATGGAATCAAGACATTTAATTATGGAAGCAGCAGAAACATCAATACAAGGAATTGCAAAAGGGAAATGAGAGAATTCATCAATAACACTAAGAAAATAAATGTTTCTATTATTTGAAGGCAGTGGCCCTTTAAAATCTACACTGAGATGTTCAAAGGATCTAGAAGCCTTGATCAGTGAGGTAGGCGAGGGTTTGTAAAAACGAGGTTTGCATTCGGCACAAATAGGAGATTGTGCAGTTCGGGTTCTCACATCCTCCACAGTAAAGGGCAGATTGAGATTTTTCACATAGTGATAAAGTCTGGTGAGCCCCGGGTGGCACAGTTCTTCATGGAGAATCTTTAATCTGTCTAACTGCAGACTCGCACAAGAAGCTCGAGAGAGCATCCAGGGATCATTGAATTTTCCTGGACAATAAAGTATGCCATAGTCATAAGTGGAAAGCTTGATGTGCCATCGCATAATTTTTAATTGCTTTTCAATTTAATGTTGAACATGAAGGCAACAGATTTCTGATCAATTAGCAAGGTGAACTTCCTGTCAGCTAAAAAATGCCTCCAGTAGCGGATAGCTTCTATAATCGCTCGTGCTTCTTTTTCAATGGATGAGTGTTTCAATTCTGGTCCACGTAGTGTGCGGGAAAAGAAAGCTACAGGTCTGCCAGCTTGATACAATGTGGCAACTAGAGCAAAATCAGATGCATCCAATTCCACTTGAAAAGGTAAATCCTAATCAATTGCAGACATGGAGGCCTTAGCTATATCTTGCTTAATGTTTTTAAAAGCACGGAGAGCCTCGCTCAGGAAAATTGGTAGTTCTAAAAAGTGGTTGTGCTTTGTCAGCATAATGTGGCACCCACTGAGCGTAATAGGAGAAAAATCCTAAGCAACGCTTGAAGGACTTTTGCGTTGTTGGAGGGGGCAGATTCATGAGTGGTCGCATTCTCTCGGGGGTCTGGACTAATTTCTCCCTTACTTACTACGTAGCCTAATATTGGCAGTTTCTTTGTGTGGTACACACACTTGTCATTATTTAGAGTTATTCGCAAGGATTTGGCTACTTGTAGGAACCGTTGCAAATTTTGATCTTGATCATTTGTGTCTTTGCCACAGATAAGGAACATTGTCCAGATAAGGAAAAGTGGCCTGCAACTTATAGGTGTCCACTAACTTATCCATTTCTCTTTGAAAAACTGATACTCCATTAGTGATGCCAAAAGGAATTCTCTTAAACTGGAAGAGTTTGCCATCTGCCTCAAAAGCAGTAAACTTCCTTTCATCCTTATGGATGGGAACCTGGTGGTAAGCTGATTTCAGATCAATAGTAGAGTATATCTTGTATTGAGCAATTCGAATGACCATGTCTGAAATGCGAGGCAGAGGGTATACATCTAGTTGAGTGTATCTGTTTATGGTTTGGCTGTAATCTATGTCCATTCTAAGTTTCGCGCCATTTCTAAGCACTATTACTTGAGCGTGCCAAGGACTCGTGCTGGGCTCGATGATATTCTCCTTTAATAAGTTCTTAACCTCGTCTTTAATGAAGAGTCTGACTTCTTTACTGTAGCGCCTACCTTTTGAAGCTGTAGGTTTACAATCAGAGGTCAAATTATTGAAGAGACGAGGGGGTTTAATTTTTAGTGTTGACAAACCGCAAAACTTCTTTGACGAGACAGTGATTGATGGCAAGGGGCTGTTAAATGCCAATATGATACTTTTGGCATTGAAAGTCTAGACCCAGAAGCATAGGAGCGCATAGGCTGGAGAGTACAGAAATCTTGAAATCAGAATATTCAATGTCATGTATTTTAAAATTAATTCTGCAATAACTTGTCGTATCTTGTTCTAGTCCTGAGCAGGCCATCGTGATCGTGCATTTAGATGGGTATAACGCAAGATTTAGTGCTTTAGCAGTCGAAGGGTGCATGAAATTGTCTGTACTGCCCGAGTCAAATAAACAGTTAATAGGCTGCCCATTTACCTCCACTTTCATCGTGGACGGTTACAGGTCATAGGATTTATCTTCATTTACCTTCAGAGAAACCAGGATTGGATCCCCTTGTGGCAATGGCATATAGGGCCTCGCCTCGTCACTGGTCGATTCGTTGGATGATTCAGAAGAGGTTGATGAAGCAGAGGTCGAGCTAGAAGAATCATTGACACTCCACCCCAGCATCATGGCATTATGACGGCGACTTTGCTTAGTATCAGCGCTTGGGCACTTCTTTTCCTTTTCTTTCTTCTTTTGCTTGTCACGAGTGGCCAGATGTCGACTTTCTAGCTCGGCAAGTTCTTGCCCAATGGCCCTTCTTCCCGCAGTTGGCGCAGATATCTTGGCATGCAGGGCAAGCCGCAGAAATAACACTTTGGGGACCGGCTTTTGCGTTGAACTCAGTAGCTAATCTTCACGACGGGTTGATTTGAGGGGCGCCACTTTGGTACCTCTTTCTTGCTCAAATACTTTCATCCCTTGTAACGCAGTTAGGAGCATCTTCGCTTGTTGCAGAGCCGCATTAAAAGTCAAGCCCGGAGTCTCCAGTAGACGCTGTCTAACGTATCCGGAGTCCAGTCCATTTACGAACGCGTCTAACATCAGGGACTTACAGTGGGCTTCAGCCATGACGGCAGCGCAGGCACAATCCGTGGATAACCCTTTCAGGGTGAGCGCGAATGCATCTACGCTCTCTCCTGCTTGTTGCTTCTGAATGTGAAGCTGGTGTCTTGCGTACAGGGTGTTCTGAGGAACATCATAGTAGATTTTAAGGAGATTCACTGCGTTCTGATAGCCAGCTATCTCTCTGACCACGGAGTAGGGGACATCTCTGAGGACAGCCACGAAATGGTCCATTTTCTCAGCGTCTTGCACGACATTATTCTTCCGTTTGCAAGCTTCAAAGCACTGGATCCAGTGGCGGAACTTTTCTCCGGCTTGGGTGGCATCCTGATCTATTTCGAGTTTTCCAGGTTTGAGGGAAGTATCCATCATTTTTCTTCTGTTAATAAAATTGATATGCCAGAGACATGGACCAGACTTGTATCACAAGTCTTTTATTAACAGAAGAAGCCAGCTCTACTGGTCAGTCGGGTATGTTACATCATCTGTTATACCAGTAGGGTGGAGCTAATCACCAGTCATAACCAATAGCAAGTAGTCAGCATAATATATTACATCACTACATATACGTTTACTGATAATACAAGACTGGATTGATGTGCGAGATGCAAGGATGATACATGTATATGGATTAAGTAAATGGCCATGGATACGGCAAATGGATGACTGAAAATGCAAGGGTATCTTTGGCAAAGTAAAATAGAAGTTCAAAATTGTAGCGGGATGAACCACACCATGCAAGAAACCAGCCCAAGGAAATTATCGCCGGTTAAACGACGTCACGACAGCTGACCAGTATCCTGTCCCGGATTTCACCACAAACCTGGATGATGCCAAGATGTTCTCCAAAATCGACCTGGTGAGGGGATATCATCAAATTCCGGTCCACCCCGATGACATCCCAAAAAAAAAAGCGCTCATCATGCCATTCAGCCTTTTTGAATTTCTGCATATGCTTTTTGGGTTGAGAAATACTACACACTTTCCAGCGGCTTATGGACTCTGTGTTGCAGCCTCTATTTTGTATTTACTTACCTCAACGATTACTGAGTACCAGCCGCTCTCGTCAAGAGCATGGCACTCACTTACATCAACTATCCCAATGACTAAGTGACTATGGTCTGACTATAAATCTGGCTAAATGCCAGTTTGGCCCATCTTCCATTGATATCCTTGGCCACCAGACCGATTGACAGAGTAATGCCGCTCCCTACCAAGCTGGAGGCCATAAGAATGTTCTCCAGGCTGAACAGAGAGAAAGGACTGCAAGAGTTTGTCGGCATGGTAAATTTTTACCATTTTTTTTGCCATTGGCAGCCTTAATAATGCAACCCCTTATCTGACTTATTTCAAGGAAACTCAAAGACCTGAACTGGGTCGAGGAAATGACAGATACTTTCGATAAAGCCATGGAAGTGCTGGCCAATACAACCATGATGGTGCACCCTCGATCCAATGGGCCCCACAGCTCTCACAGCTGATGCATCTAGCATGGCTATCGGAGGTGTGCTGGAACAACTGATTGAGGGCAATTGGAAGCCGTTGACCTTTATCAGCAAGCACTCAAGACCTCCTGAGCAAAAGTAAAGTATATTTGACAAGGAGCTCCTGGCCCTTTACTGGGCCATCCACCATTTCAGTTACTTTCTTGAAGGAAGAAATGTTGTCATATTCACAAACCATAAGCCCCTGATGTTTGCCCTTGCTAAGGTTTTGGACCGATAGTTGGCAAGGCAACAGGGGCATTGCTCTTTTATTTCAGAATATACCACACCCATTCGGCATATTGGGGGAAGAAACAATCATGTAATGGATGTGCTATCCCACACACCAGTCCAGTCAGTTCATTCATGGTCTCCGGGTATAGACTATGCAGCTCTCGCGGCAGCACAGCAGGAGGACTATGACATAGTGGCCTATCGTACAGTAGTATCGGGTCTTAAGCTGGAGGACGAGATTCAGACCTACAGCAGCAACAATCCTACCTGACTTGTCCACAGGGCAACCCCAAACCAATTATTCTTGTTGTTTGGAGATGGCAACTATTTGATGTGATTCATGGCCTGGTGCACCTTGCATTTGAGCCACCATACAGCTATAGTAGCAGGAAAATTTGTATGGCACGGCCTACAGAAACAGGTTGGACACTGGGCCAGAACTTGTGTACGATGTCAAACCTCAAAAACTCAGCGGCAAGTAAAAGCACTGCTCCAATCTTTTCCCCTAATACACAAGCATTTTGACCACATACACATAGACATTGTGGAACCACTGCAACCATCGCGAGGTGCCAGGTACCTTCTGACAATGGTCAATAGGTTTTACAAGGTGCCGGAAGCTGTCCTACTCAGACATCTCCACCACATCATATACAGAGTATTAGCTGCGAACTGGGAGGCTCATTTTGGGTTGCCGGTGGATATGACCTCAGACGGGGAGGGAAGGGGGCACAATTCACATCGACATTGTGCACGGCACTAGCATGGCTACTCGGCATGAGGTTGCATCACACCACGGTGTGCCATCCACAATCCAATGGCCTTGTGGAAAGATTCCACTACCATTTGAAGTCAGCCTTCATGGCGTGACTCAAAGGCCCTGATTGGAAGAATGAGAAAAGAGGATCTGGCCACATCATCTGCTGAGCTGTGTATGATGTACTGCTCACTGTTCCAGGGGAATTTGTGCCAGTGGTAAAAGGACAGATTCACCCATGGCACTCCTAAAGTGGCTGCGTGAGAAAGTCGGCACATTGACACCTGTTCCTACCTCAAGGCATGATTCAACCACTTCATATATCCCAAAGAGCCTCAAGGACTATGAATATGTATTCATACAATGAAGAATGCATGTACCCCTCTTCAGCGCCCATACGAGGGTCCATTCAAAGTGATTCAGCACAGACATTGAAGCAGGCAAGAGACAATTACGATCGACCGCCTTAAGCCAGCACACGTGAACTTGTAGCAACCCACCACAGAGAGGTCACCCACTTAAACAGGCGGATGGGGTATATACAAATAGATCATCACCTCCTAACACTGGTTCTTTGGAAGTGAGGGGAGAGGTCCTATAGCGTTCTGAACCACGCTATACAACAAACCGGTGCACAGGGATTTGAGTCAGCAAGAGCAGGAAGCACTAAAGTACCGGGCTTGCTGCCAATCATCAGGGATGATGTTATTTCTGGGCTGAGCATCGCAAAGACTATGGGGAGCGAGGGTATTTTAAAAGTGCGCATCAGTGTTGAGAAAGGCAGTTTGTCTTAACTCAACTACAACGGACTGGTGGGTTTAGTTCGCTACTAAATGACTACAAAATACATTTTTAAATGACAAGACACTGAAGAGGCTCAAGAGTCCTTATACACAAATCATCAAAAGTTAACATGCAGAAGCAGGAATTACAAAGGCCAGCACTATTTGACTTTTACTGGTGTACGATTTCAGTCCAAGACTAAAATGACTACAAATGATAAATGACTAATGAGACTGTACCTAGAATATTGTGTACAACTTGAACCCACTACCTGAAGAAGACATGGTTGTAACAGAGGAAAAGCAGAAAAGTTTACCAAATTATTCCTAGAGGTTGGGAGGAGAAATTACCCAACAAGGAGAGATTTAGCAGGATATCAGAATGAAGGTGATCTCATTGAAAGATATGAAATTCTGATGGAGTTGAAAAGATTGATAGAGATGATGTTCGCCCTAGAACTAAGCATCTGGAACCAGGGATCAACCGCAAAAATAAAAAAAGGGACACTCATCAAGGACAGGAAAGAAGGGATATTTCTTCACCCAGTAAACAGAGAACTTTTGGAATTTCTTTATCAAGAAGGAGTTGTGAAGCTTCAGCACCTGAATACATTCAAATGATGACACACATTTTAAAATCTATCAAGGGACTTTGGTTTAGTGCAGGTAAGCAGTGTTGAGGTAAAAGAAAAGACCTGCTGTGAACTTCATGGACTGCAGAGCAGTTGTGAAGGTCTGCTCCAAAATGTTTCCCAACAGTGCTGCAAAAAAAATGAATATCAAATAACAAAGGTGCAAATTGCTTTAAGGCAGCAATCCTACAGCTTAGTATCTAGATCACTAAAAGCATAGACATCAATAGATGATAAAAATCAGAAGTGGGTAAGAAAAATAAACTGAAATAAAGAGATCAAATGGATATCAGCTAAACCAGCACTGGGTAGCTGATAAAAGCTGGGACCTTCCTGGCCTTGTATAGTTTTAGTAACTCACTGCTCTAGCATTCTGCCTTTACAATTTAAATCTGACAATTCAGCAATCTCTTGGCCATCCACTCACCTCTGATGTGAGCTTAATAACTCCTGATACCAGGCTGCACAACTGATTGCCACGATTACTGTATTCTGAGAGGTCCAGTCCCACCAGTTCCTTCTGTTTAAAGTAGGGCTCAATCTGCATATTCAGATGCAACACTTCTGCCTGGATGACATTCAGGCGGCGCAGTCGATCCCGGCTTTCTGCTTGCCGCTGTCGTTCCAATTCCTTCTGTCGAAGCCGTTGTTGCTCAGCTTCTCGTAGTTTCAGATTCATATTCTGCATAAAACAGAAAAAAAATGAAAATGAAGGGAAAACAATAAAGAAAGAACATCAGAATAAAAACAAAAGCAACTGAAAGCAGTTTTCTCAAAAGTGTGGTTACTCCTTTTCCCCAAGTCTGAAATGAAGGGATATTTCTTCACTTGAGTTATGTTTTTTTTCTAAATTCTCTGCCCAGCTACTGAATCATTCAAGAATAAAAGCAAAAGTACTTTACCAATGGTTGTCTGTAAATCCTCTCACCCCAGAGTCAAATGATTGTGGGTTCAAATTCCAATGCACAGAATTCAACATTAAGGTCTTGCTGATATACCAAAGTGGTGATGCATGACTGTGGGCTATCTTTCAAACAAAAATTTGTAGAAAGCCCATCAACATGAGCAACTAAAGAGTGCAATTCTACTTGTGGAAAAAAACAAAATTAGGAGACATCAATAAAAGATGGTCACCATGAAAAGGAATTCAGAAGAAACTTTACCCAAGAAATTACAAAAAAATGGAACCCAATAATAATGAGAATGATGGAGATAAGCTATGTGAGTGCGTTGGTAGAATGGAATGGCATTTATGATACAAACCATGAGGAAGGATAAAGGAGGCTCAAGTTGAAAACAAAAAAGATTGTGCAGACTGATGGACCTTAAAAGCCTGTTTCAGTGCAGTGAATTCCAAATACCAAGCTCCATGTTCATTTAAATCTTAAAAAGAGCATTTCCTGATCTGTGTCCAAAATATCTCACATTTAATCTTGTGTCCATACCACCCAGCTCTGGAGCTCTCAATCACAGAAATCACCCCCTTGACCCTTCCTTACCCTCTAATTTTAAACACCATTGGCACTCTAATCTCATCACAAAACAGGGCTCACTAACATCTTCACAATGTGCAGAATATTCACCTTTGCTTTGCGCCTGTGCTCTTCCTTTAGCTTTTCTTGACGTCCTTTAGCTTCAAGAGACCTATAAAAGAAATTTTATTTTTTGTTTCAGTCCTCAAACATTTTGCTCCTTTTCCCTTAAAATCCCCTTTCAAAGATAGCATGAAAATACGTGAGATTTGGTGTATGTCTACGTCTAGCACAAAAAAGTAAATCTGTAATAAACTATCAGGGAGACAGAACTAATTGATAATTCTTTCAAAGACAGTGACAGTGGACCAAAAGATGGATAATCTAACTGTAATAGTAACTGAGCGTTTAAATTATATTTGACTCCGGAGAAACTGAAAAAATATGGGTTTAGTAATTCAGATTTATGTTTTAGATGTGATTCATGTATTGGAACTTTTTTTACATGCTGTTTGGACTTGTGTTAAAGATCAACCATTTTGGCAAGGAATTAAAGTAGTTTTGGAAAAATTGTATAATTTTACATTACCATTAGACCCAACGACTTTTTTGTTGGGTAATTTGATTTCATTGAGGGGGATTAGGTTTGGATAAAATTCAAATTGCTTTTGTACATTTGGTGTTATCAGTAGCGCATAAATGTGTTGCGAGTACTTGGAAAGACAATTCAGAGATTAATATACTACATTGGCATAATGAATTGAAAGCTGTATTGCTATGGAATATATTTATAATTTACATGATAATTATTCCCTTTTTGTTAGCAAATGGTCTCCGTATTTGAAATATATGCATTTAGATATACAATTATTTAGATAATTGTTCTCAATATTTATTATTTTTAAAAATATATAATTTATATTTTTGGCTCCCCTTAAGGGAGATGGCTGAAGGGGTGGGAGGGTGGGTTTGGGGTTTGAAGAAGTTTGAACAAAAAAGAATATTATGACAAACATCTGCTTTCCTATTTCAAATAGGACTGCACATCATTTCCTTCTGTTAAGATGACTGAAAATGCATATTTTGCATATATATTGCACATATATATTTTGTACATATATATTCCCTTAGATAGGAGCAGGCACAATTGGCATAGCGGTTAATGCCACACCAGTGATCAGGACCTGGGTTAAAATTCTGCGCTGACTGGAAGGGCTTTGTACATTCTTCCTGCGTGGCTTTTCCCCAGGGACTCCAGTTTCCTCCTACCATTCAAAACTTACTGGGGGGTGTTGGTTAATTGGGTATAAATTGCGTGGCACAGACTCATGGCTGATATGGCCCATTACCATGCTGTATGTCTAAATTTAAATTTTTTTAAATTCCCAATCAACTGTGGTTTAGTCATTTGTATCAAGTGTTACGAACCCAGAGGATCCTAAAACCTAGCAGCAATAGATATTCACCAAGACAAATGGTTGCTTAAACAAAAGTTGTTTTTAATTATCTTTAAACATGAAAACAGAATCGTACTTTAACTTAATCGCTATTGACTTAACTTAACCCCCTTCTAATTCTAAGCCCACGTATATGTAATGTGTATGCAAGTTCAGAAAAGTACTTTGATTCACAGTCCAATCTCACTTCTCTTTCCTCCAAGTTCACTGATTGCAGGCAATTCTTATACAGTGCCCAGAGTTTAACATTTATAAAGTTCACCAGGCTTTGGTGCTTGAAAGGTTAATGGTTACCGCTCAGGAATGTTCTTGTCGGTTTTCAGAGAGAGATTTGTTGTACGCTGGACACCCACAACTGATTTATTTTTAATCAGCCACTTCAGTGTCTTGCCTAAGAAACTTGCCCCCTCAGGGTTCTCCAGATGATAACCTCTCTCTTTCATGTCACCACAGAGTTCCTTTTTGTTACTCTTATTTCAAGTGAAACATTAGATAGCCAGTCCTCTCCTCTTACATGAACAAGGGCTTTGACCAGGCTGAACTAAGCACTCACAACCCATCTTACAAATGGGGTTTTTCCACAAGCTTGCCAGCTTGTCCTATTCCAGTCCCAGCTACTGCTGCTGACTGTATAACTGTAGAACTGAATTTCCTCCCTCTCACGTAGAAAACCTGTTTTACTCTCTTTGCTTACAAAACCACATGAGTCTCTTAGAACAGCAAGTTCTACTCCAGATAGCTTGCGGCTCTGCCAAGTTCTTTCATCTGTTGCCTTTTTGTAAACAACAATCCATTAGTGAAGTCTCTTGGGAACTCTCCAAACTTTTGCAAAGTCTCTTGGCACTGATATGATTAGCATGAGCAGAGTTCCAGTATTTTAAATAAGTTTGGTTTTAAAGGGTCTGTATGTGACCTACACGAAAAAACCTGTCCAAATTTATCTCCCAAAAACATATCTACATACAAACACAATATAATCTGTCACACAAAAGACAAAAACTTGGAATTGTATCCTGCAGCCTTGAAATTTCTTACCCTTTCTCCATTATGTCACGCAACTCCTCATATTCTTGACGTTGCTTGAGCTCCAGGGATTCTTCAAATCTTTTCATTTGTTCAGTGGATGATTTTGAGAGATCTTGAACAATTTTCTGTTGAAGATCCTGCCGATGTTTCAGTTCAGCCTAGGACAAAAGGTAAAATGAAATACCATTAATGCAGCAGGTCTTCATCAAAACCTTGGGGCTTCACAATTATCAAATTAATTTTGAAAAGCAGTCACTTTTTACCAAGGGAAGGCACATTAAGATTTAGCAAACAATAAAAATGACGAGTAATCAGTTTTTGGTTCTTTTGGTTGAAGGAGGAAGTGTTCATCAGTGCTGCAAATGCAATCTCAATTTGAATAATTAATGTCACTAACTAAAACTGGATCCATCCTAAGATTTTTATTATAATTTGAGAAAAATAAATTATATTGGATTTTCTTGTGTTGTCAGATTAATCCTCACCAAGCTTTACAAAAATATTTGACATTAGTGTAATTATTACAGTATGTAATAGCTGATAAAATTAAATTCTTTTGATCATGGAATAAGAGCTTCATAGAAACTTGGAATGTACATCTTCAAATGAAAAGCCCGAGCAGTTCTGATGTTAATGCAATAAATACTTTATTTTTGCAATTTAGTAAAATGATTTATTAAAGATTTGAAAACAAGTGATTTTTTTTCATATTATCTACATACCAGTTCAGGTTGAGCACAAGTGCCAGCAAATATCAGTTGGCTCTCTGGCCTGTTTCAGCTCATGCAACACATTAAGCAATGACACCAGCAATTCGATGGTTAGAGAAGCTTTGTCCCCTTAATGAATCAGCACACGATAAATCAGCGAGCAACAGAGATGAGGAAGAATTGAAATAAAAATGATTCCAACCATTCATGCAACATCAATTCACCTCGGTAGCTTAAGATAAAGGAAAGTGGCCAGGGAAAAAAAATGAATTGCAGCCAGCCATTTATTGTACATAACAACCAGTGCTGGTCTTTGAAGTATCAGTGACAGGAATTTAATACGATTCACCAGCACAAGGCAAACGAAACCAAATAGCTTTCTCCATTCCAATGTCATTTTATAATACCCATCATATGACTAATAATGTGACACTGTGGCGGCCTGCCACCGTGGAGATCAAGCTGACACATCGTGCGGTAGTACACAGCGAACTGGCGCAGTTGAAAGCTAAAGCAGTACAAGACCAGCAGCCCTAAAATGGCGTTGGCTATAAGATGCCCAGCTAACAGATCAATAACAGGCTGGGGAAGAAGGGTATTTATATGCAGGAATGTTCCCACCGTTATTGTTATTCATGCAGTTGATGTCAGCCAATCAAACTGCAGGAGCTCCAACTGTATAAAAGGAGCCTTTCCAGCCTCAATAAATCTCAGAGCTGAACCTCCCACACTGCGAGTGTGTGTGTTTCTTTGTAGCAGTTGGCCACAATTAGTGGCCCTGACAGTTTAGATGGCATCTAAACCCAGCAATGGATAGCGAAGCAGCGATCAGCGCAGTTGGCCTTGAGCTCCCGACCTTCTGGATAGTTCAACCCAGCGCGTGATTCAACCAGGCTGAGGCTCAGTTCCAGATTCGGGGCATCACATTGGAGTCCACACAGTACTACCACGTGGTCAATGCCCTGGATCCAGAGACTGCAAACAGAGTGGCCAACTTCATCTACAGGCCACCATCGGAGGCACTTACACTGCCTTCAAAGAGCTATTAACCGACCTTCGGGCTCTCATGGCGAGAGAGGGGGGCACGACTGCTCCACCTGGATGGGTTAGGGGACAGATCCCTGTCAGCGCGGGGCATAGATTGGGTAGATTCCCAGAATCTTTTTTCCCATAGTAGGGCACAGTTTAAGGTGAGAGGGAGGAGTTTTAAAGAGGCAAGTTATTTTTGAAAAAAGTGGTAGATATCTGGATCTCATTGCCAGAAAAGGTAGTGGAATCTAAGTGGAGATATTGAAAGATATAGAAGGATACTTATCTAATGCAGGCAAGTGAGATAAGTGTAAATGAGCAAAGTGGTTAGTATGGATATGGTGGGCCAATGGGCCCACTCCTGTGCTGTACAGTTCTGACTATGACCTTTTGGTTTTTCAGGTACCCATCAGCATATTTCACTGGGAAAACTTTGGGATGATACTTGAAGAAAATGTGTGGAACATTATGAAATTTTAGTCGTAGAGCACTAAAACAGACCCTTCAATCCAAGTCGTCCATGCTAACCAAGGTGTCTTTCTACACCAATCCCACTTTCCTGGATTTGGCCCATCCCTTCAAATACCTTCAAACAATGTTATAACACTCAACTCCAACACCACCACCTCGGACAGCTTGTTTCTGTTTGTAAACATTTGCCATTAAAAACTTCTTTAAACATTTCACTTTTCATCTTCAATCTATGCCCTCTAGTTTTAGATCTCCAAACCTTAGGAAAAGACGATTGACCCATCTATTTCCATTGTAATGTTATAAACTTTTATTATAGTCCAACATTTACAGTATGTTACAACTCAAAATGCATTACCTCATGCCTGTCGGGATTAAATTCTATCAGGCACTGCTCCACCCAACTTTCCTGTTGATCTACATCCCTCTGTATCCTCAGACAACCATCCTCCCCATCTGTAACTCCACCAAATCTCCTGGCCATCAGCAAACTTATCAGACCACAGGCATTCTCAATCAAATCATTTATATACATGACAAAGGTCCCAGCATCATTCCTACTGGTTACACACTTTCAGTCAGAAAAAACAAGCCTCCACCATTACCCTCTCCCCATCAAAAAATGAATTTTGGATCCATTTTCCAAAATACCTTGGACTCCATATCCCCTCACTTTCGGAATCAGTTGACTGTGGGATCTTGCTAAAGTAATCTATTTTCTTTGTAACCTCCTCAAAAACACCTCAGAATTGTGATGCACAATCTCCCGTGCACACAACAACAATGACTCCTCCTAATCAATCTCTGCCTTTCCAAATGATATATCTGATCATAAGAATGTTTTCTGATAGATTCTGATTTGGTTACTGACGCAAGGCTCACCAGTCAGTAGTAGTTTCCTGGCTCATTCCTACTGTGGCTCTTTCCCTCACAGCCCCCTCCTCACAAAATGAAAGACAAAAGCAACAATTCAGCAGACTGCACAAGGACCACAGCACTGCCCTCCAATTGGCCACAACTAAAGGAGCCTAACTGGCCTATTAAAGAAAGCGGATCGCAAATGCACCAATCAGCGCTGAGGGGGCTTTGACCACGCCCATCACCTTGAGAATAAAAGCAGGGCTGTGAGTCCAATAAAGCTCAGTGTTAACTACACTCAACTGGGGTTTGTGTCATTCTTTTTGGGAACAGCAAGTTCTTTCTGAGCTAACCTGCATGCAGCTAATAACTTCTCCTGCACGATAGGCTCCGCAGAGCCATAGCTTATAGTAGCAAGCTACACTACTACCTTTCTTGAATACAATATCATTATCTACATTTCAGTCTTCAAGTACCTCACCTATGCCTAAAGATTATGCAAAATTCTCCATCAGAGCCCAAGCAATCGTTTCTCAAAGCATTTCATCAGTCCTTGGGGATTTGTCTACCTTAATGTGCATCACTTTCTCTTTTCTAATACACACATGTTCTAGACTATCAACATGTGATATAGAGAATTTAGGTTAAAAAGACTTAAGTTAAAATGTGATGATTAATCATAAACAGGGAAGCCAGAACGGACAGAGAGTTTACTAGCAGTCAAGGACAGAAGGAGCTGCTGAATATGTTTTTTTAAACCTATCTTTTCATGGTCATAGTGAGAGACATGCAGGAGACAAAGGATTGATAAGAAGTGTGAGAAACAGAATTCAGTGAATGTAGAGTTCACAGCGTACGTAACGAACGTGATAATTAATAATGCAGTTATACTTAGAATGTTTTTGTAATACTAACCAATTAAAACAGTATTAATAAGAAGGGGAAGGGCAAATAATAAAGGTATAAAAATCAATGCACTGTATGTATCGGGGCTTAACTGGTGAGAAACCAGTTGAGTCCAACTCTGCAGACTTGTAAATAAAGCTTGTCGTGTCATCAGTTTTAAAGAGACTCATGTGTGAGAAGTTTTATTTCTGACAAATGGGGGCTCGTCCGGGATCTACACTCCGGCCGTGAGGGGAGGCGAGAAGAGGGACATCGGAGGCGGTGCACCCCGCTGAGTTCAGCGGCTCCTAGTCCCTTGCTCGTCGCTTCGGGCGGCTTGAGCGAGTGGTATCCGGACAGGGTGACACGACAAGACGGAGAGAAGGGTGACGGTTCAATCCCCGGGAAGACACCGGTAAGTGACGACTTACGATTGTGGTGTGGGGATTGGGTAACAGGTGTAACGGGATACACCTGTTTGGATAAAAACCTAACGGAATAGATTAAGTATAGATCTTTTGTCGTTGTGTGAGAACCCTGTCGCGGGACTCTAGGATAGACCCCAGGGAAACCTCGGCGGTAACCGAAGGAGGGACAGCACCTCCGACGAAGTGCCGAGAAGAGAGGGGTCAACCCCAGGAAAACCTCAGCGGTAACCGAAGGAGGGACAGCACCTCCGACGAGGCGTCTGAGAGGAAGGGAGTAGGGTCCAGAGCGAGAGGGTCCTCAGCAACGATAAACAGATCTAGGTGGGAAAATGGGAGGATCAAAATCTAAGGGCTCGTCTGAAAATTCAGGACAATTCCTGGGAGTACCCCTTGACAGCCCTTTGGGGAGAATGTTTGAAAATTGGGATAGTAAAAGATATCGGGACAAAAACAAGAAAAAGATGGTCCAATATTGTCTCCTTTGGTCAAAACAACCTATTAAAGGTTCCTCGGTCTGGTGGCCGAAATTTGGATCTGATGAGGATTGGGTTAGACAAGCATTAAACATATATGTAAATTCGAGACCAAAGGTGAATCAAGAAGAGTCAGCATATGCATTTTGTTGGGTTCCCTGGCCAGGATCCTTAACAGAATGTTTTAAATTGAGAGTGGCAGGAGAAAAGAAATGGGAACCTCTGGACAACCTTCCCCCTCCTTATATTCCCCCGGTGCCTACTGCGCCCGAGGAAAGCTTATTACCGGAGGGGAAAGGTGATGAATCTGATTGCCCCGAAGGGGGCCGGGATAAAAAGGATGAATTAAGGGAGTCGGACCCTAAACTTCCACCGGTAAACCGACCCTGGACAAGATCCCAGACTGGTCCAGGACCATCAAAGTTTTCAATAAACCTAAATCCCCTGAGAGAAGTTCCTATGGGAGGACCGGGAGGGGGAACGGGATATGTGAATGTTCCCCTAACTAGTACAGAGGTGCGGGGATTTAAGAAAGAAATGAAAAAGTTATTGGAAGATCCTATAGGACTGGCTGAACAGCTTGACCAATTCTTGGGACCAAACACATATACGTGGGAAGAGATGCAGGCAATAATGGGAACATTATTTTCACCCCAGGAGAGGCAGATGATTCGACGGGCTGCCCTCCTCATGTGGGAATATGAACAACCTGGGGACCCTAGACCCCATGAACAAAAATATCCCTTAAATGAACCCAGGTGGGACAAACGAACACCCGAGGGATTGGCAAGTATGAGACAATATAGAGAGTGGACAATTAAAGGGATACGGGAGGCTGTGCCAAAGGGTCACAATTTTACCAAGGCATTTGGGAACCACCAGGGGAAAGACGAGTCCCCTACTGATTTTTTGGAGAGGGTGAGAAAGAATGTCCAACAGTATGCTGGTGTGGACCCTAGTACACCAATGGGTGAACAGCTTATTCGAATTGAATTTGTTTCCAAATCATGGCAAGACATTAGAAAGAAACTAGAAAAGGAGGAGGACTGGAGTGAAAAACCCCTAAGTGAACTGTTAAAAAAGGCACAAAAAGTATATGTGCAGAGAGAAGAAGAAGATCAAAAGAAGGCGACAAAGGTTATGGTACAGACTATCCGACAGATGAATGCTGAATCCAGAGGGGAAAGAAAACAAAACCTTCCTCTAAACAATCCAAAATATCCAAGAGAGGGAAGACCCCGGAGATTCGTTAAGTGCTATTACTGCAATGAGGAAGGACACTTTAAGAGGGAATGCCCCCGATACAAGAGGGAATTGCGTGCCCTCGAACTTATGGAAGAAGATTAGGGGTGTCAGGGGTTCCAAATGTTAGGGACCAAATATAAGAGGGAACCCCTGGTAAAACTAAAAATTGGTCCCAAGGGAGAAGAGGTGGTGTTTATGGTGGACACAGGAGCGGAACGAAGTAGTGTAATAACTGTGCCAATCGGAACTGAGCCTATAAAAAGTAATTTGACAATTTCTGGGATAGAAGGAGCTCCCAGAATGGTATCAATAATTCCCCAAGTAACAGTGAAACTGGAAGAAAGAGAAGGGGTACAAGACCTCTTGTTATTACCTTCGGCTGGATTTAACCTCCTAGGAAGGGACTTACAGGCTCTCCTAGGTTTGGGTGCTCTCCCTGTGGACGGAGAAGTGCGAGTCCACCTCTGCGCTTTAAAGGAAGAGGATGAACGGCAGATTGACGAGAGAGTCTGGTATAAGGAGGGAAATCGAGGAGGTCTGGACATCCCACCTTTACATGTCACATTAATACCAGGTCATCAGCCGGTAAGGAAACGTCAGTATCCTATTTCTTTGGAAGGGAGAAAAGGGCTACAGCCGGTAATTGAGACTTTAATACGAGACGGACTATTAGAAGAATGCATGTCACCTTATAACACCCCTATACTCCCAGTAAAAAAGTCAGATGGATCCTATCGCCTAGTTCAGGATCTAAGAAGTTTGAATGCTATTGTTCAGACCCGCCACCCAGTGGTGCCTAATCCCTATACTATTATGAGTCGGATTCCCCCAGACCATGAGTGGTTTAGTGTTATCGACTTGAAGGATGCCTTCTGGACTTGTCCGTTAGAAGAGGAAAGTAGAGATATGTTTGCGTTTGAATGGGAAAATCCATGGACAGGTAGACGGAGACAGTTTCGGTGGACTGTATTGCCCCAAGGGTTCACTGAATCTCCAAACCTGTTTGGACAAATGCTAGAACAAATCCTGATGGACTATCCACAATCTGATGATTCCCAACTAATGCAGTATGTGGATGATTTACTATTATCAGGACCCAAGGAACAAGAAATGAGGAGAGAGACCATTAGACTCTTGAATTATCTGGGGAAAAAGGGTCTACGAGTGTCCAGAAACAAGTTACAGTTTGTTGAGAAAACTGTGATATATCTGGGACATCAGATAAGTAAAGGACAGAAACGGATTACCCCTGAACGAATTGCGGGAATCACTAGAATGCCTTTACCCCGTAATAAGAAGGAAATAAGACAATTCCTGGGACTCTTAGGATACTGTAGGTTATGGATAGAGGACTACTCAGTTTTGGTGAAGTTTATGTATGATAAACTGACAAATGAAAATGACTATCCATTGAAATGGACCCAGGAGGAGGAGGGATGGTTCGAGGACTTGAAACATCGCCTAACACGAGCCCCAGTGCTCACTCTGCCCTCTTTAAAACAGCCCTTCCAGCTATTTGTCACTCATAACCAAGGAACAGCTGTGGGAGTTTTAACACAAGAAAAAGGCGGTCAGCGACACCCAGTAGCTTTCCTTTCCAAAATGATGGACCCAGTGTCTCGCGAATGGCCGACGTGTATCCAGGGAGTAGCGGCTGCTGCTCTGTTGGTAGAGGAAGCACGTAAACTTACTTTTGGAGGAAAGATGACTGTGTACACCTCCCATTCTGTGAGTGTTTTATTAACACAAACTGCCCATCGATGGCTGACTGATTCTCGTATATTAAAGTATGAAACCATTTTAATGGTTGGAGAAGATTTACAGTTTGCAAAAATTAATAGCTGCAACCCAGCTCAGTTTTTATACGGCAGTGAAACAGAGAAAGAGGTGGAGCATGACTGTGTTGAGTTGACAGATCTTCAGACCAAGACCCGAGAAGACCTTTGCGATACTCCGCTGGGAGAAGGATATGAATTCTACATTGATGGCTCCGCCAGATGTATTGACGGAATGAGAAGAAATGGGTATGCTATAATAGAAGGAAATACTTGGAAAGTAGTAGAATCCACGAGACTACCCGGAAGCTGGTCAGCACAATCCTGTGAACTATATGCCTTGCAGAGAGCCCTCAAAATACTGGCAAAGAAAATTGGAACGATTTACACAGATTCCAAATACGCATACGGAGTAGTGCATACCTTTGGTAAGATCTGGAAGGAGCGTGGTCTAATTACATCAAGAGGAAAGGAATTGGCACACGAACAGATGATTACTCTGACTCTAGAAGCCTTAACATTACCCCAAGAAATAGCAGTGGTCTACATACCAAGCCATCAAAGGAGAGATAACCCGACAGCAATTGGAAACAGACTGGCTGATGAAGAAGCCAAAAGAGCAGCCATGCAACAAGAAGTCCGTTTGCTGACTTTAATCCCAATAAGGCAAGGCATAAAGACAGCTCCCATTTTCACTGCTAAGGAAGAAAAGAACATGGATCAGCTGGGCGCAAGCCAATTACCTGATGGAACATGGAAAACACCAGATGGAAGAACTGTTCTAAATAAAGAAATAACTCGCAACATTTTAAAACACCTGCATCAACAGAGCCACTGGGGCACTCAAGCCTTATGTGACACAGTGCTTCGAGAATATGTGTGTAAGGGAATCTACACCTTGGCCCAACAAGAGGTGCAAAATTGTTACCTATGCACAAAAATTAATAAGAAGATAATGAGGACAGGGGCCATGGGAGGTCAACCATTAGCCATACGCCCTTTTCAACGTATCCAGATCGACTTCACAGAGTTACCTCAAGTTCAAAGATGGAAATATCTGTTGGTGATAATAGATCACTTTACCCGATGGGTAGAAGCCTTCCCAACAATAAATACTACAGCCTCTACAGTAGCTCGCCTCCTCCTAGAGCAGATAATCCCCAGATATGGTATAATGGATTCTATAGACTCAGACAGGGGTCCACATTTTTCTTCAAAAATCCAGCAATTGATTTGTGATGCATTACAGGTCTCTTGGAAATTACATACCCCTTGGCATCCACAAAGCTCAGGGAAGGTCGAGCGTATGAATGGAACACTAAAAATCCAATTGACAAAGTTAATGGTGGAAACTAAAATGCCTTGGATAAAGTGTCTGCCCCTAGCCTTATTGAGAATTCGTACTGCCCCACGAAAAGATGTAGGGCTGTCCCCTTATGAAATGATGTTTGGGCTTCCCTTCTGGAGTACAGTTGAGGGGTGTCCCACCTTGGGGGAAGGGGATATATTTGTTAAGAACTATTTACAGGCACTGTCACGCTCTCTTACAGATTTACGAAAGAGAGGACTATTGGCACAAACACCGCCTCTAGACTTTTCTTTACACAAAGTGGAACCAGGAGACTGGATTCTTATCAAGACCTGGAAGACTGAAAAACTCCAGCCCCAGTGGGAAGATCCATACCAAGTTCTCTTAACTACAGAAGCTGCAGCACGAACAAGAGAAAAGGGGTGGACACACGCATCCAGATTTAAGGGACCTGTAGAGGCGCCACAGTTCTGATAAGAACTCAGATTGGACTTGTATTCCTGGAGAAAAACCTCTTACCTTACGATTTCGCAAAAAGACTTAATTCACAATGTTATTGTTATGTTCTTTGATTTTTCTTAGTTTGCCTATGTCTTTATCAGGTGTGAAATGTAAGAAATGCAGAGATACAGTGGTCCTGTTTCAGGACCACATTTGGGGAAGAAAGGAAGGTAATTTCATTTCCCATACCTCAGTTCCTGAGAAATGTTGGGCAGAAAATACCACCCAACATCCATATACCCCTTGTGTGGAAAAAGAAGGAAATAATATGGGTCATTATATACAGATTCCTAATACCACTCCTTTCCCTCTTAACGGTTGGAAAGGTGACTCAAGCCCACCATGCCCTGATGGACTCTGGTTTTGCATACACCAACGTACTGTTCCAATGAGAAGTTACACTCCACACTCGAAATTGCCTGTCCCTTTAAGACAGCCGGACTTAGTTCGAGTCCATCCAAATAACCATGTAAGTTTCGGTAATGTAATTGGGGGAGATAACCTTTTTGTAGATCTGGCAACTAAAATTGCAGGAACTTTTAATGTAACTAATTGTTGGGTCTGCGGGGGTCCACGGATGTCAGAACAATGGCCTTGGTGGGGAGAACCTCTCAATTCATTGACCATGATTTCCCGCATTTGGACAACTAACCGAACGAGATCAAGAGAAACCTGGTCTCTCTCTAACGTCCCCTCTGGTTTTTATTGTCTCTCACGAGCCGGCAAATACCCAGTAGGAGAAAGTCCCTGCAAGGCTGTATGGATTCGCATTTCGCCTGGTGTTTTCCATGGTCGAACAAGCTATGCAACCAGGGGGGATGGGAGACCCTGTAAGACTTTTATTTCAGCGTGAGATTAATGTATCATAAAACATTTCTCTTCCCTAGCTTACAATCCCCATTCATATCTATACATATATTCAACACATTTTAAAGAGAGAAAGGGGTGGATTGTGATATAGAGAATTTAGGTTAAAAAGACTTAAGTTAAAATGTGATGATTAATCATAAACAGGGAAGCCAGAACGGACAGAGAGTTTACTAGCAGTCAAGGACAGAAGGAGCTGCTGAATATGTTTTTTTAAACCTATCTTTTCATGGTCATAGTGAGAGACATGCAGGAGACAAAGGATTGATAAGAAGTGTGAGAAACAGAATTCAGTGAATGTAGAGTTCACAGCGTACGTAACGAACGTGATAATTAATAATGCAGTTATACTTAGAATGTTTTTGTAATACTAACCAATTAAAACAGTATTAATAAGAAGGGGAAGGGCAAATAATAAAGGTATAAAAATCAATGCACTGTATGTATCGGGGCTTAACTGGTGAGAAACCAGTTGAGTCCAACTCTGCAGACTTGTAAATAAAGCTTGTCGTGTCATCAGTTTTAAAGAGACTCATGTGTGAGAAGTTTTATTTCTGACAAACATATACCTTCCCAGCTCTCCATCCCACTGCTCCATTGCAAAAGATTCACAAGGCATGACACATATCCCATGGATCCACACAAAAACTTCCATTTTGGTCCCCCAAGGGGACCTATTCTTTCTCTAACCACACACTTGCCACAAAATATATTTGTAAAAGATTCTTGAGGAGGCTTTCATCACAACAACTTTTATTGGTTCAGCAAACTACTAATTGAAAATATAAGCATAATATTAAAACAAGCAAGATTAAAGAACTTAAGTCAGAAATAATTACTGAATCCCTGGGGCCTGATGGTCCATGCATCCCAGGGTACTTAAGGAGGTGGCTTTCTTTGGAAAAATTAACGTGGAAATATAATTTAGGAGGTTTACAGCTCCATAATTTTATGAATTATTATAAATCTCTTTTCAGTGCCAACCGCTCAGTCCAAGAATCCACCCTGCTCCAGCTCCCTCAACAGCCTCACCCGGGAAGAGACATATAAGGCAATTGAACAACTGAAAAGTGGCAAAGCAGCAGGTATGGATGGAATCCCCCCAGAGGTCTGGAAGGCTGGCGGCAAAACTCTGCATGCCAACCTGCATGAGTTTTTCAAGCTCTGCTGGGACCAAGGAAACCCTGTACAAAAACAAAGGCGAGAAATCAGACTATTCAAACTACAGGGGAATCATGCTGATCTCCATTGCAGGCAAAATCTTTGCTAGGATACTCCTAAATAGAATAATACCTAGTGTCGCTGAAAATGTTCTCCCAGAATCACAGTGCGGCTTTCACGCAAACAGAGGAACTACTGACGTGGTCTTTGCCCTTAGACAGCTCCAAGAAAAGTGCAGAGAACAAAACAAAGGACTCTACATCACCTTTGTTGACCTCACCAAAGCCTTCGACACCGTGAGTAGGAAAAGGCTTTGGCAAATACTAGAGTGCCTCGGATGCCTCCCAGAGTTCCTCAACATGGTTATCCAACTGCACGAAAACCAACAAGGTCAGGTCAGATACAGCAATGAGCTCTCTAAACCCTTCTCCATTAACAATGGCGTGAAGCAAAGCTGCGTTCTCGCACCAACCCTCTTTTCAATCTTCTTCAGCATGATGCTGAAACAAGCCATGAAAAACCTTAACAATGAAGATGCTGTTTACATCCAGTACCTCACGGATGGCAGTCTCTTCAATCTGAAGTGCCTGCAGGCTCACACCAAGACACAAGAGCAACTTGTCCGTGAACTACTCTTTGCAGACGATGCCGCTTTAGTTGTCCATTCAGAGCCAGCTCTTCAGCGCTTGACGTCCTGTTTTGCGGAAACTGCCAAAATGTTTGGCCTGAAGTCAGCCTGAAGAAAACTGAGGTCCTCCATCAGCCAGCTCCCCATGACTACCAGCCCTCCCACATCTCCATCGGGCACACAAAACTCAAAACGGTCAACCAGTTTACCCATCTCGGCTGCACCATTTCATCGGATGCAAGGATCGACAACGAGATAGACAACAGACTCGCCAAGGCAAATAGCGCCTTTGGAAGACTACACAAAAGAGTCTGGAAAAACAACCAACTGAAAAACCTCACAAAGATTAGCGTATACAGAGCCGCTGTCATACCCACATCCTGTTCGGCTCCGAATCATGGGTCCTCTACCGGCATCACCTACGCCTCCTAGAACGCTTCCACCAGCGTTGTCTCCGCTCCATCCTCAACATTCATTGGAGCAACTTCATCTCCAACATCGAAGTACTCGAGATGGCAGAGGCCGACAGCATCGAATCCACGCTGCTGAAGATCCAACTGTGCTGGGTAGGTCACGTCTCCAGAATTGAGGACCATCGCCTTCCCAAGATCGTGTTATATGGCGAGCTCTCCACTGGCCACCGAGACAGAGGTGCACCAAAGAAGAGGTACAAGGACTGCTTAAAGAAATCTCTTGGTGCCTGCCACATTGACCACCGCCAGTGGGCTGATATTGCCCCAAACTGTGCATCTTGGCGCCTCTCAGTTCGGCGGGCAGCAACTTCCTTTGAAGAAGACCGCAGAGTCCACCTCACTGACAAAAGACAAAGGAGGAAAAACCCAATACCCAACCCCAACCAACCAATTTTCTCTTGCAACCGCTGCAACTGTGTCTGCCTGCCCCACATCGGACTTGTCAGCCACAAACGAGCCTGCAGCTGACGTGGACATTACCCCTCCATAAATCTTCGTCCGCGAAGCCAAGCCAAAGAAGAAAATAAAGCAGCCCAGTTGAGATTTATTAAATTAAGTTCCAGCATGGGTGAATATAGAACTTAATAAAATAAGAGACATAAATCCACAAGAATTTATTTATAAATGGAATACATGATTATTAATAGCAAATAGAGATACACCTATACTGAAACATTAAATTGAGCTTTGGAATAAGCTTGATAAAGAGATTGGAGGAGGAGGGTTAATGTCAAAAAGAACACCTTTATTTCAAAATATACATTACATTTTCTTTTTTTTTTAAATTTTTTATTTTTCACACCATAAATCACATTAACCATGGTACACACTTTTTCCTTTTCACACATATACAGTGCCATTTCCCCCCCCCCCTCCTCCCAACCCACCCACCCCACCCCCCCCCCACCGTCCATTTAAGGTATACAATCTAGGATACATTTAACCAGTCAGACAATGTTGTCACTCAACAAAAATACACCAGAAATTCTACTGAGTCCATTCTTTTCATTTCCTTCTCCTTCCATCAACTTAGGTAATGATTGACCCGGTAGGTTTTCGCTATTGTATTTAATGTAAGGCTCCCATATTTGTTCGAATATTTGAATATTATTTCTTAAACTATATGTTATTTTTTCTAATGGAATACATTTATTCATTTCTATATACCATTGTTGTATTTTCAAATTATCTTCCGATTTCCAGGTTGACATAATACATTTTTTTGCTACGGCTAGAGCTATCTTAACAAATCTTTTTTGTGCACCATCCAAATCAATTCCAAATTCTTTGTTTTTTATGTTACTTAGGAGGAAGATCTCTGGATTTTTTGGTATATTGTTTTCTGTAATTTTATTTAATATCTGGTTTAGATCTTCCCAAAATTTTTCTACTTTCTCACATGTCCAGATTGCATGAATTGTTGTTCCCATTTCTTTTTTTACATCAAAAACATCTATCAGATACTGTTGGGTCCCATTTATTTAACTTTTGAGGTGTAATGTATAGCCTGTGTATCCAGTTATATTGTATCATACGTAACCTCATATTTATTGTATTTCTCATCGTTCCGGAACATAACTTTTCCCATGTTTCCTTTTTTATCTTTATATTTAAATCTTGTTCCCATTTTTGTTTAGTTTTACCATTTGTTTCCTCATTCTCCTTTTCTTGCAGTTTAATATACATATTTGTTATAAATCTTTTGATTATCATTGTATCTGTAATCACATATTCAAAGTTACTTGCCTCTGGCAAACTCAAACTGCTTCCTAATTTATCCTTCAAGTAGGATCTCAATTGGTAATATGCCAGCGCTGTATCTTGAGTTATACTGTACTTATCATTCATTTGTTCAAAGGATAATAATCTATTTCCTGAAAAACAATTTTCTATTCTTTTAATCCCTTTTTTTCCCCATTCCCTAAAGGAAAGGTTATCTATTGTAAAGGGGAGTAACTTGTTTTGCGTCAATATTAGTTTTGGTAATTGATAATTTGTTTTATTTCTTTCTACATGAATCTTCTTCCAAATATTGAGGAGATGATGTAATACTGGAGAAGTTCTATGTTGTACCAATTTTTCATCCCATTTATATAATGTGTTCAGGTATCTTTTCCCCTATTTTATCTAATTCTAATCTCGTCCAATCTGGCTTTTCCCTTGTTTGATAAAAATCTGATAGGTATCTTAATTGTGCGGCTCTATAATAATTTTTAAAGTTTGGCAGTTGTAAGCCTCCTTGTTTATACCATTCTGTTAATTTATCTAGTGCTATCCTCGGTTTCCCCCCTCTCCATAAAAATTTCCTTATTATTTTCTTTAACTCCTTGAAGAATTTCTCTGTCAGTTGTATTGGCAATGCCTGAAATAAGTATAATATCCTTGGAAAAATGTTCATTTTAATACAGTTTATCCTTCCTATTAGTGTTAGTGGTAGATCTTTCCAATGCTCTAAATCGTCCTGTAATTTTTTCATTAGTGGATTATAATTGAGTTTATATAATTGGCCTAGATTTTTGTTTATTTGTACACCTAGGTATCTTATTGCCTGCATTTGCCATCTGAATGGAGATTCCTTCTTAAATTTTGAGAAATCCGCATTATTCATAGGCATTGCTTCATTTTTATTTACGTTTATCTTGTAACCCGACACTTCTCCATATTCCTTCAATTTCTTATATAATTCTTTTATTGATAGTTCTGGTTCGGTTAAGTAAACTATAACATCATCCGCGAATAAACTGATTTTATATTCCTTGTCTTTTATTTTTATTCCTTTTATATTATTATCTATTCTTATCAGTTCTGCTAGTGGTTCTATAGCTAACGCAAACAATAAAGGTGATAGTGGGCATCCCTGCCGTGTTGACCTGCTTAAGTTAAATTGCTTTGATACATGTCCATTTACTGTCACTTTCACTAACGGTCCCTTATATAATGCTTTAATCCAATTAATATACTTCTCCGGTAAACTGAATTTTTGCAATACTTTGAACAAATAATTCCATTCTACTTTGTCAAAGCCCTTCTCTGCGTCTAAAGCAACTGCTACTGTAGGTGCTTTATTTCCTTCTACTGCATGAATTAAGTTAATAAATTTACAAATATTGTCTGTTGTGCATCTTTTTTTGATAAATCCAGTTTGGTCTAAATTTACCATTTTCGGTACATGCTCTGCTAATCTGTTTGCTAATAGTTTAGCTATTATCTTATAATCTGTGTTAAGTAAAGATATTGGTCTATATGACGCTGGTGAGAGTGGATCTTTCCCTTGCTTTAGTATTACTGTAATTATTGCTGTTTTACATGAATCTGGTAAGCTTTGTGTTTCATCAATCTGGTTGATTACTTCCAGGAGGGGCGGAATTAATAAGTCTTTAAATGTTTTGTTGAATTCTATTGGGAATCCATCCTCTCCTGGTGTCTTATTATTTGGTAATTTTTTTTATTATCTCTTGTATTTCTACTATTCCAAATGGTTCTGTTAATTTATTTTGTTCCTCTATTTGTAGTTTCGGTAGTTCAATTTTAGTCAGAAATTCATCTATTTTCCCTTCTTTCCCTTAATTTTCAGTTCGGTATAATTGTTCATAGAATTCTCTAAAGTTTTCCTTAATTTCTTTTGGATTATATGTAATTTGTTTGTCTTTTTTCCTTGATGCCAATACCATTTACTTAGCTTGTTCTGTCTTAAGCTGCCATGCTAGGATTTTGTGCGTTTTTTCACCTAGTTCATAATATTTCTGTTTTGTCTTCATTATATTTTTCTCCACCTTATATTTTTGCAGTTTTTCATTTTTATTTTTTTATCCGCCAATTCTCTTCTTTTAGTAATATCTTCCTTCATTACTAATTCTTTTTCTATATTTACTATTTCCCTTTCCAACTGCTCTGTTTCCTGATTATAGTCCTTCTTCATCTTGGTTACATAACTTATTATTTGCCCTCTAATGAATGCTTTCATTGCATCCCATAGTATAAACTTATCTTCCACTGATTCCGTATTTATTTCAAAATACATTTTAATTTGTTTTTCAATAAATTCTCTAAAATCCTGCCTTTTAAGCAACATAGGGTTTAATCTCCATCTATACATTCTTGGAGGGATGTCCTCTAACTTTATTGTCAATATTAAGGGTGAATGGTCCGATAGTATTCTAGCTTTATATTCTGGTTTTTTTTTACTCTATCTTGCATACGAGCTGATAACAAAAATAGGTCTATTCTTGAGTATGTTTTATGTCTAGCCGAGTAATATGAATATTCCTTTTCCTTTGGGTGTTGTTTCCTCCATATATCCAAAAGTTGCATTTCTTCCATCGATTTAATTATAAATTTGGTTACTTTGTTCTTTCTGTTAATTTTTTTCCCAGTTTTGTCCATATTTGAATCCAAATTCAGGTTGAAGTCCCCTCCTATTAATATGTTCCCTTGCGTATCTGCTACCTTCAAAAAGATATCTTGCATAAACTTTTGATCTTCTTCGTTAGGTGAATATACATTGAGTAGATTCCAAAACTCCGAATATATCTGACATTTTATCATTACATATCTCCCTGCTGGATCTATTATTTCCTCTTCTATTTTAAATGGCACATTTTTACTAATTAATATAGCTACTCCTCTTGCTTTTGAATTATGAAAGGTTGATCTGATGCATGGATGAGATTTGAATTATACGATGCTGCTGTTACGTGTCCTACCCAATCTCTCTTTAATTTCTTGTGCTCCAATTCAGTTAAATATGTTTCTTGCACAAATGCCATTTTATACTTTGTTTATCTTCCCTTTCCGTTTCTCCATCATTACTTTTCCTTCTTATCCATTTCTGTTTTCTTGTTTTGAATCCTTTATAAGACAACATTCCTTATTCTCCTATTTAAAACTTCTTTAGCCCCAATCCCCCCTTCCCCTCCTGAGTTGTCCTTTATCCCTTGTCGGACAACCACATCTCCCCTCTCCATTTGGATTTGCGAATTCACTCGCAAGCGTCAGCTGATTTTGCAGTGACCGTAATACCCCCCCCCAACCCAGCCCCCCCCAGAAAAGATTTCGCTTTTCCTATGTGACAAAGGTCACTCTTTTAATTCCTTCCTTATTCCCTCTATTCCTTTTCCTTCCCCTATTAATTCTTGTCTATACTATCTATATTTTCCTCTAAATACAGATACATTCATGTATGCACATTATACATATACACACATATACCTCTTTACCCACATACATATAAATCGTGGTCATTTTTACTCTTATTACATGTCTTCATCTCTCTGTTTGTTTTGTAGTTGTTCTGCAAATTTCCTTGCTTCCTCTGGATCCGAGAATAGTTTTTTTTTTCCATAAGATCGTTTTCGATGTTTTGAACTCTTTCCTCCTCTTCAGGAGCTCAAAACTTATGTCTTTTTAGTTTGCAGTCTTTTGTACTCTCGTTACACGTCTTCATCTCTCAGTCTATTTTGTAATTGTTCTGCAAATTTTCGTGCTTCCTCTGGATCCGAGAATAGTCTGTTTTGTTGTCCTGAAATAAATATTTTCAATACCGCTGGATGCTTTAGTATAAATTTATACCCTTTCTTCCATAAAATCGCCTTTGCTGTATTGAACTCCTTTCTCTTCTTCAGGAGTTCAAAACTTATATCTGGATAAATGAAAATTTTTTGCCCTTTGTACTCCAGTGGCTTATTGTCCTCTCTTACTTTTTCCATTGTTTTCTCCAGTACCTTTTCTCTTGTAGTATATGTTAGGAATTTTACTAAAACAGATCTTGGCTTTTGTTGTGATTGTGGTTTAAAGGCCAATGCTCTATGTGCCCTTTCTATTTCCATTTCTTGCTGTAGTTCTGGACATCCTAGGAATCCAATCTTTTATAAACTCTCTCATATTCTTGCCTTCTTCATCTTCCTTAAGGCCCACTATCTTTATGTTATTTCTTCTGTTATAATTTTCCATTATATCTATTTTCTGAGCTAACAGTTCTTGTGTCTCCTTAACTTTTTTATTAGATTCCTCTAATTTCTTTTTTAAGTCCTCTACCTCCATTTCTACTGCTGCTTCTCGTTCTTGCACCTTGTCCATTCTTTTTCCCATTTCTGATAAGGTCATATCTATTTTATTCATTTTCTCTTCTGTATTGTTTATTCTTCTTCTTAAATCATCAAATTCCTGCGCTTGCCATTCTTTAAATGACCCCATGTATTCTTTAATAAGAGAAAGTAAATCCTTTATCTTGCCTTTCCCTTCTTCTTCTATTTCACTATACTCTTCCTCTTCCTCTTCTTCTTCTTCTTCTTCCTCTGGGTTGGCCATCTGTTGTTTCTTTGTTGCCCTTTTCTTCTCTTCTTTCTTGTTTTCATTGTCTTCTATGTTCTCTTCTTGCTGCAGGTGTTCTGCAGCTGTCGTTGCCGGCTGTGGAGATAGACTCCCCAGCTGGTCACCCCTCCCGTCGGTGTGTTTTTTTTCATGCGCATCGCGCACTTTTACTCGGCTCAGCGATCCATTTTTGTAGTCCATATTCTACCGACCTGAGGGAGCGGGTTTCTCTCTCCACCGCGGGCCTCTTCGAACAGGTAAGGCCTTTTCCTTCATCTTCCGTTGTCTTCTCTTCCTCTCTTCTTACCGTTGGTTTTGACTTTTCTTTTTCGTCGCCATCTTCTTTCCACCTTTATATTCACTTTACTTTGATTTTTATTTCTGTGCCTTTGTGTTTTGCTTTGTTTTTTCTGACTTTTCTGGAGAGGGCTGGAGTTCACCGTCCGGCCACTACTCCATCACGTGACTCCCTACATTACATTTTCTATGGGAAATCATTTTCAAAGATTTGGCTAAATTATGGTATTAAGAAAATTAAAGATTGCTTTGAAGTCAGGAAATTTATTACTTTTAGTAGAATGAAGGACAAGTATAAGGTATCAGAAAATACTCAATTTTGTTATTATCAAATTAGGAGATCTTTATGTGAAAGATTTAGTATTACTGGGTGAAATGGAGGTAGAATTATTGTTATGAAGAAGATATAAAGAAATTTATTTCAAGTATGTATAAATAATTACAAAGGAATCTCAGAAAGAATGGGTTTATAAATCAAGACATAGATGGGAAGTAGATTTAAATAACCAGATAGATGAATATAAATGGATTGAGATATATAGAGAAAGTATGAAAAGTATAATAAATGTAAGATATTGGTTAGTTCAGTATAATTTTTTTTTCATCAGTTATATTTGATACCACAAAAGTTACATAAACCATAGTTATTTGGATTTATGTTTTAGATGTGGACAAGAATTTGATACATTTCTGCATTCAACTTGGCAATGTTCCACAGTTAAATCTGGTTTGAAATAAGTAATTTATTAGAACGAATAACGAGGGTAAAATTCCCCACAGGATCCAATGGTATTTTTTACTGGGAGATATTAGAGGGGTTAAATTTAAATTACAATTGAATATGTATCAAATGAAATTTGTTTAAATGCTTTGACAATAGCTATAAAATGTATTGCAATAACTTGGAAGTTGGATATTGATTTAGGAATGGATAGATGGCATGCGGAAGTTAGAAGTTATATTCCACCTGAGAAAATTACATAATTTAAGAGATAAATACTATATATTTTGGAAATAAAGTGAGCTTTTGGACAATATGTATTTTACAGCTGTTGCTGTTAAGCTACTGCCCTTCTGGACGGCAGAACCAGAGATGTGGTTTCAACAGGCTGAGGCACAATTTCACTTTAGGAGGATCAAGGTAAATGTGATACGCTATTATCACCTCGTCAGTGCCTTGGATCAAGCCACTGCCAAGTGAGTCCATGATGTCCTGTGCGATCCACCGGAGCCTGGAGAGCACAAGTGTGACACTCTAAAAGCACTCCTGATGAGAATTTATGGCATGTCCCAAAGAGACAGGGCTTCCAGACTGTTACACATGAAGGAGTTGGGTGACTGCATCCTGTCTGAACTAATGGACAATACGCTGTCCCTGGCATCTGGCCAACAGCCAGATATGTTATTCAAACAACCCTTTCTGGAGATGCCAGAAGAAATTATACTTATTATCGTAAAGGTCTTTTGAAGACCCTGAGGTCAACAATGCCACTATACCTCGCTACCCTATTCCCCATATTTAAGATTTTTCAGTGAATCTGCATGGGACAAAAATCTTTTCAAAAGGTGCCAGTGGAACCAAACGACATCCTGAAAACAGCAATAATTACCCCTTCAGATTGTTTGAATTTTTACGTATGCCTTTTGGGTTAAAAAATGGAGCTCAGACATTTCAGTGAGTTATGGACACAGTAGGGCATGACATGACCAATGTCTTCATTTATCTAGACGACATATTAGTTGTCAGCAAAGCTCAAGAAGAGCACATGGAACATCTGCGCACACTCTAATTTAGACGTCTGCAAAAATTTGGACTGACCATCAATCCAGATAAATGCGTTTTCAGACATCAGTCCATAGAATTTTTGGGGCATACAATCATCGACAAGCGCATGGTTCCATTGGCTTCTAAAATCAACACCATTACTGAATATTCCAGACCAATTACTGTCAAAGGTCTGCAAAAATTCTTGAGCATGGTTAATTTTTAAATCGCCGATTCCTTCCAGCAGTAGCTCATGTTATAAAGCCTCTGCTGTCTGGTGATGCCAAATTTATTCAGTGGACAGATGAAAGTCAAAATGCTTTCATAAAGACAAAGGAATTATTAGCTCAAGCAACCATGCTCACAGTTATCCAGTCCTAAACGCAGCCACTGCCCTTTCAACAGACATGTCTGACATGGCCATAAGTGCCGCTCTGGAACCGTATATCAATGGGCAATGGAAGCCATTGGCATTCTTAAGCCGCCACCTCTGTGAGGCCGAGAAAAAATATAACACCTTTGATAGCCATACATTTGTCTAGCCATCACTTCTGTTACTTTTTGGAAGGTACACTTCACCATGCTCACAGAACATAAACTCTTGACCTTCACGTTTTTTAAGGTGTTAGTGCCCTGGTCAGGTTGACAACAGCAGCAGTTATCCTTCATTTCAGAATTCTCTACCAAAATAATGCACATTTCTGGAAAAGACAATGTATTGGCTGATGTACTTTCCCTCTCAGTTGCACTTAGAGGTATCAGCTATGGACCACTGTATTGACTACGCGGCTCTCAGCCTCTGTCCAAGCACAAGACAGTGAGATGGAGTCATATTGCACCTCGATAACCAACCTACAATGGCAAATTGCACTTTTGTGAGATGTCAACAGGACATCCACGGCCAGTGGTTCCAGCTTCTTGGGAGACATCGCATTTTTCATTTTGTCCGTGGTCTTTCTCATCCATGCATCAGATCAACCTTTCATCTGATTTCAGACAGATTTGTTTGGCACAGTTGAGGAAAGATGTCATGTAAATGGCCAGATCTTGTATAGCTTGTCAAAAAGTCAAAATCCATTGGCATACAAAAGCAACACTACAACCATTCCCACCAGTAACTCGCCGCTTTGACTATGTCCACGCAGACATTGTGGGACCAATTCCAGTTTCACGAAGCTACCGCTATCTCTTCACTGTGATCAATGGTCTGAGGCAGACCCCATGGTGGATACTTCTATGGACTCTTATACACAAGAATTCCTTAATTCCTGGTGGAATTATGACCATGAATTATGAATTAATTCCTGGTGGCTTGTTTCAGCCTACTGGCACACATCACTTCTGACAGAGAACCTTAATTTATCTAATCTTCTCAGCTCTAGGCTTCATCATACAAGTGCCCATCACCCATAGTCCAACAGAATGGTTGAACGATTTCATCGACACCATAAATCAGCCTTATGGCCCATTTGTATGGTTCCAACTAGGCAGATAAATTACCATGGGTGTGGCTCAGCCTGAGGACAACTTTGTAAGAGGATCTTCACACTTCGTCTGAGAAGCTTGTAAACGGTGCATCTTTGGTGGTCCCAGGGGAATTCATTCCACACAGATCCAGTAAAGATCCCAAAGAGCTTTTGAGCAGACTAAGGAATACTGTAGGCAAATTATTCCATGTACTACCACCATCGTCACATGGCAAACATGTTTTTCTTGTACCACACGAACTGAAGGACTGTGAATATACGTTCGTATGTAGAGAAACACATGGACACCATACGTGATGCCTTGCAGGCACCATACAAAGGACCATATACGTGATAAGATGAATGAGGTCAATCTGCATCTTGGACATTGCCAAGCAGTCTCTGTCATTCACAACTAAACCTGCCCTTATTAACAAAACTCCCCCTATTCATCAGCCATTAGACCTCCCAAACAACTACCAGGTTATAGTGCCAGTTCTTGATTTGGGGGGGGGGGAGGGGCGAGGGGCATGTAGCAGCACAATAGATGGACCACAACTCCCAGAAGTCTAGCAAACCAGCACAGTACATCATAATGTGGCGTGCGTCGTTCAATGTTTTAAAAAAATAGGCACATTACTTAAGTAAACAAGTTCTGATTTACCTGCAACTGTGTGTGTCCTTATTTCAGCCACTACTGCATTTTTTGTGGCTACAACCTCAGCGTGGTTGTAAACCATATTTACAAAATGTGGGTATTAATATTTAAATAAATCTCGAACATTCCCTCTCTCTTATAGGTCTCCATATCAAAAAGTGAAATACTCCTGTTGTGCTTCTCTTGTCCTGTTCTTTTCCTTCTTCTCGTTTCTTGCTTTTGTTGGGGGTTGGAGAGAGGAGGGTGGGGTAGGGATAGTAGATTTCTTCTATCTTACTTTATTTTCTTTCTTTTTCTATATATACCACATGCATCGGGAATGAATTTGAAATATTGTAAATGTTTATTTTGTGGTTTTAAATTTTGAGTTAAAAAAAAAAGGATGATGTATTGGTAATAATTTTCCATGGTTCTATACATTTAGGATCAGTTCCTGCAGATTGGAGGATAGCTAATGTTATCCCACTTTTTAAAAAAAGAGGGAGAGAGAAAATAGGGAATTATAAACTAGTTAGCCTGACATCAGTGGTGCGTTAGATGCTGGAGTCAATTATAAAAGATGAAATAGGGGCACATTTGGATAGTCCGAGTCAACATGGATTACGAAGGGGAAATCATGCTTGACTAACCTTCTGGAATTTTTTGAGGATGTAACTATGAAAATGGACAAGGGAGACCCAGTGGATGTAGTATATCTGGACTTTCAGAAAGCCTTTGATAAGATCCCACATAGATTTGTGGGCAAAATTAGAGCTCATGGTATTGGGGATAGTGTACTGACATGGATAGAAAATTGGTTGGCAGACAAAAAACAAAGTATAAGGATTAACGGGTCCCTTTCAGAACGGCAGGCAGTGACTAGTGAGGTATCGCAAAGCTCGGTGCTGGGACCGCAGCTATTTACAATATACTTTAATGATTTAGATGAAAGGATTAAAAGTAACATTAGCAAATTTGCAGATGACACAAAGCTGGGTGGCAGTGTAAAAAGTGAGGAGGATGTTATAAGAATGTTGGGTGACTTGGACAGATTGGGTGAGTGGGGAGATGCATGGCAGATACAATTTAATGTGGATAAATGTGAGGTTATCCAGGTATCCACTTTGGTGGCAAAATAGAAAGGAGGATTACTATCTGAATGGTGTTACGTTCGGGAAAAGTAAAGTACAAGATCTAGGTGTCCTTATTCATCAGTCACCAAAAGTAAGCATGCAGGTACAGCAGGCAGTAAAGAAAGCTAATGGCATGTGGGCCTTCATAACAAGGGGAGTTGAGTATCGGAGCAAAGATGTCCTTCTGCAGTTGAACAGGGCCCTGATGAGACCACACCTAGAGTATTGTGTGCAGTCTTGGTCTCCAAATTTCAGGAAGGACTTTCTTGCTATTGAGGGAGTGCAGCATAGGTTCATGAGATTAATTCTGGAATGACGGAACATTGAAAGATTAGAGCGACTGGGCATGTATACACTGGAATTTAGAAGGATGAGAGGGGATCTGATTGAAAAATATAAGATTAAGAGATTGGACATACTAGAGGCAGGAAACATGTTCCCAATGTTAGGTGAGTCTCAAATCAGAGGCCACAGTAAGAATAAGGGGTAAGCCATTTAGAATGGAGTGGAGGAAAAACTTTTTCACCAAAAGTGTTGTGGATCTGTGGAATGCTCTGCCTCAGAAGGCAGTGGAGACCAATTCTCTGGATACTTTCAAGAAAGAGTCAGATAGAGCTCTTAAAGATAGCAGAGTCAAGGGATACAGGGAGAAGGCAGGAACAGGGTACTGTTTGTGGATGATCAGCAATGATCACAGCAAATGGCGGTGCTAGCTCAAAGCATCAAATGGCCTGCTTCTGCACCTATTGTCTATGGAAAGAATTTACCACTCTCATCACTTCTACAAGACTGGATAAGAAAATTACTGACACATTTCCCACACCCAGAATTACATGACTGGATAATGACCCATGAAGATTATTTTACTCAACAGGCAGTGTCAGAGAAGCCCTTGATCTGTTTTAGCTATGTAAGAAATGGAAGAATTTTCCCACTTATTTTGCTTTCAAGGTTAAACAGCACCAATTACACAAAAACCTTGTTGCCTGCCAGCCCCACCAAAATGACTAGGAGCCAAGTAAATGCTGGTCATAGGAAATTTCAAACTGAATGGATTTTTAGATAAAAGAAATGGGATCAGAAAGTAGAAGTTTTAATAGACAGGAAGTCTCAAAGGAAAACACATGTTTACCTCGATCCTGACATGTTATTTGTATGATGTTCATAGATAGTCTAAGTTTTCACAAACCACACTATTAATACAAACTTTTATCTTAAAACAGAAATAATACTTTTATTTTCTAGTTCTTACCTGGCCCTTAATTCTGTGGACTCCCTCATACATTTTAACATAACCTTCAATCTGAATAGCTTCTGGTGAAAGCAACATAAGTGAGCGTTCTGGAGATAATTCCTGCACCAACTGCTTAGGAAAGAAAGAGGAATAAAATGAATATTTAGCACTTTATTCTTGTTGAAGAGATTCTGAGGCATATTTAACAAACTGAAATATCCCAAGGTACTTCAGAGAAATGTAAACAAAATTCATCACTGAGCATTTCAGATTTCAAGGCAGCTTGTCTAACATATGGACAGAGGAAATTCCAAGCAGAGTTTTAAGACAGAGAAATGGAATTCAAGAGTAAAGGCTGAGGCAGCTGAAGGTGTGTCAATTAAAATAACATTTGAGCAAGAGACTGTAATTGACCCTAGGGGCTGCAAGAAAACAGAGTAGAGCAACGTAAGAAAGTAATTTGAAAACAAGGATAAACCTTTAAAAGCAAGTTGTTGCAATGTACGGCACAAAAAATATTTGATTTACATTAGGATACAGACAGAAAAATACTGGATAAGATCAAAATTTATGCAGGATGTATTGTCTGAGGCTGAACAGAGATAGCTTAATGAACAGTCAGACACAAATTAAAAACTGTGATTCATTTTAAAAGCTCATGCCAATGTTATTCAGAAACCCAAGTGGCATAAAATATCAAGCTTCAAGGCAAATTAAATAATTGTTTAATTTTAAAGACTAAAAAATTTTAAAAATTAACTTTATCAAGAATGCTAAAATTTTATATATTAGTAGAGCACTGTTCTTTATGTCCTCAATTGCTTACACTACCTTAATAAACACAACCAGAAGCAACTATACTAAAATAATGTTTAACAGAGGAATGAATAAAGGATTCCCTTACACTTCTCACTGGAGCTGCATTGACACTTCCAATAATATTTACACCCTATGCTCAAACAACTTTACTGGAAGTCATAGGGCAATGGAGAAAAGTTCAACGCCATGGCCAGACTCTACCTTACAGGGACTACATTTTTCTGCCTCAAGTAACTGGTCATGATCCCGAACAAGTAGTATCTTGTGTACCAGAAGCAGCTTAAAATGATACACTATGCCCAAATACTGCAAGAATTAGGTGACCAATCCTTTAAGAAATCCCTTATGTGACAGTATATGGAGGTGTTTGGGAGATAAATTGGGAAAGGTTGTTAGAGGAGGTCACACACAAACACTTTAAAACAGAATTTTTGCAAGAGTGCTCAAAGACTCATGATAGACTGTTATTTGCAAAAGGTAACCAATGTAACAACATGCAGTGGCAGCTTTGTCTGCTGGAAAACAGAACTTACTGTCTGGACGGCCTGGTCAAAGGAGAGGACTGGCTGTCCAGTGTTTCTCTTGGAATAGGAGAAAAAACCCTGAAGGGGGAAAATTTTATCAGCAAGTCACTGAGTGGCTGATTAAAAAGGAATCAGTTGAGGGTGTCCTTGAACAAGAAAAACTCTCTCTAAAAACCAACAAGAACCTTTCTGAGTGGTAACCATTTACCTGTTAAGCACCAAAGCCTGGTGAACTTTATTAATGTTAACTTCTGTGCACTGAACAAGAATTGCCTGTAACCAGAGAGATTGGACTGTGAACCAAAGAACTTTGCTGAACTTACACACACGCGAGTTTAGAATTAGAAGGGGGTTAAGTAGGTTAAATGAGTCAATAGATGTTATAGTGTGATTCTAGTTCCATGTTCTTTTTTTTTAAAAACTTTATTTATTCGTTCAAAATACAGATAATAAGTAACATATATAACAATAAACTAAACATGAATGATATATATATATATATACATATATAAAAGAAAAAAAAGAAAAAAAGCTCCTCCCCCTTTCAGCCAACTCTCCTAAGGAGAGCCATAGAGAAAAAAAATAAAGAAAAATTAAGCATACATATTAAGATCTAATCAATGTAAATCAAAATGTAAATATTCTGAATATAACAACCACATTAATAAAAAAAACTAGTTATCACGTGAAACGTGATTTTTTTCCATTATTAAACAATATTTCATCTCATTATGCCATCTATTAATATCAATCATATTCGTATCTTTCCACGTACTAGCAATACATTTTTTCGCTACAGATAATGCTAAATATACAAAAGCAAGTTGAAATTTATCTAATCCCAGACCTTTCAGAGGTTGCAAACTATCCAATAAAAATACTGTCGGATCTAAAGGTATTTTAATCTTATACAGGTATTCCAGAAACAAATGTACTTTCTTCCAAAAAGATTGTATGTGTGTGTACACACACACACACACACACACACACACACACACACACACACACACAAACCGCGTGAAAAGAAGTTCCAACAGCGTTGCCACATCTAAAACACAAATCTGATTCATGAAAACCATATTTTTTTTTACCTTTTCAGGTGTTAAATATAATTGATGTAAAAAATTATAATTAATCATTGCATAACGTGCATTTATCAGTCTAATTACACTACCATAACAAATATCTGACCAATCATCCTCGGAAAAAATAAAACCAATTTCCGCTTCCCATTTACCTTTAGATTTATCCCAACCCTTTTTATCCATATCATCCTGTAATATTTGATACATAACTGAAATATAACCCTTCTCTAGTACCTTCATAAAAAAAGTCTCAAATTTAGTCATTTCAGATAAAATCATATCTCTACCAAACACATGCTTTACCAAGGATCGAATTTGATAATATAGAAACAAAGAATTCTTATCAATACCATAACTGTCCCTCATCTGATCAAAAGATAAAAATTTACCTTCTTTAAAACAATCTCCCAAATTTTCCACACCTTTAAATCTCCAATATAATAATCTTCGATTATGTATTGAGAAAGAAATAAGTTGATTATTATACAACGGAGTCAAGGCCGACAATTCACCACTGGAACCTATCATTTTCTTTGTACATAGTTTCGTTAAATGTCGTAATATAGGCACATTATGTTGCTGTAACAAATTTACATTCCACCTAAACAAAAATTGATGTATTTCAAATTCAAAAATATTTGCCATTTCAATTTTGGCCCAACTTGGGGGCCGTTCCAAATCCATCAATGAACTAATAAATTTAAGTTGGGCTGCTTCATAATAATTTCGAAAATGTGGTAAACGTAGTCCCCCTAGGTCAGGGGTGTCAAACTCAAATTCACAGAGGGCCAAAATTAAAAACTTGGACTAAGTCGAGCGCCGAACTAAATTTTTTAATGAAAATTTTCAACATCTGCATGTTTTCTCTTCTTTCAACATATGTAATGTTAAACTTTTTCTTATTAAAATAAATGTTTAATAATAGTTTTGGATAAACTCTTTCCAGAAGCATTAACAAATGAGAAATAAAATATTCAATAAATAATATTTCTCTATAGAGGATTTGTCAAATGTTGCTAGTGTGCTGTTGAATAGTAAAATCTGAGGGCTATTGAGAATGTGGGAGAATAACATGATTCCTGAAACAATCAAATGGGTGACTGATTGTGGGCATGAACTCTAGCAGGGTTATTTGCCATGCCCTTTTTCCATTGGTACAGATATCCTTTGATTTACACACTTTTCAAGTTTTATGCCTAATGAGCTTGTATCTAGGTGCAGGACCATTTTTAACCAGGAATATATTTATCACTGTGACATGAAACTATTGGAAGATCGTTTTATCCTGAGATTAAAATTCATAATACTTACTCAGGCCTGTGTGCGGGAGGGCGGGGTTTGCGGGCGATCGGGTTGGACAACGACAATGCTGGGGCATCTCGGCGGATCAGCAGCCCCGTCACTGTGAGTCGCGGATCGGACTGCGGCAGGGAGGGGTAGTGGGCAACGGTCCTGGCGAGGTCAGGCCCGAGGCCTCCGGTTTCGGGCGCTGGGAAGCGGCTTTGGCTTCCCCTGACACCGGCAGGCCGCGCTGCGGTGGGGGGGCGGACACGACAGTGCGGGGGCATCTCGGCAGATCAGCGGCCCCGTCACCGTGAGTCGCGGATTGGCCTGCGGCAGGGAGGGGGAGTGGGCAACGGTCCTGGTGAGGTCAGGCCCGAGGCCTCCGGTTCCGGGCACTGGGAAGCGGCCTTGGCTTCCCCTGACACCGGCCAGACCCCAAAACCAGAGTCCACGGTGAGACCCTGCAACGTAAACAGAGGAGGTGGGGGTGATTAGCGGGCTGACGCCAATGCATTCTGGGATTTATAGTATTAGCTGTGCATGCGCTATACTGGCGCGGCGGCCAGCGGGCCACCTCTAATACATTTTTGAAATGATCTTGCGGGCCAAATATAATTGTATCGCGGGCCAGAGTTTGACATGTGTGCCATAGGTCATATTTCCAAGTTAATTTATTCAAGGCTACTCTTGAAAATTTACCGCTCCATAAAAACTCCCTAACCATTTTATTCAAATCTCGAAAAAAAAATTATCAAGTAAATACGGAATAGATTGAAATAAATATTGTACACGTGGAAAGATATTCATCTTAATTGTATTTATTCTACCCAATAAATTAATAGGCAAATCTTTCCATTTAATCAAATCAGTTTTAATTTTTTTTATTAATGGAACATAATTTAATTTATATAAAGATTGATAATTAACATCCATGATTATACCCAAATACTTAATTCGATCCATCCATTTCAAATTAAGAATGTTTTTATAAGCTGAATAATCTCCTTCACTCACCAGTAATATTTCGCTTTTTCCCCAATTAACTTTATATCCAGAAAGACGTCCATATTGCATCAAACACTCCTTCAAATGCAAAAGTGATTGAGCTGGATTTGTTAGGTACACCAATACATCATCAGCAAATAAATTAATTTTATATTCCTCATCTAAAACTTTCATACCCTGTATCTGTGTATTCTGTCTTATCAACTGTGCCAAAGGTTCGATCACTAACGCAAATAAAGCTGGTGATAAAGGACAACCTTGACGAGTAGATCGGGTCAGTTTAAACGGTTCCGAAATCAAACCATTCGTCAATACTCTAGCTACCGGGTTACTATATAAAGCCTTAATCCAACCAATAAAAAAAGGACCAAACTTAAATTTCTCCAAAACTTTGAACAGAAAATTCCACTCAACTCTATCAAATGCTTTTTTGGCATCTAAAGATATCATCATCGGATGGTCTGAAGATTGTCAAAATCTATTACTCAAACTAATCACGCGCAAAATATTATCCGAGGCATATCTATTCTTTATGAAACCTGTTTGATCCATATGAATCAGCTTAGGTAAAAACTTAGCCAATCTATTCGCTAAAATTTTAGCTATAATTTTATAATCTACATTCAACAATGAAATCGGTCGATATGAAGATACTTTCAAAGGATCTCTATCTTTCTTTGGAATTACTGTAATTAAAGCACTAGAACAAGACTCAGGCAATTCATAATGTTCTCCAACCTGACGTAGTACATCTCCTAACACTGTAGAGAGCTCATCATAAAAATTTTTATAAAATTCAACCGAAAATCCATCATCACCAGGCGATTTACCGTTCGGCATTTCCATCATAACCATTTTAATTTCCAAGTCAGTAAATGGTGCTTCCAACTCCTGTATATCTACATCCTCTAATGTCGACAAGTTCAACTGTGATAAAAAAAGATCAATTGATTCATTTTCTTGTTTTCCATCAGATGTATATAACTTTTTATCAAATGAACAAAATTCATCATTAATCTCACGAGGGGTTTATACGTAATAAACGAATTCCATCTAACAGCATTAATAGTCCTCGAAACCTGTTCCTTCTTTAATTGCCATGCCAATACCTTATGTGCTTTCTCTCCCCATTCATAATATCGTTTAGTCCTGTTAAATCATACACTCAAATTGATAAGATTGCAAAGTATTATATTCTAGTTTCAACCTAGACAATTCTATTTTCTGATCTTCTGTAGCGTCTCTCTGAAACTCCTTTTCTAACTCACTAATCCGTTTCTCTAACTCAAGACTCTGATTTAATCGATTCTTTTTTATTTTAGAAGTATAACTAAATATTTGTCCTCTCAAATAAGCTTTCATAGCATTCCATACTACAAATTTACTATGAACAGAATTAGAATTTTCTTTCAAAAAGAAATTAATTTGTTCTTTCAAAAATCAATAAATTCCGTATTTTTTAACAACATAGTATTAAACCTCCATCAATAGGCCACTTGAATTTTCTCAGAAGTTGCATATGTAAAATATAACAAAGAATGATCCGAAATCACCCTGCTTTTATATTCCGCTTGTTTTATTTTCCCCTGTAAATGTGCCAATACTAAAAAAAAATCAATCCTTGAAAACGATTCATGTCTAGCTGAATAAAAGGAGAAATCCTTCTCTGTCGGATTAAGACGTCTCCAAATATCCACTAAATTGAGATCTTTCATCAGTGCTTGAACCTGAATTGCCATTTTAGATTTCTTAACTTTCTTCAGGGACTTATCTAATAAAGGTTTCAAAACACAATTAAAATCACCACCAACTAAAACATTCTCATTAGCCTGACCCAGATATAAAAATGCATCAGAGATAAATGTTTCATCATCTTCATTTGGGGCATAAATAAGTAAAGTCCACAATTGACTAAAAATCTTACAATTTAATTTAAGAATACATCCTGCCTTTTCCTCCATTGATTGTAATTCAAAAGATAAATTCTTATGTATCAAAATTCCTGGAGTTAAATGAAGGATATACATGCCCTACCCAATCCCTCTTCAATTTCATACTTTCCTTAACATTAAGATGTGTTTCTTGTAAAAAAGCAACATCAATTTTCATTTTCTTAATATACGCCAAAATGCGTTTACGCTTAATCGGTATGTTTAAACCTCGAACATTAAAAGTAGCAAACCTCAACTTTGACATATCTACTAATATTACTAAGAATTAATAATATCTATAAATAAAAACTCAAAATAACATAAATAGGCCCTCCAGTAGGAGAAAAAGAAACCACAAATTAAAGTCTAAATAAAATAAAAATGAAAAAAAAAGATAAAGTAAAAAAAAAACTACCAAAAAGTAGTAATCCCTAAACCAAACTTGGGTATGGATCACCCACCAGTGGCTGATGACTAATAGAACATAGAACAAATCTCTCCCTCCCCAGCCAAACAAAGAATAACAACAAGATATCATAATGACATAAAAATAAAGTAAGAATAAGAAAGTTCTTCTATTCATCCAAGAGATTCCAAACTCGGCAACCCCATTTCAGGAGAAGTTAGACTCTTTCCATTCCCATTTCTACCATTTCCAGAACAACCAGACTTTTCTTTAGGAGACAATGGTGGACTACGTCTTTGTCCTCGTACATCTGGCAACGAATCAGCAAAAATCATTGCTTCACGCTCATTCTCAAAAAAAACGAGACTGAAAGTCTCCACAAAACACCTTCAACACTGCCGGATAACGAAAAGTAGACTTATAGCCTTTACGCCACAAAACTTCTTTAACTGGATTAAATCGACTCTGACACTAAATAACCTCGACTCAAATCGGGATTTTAAAAAAACTCTACTATTCTGAATCATTAACGGAGCTTGTCATTGGCTCACATTTTGCACTGCTAGACGAAGTATTGTTTCTCTGTCCAAATAATTCAAGCATCGAATTATCACAGGTCTCGGTGATTGATCAGCCAGAGGTCTTCTTCTTAAGGCTCTATGAGCTCTTTCCAATACCAAGCCTCCAGAGAAAAATTCTTGCCCCAATATTTGTGGGATCCATTCTGTAAAAAAATGAAGAGGATCTTGATCTTCCACACCTTTTGGCAAACCAACAATCTTCACATTGTTCCTTCTACTTTGATTCTCCAAATAATCTACTTTCCTCTCTAACTCCTCACGTTCTCGCAATACTTTAATGGATTTTTCCACCTCCATCACTTTTTCTGTATTAGAGGCCACTTGCTGTTTACATTCCAAAAAGGAAAGACTGAAATTTTTTAAAAATCTTCAGAAAATACTTCCACACGTGCATTAACTGTAGTGAATTCTGACCTCATACTATCTTTAATTTGAGCCAACTCTTGCAATATCGGCTGAGTAACAGTACTTAACAGGTTAACTTGTAGTTCAGAAAGACCCAACCCTGCTTTCTTTAACGTAGTGTCAGAACCAGATAACTGCAGCTCCTGCTGCAGCTCAACAGTAGGCATTTTAACAGATTTACTGCAAGTTTGAACTCCCAGCGACGACACCCCGACTTCCTCAGGGGGTTGATGCTGATCTCCCCCCACAACTCGCTGTTGTTTCAAGAACTCACGGATAGGATCAAGCTCTTCAGGTTGGAGTACTGCCTCAGTGGTTTCAAACAATGGAGTCATTTTTCTGCGAGCTCCCTCTGCCAAAATTGGCAGACTGCCAGAATCAGGATCCACTTCTTGGGAACACGCACCTTCCTCCTGAGAACGAGTAATTCCAGCGATATCCTTCTCCTGGTGAGTAGTAGTCATTTTTTTTTCAGCTCCCACAGGCAATCTTTGTGACTTAGACACGAAGAAAAGCAAATCTGAAGTTGTAGCAGGCTTTTTTGGCCCTAAATCTTCAACACTCCGAAAATGTAGTTTCTTCTGCACTTGAGGTTTAATTGTTTTTACCATTAATGGCCATAACAGTTCCTTGATACTTTAAACTAAGTTTTTTAAAAAGTTTAAACTTAAAAACAGAGTTAAAAACGGGTTCTTAAAAGTCTGGCCAGAGAGGTCAAGATTACACGTCAAGACTCTACACCATCTTGCCACGCCCCCCCCTAGTTCCATGTTCAAAGATAATTAAAAGCAACTTTTGTTTAAGTAACCCTTTGTCATGGTGCATATTTATTGCTGCTGGGTTTTGGACTCGTATTCCTTTTAGTTCCTGAAGACCCAAGTGTTACAACTGTTTTCTAAGTGATACAGAAGGATAGATGTCTCATTGATCAATGGCAAAAGTCAAGATTTTTAGGAAAGAAATCATAGGATTAAATCATGACATACATTCAACCAGAGTTGGCAGTCCCTGTGATGAGAGAAAAAACAGCCTGAATTTTTAGACACCAGTATTGTGGGAACAATATATCAAAAATTATCAGCAACTAACCATACCACAGAATTTATTATTTTGCAATTGCAGAGAATAATGAACAGAGAGCACAAATAAGGGGACAAACCTGCACATTATTATTTTTCTCTTCTGTCCTTGAATCTGGAGAAGGAACAATCCTCTCTGACAATTGGTCACTTCCAATATGACCCCAATTTAGAGGTGTTGAATTCTCTGTAGCATTGGAATGAGTTTGTGGTGAGGGAAAATTATCCAGCACCCATGCTGAGGTGACAGAAAGTTTGGGTGATGATTGGCATTGTTCTAAAATATCCTAGAAGCAACAACAGAAACAAAGCATTAACATCATCAAATGAGTTTGTTTTGAGATGGTTAAAGGAACAAGTTACCCACAACAATTCAAAATAAAACAAGACAACCCAAAGGAGGGTGAAGACAAGGAATTTCGGGGGTGGGGATTTTGAATGAAATAAACAAAGGAACTGAGAATGGGAAGGCAACGCTACTAAAGGGGAAGAAAAACAGAAAATGCTGAAAAAGTTCAGGCAACATCTGTGTAAAGCCAAGGAGAAACACAGGATTCAGTTGACACCGTGGTTAAGTGAAAAAGCACACAAATGCTGGAGAAACTCAGCAGGTCAAACTGTGCCTTTATGTAGCAAAGGTGAAGCTCCATCACCAACGTTTCGGGCTGGTGTGAGGGAACATAAGAGGTGTCTGTAAAGCTAACATTTCCAATTGAAGTCCTCCATTCTCTTCTCTCGAAATGATGGCTGTCCCGCTGACCACTTCCATTCATTTCTCTTTCTTCTTCAGATTCCTTATCACCTACATTTTTTTTCTATTTCCAACTAGAGGGAAAGCGCGAAATAGGAGAGGAGAAAAAAGCCACAGAAAATCTGAGCTCGGGGAGAAATTATTCGAAAGGCCAAGGCCGCCAATCGCCCTCTGCCCCCAGTGGATAGCCCTGCCGACCTCCCCGTTTAGGCCGGGCTTGGGAGGGTGAAGGGGCAGGAGGGTTCTCCGGAGCCAGGGGCGCTTTGACCCCGAGGCCTCCTCGGCCAACCCCAGCCCCGACTCGCCCCACTCACGTCTCCCTCCTGCAGCCAGCTCGTGTTGTAGGTCAGCCGCCCTTTCTTGGAATTGCGTAACGCCTCCAAGGTCTCCCATCGGTTCTCTTTGGCCGGCATGATCTTCCGCCCAAGGAACTTTCGGCCAAAAACGGAAGACCCGCCTCACTCACCCAACCCCACGGCAGGTCCCGCAGCCATTTCCTCTTCCGGGTCACAACTCGGCCACCGGTCGCCATGGAAATTAGGGCAGGACAAGCCCCAGCTTTTGTGTGGCTCATTCAGGCTTACGAAAATAGTGTGGAATCCTATAGAGAGGCTATTAACGTAAGGATGTTTGCCAACATTTTATAAATAGATTTTTTTTAATATTTGGAGTCAGATAGTGACAGACTTTGCAAGGAGCTCAAGGCCTTGGATAGGTGGCAGAGTTGATTTATTAAGATGGTAACAGAATGCTGATGAGAATTTATTGTACAATGCATTGAAGTTTAGTATGAAATTAAATCACACCATGGGAAAATAATCACTCGCAGTTAGTCTTAAAAAAAAAGTGGTTAAAATAGAGCAATTTAAAAAAAAATAAGTTCACGCTAATTTTCAAATCTTTTCATGACCCAGTCCCTGTAACCATCTCAATATTGGATTGAAAAACCAGATTCATAAGGTCCACCGGGAAATTTGATTTATGGACCTTATTTTGCATCAGGTGCCAATTATTCTCAGATGCAATAGTTAATGCAAGAGCAGTTAGCGCCAGCAAGTGGGACCAAACCAGGGTTCTAATCCCACATTGTCTGTAAGGAGTTTGTATATTCTCCCCAGGTCTTCGTGGGTTTTCCCCAGGGGCTCATATTGTTCAAAACGTATTGGGGTCGTAGTTTAATTGGGGGTAAATTGGGCGGCACAGACTCATGGGCCAAAATGGCCTGTTACTGTGCTGTATGTCTAAATAAAAAATAAATTGCAGCTCTTTCCTCCAATTGAAGGGAGATTTGTTACAAGATCAAACCAGCAACCACAAAGAAGGCATATCACACAGGGGTAAAGGTGAACAATTACTTTATTAACAAAAAATTCACCTTCAAACTTTAATTCAAAATCCCCCCCTTTTATAACAATTCCCACTGGTTACTATGCAAATTTCTATAACAGTGTAAAACTAATAAATTCCCCAGCCTAAATATAACATACGTAATCAAAGTCTAAGCTACACTTCCAACCAACCCACAGAAAAACTTAGACACAAAACAAACACAAACACACAAGACTCACAAAACTTCGATCTCAACTGAAGCAAGGATCATAAACAAAATTCAGTTTGTTTGGTAAACTGAAGCCAAAAGATCTTTGAGAGAGAGAGAGCACAAAATTCGAAGTTGTCTTGTGTTGCTTGCAGAACAACGACTTGGTCCAGATCCTTCTGGCTGCCTTTGGAATGTTCATCCTTTTTGAAATCCCAACATTCTAAACTGTCTTCCAGACCATGACTCATGCTCTAGGCCTTCTTCCACTCCACAGCTCCAAGTCCAGAAATTTTTTTCATTTTCTGCACATGCTCAGTCCGTCTTCCACTCTCTCAGCAGTCCACCTTCACCTTGGCTTTCTAAAGGGCCTATCTCACTGGCTTGGAGACTAAATGGAGACTTGCTGGCGACTCGAGTCTCCGCTGGTTGTGGAGATGAGCCAGGTCTCCGGGGAGTTGCCAGAAAATCGAACGTGTTCGATTTTTCTGGAGACTTTTTCCAGTCTCCAGCAGCTCTCCGTGGCGTCGCCGGGACCTCTCTGTGACGTCTCTGCAACCTCTCCGCGATGTCACCGTGACCTGCTGGAGACTGAGGAGAGGTCGCGGCAACGCCGTGGAGACGCCTCCCCAGTCGCGGACAACATTAGTCACCACGACTGATGGAGACATCGCCTTGGTGAGAACGCAAAAGTCGCAGCAGCCCCATCGACGTCTCTGCTAGTGAGATACTACCTTAAGGCAAAAACCATAAAACCACACAACACATAGGCCAATACACAACACAGAACTCTGTAACATCTCCCCTGCTAAAAATAAAAATTTGGTCCACGAGAACAAATTTTTAACAATTAATGGATGTATTACATAAATAAAATAAAAGAAACACTCCATTTTTTTACAATGTGATTAGATTCATATCTACGCAGATTAACATCTTGATAACAATCTGCAATTACATTATCTGTCCCCTTTATGTGTGTAATAATTGAATCATACTCTTGATTAGTAAGCTCCAATTCAATAACCATCTGTTCTTATTTTTTATTTTAGACAGAAAAACTAATGGATTATGATCATTGTATATTATTAATGGTTTTTGAGTATGTAGAGCTCGTCGAAAGAACCAAAGACGTTGATCCAAACCAAGGCTTTTATTAGCAAAAGACAGGAGCTCTTCACAGGTGGCCGACCAGTCCAGAATGATCCGACCTGGCTAGGGACACAACCATTTAAGGCCCAGACAGTAGGTATGGCTTAGCTCTCAGCCAATCGCTGTAAGCACAGTCTAGATACTTTAACTATATACACTATATACATTGGTGATAGATCTGGTGCCCACCTCACAGACAAAAGGCAAAGGAGGAAAAACCCAACACCCAACCCCAACCAACCAATTTTCCCCTGCAGCCGCTGCAACCGTGTCTGCCTGTCCCGCATCGGACTTGTCAGCCACAAACGAGCCTGCAGCTGACGTGGACTTTTACCCCCTCCATAAATCTTCGTCCGCGAAGCCAAGCCAAAGAAAAGATCACAGAGTAGTACAAATATACACATCAAAATGTTGCAATGCTAAAACAAGCACTAATAAATCCTTCTCAATGGTTGAATAATTTTGTTGATGGTCGTTAAACTTTTTTGAGAAGTATGAAATAGTATGTTCTACTCCATCACCATCCTTCTTCTGTAACAGTACAGCCCCAACCGCTTCGTCACTGGCGTCCACGGCTAAAAAGAATGGCTTTTCAAAGTTAGGGGACACAAGTACAGGCTGATGGCATAAAATGGCCTTTAACTTCAGAAACGCTTCCTGGCAAGCATCTGACCAGATAAATTTTTCTTTCTTTCCAAGTAGTTTTGTTAATGGGAGTGCAATTTCTGCAAAGTTTTTACAAAATCTACAATAGTTGCCAATCATATCTAGAAATCTCCGAAGAGTTTTCTTATTACCGGAGATAGGGAATGCAGTGATAGCCAATACTTTCGCTCCAACCAGTGCCACCTGTCCCTGTCCTACCACAGAACCCAGATAAATTACAGTGGCATGTCCAAACTCACTCTTGTGCAATTTCACTGTGAGGTGTGCTTCCACCAGTCTCTGAAATAACTGCTCTAATTCAAGCATGTGTTCTTCCCATGTATCCATACTAATTACTAAATCATCAGTATAGGCTCCTGTGTGCCTAATCTATGCTTTTAGCCTTTTAACATGGAGTCACATTTTTTCATTTTAATTTACCTGATATCTGTGTGGAATTAAAGGAATTCAAAGAAACATGTCTACTTAAATCCTCCCCTTTGAGCGATCCTCCCCTCAGAGGGACCTGCATTTTAATCTGATCCTGGTACCATCTATGAGGAGTTAGCACATTCTCAAATTTACAGTGTTTATCTCTTACGTGTGTTAAATAGACTGGAGAGACAAAAGACTGTAGTTGCTGGAATTTAAAGCAAAAATGGAAGAACTCAGTGTGTTAGAAAAATTTGTGGAAGTAAAGGGATACTCATCTTTTCAGGTCAAGATGGCCTCAGGACTAAGATAAAGGAGAAATTGCCAGTTTAAAGAAATGAAGGAAAGGTGAAACAAAGCTGGCAAGTTAATTGACTATTGCAAAATACCCCTAGCATTGATAAATATTAAAAATAAGAGAGTTCACAGACATTGATTGAGCAAGAATAAGTTGTAGGGTTACAGGTAATAGTCGATGAAAGCTAGCATAAGAAGATGGGTTAAAAGGCTGCTTCAACTGAAATTCAATGTTTCTTTCTGCTTTGTCTATATTTTTTAATTCTTCCCTAAAGTTAATACCAACTGAAGTAATCTTAATTGGAAATGAATTTATGAACCCTGTGGGTTAATTAGACTTGCATTAATCTGCAAGTCAGAAATCAAAGGATGAGTGAAATCCACCTAAGAATCTGCTATATTCCAAATAATTTTGCCTCTTTTGATATTTTACGAACTTTCTTTATCCTCAAACGCATTTCTAATAGGTAAAGTGTTAAATTATGTCCTGTCTTATTACGTCCCAACTTATAGAGAACCACCATCAAATTGCTTCTGTGCTGCATGGGATTATTAAATTCTAGTCACAGCTATTCATTCAAGAGTGATGAAATATTATCTATAAATAGTATTCCCTTTCCTCATGGAGGCTCAGTTCCCATGTGGTTGAGTTAATCAGGTTATCAGTTGTCATTTTTAGACCAATAGCTGCTGTCTGACGTGAGGAAGACAACTATTAAAATACGATCGGGGGTTGAAACCAACAATAAATCACTGAATTTAGTTGCAAATAGAATATTTTTTCAATACTTTATGTGTTTGAGAATGATTAATGACAGATTAATTAATATTTTGAAATACAGATTTACCAAACAACAGAATGACAGAAATAGACTTTTCCTCTATGCCGGCATACATGTTCATTATTACATTTAAGCTGAATATTGTCTGCAAAATTCTAATGCTAAAATACAAAGCTCTGCTTAGAATCAGTGGATTCTTAACATAGTTTGATTTCAAAATAAAATGAAAGCTGTAATTTTATATTTTGGTGCTGGTGCATTGAATTGATAATTCTGAAAAGATGAGTTTTGGACAAATTGTATAAGAATTGTGTTGTTCTAAATGTCCTCCTTTATTTCTGTAAAATAAAACCAATATTAATCAAATGTGAGAAAGCTAAGAACTAATTAATAAAATTAGGTCAAAGGTTGTAATTGATCAAACAAGCACTCAACTCCCTTAAGACCGAGACAGTCTTTCAAATGTGGGCTAATTTTCAAAACTGTATAAAGCAAACTAGAACAGGATGTGAATGGTGTTTGTTGCGACGTCACTTCGCCATTTAACTAGATTTTCTTTAACATACTTCAAGTCAAATTCCTTTTTGGACAATAACTTATTCATGGCACTAACTGGTAAACAGTACCAACAATCAAATTCAATACAAAATGGGTAAAGAGTAGAGGAAAGTTAAATGGATTAAACCAAATAAAATTAGCTACAAAAAGCAAAGATTGGAATAAAAGGTTAAAGAAAAAATAATCAAAATTGATATCTTTTAGATCTTCACCAATAATTGATTAAATGCAAGAATCAGTCAAAGCAATTAAATTCTTCCCATACTGGGCAAGAGAGATCGATTCAAATCACATAACAATTATTTCATATTGAACTTAATTACCAAGTTTCATTGTGTGCAGCATGTTAATACACAAATGTAGCAATTTCTTTAAAAAGCAACAGTATCAGAATTTGGGGTTCTTTGGGAAGCAAACGATACACCAATACAAGTTAAATATCAATCAACTCTAGTGTTTTATCTAATTCTCCGAAGCATGCAGAATAAAAGCTTGTTTCATTAACACTGCTATTTTTAATGACAATATTTTTGAACTTTTTCAATTAGAAGTTCTGTATTTGGCTAAATGTTTCAAATGAGTTTTTTTTAAAGTAAAATATACCAACCTCTGGAATGCTGAGCGTGCAGTTTCCTTTAAAAAAAAACAAATTCGGAGGAGTCACGTGATGGAGTAGTGGCCGGTCGGGGAACTCCAGCCCTCTCCAGAAAAGTAAAAAAAAAGATAGAGAAAAACCAAAGGCACAAACATAAAAACCAAAACAAAGTGAAAGTAAAAGTGTGGAGAAAATGGCAGCGAAGAAAGAAAAGCCAAAAAACAACGGGAAGAAAAGAAGAAGGAAAGGCGTCGGAAGAAGAAGGTGAAGGCCTTACCTGTCCGAGGAGGCCCGCCATGGAGAGAGAAGCCCGCTCCCTGAGGTCAGTCGAAGCCCCAAACTCGGGACTACAAAAATGGCTCACGGAGCCAAACAAAAGTGCGCAATCGCGCATGTGCGATGCGCAAGACAAAAATAACACTGACGGGAGGGGGGACCAGCTGAGGAGTCGATCTCCACAGCTGAAACTGACAACTACAACACAACAGCAAGAGGAAAACATAGAAAATAACGAGAGCAAGAAAGAAGAGAGTAAAAATAAGAAATCAAAGAAACAACAGATGACCAACCCAGAGGAAGAAGACCAACATCAAGACACTTCTAATAAAAATAAGAAGACCAAAAATACCCAACAAAATAAAACAAACAACCCAACAGGAAAACCAGAAGAGACAGAGGTAAAGGACACAGATCCTGGAGTGGACTCAGAAGAAGAGGAGGAAGAACACAGAGAAATGGAAGATGAAGGGAAGGGCAAGTACATGGATAAATTATTTATTTAAAGAATATATGGGAACAGTAAAAGAATGGCAGTCACAAGAATTCAGTGAAATAAAAAGAAGAAGAAAAAGTGAATAGATTAGAGATGATCATGACAGATATAGGAAAAAGAGTAGACAAGGTGGAAGAACGAGAAACAGCCATAGAAATGGAAGTAGATGACTTAAAAAAGAAATTAGAAGAATCTGATAAAAAAGTTAAAGAGACACAAGAGCAGCTCAGAAGATAGATATAATGGAAAATTATAATAGAAGAAACAATATAAAGATAGTGGGCCTTAAGGAAGATGAAGAAGGCAAAAATATGAAAGAATTTATAAAAGAATGGACCCCCGGGGTCCTAGGAAGACCAGAATTACAGGAAGAAATGGAAATAGAAAGGGCACACAGAACATTAGCCCCTAAACCACAACCACAACAAAAACCAAGATCCATTCTAGTAAAATTCCTAAGATATACAACAAGAGAAAATATATTGGAGAAGGCAATGAAGAAAATAAGAGAAGACAAAAAACCACTGGAATACAAGGGTCAAAAAATTTTTTTCTATCCAGATATAAGTTTTGAACTCCTGAAGAAGAGGAAGGAGTTTAATGCAGCAAAAACGATCGTATGGAAAAAAGGTTATAAATTTATGTTAAAATACCCAGCAGTACTTAAAATAGTTATTCCGGGGCAGCAAAACAGACTATTCTCGGATCCGGAAGAAGCAAGAAAATTTGCAGAACAACTACAAAACAGACAGAGAGATGAAGAGATGTAACAAGAACAAAAATGACAACAAACTATATGTATGTGTGTATGTAGGTATATATGTATATGTGTGTATGTATCTAAGAAGGGAAAGAAAGGGAAGAAAGGAAGTAAGGAGGGAATTAAGAGAGTGACTTTTGTTATATATGAAGATTAAAATCATTTCTGGGGGGGCTGGGTGGGGAAGAATTACAGTCACTGTGAAATCAGTTGACGCTTGCGAGTGAATTTGCAAATCCAAATGGAGAGGGGAGATGTGGTTGCCCAACAAGGGACAAAGGGCAACTCAGGAAGGGGAGGGGCTATTGGGGTTAAAGGAATTTTAGATATGAGAATAGTGGAAATATTTTATGTTTTAGAAATGTTGTCTTATAAAGTGTTCAAAAAAAGAAAGCAGAAATGGATAAGAAGGGAAGGTGGAGATGAGGAAACGGAAAGGAAAGATAAACAAAGTATGAAATGGCTATGTGGAACTATATGACATTAAATATTAATGGAATACATAACCAAATGAAAAGGAAGAAACTGTTAAATTTACTGAAAAAAGAAAAAATTGATATAGCATTCATAAAAAAAAACACATCTAACTGAAGTGGAACACAAGAAATTAAAGAGAGATTGGATAGGACATGTAACAGCAGCATCATATAATTCAAAAGCCAGAGGAGTAGCTATATTAATCAATAAAAATGTACCAATCAAAATAGAAGAGGAAATAATAGATCCAGCAGGGAGATATGTAATGATAAAATGTCAGATATATTCGGAGTTTTGGAATTTACTCAATGTGTATTCATCTAATGAAGAAGATCAAAAATTAATGCAAGATATTTTTTTGAAGATAGCAGACACGCAAGGGAACATACTAATAGGAGGGGATTTCAACCTTAATTTGGATTCAAACATGGATAAAACTGGGGAAAAAATTAACAGAAAGAACAAAGTAACCAAATTTATAATTAAATCGATGCAAGAAATGCAACTTTTGGATATATGGAGGAAACAACACCCAAAGGAAAAGGAATATTCATATTATTCGGGCAGACGTAAAACATATTCAAGGATAGACCTATTCCTGTTATCAGCCCACATTCAAGGGAGAGTTAGGAAAATGGAATATAAAGCTAGACTATTATCGGACCACTCACCCCTATTATTGGCAATAGAGCTAGAGGACATCCCACCAAGAATGCATAGATGGAGATTAAACTTTATGCTACTTAAAAGACAGGATTTTAGAGAATTAATTGAACGACAAATTAAAATGTACTTTGAAATAAATACAGAATCAGTGAAAGATAAGTTTATACTATGAGACGCAATGAAAGTGTTCATCAGAGGGCAAATAATAAGTTATGTAACTAAGATGAAGAAGGACTACAATCGGGAAACAGAACAGTTGGAAAGGGAAATAACAAATATAGAAAAAGAATTAGCAACAAAGGAAGATACAACTAAAAGAAGAGAATTGGCAGATAAAAAAATAAAATATGAAACACTACAAACATATAAGGTGGAGAAGAACATAATGAAGACAAAGCAGAAATATTATGAACTAGGAGAAAAAATACACGAAATTCTAGCGTGGCAGCTTAAGACAGAACAAACTAAAAGAATGGTATTGGCATTAAGGAAAAAGGACAAGCAAATTACATATAATCCAACGGAGATCAATGAAAACTTCAGGGAATTCTACGAGCAACTATATCAAACTGAAAACGAAGAGAAAGAAGACAAAATAGACGAATTTCTAACTAAAATTGAACTACCGAAATTACAAACAGAGGAGCAAAATAAATTAATAAAACCATTTGAAATAGAAGAATTACAGGAGATAATAAAAAAACTACCGAACAATAAAACACCAGGAGAGGATGGATTCCCAATAGAATTCTACAAAACATTTAAAGACTTATTAATCCCTCCCCTTCTGGAAGTAATCAACCAGATTGATAAAGAACAAAGCATACCAGATTCATGCAAAATAGCAATAATTACAGTAATACCAAAGACAGGGAAAGACCCACTTGCACCAGCGTCATATAGACCAATATCTTTTCTTAACACAGATTATAAGATAATAGCTAAACTATTAGCAAACAGATTAGCCGACTATGTACCAAAAATAGTAAATCTGGACCAAACTGGATTTATTAAAAAAAGACGAACAACAGACAATATCCGTACATTTATTAACTTAATTCATGCAGTAGAAGGAAATAAAACTCCCAACAGTAGCGGTTGCTTTAGACGCAGAGAAGGCCCTTGACAGAGTAGAATGGAATTATTTATTCAAAGTACTACAAAAATTCAGCTTACCAGAGAAATATATTAATTGGATTAAAGCATTATATAAGGGGCCATTGGTGAAAGTGACAGTAAATGGATATATATCAAAACAATTTAACTTAAGCAGATCAACAAGGCAGGGATGTCCACTATCTCCCTCACTGTTTGCATTAGCTATAGAACCACTAGCAGAACTGATAAGAACAGAAAATAAAATAAAAGGGATAAAAATAAAAGAGAAGGAATATAAAATCAGTCTATTTGCAGATGACGTTATAATATACTTAACAGAACCAGAAATATCAATAAAAGAATTACATAGGAAATTGAAGGAATATGGAGAAGTGTCGGGGTACAAGATCAACGCAAATAAAAGTGAAGCAATGCCAATGAATAATGCGAATTTTTCAAAGTTTAAGAAAGAATCGCCATTTAGATGGCAAACACAAGCAATGCGATACCTAGGTATACAAATAAATAAAAACCTCGGCCATCTATATAAACTCAGTTACCATCCATTAATGAAAAAATTAAAAGACGACTTAGAGCATTGGAAAGACTTACCACTAACACTGATAGGAAGGATAAACTGTATTAAAATGAACATTTTCCCAAGGATACAATACCTATTTCAGTCATTACCAATACGCCTAACAGAGAAATTCTTCAAGGAGCTAAAGAAAATAATAAGGAAATTTTTATGGAAAGGGGGAAACCAAGGATAGCACTAGATAAATTAACAGAATGGTACAAACAAGGAGGCTTACAACTACCAAACTTTAAAAATTATTATAGAGCCGCACAATTAAGATACCTATCAGATTTTTATCAAACAAGGGAAAAAACAGATTGGACCAGATTCTTTTCTTTGGCTTGGCTTCGCGGATGAAGATTTATGGAGGGGGTAAATGTCCACGTCAGCTGCAGGCTCGTTTGTGGCTGACAAGTCCGATGCGGGACAGGCAGACACGGTTGCAGCGGTTGCAGGGGAAAATTGGTTGGTTGGGGTTGAGTGTTGGGTTTTTCCTCCTTTGCCTTTTGTCAGTGAGGTGGGCTCTGTGGTCTTCTTCAAAGGAGGTTGCTGCCCGCCAAACTGTGAGGCGCCAAGATGCACGGTTTGAGGCGAGATCAGCCCACTGGCGGTGGTCAATGTGGCAGGCACCAAGAGATTTCTTTAGGCAGTCCTTGTACCTTTTCTTTGGTGCACCTCTGTCACGGTGGTCAGTGGAGAGCTCGGCATATAACACGATCTTGGGAAGGCGATGGTCCTCCATTCTGGAGACGTGACCCACCCAGCGCAGCTGGATCTTCAGCAGCGTGGACTCGATGCTATCGACCTCTGCCATCTCGAGTACTTCGATGTTAGGGATGAAAGCGCTCCAATGAATGTTGAGGATGGAGTGGAGACAACGCTGGTGGAAGCGTTTTAGGAGCCGTAGGTGATGCCGGTAGAGGACCCATGATTCGGAGCCGAACAGGAGTGTGGGTATGACAACGGCTCTGTATTTGCTTATCTTTGTGAGCTTTTTCAGTTGGTTGTTTTTCCAGACTTTTGTGTAGTCTTCCAAAGGCGCTATTTGCCTTGGCGAGTCTGTTGTCTATCTCATTGTCGATCCTTGCATCTGATTAGAACTAGATAAAATAGGGGAGAAGATACCTGAAAATATATTATATAAATGGGATGAAAATTTGGTACAATGTAGGAATTCACCGGTATTGCATCATCTGCTCAACATTTGGAAGAAGATTCATGTAGAAAGGAATAAAACAAATTACCAACTACCAAAACTAATATTGATGCAAAATCAGCTAATCCCTTTTACATTAGATAACCTTTCCTTTAGAGAATGGGAGAGAAAAGGGATCAAAAGAATAGAAAATTGTTTTTTGGGAAATAAATTATTATCCTTTGAACAAATGAAGGATAAATATAATATAACTCACGATGCAATGTTTGCATACTACCAACTGAAAACCTACTTGAAGGACAAATTGGGAAACAGTCTGAGGTTACCAGAAGGAAGCAATTTTCAATATGTGATTACAGACACAATGATAATCAAAAAATTTGTAACAAACATGTACATCAAACTGCAAGAAAAGGAGAACGAGGAAACTAATGGTAAAACTAAACAAAAATGGGAACAAGATCTAAACATAAAGATAAAGAATGAAACATGGGAGAAGCTATGCTCCGGAACTATGAGAAATACAATAAACACGCTATAAAAAGGAAATGGGAACAACAATTCATACAATTTGGACATGTGAGAAAGTGAAAAAATTTTGGGAAGATCTAAACCAGATATTATAAAATCACAAAAAGCAATATACCAAAAAACCCAGAGATCTTCCTCCTAAGTAATATAAGAAACAAAGAATTTGGACTCGATTTGGATGGAGCACAAAAAAGATTTATTATGATAGCCCTAGCTGTAGCAAAAAAAATATTATGTCAACCTGGAAATTAGAAGATAACTTGAGAATACAACAATGGTATATAGAAATGAATAAATGTATTCCATTAGAAAAAATAACATATAATTTAAGAAATAATATTACAATATTCGAACAATATGGGAGCCATACATGAAACACAATAGAGAAATCCTACCGTGGACTTCCACCACCTAAAATGACAGAAGGAGAAGATAATGAAAAGAACTGACTCAGTAAAATTTCTTGTTTATTTTTATTAAGTGACAACATTGTTTAACGGGTTTAATGTATCTTATAGTTTGAACTTTAAATAAATGGGAAAGGGAGTGAGGGAGGGAGGGAAGGGAGGGGGGAAAAAGGGGGAGAAAACATCACTGTATATATTTAAGAAGAAAAATGTCTGTATGTATCTTGGCCAATATGGTTTATAGTGTGAAAAATAAAAAAATTTAAAAAAAAACAAATTCAATAATTTATATCAAGTACTGATTTTGGTGAGCATTAATATATTAGTGAAACATGAAAGTCTGCAGTTGCTGTGATTTTAGTAAAAACACAGGAATGCTGGAAGAACTCAGCCAGACTCACAGTGTCCATAGGAGGTTAAAAAAATTATTGATGTTTCAGGCTTGAGCCCATCTTCAAAGAATAAGCAAAGAAAAGGAAGGCGTCAGAATAAATACAAGACTGACTTGGGGAGGAATCTAGACCAACAAAACAAAATATATATCTGTTGCTTCTTGACATGTTTTGCTGTGTTATTTCCTTCCTCTTCTTCGGGTACTTCTACTTTGAGGGAAGTCCCAAACCCAGAAAAGTACTTAAAAAAATGCAATGAAATAAGAGCCATGTTTACTTGCCCTCATTTATCATTCATGCTGTTCAAAAGTTTGAGCATTTTTGAAAAATAATCAAACAAGTAATTATCTCCAGAGTTTATTGGCAAAATAAATTATAGAGGATTTGTGGTGTTATTTTCAAGTAGCATATTGTAATGATCTGAAAAACTCTGCCTGGAAAAGCAAATTTCATATATCTTTCAGACATGAATAGGTTAAATATTTAAAGGAAATATTTACAGGGGTCTAGGATGAAAGGCATAGGAGAGAAACTATCTGGAGAGCAGTTGGAAGATCACTGCACAATTACATTGTTCAGTACTGCAAATTTAAGAACAAATTTCTATTCAAAACCCATCTGCATTTCATGTGTAATTAACATGATCAATTCTAAATGTTCATCATTTTATAGGAAAGGAAGTTTTATGTCAAATATAAACAGAAAATGTTGGAAATACTCAACACATCAGGCAGCATCTAAGGAGAAATAAATAATGTTACCACATCAGTTCTTGTCTTTCTCCAAAATATTTACTTTGATTCAGTGGTGTAGCTAGAGGGGAAGGGGGGGTGGTGCACAGGGAGCAGTCACTCCCCCTGAGCCCATTTGTTCAAAAGTGGCACTTTTTTCTTCAGACCACAGCATTCTGCCTTACCATCTACTTGTGTTCCTCCAGTCGATTGGGAGTACCACGTCAACAGTGTGCTCCCTCCTTATTGGGCACATTCTCAGCCTTTCAGCTATTAGCTGGTGTGGATTGCATGTCACACATGGATGAATCACCATGAACCCAAGGCGCGAAAAGAATCCGATTTACGTTTGGAGTAAATTGGAGAGGGAGAGGCCGAGAGCTGGGAGTAAAATATTTGTTTTATTTAAAAACTGAATCGCAAATTGTTCCGAGACCAGAGCTCCCAACACCTGAGTGATAGTGGTCTTGTTTTTTTACCTGTATAATGGAAGGAAGGCTTTGCCCGTTCTTAAAAACAATAGGTGGTCAAATGGATTTTGGGTAGTGTTTTGTAATTTGTCATTTGTAGTTGTAGGAATCCTCACAAATCTTTTGAACGGTGTAGCTCCCTCTAGTTCTGTTTCTACTGGACAGAGTTCTCTAGCTGTGCTAATTATTAGAATCATTGATAATTTGGTTGTAATAGTGAGTGACAACCTGATAAATATGAAACAGGTTGCTTGATGCTGCCTAGAAGGTTGCAAATGTGAATGAATAACAACTTTGACTCGATGTGAAGGACGGGACTGTTCTTCAGCTGGAAGTGAACTGTGGGTCTTCAGTCAGTGAAAGACGTATTTTCCTAATAAAAATGTAGAAATAATAGTTAATGACATTCAGATAAAATTACTTTTCTTGCATGTATGTGAATACCTTGATGTGAAATTGGCATTCTTTGATGAGGATTAGAATTTGGAAAAATGGGTTTGGGGATGTGATAACAAGATTAGAAAACAGAAACTCTGGACCTCTGAGAATAATTGCAAATTCAGCAACACTGAGTTTGAGAAATTGATTATTTATCCATTACTTGCAGCTGGAACAGAGATAATGAATAACTCAGAATATTCCCTAAGCTATTAGAATTGAAATGTTCCATTTATTACATCCCCTTCATGGACATTGACAAATTCAGATATAGTTCATCGTTATCCCTCCCCCCTCCTGTTATTCGCAGAGCTTTCCTTTCTATTGTTGCCTTTTAAGGATTCAACTGGGAGAACATGATAACTGTTATTTAAGCTTGAGATGTCTACTCACTACTTTTTGATTTATCTTGGCTCATACTGTCTCAATTCTGGTGACAAATTCCACCTTCATTTGAGTTTTACAATGCCCATTGAGCACACCTTCAATTGAACCACTTTTAAAGACTGGTTCTTTTGAAAATAACTATCTAGTGCAAACATCAGAGTTCATCTGCACTGAAATAAACCTTTTATAATGCAATAGAATGAATATATGACTCTTCAAGTACCACGCAGACCGACTGCATTTGACAGACAGTTTCAGAGATAGCAAAATGAACATTAAATCTTTTTTGGTGAATGTTACTTTTGAGACAAGGAGATGAGTGGAACAAATGAGGCCACTTTGAAATCCTAGTGTGAAAACTACGTATCTTCCTAGAAAAAATGAAAATGTCACTGTGTATATTTTTATACTAAATATTTGTATATATTGTTACTGACGTGGTTCATGGTGAAATACTAAATAAAAAATAATAAAAAAAGAAAAATACATTACTTCCTGTATTTTGCCTTATCAATGGCCATGAAATTATGGCTGGCAATTTTATATGTGTGAGACAATTTTCAAATTGTAGAGTTCAATTTATGATCATGTTTCTGGTTCACTGGACAATTAAAGGGATGGAGCTAATTCAGCCAGAAACCCCAATTGGTGTTTGGCATTGAATGAAAAAACCTGATTCTGCAGCCCTTAAAGGGATAAAGCAAGGCATCCATCACCCCTTGAGAAGGCTAAATCAGAAAAAAAAGTGATATGATTCACAGAGGGAACAAAAAAAATACTCCATCTGTGAAAAGGTGGCTTGTACACACTGAGGAAATTAGTCTCAATGTATTTAATTCAGTGCCATACAGATTAATGATTGAACTCAAAATTTTGTGGGTTGCATTTATTGACCCCCTTTAGATAACTGAAACAGAAGACCAGAATATTTTGTCCAGATTTTCCTAATGAGTTTGAAATTATGCTCTTTGGGACTTGTTCCCCATGTGTAATTGCCAAAATAATCTTCGTATCTTTCAAATGCATTTTTTTTCCTTTCATTTACTACTTGACTTATGAAAGCAACAGAAGTTAATTGTCAGATTTTCATATGATCGTGAGTTAGGTTAATAGAAAGATCATTGCCCTGCTGCCAACCCATTTTCACACCACCTTTACATGAAGTTACTTTCCCATCACCATCCCACCTTATATTGCACCCACTCCAATCCCCATTCTCAACCCAGCCTTTGATTTTGAACAGTTAAGAAAAAAAATGAAGAAATCAATAAAGTTAGGAAATAATTGAACTCTTTCTGGTGAGTTGAATGTACGTGCTGATTCGTTGCTTGCAGTTCACTCCCTTTATGCAAAGGAGGGCTATCTATTAAACAGCTTATGATTTCCTTCACTCAACCCCTCTTTTCCTCTATATCCATGTTAGATGAAAAGGCCTCCATTAATTTATTTGGTAATAAGTATTGTCATAGGTACGGAAAATAATCTATCATTCAGCATTCCTTACCAGATTTTACAGCTGTTCTAAACTTGTTCAAGTAATTAAATAAGAATATATTTGGTTAAATTAACCATCTTTTACCAATATTCTCATATTTTTATTAAACTATTTAGTACAAACCTTTTAAAATTGTTAATGAAACTTCATCACTTGGATTTCAAGCAGAGCACAATACTTCAACCTCAAAGGCTGCAAAAGATTACTTTCCCAATGGTTTCATAGATCTTTAAAGGTCTAATGTGTGCAGGAATGAAAACAATTCATGTTGTAACAGTGACTCAAAAAAGGTTCAGAACTGCTAGCCAGCCAAAGCCTGATAACATCTTACAAGCTGAACATCCATTCTTGATATATGACATTATGAACGTCTTGACAGGCAAAAGGCAGTGAGAAGAGTAGAGTTTGTTCTCATAAGTCGTGCTGCATCTGTGCCATGCTTGTTTTGGAATCAAATTAATAACATTGTATGTGGAGGGGAAATTAAAAATGCAGAGATGTAATTTACAGTGGTGTGGGAACCAGATTTATAGACCCTTTCTGCTTAAATTTCAGCTCCAAATGTTCCACAGCTGAAACACAGCTTGGCTTCAGTACGGCAATAACACCAGAGTTAAAATGACCACCTCTTAACTGCTGCCAAGCACAGCCTGTTCATCTGTTCAAAGGGAAAAGGCTTATGTTAATTAAGGTGAAAAAACACAAAATCCTGAAGAAGCTCAGCAGGTCAAAGAATGTCCTGCCTTTTCAACCCCCCACTCTTTTGTTCGGACGCCTGTCGGCATTTTCTCATACTTTGATGAAGGGCTCAAGCCCGAAATGTCAGTTCTGTATCTTTACCTTTGCTACATAAAGGATACTGTTTGACCTGCTGAGCTTCTCCAGCATTTTGTGTTTTTAACTTCAACAACGGTGTCTACAGATATTTTGTGATTTACTTATGATAATGAAGGAGTGCTTGCTAGTGGTCTTCAGTTAATTAACTTGAAAGACATTTCATTTCTATGGGGGAGTTGAACAAAAATTAGCGCAGTAACAGAACAATCCTTTAGCCGGCTCAAATCATGAAGTCCTACATTCGTTCTACAATGGGCGAGGATCGATTGTCTGGGTTAGCTTTGGTCTCCATTAAAAGACAGTTGGCTACTGAGGTAGATTATAATAAAGTAATAGATAACTTTGCTAGAAGAAGCCTAGATGAAAGAGGCTGTTGTAGTTGCTTCATACTTTCTTCATATTGCTTTGTTTTCATTTTACATTTAAAATGTAAAATAGTTAAATAGCATGTGTTTTGTTTTGACTTTAAATTCAAATAACAATTGTATACTTCATTTAAAGCTGTATCTTCCTTAAGTTCATGGATGGGAGAGGTCTGGAGGGTTATGGAATGGGAACAGGTCAATGGGACTAGCGAAATAATGGTCAGCACAGACTAAAAGGGCTAAATGGCCTGTTTTATGTGCTGTAATGTTCTATGGTTCTTTAAGTTCCTTGTGTTCTGATGTTAAATCTAATATATATTTGTGCATGTTTGTCTGTTCTCCATGCAAATCAATATCCAAGGAGGTTCAGTAGGGGTAACATGATCACATTGAATTTGACCTTTAAGGTCATATGAAGTTCAAAAGTGATTTTCTTTACCAGCTTGCACTGACTTGCATTACTGCTTAGTATGATTGTGGTAAAATTTGATGCTGAATGTCATGACCACATTGAATTTAACCTTTAAGGTCATATGAAGTTCAAAAATTCAAAACATATATGAACTTGCATCAGGAAACCTCAATTAGTTACAGTGCTGCGTATTAATGTACATTCAGAATAAAAACAAGTGGCCAAACCCAGTTCAATATTGGCCCAAAAAAGATAAGCAACATTGGCAGAAGCTCTTCAAAAGCTCATAGAGTCAGACAAAGGAGAATTCAAGAGACAGCAGAGGACCATCAGTTTTGCCTCATTGTTGCTGCTTCCTGACATGCAAGGAGCAGGCAGCAGAAAATAGAACAGCAATGAAATGCCCATGTCAGTGCTCAGGCCTCCAGACAGGCAAGGGACAGGCAGTGGGAAACAGAACAGCAATACCAGATCCACCTCAGTGCTCAGGCCTCCAGACGAACAAGGAGCAGGCAGCAGAAAACTGCCCGCTGCAGTGCTGATACCACCAGACATTCCAGGAACAGCAACAAAAGTCTGCAAAGGAAGGACAAGCAAGACTCTAAGCAATACCAACAAACGCCACCACCATAGGGCAGCCCCTGCTAAATGTTGTATTCAGTAATTCAATTGACATTGAATATTCTCCCATTAATGCAGTTGTAATTAGCTCCACGTCAGAGATATGTTTTATTTCCAGGGGAACACCGGGTATCCTGATAGTACAAAATAAATTATTTTGGTATGCATCGTGGATATGTTCACATGAATTTCCTTTATGTGCTGGTTGCAAAACGTGTGCACGCACTCAGCTAGAGTCATGGCGCCATTTTTCTGTGCTCTCGCTCACCCTAATATCAAAACCTGGCTACATCACTCCTTTGTTTCTCTCTCCAGAAATACAGCCTGAACTGTTAAGTATTACTTTTATGGTGAAGTTCTATTTTGCCTCTAATCTTGTGTAATGCATACAAATTTCAAATATGTGTAATTGTATTGTCAAAGTAGCTCATTTATTGAAATTCTATTTATCATCTTGCAAGATGAAAAATTGCTCTCTGACTTTGCAATGGTTAACTCTTAACTGCACTTAAAACCTCATTTTATCAAAATATAAAAAAGTGCATTAACTTTTGCCCAAAATACTATTCCCAATTTGACCTCTTTGGACAGGTATCCCAAAAATTGTTTCGATTTTCCACAGACATCCAATTTTTACCATTCTTCTGAGCTAATGTGTAGATTGTGAGCCCTGGAATTTCTGAACATTCTACCATAGTCTTGAACTGTTCCATAACATCAACACTTGCTGTTGGATTTTTTTCCTGGAAAGATAAACAGTTGAAAGAAATCAAAACATTTAATACTTACACTTTTTTTTACACAGAGATCCCACAATACCATAAAGATGACCCATCATCAAGTCACCTTTGCTTGTTTATACTGAACCAAACAATGTCAGCATAATGCTGGGCTAGTGTGTCATTTCACACCACAAGTGAGCATTCTGGGAGCAAAAGAGGCAGGATGTGTAACACAACAGCGTCTAGTGTGATATATAACATAACATATTTGACAGAAGATAAGACCCACTATTTCCCCCCCCCCCCCCCCCCAAAAAATGGCTCAAAAATATCTGCTGGGTCTTAAACGCAAAGTTGTAATTAGGGTGATAATGGTGAGTAACGCCGACAGTGATCATCATCGCTGAATGGCTCTTGGGGGAGAGCAGAGCAGTGGCATCAGTGTGGGGGTTGGTGGCGGGTTGTCAGGGGACTCTCCTGGCGGCCTACTGTCAGTCCCCACATTGGTCATTGTTGTGTTGAGAAAGTGTCAGGTTCAAGAGAGACAAGTCTGGACACAAGGGGTTGCAATCAAACTTCACTTTTATTAACACACAAAAATTTATAAAATCATAGCGGGAAGAAAGCATGCACAATTTATAAAAGAGCATGGGAAAATACGCACACAATTTAATAAAACATACATGCACAATTTATAAAAGAGCATAGGAAAATCATAATGGGAAACAAACAGAGGAGAACATTAAACAGTACACAATTACTAATTTACATAGATGATGTAGACATTTGCACACTATGAGCAGGGGTTCTGAAAAATATTTCTCTGAAAGACAGCTCATCAAAAGACTTGTGAATTTAAGAGATCTGAAGGCATGATGTTTAAAAGTGCTTCATAATTACTTCTGAACTGCAATTTAAAAAGATCCTCAAATTCAACAAGATGCTTGAAATTGGACTTTTTCAGAATCATGCTTAAACTGTAATATTTTGAGATTTAATCACACACACACATCTACATTTGTGCATAGTGGGGATATAGATAAAGTTAAGTTTAGAGATAAGCAAGAAATGTTATGAATAATTTAATAAATACTATTCTTTCAAATTTATAATTGTCTGGTGAATTTTCTATTTCTCTTCCTTTGTTAGTACTAATAAGTTTGTAACACCAGGCACAATTCCAATGCTATCTACAAGTTTGCCGATGACACCATAGTTGTCGTCAGAATCACAAATGACAATGAGGAAGTGTATAGGAGGATGATAGAGCAGCTCTTTGAGTGGTGTCATAACAACAACCTGGTGCTGAATGTTAGCAAAACCAAGGAGATGATTGTGGACTTCAGGAGGGAGCCAGGGGAACACAACTCAGTCCTCATCGAGGGCTCAGTAGTGGAGAGGGTCAAGAATTTCAAATACCTGGCTGTCAACATCTCCGAGGATCTGTCCTGGAGCCTCCACATTGATGCATGCAATCACGAGAAGGCCTGCCAGTGGCTATACTTTGGAAGGTGCTTGAGGAGATTCGGTATGTTATCGAAGACTCTCGCAAACTTCTACAGGTGTACTGTGGAGAGCAGGGTGATTGGTTGCATCACTGTCTGGTGATGCATAGGCACCAGACTCCACTCCATTGAGGACCATCTACATAAGGAAGTGTCTTAAAAAAGCAGTTTCTATCCTCAAAGACCTCCACCACCCAGGCCATACTCTCTTCACTCTAGCATCATCGAGGAAAATGTACAGGAACCTGATGACCAGCACTCTGCGGCACGAGACACCTTCTTCCCCATCAGATTCTTGAATGATCAATAGACAAAAGACACTGCCTTTCTTTTCATGCACTATTGTTTTTATTTTTTATATTATTGTTGTAAGATGGTTCATGATATGAACCACTGTGATGCTTCAAAACATTGAATTTCATGACTTGTTCATGACAATAAATTCTGATTCTGAAGAACTACCAGTGGAATAATGTAGATCAGCACATGCACAGAGATGTTGAGTCAACAGACCATAGTGGATGCTTAGATAAGATCAACAGAGTTTTGAATGTGCTCATATTTATGGAGAGTTGATAATAGTTAATGTTGGTCTCCAAACGCCAATTCAACCAATTCCACTGAACTAATTAGGTTTGGGGATTTGAGCAACAAAGACGAGCTAAATCGGTTACTACCTTTCTTGAAGTACACTATTGAACCTGGATGAGGAGACCATTAAGGCTATGCTAATTATTTTACACACAGCATTGTTCAGATGGTGGAAGGAATTTTAACTTCTCACTCATCAAATATAGTAATTGTTTCTTACCAAGTATGAGGGAGGTGTGGGTAACACATTTTCCAGGGATGTACTGATGGAGTATAACAGTCACCATTCCGATTTGTAGGAATTTTTTAGGAATTTTGTAGGAATAAACAGGAATTTTTTTTTTCTGGAATTCTCCAAATCTTTACCAAAATCTATGAGAGGCCAATGGGGGAATAAACTGTCAGAAATTTGGCATCAATTTTTTAAAGTTCATCTGTGTCTTTCATTGTTCTTGTCTCCTATTTTCTCGATAAACCTTTTGGTGTTTGGCATGCTATTGCTTCAGCAGAAACACATGATGGATTGAACAGCATAACAAGTTATATGAATGATGCAAAGACTCTTTAATTTCTATATTGATTGGTAAATTTATAAATCTATTGCAACATTTCCAAAATAAAAATGCTAAAGGGAATGTTTATTTGGAATCATGGTTTCAAATTTGGAAGTGTGTGGGATGAGGCTTCCAATGGGCTACTATTGACCCAATGTCTTGGGTAAACTTGTACCTCTCATTTTGTTCATTTTAGATTGGTCACAGTGTTTGAGCTACCGATAGAAAATAGACACACACACCGAGAGCAGTTCAGTTTATACAAATGTTTATTACTAATTTAAAAGCTGATTTCACACTACAATATGCAAGCCCTTTCCAACTATACTTATCAATGCTTGGACTGGTCCCAACTGCCAAAGCGAGGCAACGACTGCACAGTTGTATTAGGTTGTCAGGGAGCCGGTAGCAGCTTCTCCACCTCCGCCGACCAGGACGTTGCTCGGACTCTGGCTGTTCTTCCTTCTTGACAAGGGGTGTTCCCACCCCTCGGAGAGTCTAAACTTCAGCAGCAGGACCACAGGCTTATATACCCCAAAAACAATTAATCATGCGCCTACTCCTTCTAATATTTGTCAGTCAAAATCAAAACTGAACATTACATTCTACAATTTAGAAGATTAATTATTATGGAACCAGGATGTTATGATTTCCTGTTTTATCTCGTAGATACAAAGACTTATTAAAACTTCTCGAGCAAGGCAGGTTGTGACCAATTCGTCATTTTCAGAGTGTTGCATTTGACAACTGCTTTCCCTGGGCCCCACAGTGGAATTCCATTTCAAAGTGTATCTTCAGATAAATCCCCATGGCTGAGTTTAATTACATCTGCTAGTTCTGAAAGTAAGGTGACCTGCGTGTGGACCCAGTGTCGTCAGTTCCACATAAGCAAAAAGCATCTGGGTACATGGTTTTAATCCTCCATTACACCCAATCCCAACAATTGCAATTTAAAAGATATTATACAGCTACCGATTGCTGTCTGCTACCAAGTTTTGGATTTCCCACTCAAAAACACCTTCTTTGTCCATAATGTGGGATGAGCTGCCATCTAGTGGCATAAACAGGCACTATCAACAATCTTTGTCCAGCACATTGCATTTATGGAGACAATCAAGAGCCCACAGATGCTAGAATCTGAAGTTTCACCCAATCTACGGGAGGGATGTGACAGGTCCATCTGTATCCATGCAGAGAAATTGATAGTCATTGTTTCAGAATGGGGCCCTTTACTGAAATAATGATTGGCCATTTCTCACCACAGATGCTGCCTATCCCATTGAGTCCCTCCAGCTTTTCATTTCTTTGTATTTGCATAATACCTTTAACATAGTAAGATGGGCCATCTTATTCTGCATATGTCAGCAGACAGATAGCAATAGATTGACAGGTCTTTGGTTCAAATATATGCTTCTGATAAGAGATGCACAACTATATCAGTATAGTTAATTCTCAATCAATGTATCTAACATATCATTTAAAAACATTTTTTTTGGTACAAGACCCCTACTCATCATTCTTGATTTGTGCACAGCCTTCCACATGGTAGATTAGATGAGTCTCCTCTCATACTTCTGCACCAGACAGGCAAGGTTTCCTTAATTTGTTCTGTTGTATCTTTTTAAAAAGATATGCAGCTTATAGTCTTCTTCAATGCTCTCTTTTTCCACAGTTTATCCCTCAAGGTCAGATCTTTGATCCCACCTAAACTCCATCAAAAGGCACATCCTTGGTGTCATCATTCAGAAACATATCAGATTTATCTCAGTGGGGCTCAGCCCCATTGCCTCTGCAACTCATGATCTCCCATTTGTCGCACAACCAGTCTGAATTAGCATTTAATATTTACTGCCATTCTATGAAATCCAAAGCCATGAATCTTGCCATGAAAATCATTTCCCAGCCATCAATTCTACTTCCCTGCCTGGCCTCTGGTTAAATGTACAGGTTATGAATTTCTCTAACTTTTCATCTCACCTCAAAAAGAGGATATATTACTCCCCTTTGTTGGGCAGTTAGCAAGGGGCATTGCTTTAGTTGAGATGACCGAGGTGGTCAAGGCAGACCATGTAAAGAGGCAACATCTTGAGTTTCATCATAAGTGCACGTAGAGGCATTCACTTTAGATTCTTCACCACCAGACTGGAAAATATTGATGGAAAGCTAGAACAATCGCTTGATAGAAATACAAGCCTTTAAGAGGTGGGATTTGGAAAGTGGGATAACTAACCCTTAATAGGCTACCAAATATTGCAATAATTTTCAAAATATTAATATGGAGATTGCAGTATTCATTAAGATGTTCCTAAAATCAATAGCCAAGCACAGTCCAGGCAAATATTGGTGCAGAACAATATAACAATTTTATTATATTAATGATGACTGTGTGGCAGCATCCCACTAGGCAGGCGAACTGGCCCCACTTGTAATCCACGCGGCGGGGCAGCCGGCCAAAATGGCGCCGTCGGGGGTTTCCCCTTCTTCTCAGCACCAGGCTCAGAATCCCGCACTGGGGGACCACATGATGCCCAAGTGATGTCTGCGCCCCCCAGCGCGGTTCTTAGCCAGGTCTGGGCTGGGAGTGTAAGTCCAGCCCGGCAGCCAGCAATAAACCAGTTTACTCCTCACTGAGCTCAACCCATCTGGTTGTGTGTTCTTTCAGTGGCAGTGTAGCTGCCGCTACAATTGGTGACCCCGACTGGTTCAAAAGTCTTTGAACTCAACATGAGCAAACCTGGGATCAATGCTATAGATGTCAAGCTGCCTGACTTCTGGGTTCAGGAGCCGGAGACCTGGTTCGGCCACACGGTGGCTCAGTTTCACCTCCGCCAGATTTTGTCCAACACGACCAAATTCTACCATGTGGTCGCCGCCCTGGACTAGGACACCGACAAACGTGTGCTGCACGTTGTTCAGCACCCGCCCGCCCACTGAATACAAATACAGCACCATCAAGCAAGTGCTCACCGGATCCCTTGGACTATCCAGGTGTCAGTGTGCCACTCGGATGCCGCACATCGACGCCTTGGGGGACAGGCCCCCAGTGGAACTGATGGACGAGATGCTTGCACTCATGGGGGATCACACCAACTGCCCACTCTTTGAGCGAATTTTCCTCGATCATCTGCCTGAAGACATCCTGTCATTACTGGCCCAAGAGAGCTTTACCGACCCGAGGAAGGTTGCTCAGAAGGCCCAAGTGCTATGGCTCAAGCGATTCCTGGAGGGCTCGGCGGTCCAGCATGTCACAAGGCATGGGAATAACCACGCCAAACCTGCCCCTATCACTGTGGTAGAACACCAGGCCCCTGCAGGGGCCACCAGGAGCATAACCAGGGGCACGGCATCTGCTCCGGGCCTCTGCTTCTACCACCAGCGCTGGGGAGCCAAGGCTCGGAAGTGTCATCAGCCCTGCTCGTTCCAGGGAAATGAGCAGGCCAGCCGTTGTTAATGGCTGTGGCAGCTGGCCACGGAAACAGCCTCCTCTACCTGCAGGACTCAGTCAGCGGCCGGCACTTCCTCGTTGACACTGGGGCCCAGATTAGCATCATCCCAGCCACGGCCATCGAGTCCAGGAACCAACCTCGAGGACCTCCCCTCCGTGCAGCCAACGCAACAGTAATCCGGACATATGGGAAGATCGGCAGGTGAAAGTTCTCGCTGAGGTTCACCGTCTCATCCCTTCCAACCGCCATCCTGGATGCTGACTTCCTCCTTGCCCACGGCCTCCTGGTGGACATTCAAGGTAGGCACCTGGTAGATGCCTGGACTTTCCAGGCCGTTCACCTCGATGCCTCCCGCACAGAGCAGCTGCAGATGGCCACAATCAGCACGCCCAGAGATGAGTTCCAGTAAATCCTGGACAAGTTACTGGCCCTCCTCATGCCACAGTTCTCCGCTGCCTCACTACACCACGGGGTGTTCCACCACATCCCCACCCAAGGTCCACTGGTTCACGCCAAGGGACGCCGACTCCCACCTGACAAGCTCCAGGTGGCGAAGGAAGAGCTTTCGCATCTGCTGGAGCTGGGGATCATTTGGCGGTCTGATAGCCCGTGGGCCTTGCTGCTCCACCTGGTCCCGAAAGCCTCCGGTGGCTGGCGCCCCTGCTGAGACTATCGACGGCTCAACGAGACAACGGTTCCTGACAGTTACCCCATCCCTCACATCCAGGACTTTACGGCCAACCTGCATGGTGCACCAAGGTTGACCTGGTGCGCGGGTATCACCAAATCCCGGTGCACCCTGAGGACATACCCAAGATGGACATCATCACCCCATTCGGCTTGTTCGCATGCCGTTCAGGCTAAAGAACACCGCTCAGACCTTCCAGCGCCTCATGGACTCAATGGGCAGAGACCTGGATTTCGTCTTCATTTACTTGGATGACATTCTGTTGCTAGCAGGGATCGGGTGCAACACAAGGCTAGTTCACGGGTATGGTCAATTTCTATAACTGATTCATCCCAGGAGCCATGCGCATCATGCAGCTGCTATTCGCCCTCATCACAGCCAAACACAAAACGCTCACCTGGACCCCAGAGGCCTGTAGTGCATTCGAGCCCACCAAGGATGCCCTTGTGAAGGCTACCATGCTCGCCCATCCGCACACTGACCTGCATATGGCGCTATGACCTGCATGTGGTGCTGCCACAGCTGTCGGCGCCATCCTGGAGCAGCAGGTGAATGGACAATGGAAGCCGCTGGCATTCTTCAGCCGGCTTCTCCGCCCACCAGAGCGCAAGTATAGCGCCTTCGACCATGAGTTACTGGGCATGAACCTGGTGGTGCGGCATTTCCACTATTTCTTAGAGGGGAGGACTTTTACCATCTTCACTGACCATAAACCCCTCACTCAGGCACTCACGATGGCAAAGGATCCCTGGTCAGCCTGCCAGCAGCATCACCACTCCTTCGTGTTGGAGTTTACCACCAACATTCGACACAAGGCAGGGAAGGACAACATGGGTGCCGATGCACTCTCATGACCGGCCATCTGTGCACTGACACCCAGCCTTGACTTCGACCAGCTTGCCCAGGACCAGAAGTCTGATGAGGAGACCTGCCATCATGGGCCTGCGCTTCCGAGACCTCCCAACTCCTAAAGGTGATGTCTCCATGGGACCCTGTGGCCAGTGGTTCCCCAGCAGAGGTGCAGGCAAGTCTTCCATCACATCCACGACCTTTTGCACCTGTCCATCAGGTCCACAGTCCATATGGTGGCAGAGCAGTACATCTGGCATGGCCTGCAGAAGCAGATCATGGGCTGGGCCAGAACATGCACCCATTGCCAGATGTCCAAGGTGCACAGACACATCAGGGCACCTGTGCAAGAATTCGAGCACATCCGGGAATGGTTCAGCCACATTCACGTGGACATAGTCGAGTCCTTACCAGTTTCCCAAGGCAACTGTTACCTGTTCACGGTAGTAGACTGCACCACTTGTTGGCCCGAGGTGATCCCGATGCCAGGCGCCTCCACGACTCCTGCTTCTGAGCACTGTTGCATGGTTGGGTTGCCCGGTTCGGTACTCCAAATCACCTCACCAGCGATCGGAGCACCCAGTTCACCTATGCGCTCTGGGCACAGCTTGCCAATATGTTGTGGATAGAACTACCCGGCACCACTGCCTATCACCTGCAGGCCAATTGGCTGGTTGAGTGTCTGCACCGCCACCTTAAGTCAGCTCTTATGGCCCGACTCACAGGTCTCGACTGGGTGGACGAACTGCTTTGGGTGCTCCTGGGCATCTGCTCCACGCCCAAGGAGGATCTGCAGGCGTCATCAACTGAGATGGTCTATGGCGCACTGCTGGCACTGCCCGGTGAGTTCAGCAATGCGTCTCACAAACCCCAGCGATTACCACACGAGCTACTTCCCCACCTCCGGGCCCACATGGACTCCTTCGCACCCCCACTTCCTCCCAGACACGGCACATGGTCATCTTTCGTCTCCAGTGAGCTGCACTCCACAGAGTGCGTTTTTATTTGGCAGGGCCTGCCCGTGGCACCTCTGTAGATACCTTATGAGGGGCCATATAGGGTTGTACAGCGTTCAGTGTCTACGTTCATGCTGGATATCGGCGGCAGACGGGAGCTGTTTACTGTGAACAGGCTGAAGCCAGCTCACCTCGACCCCACCGAACCAGTGATTGTGGCCCAGCCCAAGAAGCGAGGCCGCCCAGCTAAAAAGGACATTGGCGCCAGTTCTGGGGGGGAGGGGCTGTGTGGCGGCATCCCACTAGGCAGGCGAACCAGCCCTGCTTATAATCCACGCAGCGGGGCAGCCGGCCAAAATGGTGCCGTTGGGGGTTTCCCCTTCTTCTCAGCACCATGCTGTCTGCGTCCCCCAGCGCGATTCTCAGCCAGGTCCAGGCTGGGGGTATAAGTCCAGCTCGGCAGCCAGCAATAAACCAGTTTTCTGCTCACTGTGCTCAACCCGTCTAGTTGTGTGTTCTTTCAATAGCAGTGTAGCTGCCACTACAACTGGACCTTGATTTTTTTAAAAAATTCAATTACATTTCTTTTCTTTGAAGGTGATGGAATTATTTTTAATTATATGTCAAAGGGCTCATGATCTATCTTTGATTTGTAGAATATCTGACCTTTCTGCATTTACAGCACAACCCCTGGCATCTGGCACCTATGAGGATTGGTAGATGCTGCTGGATAAGTGAATTTTCTGGTTGCTTGAAACTGTGGATTGTGTGATTGGTGAACTAATGGTGAGGCGTGCCAATTTTAAATTTCCATTTTTTTAACCTGTTTATTTTCCTAGAATTCTGGATAATATGGGGATTTACTGGTAGTAATAACAATAATACAATCTTTGGTTACTTTATATTGTAGAATTTATAACAAATAAGAATCCCTTTAAGGCACTCAGACCCAACAGGAAAATTGGTTCCAAAACAAAAAGAAAATAGCTGAAAACTCCCAGCAGATCAAGCAACATCTGAGGGAAGACAATTAACATCTCAGGTCTGGGATCATTTGTCAGGAAAAGTAGTTGAACTACTAACAATGATTGTGTTCAGTCAATTGAAACCAGCTTAGAAAGTTCCCAAAGAGCAGCAAGCCTAAAAATTGAAAGTTTTTGGAATTCAGCAAAAGACCAAACCACAGAGAAAGAGAGAATGCTGGTCAGGACGACAAACTCTTCTACTCTTTACGGATATTTCTCTGCACAGATTCTGCATGACCTACTGAGTATTTCCACCAATTTTTGTTTAAACTTTAGATTTACAGTATCTGCAGTTGTTTTGGTAGAAGAGTCTGCCTTGAGTAAGTGATACTCTTACCTTCAGGTCAGAAGTTTTTGGTTCAGGCACTACTTCAGAGATTTGAACAGAAATAATTCTATTTTGGGGAGCGCTAGAGAGTGGTTGATGGAGTAAGTCATAACCTACAGAGCTCTTGCTAATTGTATTAATAAAGTTTTATTTTACACCAATCCAGGCAGCCAGGCAGTGTCCTACAGTACCATTCAATTATAGTTGGCAATGCTTTGAAGTAACGGGGTGGATTTTGAAGTATTGAACTGCCTAACAAGACTAAAAGTAGAGGCAGTAGGCAGCAATCCCAGAGGCCTACCCAGCAGACTGAAGATTGGGCCTCATCTGTCTCTCCTGGCAGCTGTCAATTGTACAGTCCTTTAAAATGGAGATAAGTATATAAAAAAGACTAGCTGCCCTTAAGATGAAGCTACAAATTGTAAAAAAAAAAACACAATTCATGGCCAAAAAAAGTATTCACAGAATCCAAACTGAAAGAAATTAAAGATACTGTTGGAGATGTAGAATATTCACTGTCAGGGTGTACTGATGACATCTGCTCAATGCAAAAGAAAATTAAAACTCTCACCGTCCATATAATAAAGCTGGAAAACAGATGAGAATTTGGAAGCAAGGTCCCAGAGAAATAACATCATAGTGGGTGTTCCCGAAGGAACCGACAGCATGAGTGAAAATACAGTATCAGCTTTATTAAAAGAGGTGATCGGACTGGATAAAGAGCCACTGGTCAACTGAGCATACCACATCTTACAGCCAAAACCAGGGCCAAAGGAGCACACACGGGCCACAAGTGGCCATACTTCACTATTACAGTAATTGCATAATGTACTACGGCATGCCAGGGAACACGAGGTAACAGTAGGTGGACTATTTTGGTTTGCCCTGAAGTGGCCCGAGGTCAGATGGTGTTCAACGACATCAGACATGAACTGCTTTTCCTGGCAGGGATCAGATATGGGTTAATCTACCCAGTCTGACTACAGAGCGATGAGACGAAAGATTTCCTCTTGGCTGAAGAAGTGAGAGTGTATGTCAAGATGTTGAAAGGCTGAAGAAAAAGCACAAATGCTATGGGGCACAGTCATTTGTCGGGCAGTCTGATTTTAATCTGCAGTTACCAAATTTGTTAAGTCAGAATTCTAAGACTTGTATAATACTACATTACTAATGTTAAATTTATACATGTATACATTGTGCTCAACAATGTAGAGCTGACCGAAGTGCCTTGCAATGTACCTGTAAACCTAATTCAAAATTCACGGGAGGAATGGTTATATTTTTTTTCCACTTAAGCTCATTCTCCAAGTCCTTGACATTTAGGGCAGGAATGTTTGGATCATGTGGATGTAAAGTGTTGTTCTCATGGCTTAGTCTTAATATGGGGATGAGTGTAGTAAGTATGTGGGCGTGTATGCAGATTTATTTGCATATGTTGGGGGGGACCACCTTGGTGCTTATACTTAATTAGGGTGTTACAGCCTGAAAAATCTAAATGTATAATGTAATGAAGCGGAACACTCCTGGCGGGGACGTTGGAATATCAGAGGAATGGTAAGTCCTATCAAAAGATCAAAAGCTTTCTCTCATCTCAACAGGTTAAAACCTGATATAGTCTTTTTTCAGGAGACTCCTTAAGGCCATGAGGAGGCCATGGAGGTTCCCTCCACTACACAATGGATTAAGGATATCAGCTTCTTTATTAAACAGGAGAAAATCAAATACTCATTAAGAGGGTCCACTAGAATTTTTTTGCACATATGGCAACCCTTTATGCTTTTTTTCTCTGAATTACAAGTGCATATGGAGTAAAAGACTAACAGTGAGACAGTTGTACAATCAGTAATAACTGATGATCCTATCAACAAAAGGAATGTATCTGAGGGTATAGGTGAACATTTGTGTCTATGTGTATTGGTTTTTCTGTTAAAAAGACAATAGGAGTACAATGTACATCCATATGTATACAAAATTGTTTTTGACGTTCAAGAAATACATTTTGAAAAAAAGAAATAATTTTATTTTGACAGCACTGGATTTGGCAAAAAGCTCGACTGTTAGATGCATCCTTTTTTTAAGAAGTAATATTTAAATAAACATCCCATTCCTCTCCCTCATCTTAAACCATTAGTTTTATGTCAACCAACAGTACAATTATCTGGATTTTATAATGTTGAAGCTCATGAGGGTTTGCTGTACCAAACTGGTAACATTAGAGCAATGCCTACACTTCATCATATTTTTACAAAGGATACGATTAAACGAGAGACCGTGCAATAAGGATTCACATGTTACCTGGACAGAAGAGCTTGTCTGAAGGAGTAATTAGATAAGCTGTGAGTTTTCCCCAGAGTGTAGAAGGCTTAAGGACAGCTGGACTGCCATAGTCTTTCCCAGGATAAGAAAGTGTTAAAGAGAGCATAAGCTTAAGGTGAGAAGGGAAAGGTTTAAAAGGGATCTGAAGGGAAAGTTTTCCATAAAGAGGGTGGCAGAGGAAATGGTATAGGCAGGTACAATTACAATGTTTTAAAAACATTTGGACAGATACATGGATGGGAAAGGCTTAGAGGGATATGGGACAACCACAAATAAGATTATCTTAGATAGGTGTCTTCATTGCCATGGATGAATTGGGCCAAAGGGCTCTTTCTACACAATTCTACAAATTTTTTAAAAATTGTAATCAACAAGGAAGAAACAATGTGTTCTAACAGAGTGCAGGAGAACAGATTACAAACATCCACACTCACCCCCTTCACTGAGAAGCGATTCACATCCCCACAGTGGAAATCAAGGACTTGACATATAGCAAATCGTCAAACCCTGCATTGGAGTTTGGTAGCTATGGTTCAAACAATCCTATCGACTTCCAAGCAATATACAAATAGACAATAAATGTATGATTTAATCGCAAAATATGGCCTCTGACAAATTATTTGACTTTCAAACAAATGGACATTTTTATTAACATATTCATATAAAAATAGGATACTGATGAGAAACATTTGTAAATATTGAAAAACATAAAATGTTATTTACAACTTTGAGCAATACTTCTTCCTGAAAATTTAAAAGTTTTATTTTATAAAGGATTTACAAAATGTTTTAACGAAAGCACCAGAATATATGGCACAAAAATAATTTAACCCTTCCTTTCGCAGGAACACTGAGTGAATGTCAACTATTGTTGCTGTTGTAAAATGATTGAAATAGGTAGAAAATGTCTCACTTTCCTAATTAACCATCAAATTCTGTGAGAAGTCAAGGTGCAGAACAATCTAGTTTTTAACTATTTAGATGTTATGATAGGTTGCAGGATGAGAGAAAACTCAAGTGGCACATTCCATCTTGTACCAATCCATTATAAAGGGTAAGAGTTAAGAGAAAACAGGCTTTGCAAAGGTCTGAAAATTGTAATTGAAAGGGTGAATGACTTGAAAATAACAGAATTAACAAGGAACACAAGTCATCTAATCCACACAGCTTTAGATATTTCAATAATTATCCATGTCTCAAGATGAATTTTCAACTGAAAAAAATGGGATTGGACAAGGAAAGTTAACAAGAATGAATTACAGTTCTCAATTTACTATTTTAAACAGATATTTTTTTTTAAACTTAATAACACAATAAATCTTATTAAAGACAAAAAAGTCTCACCATGGGGAACTGCACCTGGAAGAATTTGGCACTTGCTCCCAGACCTTCATCCATTAAAAAGAATGGGAGTGTCATGCTGATTCTTGTTAACTGATTCCAGAATATTAAAAAAAACTTATTATTTGATGTAATATAAAAATCAATCTTTATATTCAGATGGAAATAATGATTTTAAGCAGAGTTTAATAAATAAGTGTCACATAATGTCTGATATATTTGTCAAGCAACTTCACTGATAACTAAAAAGAAAAAATCACACATCATTTTGAATGTACACAAATAAACAATCCACTCAATATAATCAAGTCTTAAATGTACAGCAATGTTACATTAAAAAAAACAGCATTTCTTCAGCTGCTCTGCATAACTGAAAAGACTTCTATGAGCTGAATTGGCTTTTAAGAACATTTTAGATTTTGGCACGAGAAATCTGTGCCATTGTTAAAAGAGCAATTCTCACGTAAATCACACAAAAGACATGGGTGCAAACAATTCTTCAGCTAAATTCCACTCAACATCTAAGGCAATGACATTGGCTAGAACACCAAGCTCCGGGCTTTAAGAAATAAATCACAAAAATTGTAAAAGAGCAAGATAAAGACAGGTAGGAAGAGAATGTGGTTTTGATACTTCTTAGCTTCTGTTTGGATCCAACAATTGAAATCGGTTGTTTGCAGAACATGATTTAAAGTCAGGTTAATTGTAGCACCCTTTAATCAAAATGAGACACATTGTGCGGACACCAGCTAACCATGGACCAAACAGAACAGATTAATTAATGTATAGCAAATTTTGGCCACTGCTTTATGATATTTTTTAATTAAAAAGGTAAAAAAATGTTTGAAAAAGAGCGTTCAGGGTGAATATTTATAATTCTAATAGTCAAAAACTAACGAATGTTCATGTTGCACTGACTGAATTCTGACCTTCCAAATTATGAACAGATGAGTTTTATGAAAATATGGTCAAAAGTGACAAACTATTAGAGATTAATATTTGAAAGTAAGAACATTAAGTACATTAACTTGCAAAGAATTACTAATGTTTCAATGTACCTTGATTAGATTTACTGAAATAATATATCTGAGGAATAGATGGCCTGTTTTCTGTAACAACATCCAGGGGACCTGCTTCAGTTAACGTGATGTGGAAGAGGACTACCAATGTAGTTGTAATAAAGTCAGATTATATACCATCCAGGCAATTATTTGAATAGAGGAGCATAAATGTTTGAAAAGACAAAGGAACACAAAAGAGACCAAGAAAACAAGATTCCAGAGGACCAAGTGAAAGAATGAGGCACTGATGTAGAACATGCCAAAACAAATTAAAAACATCAAACATTCATTCATCCTCACAATATTTTACTCCTTCCTTTCTCACATCACATTTGTTGAACCTGCTAAGAAGTTCACAATCAGTGAAAGGAAGGTTGTTACAGCAGTGCAATTTCTCTTTGAAAACGTGCTACAAATCAAAACTTTTGAAATTAAAGAATAAATAATAGAGATGGTGTTATCCATATGTGCACTAATTTACAAGTTAGTGAACCAGTCAGGATTCTAAAACATGTTAACATTTTCACTTGCAAATAAACTGACTAGTAACTGAGCCTGAACCAGATTAATTTACAAATCTTGTCCCATACGAAATGAGAAATGTATTTAGTTCTTTAAGGTCAATTTGACCATAGAGTTAACAAGCTCAGTTTGTAGTTCAGGGCATAACTTCAGTTATTGCCTTTTTATGCTGTGTAATAATGTCCTTGTTTTGTTTAAACTTCTGAACATCTTGAAAAGCACGATTCAGCAAGATGATTTTTTGATACCACATTCATCTTCACAGGCTACTGGATTTAAACTGGAGAACTCGTTAATGCAGTTTCACCAAATACATTGGCATACGATGACTTGAGGAACTGCACATAATTATGCATGCTGCGATTGGTGCATTCAGACTGTTCCAGACGATCTTTTAAATCTTCTAAGCGGCTCTGAAAACGCCTCTCAGCCTAAGAAATTATTTTCCATAAATTAGATTTAACAAGACACATTCAGCATTCAGTTATGCAAATCTCTTCCACACCCTATAAGTCAGGGGAAGTCAACCCAGTCCTCATCGAGGGCTCAGTAGTGGAGAGGGTCAAGAACTTCAAATTCCTGGATCTCAACATCTCCAAAGATCTGTCCTGGAGCCTCCACATTGATGCAATTACAAAGAAGGCCCGCCAGCAGCTATACTTTGTGAGGTGACTGAGGCAGTTCGGTATGTCACCGAAGACTCTCGTAAACTTCTACAGGTGTACCATGGAGAGCATTCTGGCTGGTTGCATCACTGCCTGGTATGGAGGCGCCAACTCTTAGGATAAGAATAAACTCCAGAGGGTTGTTAACTCAGCCTGCGACATAACAGGTACCAGACTTCACTCAATCGAGGACATCTACATGAGGTAATGTCTTACAAAAAGCAGCCTCTATCCTCAAAGACCCCAACCACCCAGGCCATGCCCCCTTCACTCTGCTACCATCGGGGAAAAGGTACAGGAGCCTAAATACGAGCACTCAGCAGCACAAGGACAGTTTCTTCCCCGCTGCCATCAGGTTCCTGAATAATCAATGAACCAGACACTGCCTTACTTTTCATGCACTAATATTGTTATTATTATTTTATTTTTATTATGTTTATTATTATGTTTTATTATTATTATGTTTATTCTGTGATTCTGCCACTAAACACCAAATTTCATGACAATAAATCCTGATTCTGACAGTGTTTTCCCATTCATCCCACTACTTGCTCCTCACCTGAATTTTCCAGGGTGTCCCAAGAGTATTATTTGCAAATTTTGACAAAAGAATCCAGTCTTTGAACTTTCCTTCATTGTTTAAATTTCCAATGACAATTAATGGATAAAGGGCAGGCGCAATCCGAATCTAAACCTGAGATGCTAGTGAATTGATCAGAGATCTGGATGATCAATTACTGGGAGTTAAATAGGTGAGCTATTCATTGCATAAATTTGTTGACACATAAGGCATTTGTTTCTGCATGTTTAAAGACATTTTAGGGGCTGCACTCTTAGTACAGAAATTGCTGGCTGGGAATACTTAAAGAATCAAGTATTTTATTTGATTGTCCCTAACTCAGATCTGCAATCATTGATATTAAATTTAATGATCAGTGTGTTTAAAAAAAACTGGACTATTGGGTGAGTATGAGGCAACTACCATCTTGAAAATACACAATCATTGCAGAGTTCATGGCAGGAGGTTATGAAATTGGAGAGAGAATACAAATGAATCAATGATGTTCTCAAAGCCTCCTTAAGGTAAGTGGAACTTTCTCACTGACATGAAATTCCAAAATGGAAAATGTGCAATCAGGACAGCACTGAGAACATTGTCAGGTTATGCAGAAATCCAGCATAAACTGCAGAAGGCTCAAATGACCTCCCAAACTTCCAACTCTGGCTTTATCAGTGACTTTAGAACCTAAAGAACTCCACAAGATTGCTTGAAAAGAGGACAATTCCACCCCATCCCAGAAATCAACTTGAACTCTTGTGCACTCTAAATTCATCCTTTGCAAGATCAGCCCAATACATCATATACCAGAAACAGTCTCACTAGTGCCCAGATATTTGTAAATGGATATCTTTGTTGTAATTTGAAAAAAAAAATTATAAATCTATGTTTACTCAACCCAATACCATTATTTTCTGAATAGTCTGCTATCGTTTCCCCAAAGATATACCCTTGGTTTTTCCTTTCTAAAAGTTAGTTAATGCTCAGATGTTATTTGGCTGTAAAATCCAGGCAAGTCACTTCTATTGGCATTTTTCCATTTTGAATTCAATTTAGTATACAACCAAGTCTAAGAATACACTGTTGCATTCATCTCAAACATTTGTAAAATTCAGCTGAGTTTCCTTGGTTGAATCACTCACAATCTTGCATAAAAAACTATGTTGGATAGTAATCCATGTGGATTTCTTCCTGAAATCACCTTTTAAATTTCATCAATTTATTTTAAATTCAGAGATACAGTATGTTAACAGGACCTTCTGGCCCATGAGCCCATGCCATCCAAATACAGTTAACCTACAAACCCCATATGTTTTTGGAGGGTGGGAGGAAACCAGAACACTTGGAGGAAATCCACGCAGGTCATGGAGAGAATGTATAAACTCCTTATTGACAGTGTTGGATTTGAACCCGGGTTGTTGGTGCTATGACAGCATCGCACTAACTGCTATTCTACACTTTTTAAGCATTTAATCTTTTATGCATCTACAGACTATTTAAACCACAGAAGATCAATCTTTTAAAATTAATTGATTACAAGTACTTTCCCATCTTATTCATCAACTGTCTCAAGTCTTACAATTCAAAGATTTTTCAAAGTCTAGACTTTAACATATTTTGACTGAATAATCTCAAGGGATCAATCTCATTGCCCTTTCTTTGATACGTCATTCCAAATACCTGAAGGACAAAATCAAGTGCTCAAACAAAACAGGAATTGCATAACTTGCAACATACATCGTCTTTGCTTCGCCTTAGTTGAGTCAATTCTGTTTTTGCTCTGCTCAGCTGAGCTTCAAGGTCCAGTATTTTGCTTTGTGCAGTCCGTTCCTTCGAGGCAGCTCTCTCCCGAGTTTGGTCCACCTATACATACCAATAGATAGGATGAAATCTAAAATTTTCTTGTTGACAATTGTCTTGCATGCAAGGAATTTTAAAAAATCTTTCAGAAGGGTGGATAATCAGTGTAACTGGCAAAAAAAAAGTAAAGAAATTAGGTGATTTTTTTTTCTCCCCGAAGCATTAAGGTCATTAATGCACTTTTTTAAAAAAGGGGGATGGAATCAGATGAAACAATTTTCATCTGGAGATATTTATAGCTATGAAACAAATCATGAGGTTTCAAACGAATAGCAAGGAGCTGAAATTAAAATGATGGGGTCAAGGACCTTCTGGTGTGCTGCACATATTTAGAATTGTTCTTCACCTACTTCTCCAAAATCTCAACACACTGAGGCATGAATAAAAGCTCTCACGACTGGAGGGAGAATATACGCTTTTATTATCTTATAACTGAGGGTAGGGTCTTACAGTAGTCTTCAGAGGAGCTCAGGGTTTAGACAGGAAACTAGGGTTATATATAGGTAGATGGGGACAAAGCTGGGAGGCTGAGCCAGCCATCAGTATAACACACTACCAGTGAATCTCAGTTCACTGCATTCACTCCTTCCTGTAGAATTTAGGATCTGTGGATTAAGACAGAGAACAATGATTCAGAAAAAAAAATTTGAAAAAATATACAGTTAGGGGGTCTGGGGATCCTAGTGGAGCACCTAAGCACGGGAGGGCCTTGGGCTCCTTGGGAGGGAGGAGTGGTGGGTGGGGTCTCCGGCTCTACAGTGGAAGTGAATGCACTTTCCTCCTGAACCAGATTCCCTGAGGCCCTAACTGGGGGTGGCAAGAATGTGCTCCGTGGCTCGCATGGCCCTTGAGGCAACACGTCCTCTCTTCTGGCAGGTGCCAGGTCCCTGATGGAGACTGTCCTCCCTGCCATCCGGGTACTCCACATAGGCGTAATTGGGATTGGCATGGAGCAGTTTCACCCTTTCCACCAGGGGTCTGTCTTGCATCATCTCGCGTGCTTTCTGAGAAGGATTGGACCAGGAGTGGTGAGCAGATTGGGAGTGTAGTTCCCGATGCCGACCTTCTCTTGAAACTGAATAGGAGCTAGTGAGGAGTAGCGTTGGTTGCAGTACATAGTAGTGACCAGATGGAATGATGGAAAGACTTCCTGCCAGCGTGAGTCTGGAAGGCCTCTCGACTTCAGGGCCAGTTTGATAACCTTCCAGAAAGTGGCGTTTTCCTTTTCAATCTGCCTGTTTCCCCCCAGGTTTGTAGCTAGCAGTCCTGCTGGATGTTATGCCACTTGCCAGCAGGTACTGATGTAGCTCGTCACTCAAAGGAAGAGACCTGGTCCCTATGAATATAGCTGGGATAACCAAACAGGGCGAAAATGGAATCTAGGGCCTTTATGACTGATGAAGTGGACATGTCTAGACATGGAATGGCGAACGGGAAGCGGGAATACTCATGAGTACTCAGGCCAGGTCACGCTTTTAAGGTTTCATAGGAAGTCCAGACCCAACAGCACAGGAGTACACAATTCATTAAGTACATACAGACGAATCTTGCAGAATTCCCCCCTTCAAACAACAGATGTACTATACAATGTTGTTGAATACGTGTAGAGTGCGAATGAGACACAAGGAATATGCAGTAATTGGAAGGATACATCTTTAGGTTGTATTCTTGTACAGTCAGAGAATCTATGAAGCTTTCAGTAGAGCCTGTGTCGATTAGGCATTTAGTGGAATGTCCGTTTACCTTCACAGTCATTATGGAGTGGCTGAGCTGGTGAGGTCTGTCCTGATTTAGAACCATTGAGACTAGGACCCCGGAGACTCTATGCTCCTCACTCAAGTGGCACCCACCATCCTGGGTTGCCCGTGGGTAAGATGGTGTTGACCTCGTGGCGTGGCAAGATGGCCGCCCACCTTCCTCCTCCTCTGATGATGGCACAGAGTTTGAATTTAGGTCACGCACGGCAAGATGGCCACCGAACCTTTTAGCACTGTTTCCTTACTGCCACCCGGGTTTGGGTGAATTCAGGGCAGACGGTTTGGGGCTGGAATCAGATCCGGGAGCGGTGCAGGCTGAGGACTTCCCCAGGCTTTCTCTCACGTGGCAAACCCTCGCCCATTGTCCTTTCTTGCCACAGCTGGAGCAAACAGCATCTTTAGCCTGGCAATGCAATCGGGGATGCTGGCTCTTGCCGCAGTAAAAAGCACTCCCTAGCATGGAAGCGGCAGTCGTTAGGGCTGGGTAGTGGGAGCAGCCATTCTTTGGAAGGGGTCATCTGGGTGAGCGAGCTTGCTGGCTTTGAGGTCATCGTTCTCGAGCTTGGTCTGTTCCAATGATTTGGGCAGTTCAACATGGCTAACCAGGTCCTTCTTACCCGACGAGCAGTCCCAGATCTGTTCTTCTTCATGAACACAGCCTGTACCTGCACTTTTTGGCAAGGGTCCACAGATCCAGCACGTAGTCATCGATGGACTCTCCTGGCCATTGGTGACATAGAGCAAGTCGGTACCTCGCTAAGATCTCGATTTGCGACTTCAGGTACCAAGCCTTCAAAGCTTCGATGGCTGCATCATATGTAGAACAGTCCCTGATGACTGCATACCCTTTTGTTCCTACCCTTGAAACGAGTGGGACCTCCTGAGTTCATCGGTGCAGAAGACGTCTCTGGTCGCATTCAGGTAGGCCTGGAAGTAGTTTATCCAGTACATTGGGGGACACAGAGGGTCTATCAGCAGCATCTCTGGCTTGAGTCGCGCTTCCATCGTATAGGGAATAAGCTAATAAAATTGTAGTGTGATAAATGCTCTCACAACTGGAGGCTTTTATCACAAGCTTTTATTAGCTTAAAACTGAGGGTAGGGTCTTACAGTGGTCTTCAGAGGGGCTCTGGGTTTAGGCAGGAATCCAGGGTTAGATATGGGTAGATGGGGGAGGAGCCAGCCATCAGTATAACACACCACCAGTGAATCTCAGTTCACTGCACACATCTACCACCTCAAAGGCAAGGATAATGGTCACACTGGAGCACCAACACCTCCAAACATTTTCCCCCCAAGCGACAAAGTTCTTATCCAGACATCTCCTGCCTTTTTTGCCATTAGTGTGTCTAAACCCAAGAACTCTCTACCTAGAATTTAGTAAATTGCACTGAACTGACCTGACGCCTGGCATCTTCAATGGCGGTCTCCAGCTGTCGAGTGAGGCTAGTGCACTCATGGGTCTTCTCCTCCAATCGCTGTTGATTATGATGAATTGTCTCTTCCCGTTGGGCCACCACCAGTGTCAATTCCCGATTATGTGCATTGACATCTTCCAGTTTCCTGAAAAAGTGATCCATGCTCCCTTTAAGATTAAATATCCTAACAGTTCTCAAAAAGCAGAATTTGTAGTTAGTATTTGTTCAGAACCATACAATTCCATTCACATTTCCTCTACAAAAAAGTATGCTCTCACCTCACTCAAGAGATTGAGTGCTTAATCTATATGTACAGCAGGGTTAGTGCTAGCTTTGGATGAAATATTAAAATATTTGACTATTCTTGTTGTTCAGTACACCAATTATCTCATTGCATGAAATAAGTGGGCTTCACTTATTTTGGATTAAATGCTGGAATAAATCATCAGAAAGGTGCTCCTTCAATATTCTCAATTTTGATACTACAGTTACCCAAGACCAATCACCTATACATACATTCACCTCTTTATTGTCTGATAACGAGTTGTCATATATATTGTACAACATACAGATGCAATGAAATTCTTACTTGTTGTAGCTGAATGGATTCTTTGCAAAGACAAACTAAAATGGTATATTCGAATACCTTTGTAAATTGTAGACTATACTATTGATAATGTGCATAATTGTTAATCGTAATACTAAAATAGTTTGTTATGGCATATGGAGCACAAAACAGCTGCCACATTTGCATTAGTTGCAACAATAAATATTTAGTGCAAATTACTTTAAAAAGTTTGATAGTACCGTATGTAATTTACTCTGATATGGTTCTGTTGCTGGAGTATAAACACTCATTGTTCCACATATCAAATCAAGTGCGAATTTAACCAATCTCAAAACAATCAAAGGCAAAATTGCTTGCTGCAAAAAAAAAAGTTTCTAAGGACTCACCTCCACCACAAGGAAATTAAATAGTTTTACAATGGATAGTGAGCTGATGTGATCCTTGAAAAAAAAACATGGCTGTTTGGATGCAAACATGCACATCCTCAAGTCAATTCATGACCCAGTCATCTGTTTTTCCAAAAATTATTTTATTTATTGGTTCTGTACTGGTGTTTGGTTAATAATGTTTTAAACTACTGCAAGAATGATATTTACAAGTGTAACAGCTGCACTAATACTTTAATTTAAAAATTTAGTAGAAAGTGTATAAAATTTCAATCAAACCTTCTGAAACTCAGATTAGGATACATTATTTCACTGAGTTTTGATACAAGATCTAATCCGCACGGTGAAATAAAACTGTGTTTGGATCCCCATGGCATCTCCCCAAAGACATACAGGTACACGATCCTTTATCCAGACATCTAAAATCTGGCAAGTGGGGAGAGAGGCGACATAGCGAGTTGGGCGGGCGAGGCGGGGGTGAGGGGGGGAAGACCGGCAGCGCGAGTCGGGCGGGTGAGAGACCGGCAGCGCGAGTCGGGCGGGTGAGAGACCGGCAGCGCGAGTCGGGCGGGTGAGAGACCGGCAGCGCGAGTCGGGCGGGTGAGAGACCGGCAGCGCGAGTCGGGCGGGTGAGAGACCGGCAGCGCGAGTCGGGCGGGTGAGAGACCGGCAGCGCGAGTCGGGCGGGTGAGAGACCGGCAGCGCGAGTCGGGCGGGTGAGAGACCGGCAGCGCGAGTCGGGCGGGTGAGAGACCGGCAGCGCGAGTCGGGCGGGTGAGAGACCGGCAGCGCGAGTCGGGCGGGTGAGAGACCGGCAGCGCGAGTCGGGCGGGTGAGAGACCGGCAGCGCGAGTCGGGCGGGTGAGAGACCGGCAGCGCGAGTCGGGCGGGTGAGAGACCGGCAGCGCGAGTCGGGCGGGTGAGAGACCGGCAGCGCGAGTCGGGCGGGTGAGAGACCGGCAGCGCGAGTCGGGCGGGTGAGAGACCGGCAGCGCGAGTCGGGCGGGTGAGAGACCGGCAGCGCGAGTCGGGCGGGTGAGAGACCGGCAGCGCGAGTCGGGCGGGTGAGAGACCGGCAGCGCGAGTCGGGCGGGTGAGAGACCGGCAGCGCGAGTCGGGCGGGTGAGAGACCGGCAGCGCGAGTCGGGCGGGTGAGAGACCGGCAGCGCGAGTCGGGCGGGTGAGAGACCGGCAGCGCGAGTCGGGCGGGTGAGAGACCGGCAGCGCGAGTCGGGCGGGTGAGAGACCGGCAGCGCGAGTCGGGCGGGTGAGAGACCGGCAGCGCGAGTCGGGCGGGTGAGAGAACGGCAGCGCAAGTCGGGCGGGTGAGAGGGGGAGACCGGCAGCGCGAGTCAGGCGGGCTGGGGTTTGGGGGAGACGGCAGCACAGTTTGGGTGGGCTTTCCAAAATCCAAAACACACTGTCCCCCAAGGGTTCCGGATAAAGGATTGTGTACCTGTATTCAATTTGCAGATATGTTAAAAAAAAGTTAGTTTGTAATCTACAGGAAAGTTATGAAATTGATGAGAATAATCATATATTAAAGGCAATATATCATTCCTGGACACCAAAGAAAATTTATAATAAACCTGGAGACATTCTATTTTAACTGCACATTAATAAAGAATGTGTATTTGGCTCTTCTCTTTCTTTATGGAAGGAATATTCAATATGAACCATCTCTTTTGAATTACACTCAACTAACCTCTCCAAAGTTTCTAATTTCAGCTTTAAATTATGATTTTCTTCTTGCATACTGTGACATTTGTCTCTTGTCCTTCCACCTAGTTCCTCAATCTGTGAAAATAGGGAATCAAACCACAGAAGTTAAAAGTAACTAAATTTACTGAAGAATCAACTTGCCCAGTTTGATGTCTTTTCCATGTTAAATATTTAATCACCATTCACTATTTTTTCCTATTACCAATTCCTTCCCTCACTATTCTCCAGAACGATAAAGGTAGGCATACAATAAAGAGCAAGAGGACAAAAAGTGACTGCAGCTACTGAAATCTCTAAAAATATCTGAATACTGCATGAATTCAAAAGGCAAGCAGCATCTTGGTGCATCAGAAAGAAGATCATCAGTATGTAGCAGTACCAAGGTGGGGTGGGGGGGAGGGGGAAATAGAGTTTGATAGGTGATAAGGTGAAGCCAGATTAGCAGGGGATGATGAGATGGAATCAGGTGAGGGTGGGAATGGGAGGGATTAACAAAGGGAGAAGACACGTGAATGTGCGCAAGAAAAGGATTCTGCATTCAGTGCTCATGATGTGGTCATCTATACATTTGTGTAACCAAGTGTAGTTTTGTCGATCCCATACACCCTGTCATCAACAGTCTTCTGGTTATGTGTCGATTTTTTTCCCCATCACATGTCCTTGGTTAGGGAGAAGTCATATTGTTCCCCATTGTTAGGGAGAAGACACCACTTATTCTGCTCAGGTTGTTTACAACCCAATGGTATGAACCATGATTTACAATTTTAAGGTAACCACACCCACGGTGCTCTCTTCCCACACACACAGTCCTGTCCATCTAGTTTTCTTTCCCCTTTGTCCTTCCCTCCCATCTCTTCCCCCAATCTGGTTCCAGCTATCTGGCATTGCCTCCTCTTCTGGCTCCACCCATCACATTCCAGCTTCTGCCCCATGCCAGGACAGCTATAAGTGATCACTGTGTGACAGCCATTTCTCTAACAGAAATATGCCCTTACAAAATTAACAAAAAAAACACTACCCTAATATTTGAAATGCAAAATAAAATTCATTCTCAGTGTGGGAAACAAAATAAATAAATCAACATTTTTTTCCAACCTACATTTCTTGACATATGTGCATATGAGATTTCACATTATGGAAAATCGCCATTCAGCCTGTTTTCCAGTGGTCTTGTACTTCTCAGTCCTGATGCACTCAAGCTGAAATGTTGACTTGAGACTATTCTAACTGCTGCTAAAATTTCCTAGAGCAAGACCATCAGTTTTTTTTGGACTAAGCTATGGACTACACACTTCCAGGTCTATTAAAAAAACTTGGATATTGCATTTCACATAAAATAGAGCAACTTATGTAAGCAGATATAAAAGCTATTTTACTAACAGCAAACTCTCGGATCTGACATTAAAATGGACATTGCTGACTGTCATTTAAGAATTTTTATAGAACCTTTTAAATTCACTTAACTCCTGCATTTATCATATAAAATTGTATGGGAAGAACTTCCAAGATTACCTCCATTCTGAGATCACATATAACGGAGGACTGATCTACATTTTTCTTCTCATATACAACCAGCTGCTGTTGACAATCCTGTAGTTTATGCTCCGTTAACTTCAACAACTCAGGAACCGGTTCCAGATCACTTAGTTTTTTCTGCATATGTCTACGCACCTACAGCACAAACACAGACATCAAAGAGACCACTAAAAATATCATCACTCCAAATCTAAATGTTAATACTTGTAAATTTGTGCAAAATATTTCCTATTAATCTCCCATGGACCCAGTAAATCCAGTTAACAAACCAGAAAGATGTCTCCAGCCCAGTCTAAAACTGCAGATGCTGTAATTATTCTACAGACTATACTGTTTGTCGGGGCCGCCACCGCCTACCCTCTGCCCGGACCGGGGCCGCCGCTGCCTTCCCTGTGCCTGGCCTCGGTAGAGTGAGGCAGGCGGCGGCCCCGGTACGGGCAGAAGCGAGGGGGAGGCGATGACCCCGGCCTCGGCAGAGTGAAGCAGGCGGAGGCCAACAGGTTGGATTGTGACCAGGTATAGTCCGACCTAGGAGGGGAGGCAGGCCCCTCCAGCTCGGGTAAGAAACCTGCATAGGAGAAGGCCACTCCGATATAAAACCTACGACCCAAAGACCTCGCTGCCACGTCCCAGCTTGCTTGGCCACGGCACACGAATCATGGATGTAAAGGGTGGGGCCAGTACTGCGCACACTACACTCCACCTAAAAGCTCCTTTGCGCAGGCCCGAGGACATGTCCACGTCCTCCCCCTCCACGTACTGTTTGACTAACATCCAAAGTTTCAAAATAATGCTTCATGATTCAACTTTTGAGTGAAAATGTGAAAAGGTAAATCTACACCAGCAGAGCTACAGATGAAATGTTTACCGCATTGGAGGTACATTATTAGAAGCTGAAATGCACAGCTGGAATTTCCTATTATTGCAAGCACAATAGAGCACAGAAAGAGTTAATCTCCTGAGGAGCATTAGCACTCAAGAGCCGCACCATCAGCTCAGTCTATCATGCCATCTTTCTCTTTAGTTTTTAATCAAGCATGCAGTTAAATTTTCCTTTTTTTTAGGTCAACCACTTCAGGTGTCAATGAGTAAAATTAATGGATTAAACCAAGTATAGCCATCCTAGTCTCTCAAATTGCTCTCCCAATGTAATTCCTTCCGGGCCAGAATCAATAAATTATAGTTTTTAACCACAATACGGACTTCCTTTACAAATTCACAAGGATTTCAGCTAAGTGGTTTGCTATTTAGGAGCTAGTATGCAACTGCCTTGTTAACTGAAGGATACAGTCCATTGCAATTGTGATTATTCATTTGAGACATTCTTCTCAAAAGGAGATTAGATATAATTTGCACTTGTCATAATTTAACATTTCAGTAAAATTTAAAAATCATGGAAATACACAGGTCAGTTGTCAACAGTCAAACAAGTTAATTGGGTGGGCCGAAATGGCCTGCCACTGTGTTATATGTGTAAATTTAAATTTATCTAATCTTAAAAATAATGAAATGCTGATTTGACAAATTTTCCATTATAATTTATAGACAATAGGTGCTGGAGTAGGCCAATTGGCCCTTCGAGCCAGCATCACCATTTATCAGATCATGGCTGATCTTTCCAGTTTCCATTATAATAATGGAAACTGCCTCTGTAATCTTGTCTGATTATAATTACACTATTGCTTTTGTGGATGTGCTGTGACACTGTGAACCTGTAACAGCCTACATAGCAAAGAGGAATAAAGTGAATGAGTAGCATCTAAAAAATCTTTCTGATCATCAACTTAATTTTTTTAAAATTAAATCCTATTTCACAAAACTTTTATTCAAAATTTATTTCCATTAAACTGCAACAAATCAGAACAGTTAAAACACACTCCAGCAACTTTCGGCCCATTTCCTCAGATACCAAAATATTTGCAGTTTTAAATAGCATTCATTTTCCTTTCTGACTCTATCCAAAGCAGCCATTCTCAATGGGGCCATACAGACACTCTTGGGGGAGGGGGGGGGGGGGGGGAGAGGGGGGGAAAGACAGCACATTTAAAGGGGGCAGGGATTGAAATCATAAAATTTTTCATTTTTGTTTAATATAGTCAATACAAGTATGGAAGAAACCAACGAAACTTGACTGCTTCATAGGGAAGTGGAGGGAGTCATAAATTTTGAGGAAACGCATTGCCAAAAAAAGGTTGAGAATGGCTGATCTAAAGAACAGATGAATTCTTAAATATAAATAAAGGAATTGCTTCCTGCTTCACAAGCAGTGGTTACCTGTTCTATTTCTTTATTCACCTCATCTTTCAGCAACTTGTTCTCCCTCTCTGCCTTCTCCAGTTTCATATTGTATTCATCTGCCTCCATCCGTGTCTTCGTCACCTACAACCAGCCAAAAATTTTATTATGTAGGATTTTTTAAATTGTGATGTGCAAAATGTTGCAAACCTTTCCACACAAAAAGTATGCACTTTAAAATGATATTGAAAATCTGATGTTTTCTTTTGTCGATAACAACATAAAAGTTAATTAATGGTAGTTTTAATTCACATTTCATATTAATTTTCACTTTCATCATGTCCTTGTATTGAACCCTTTTCACCCAATTTAACAAAGAAAATGGATTTTCCCTTCACACTATATCAAAATCAAAAATTTTTAGTGTCAATGATAGGATGAAAGGCTAGAATTATACGAAAATATTTGGATCTAAATATTTTAGTAATGCACATTCTCAGATGTTCTGAAATACAAAACTAATTACCTGAGATTTGTAACTATCCACCAGGCCTTCATAATGCTTGATAGAGACTTTCAGTTGCTGCATCTCAGTCTGAGCAAATACGAGCTTTTCTTCCAATGCATTCATATTTGCCTAATTATATTTGAAAAAGGTTAAAAAAACCCATTCAATATGGGGTTTGTTGAGTTACAAAGTGCCAAGACACAAGATAAAACATTGTTCTAATTTACTAAAGGCCTCACAATGGCTGAGGAGGAGCAGGCAGCAGAGGTGGGAAGGGAGTGGGATTGAGAATTAAAGTGGCATGCAACAGGAAGATCTGGATTACCCAACAGATAGGGCACAGGTGCTGGGTGAAGCGATTACTCAGTTTGTATTTGGTTTCTCTCAAGTAGAGGAAGCTTATTATGAACACTGAATGTAGTAGACTACATTGGAAGAATGCAAGAGATATGCTGGTTCACCTGAAATGATTGTTTAGAAGCCTCATTAGTGGTTTTACAAGGGCAACTACGGATGGATAATAACTGTCGCCTTCATTGAATATATTGTCCACATATCACAAATTAATTTTTTTAAATTTAGATACTAATTTGATATTAATTTACTTTATTATCATATGTACCTATGTAATTTGCATATGTAAAAACCAATAAAAAGATTGAAAAAAGAAAAAAAATTTTTTTAGAAATTAAAAAAAATTAGATACCGACAATCCTGAATTTTTTTGGCAACCATTTATTTTCCATCTTTAGTCATTATAACAGTTATATTTTTTTTTACAATTACAACAACTGCAGCATTTACCGGTAGTTACTGTTATTTTGATTCTCAAAATAATAAACTCAAAATAACTTAGCTCTAACATCCAATACTAAGAGCCTACAGAGGATAGCGAAATCAGCGGAAAAGATCATTGGGGCTTTCTTCTTACCATGAAGGACATATACAATACTTGATGCAGGTGACAGACAATAAACATTGTGAAGGACTCCACACCCTTCATGAAACTGTTCTCCCTTCTTTCATCTGGTAGGAGGTACCATAGCACTCAGGTTTTTACATCCAGATTGGGCAACAGGTTTTTCCAAGCCATCAGGCTCCTGAATTCCCAGAACTTATGTGGATAGAGTACCATGGACTTCTACTGTATATGTCTTAATACTTCAATATTTCAATGTGTTTAACTTCTATTCTAACTTATATTTATGTAACTATGCTCTGCAGTCCTGGTAGGAATGATAAAGGTGACTTGACTTGAAGCACCTTGTGATAAAAGTCATGATAGATTATTTCAGTAGTAGTTAAGAAAAACCATGATTTCATTCCCTGTATCACATCTGAAAGCAAATTTCCTTCCTTGTATCACATTTTGCAAACTAATGGGGTGTTTATTACTATATTTCACAGATGCTGGAAATTAAAATGAAAAGAAAAATAATGTTTGAAATATTCAGGAGATACAACATCTCTGATGGAAACAGAATCAAGACTCTTTCTCCACAGATGCTGCTTGACCAATTTAATACTAAAAGTTTATGTCTAGATTTCATCTTAAATGTATGTTTCATTCAAATTCTCAAACCACAATGAAAATTTATGGGATTATTAGCTTAGTTATTTTGATTTCTGCTCAAGGAACAATAACTGCATGAAAAAACCCTCAAATTAATGTGAAATAAATGAGCAATTAAAATGTATCAATTGAAAAGTCTACAATGAATTAAGTCTTACCTATTTCTATTAAAAAAAATTATACCAACCAACACAAATTATGAGCACGAGGACAGCATTTGATTTTTTTTAAATGACCTTTCTCTTTCAAACAACAATATGATCAATGTTTTAGAAAATCAGAAGTCTACAATATATGTTTATTATTAGAAAGCACTGACAATGTTTCTTGGATCTTTGAAGCAAATGGTAAAGTACTAACATCAGAAACACTATGAACAATTATTTACTTACATTCCAAATACTTTCTTGATAAGTCATTTAAATCAATAAAACATTGTGGCTATGAAACTCCAGCACAAATTCATCAACAAACATTTTTTTAAAAAAAAGGTCTGAGGCCACACATACAATTAGAATTCAAGGTATCCGAGGATGTATTAAATAATTAATTGCATAAAAAATTTGCTCTAGCTGTCCTTTATGTACATGCCAATAGGGAATTCCAAGCAAGGGAAAAATGTACCTTCATTGTCTCATTCTCCAGTTTGATGGAAGTACTTTCTGAGGACATCTTGTGGATTCTGTCCTTCAGTGACTCCAGATCTCCTCGAGCCTTGTCCTCCATGTGATGAGTTTGATCAAGTAGATCTGTAACACGGCTGCCAAAAGAAAATCTATTACTTTAAAGATATTGACTCTGTTCTCACTTCTGATCCATACAATTAATTTCAGGCCATAATTTTTGCATACGTACTGACAGCATTAAAAAAGCTAATGTAATGAGTGAATTTAAATTCACTTTGCACATATATCCAGATGCTATTGTAAGCACCCACTGTATTATTTTCACTTTATATCCTATACCATTGCCTATTCAAACAACTCCTATAAAATCATGGGGGAATCTCATGGCGAAGGTAAGGGATTTATTTAACAATGAAAACAAAGTAAATGCTTCATTACTAATTTCAATAATTTGTGTTTTTGAAAAAGAGACAAAAATTTCCATGAAGCTACATCTCTACTTTACCATGGATTTATATGAATATCATTCCAAAAACTTGTTAGACTTAAAAGGCAACATTTGGTTCAATACATGTATGCGTTATGTGGAATACTTTACAAACTCAATATTAAGACAATCTGATACATTTGTTCATAAATATTTAACCAACAAAAAAGAAAGCTCTACTCAAGACCATAGCTCATCCTAGCAGAGAAAATGCCATGAATAATTCTATAAAACTTTAGTCAGCTACACCTGGAGCATTGTGTGCAATTCTGATGACCCCATTACAGGAAGGAAGGATGTTGTGGCTTTGAAAAGGATACAGAAGAGATTTTTCAAGATGCTGCCTGAATGAGAGGGTATGAGCTATAAGGAGAGGTTAAACAAACTTGGGTTATTTTCTCTGGAGTATCAGAGACTGAAAAAAGACCAGATTGAAGTTTATAAAATTATGAAAGGCATAGTTAGGGTAGACAGTCAGAAGCTTCTTTCTTTATCAATATTTTTATGTTTTATGAAATAAATGTTCCATAGGTACATAACAATAAAATAAAATATTAACAAATCTTGTATAGCAATACAAATAGTGTAATGTTACTATGTTACATTAAAAAGTAAGATAAAAAGAAAAACACTATACTAATTATCCAATTCAATCCCATCCCTTTGGAGGTTACAGACTAACATGAACAGTCCACTACTAATATTAAAAAAAGGAAGGTAAACATTGGGTTCAAAAACCAAAAATTAGTTAATCTTGCATATTTTGAAAATAATTAAGAACCCCCATAAAGAAACAAAGTTAAGATTCATTTTAGTAGTGGAACATCTAAATTTTTCCAAAGTCAGACATTCCATCATTTCGGACAACCTTTGAATGAGTGGGAGGGACAGCATCTTTCTATCTCATTAAAATTCCCTTTCTTGTGATAAGGGAGCCGAGGGCAACTACGTGGAGTTGTGAAGCAGTCAGAATTAAAGCAGATGGCCCACTTATTCCAAAGAAAGCAATAAAAGGATTTGGAGTCAATTTAATATTAAGAACTAAAGACAAGATACAAAATATTGGAAAGAGAAGAACAAAACCAGAACATATGATACGTTGTACCTTCTTCAGTTATACATTTATCACATTTAGTAGAGAGATTAGAATAAAATTTAGCTAATTGAATTTTGGAATATTGAGTTCGGTGTACTACCTTAAACTGTATTAATGGATGTCTAGTACAAAGAGAGGATGAATGCACTCGTTTCAGAATAGAATTCCATGTAATTTCAGAAAATTGCTGTTGAAAATCTTGTTCCTATAGTTTTTTAATTCTGTCCAGGGAACTATCCCTAGAATTTAAAATAATTCATCAAGGCCAGATACCACCCCTTGAAAATAGGTTGAAAGGGGGGAGGTAGGGAGGGTGGGTTGGGAGGAGGGGGTGGGGGGGAGAAAATGGCACTGTATATGTGTGAAAAGGAAAAAGTGTGTACCATGGTTAATGTGACTTATGGAGTGAAAAATAAAAAATTTAAAAAAAAAGATTTAAAAATTTAATTTGTTTTGAAAATTGTTACTTTCATTTTCTGTCTATTTAGAATGAGTTTATACTGGATTGATTTGTTTTTTCAATTGCTATTTCATGTTCTATAGTCAAGATTTCAAATAGTGCAATGGTAGAATCCTGGTGGGTAAACATTTGTATTTGCCTTCTAAAACTTGACATTAAAGTTGTATTAGAAAAAAAAAATAGGTTGAAAATTATAAATCATGCCTATCATATTACGTTCTGGTCTTTGGGAAGCTTCAAAATCAAAGAATTTAAAGAGCTCCTAACCTGTAAATAGCAACAACAAAAAAAAACGATGTCAAGGTATTTTAAATTTGGTGGATAATTGTTCAAAAGAAGTCAGATTTTGGTCAGTAAAAAAATCTGAAAAAGACTGCATACCTAAATTTAACTACAGTTGATAAACACCATCTTGAAAATTTTATTTATCATTGTATCAATATAAAAAAAATTCAATAATATAACATCAATCTTTTAGTCATGCATAACGATATAATAAAAATAACTTATGCATTTTTTTCTCCCCAATGCCCCTTCACTCCCAAAAGAAAGAAAAAAAGAAAAGGAAGGAACACCTATTACAAGATATTATATATATAATATATATTGTTAGCGTATACATATTCATTGATTATTATTATAGTCTCTAATTGAGAGGGGTAAGGTGGAATTGAGAGGGTGAGTAAGGTGGAATTGAGAGGGGTGAGTAAGGTGGAATTGAGGGGGGTGAGTAAGGTGGAATTGAGGGGGTGAGTAAGGTGGAATTGAGAGGAGTGAGTAAGGTGGAATTGAGAGAGGTGAGTAAGGTGGAATTGAGGGAGTGAGTAAGGTGGAATTGAGGGGGGTGAGTAAGGTGGAATTGAGAGGGGTGAGTAAGGTGGAATTGAGGGGGTGAGTAAGGTGGAATTGAGGGGGTGAGTAAGGTGGAATTGAGAGGAGTGAGTAAGGTGGAATTGAGAGAGGTGAGTAAGGTGGAATTGAGGGGGTGAGTAAGGTGGAATTGAGGGGTGTGAATAAGGTGGAATTGAGAGGGTGAGTAAGGTGGAATTGAGGGGGTGAGTAAGGTGGAATTGAGGGGGGTGAGTAAGGTGGAATTGAGGGGGTGAGTAAGGTGGAATTGAGGGGGTGAGTAAGGTGGAATTGAGAGGAGTAAGGTGGAATTGAGAGAGGTGAGTAAGGTGGAATTGAGGGGGTGAGTAAGGTGGAATCGAGAGGGGTGAGTAAGGTGGAATTGAGAGGGGTGAGTAAGGTGGAATTGAGGGGGTGAGTAAGGTGGAATTGAGGGGGGTGAGTAAGGTGGAATTGAGGGGGGTGAGTAAGGTGGAATTGAGGGGGGTGAGTAAGGTGGAATTGAGAGGGGTGAGTAAGGTGGAATTGAGAGGGGTGAGTAAGGTGGAATTGAGGGGGGTGAATAAGGTGGAATTGAGGGGGGTGAGTAAGGTGGAATTGAGAGGGGTGAGTAAGGTGGAATTGAGGGGGGTGAGTAAGGTGGAATTGAGAGGGGTGAGTAAGGTGGAATTGAGGGGGGTGAGTAAGGTGGAATTGAGAGGGGGGAGTAAGGTGGAATTGAGAGGGGTGAGTAAGGTGGAATTGAGGGGGGTGAGTAAGGTGGAATTGAGGGAGTGAGTAAGGTGGAATTGAGAGGGGTGAGTAAGGTGGAATTGAGAGGGGTGAGTAAGGTGGAAGAGGTGGATGGAAATTTATTCATAAAATCCATATATGGTTTCCAAATATTATAAAAATTTTCAACTCGATTCCTTAAACTATATGTTATTTTTTCTAAAGGTATACAATTTTGCATTTCATTATGCCATCTACTTAATTATACTACATTTTCAGTTTTCTATGTTATTGCCATACATTTCTTCGCTGTCACTATAGCTGTACTTAAAAATTTCTCTCGACAGTTATCCAATTTCAACTTTATATCCTTTTCATATATATTCCCAAGTAAAAATATTCTTGGATCCTTTGGTATCTTTATCTTAATAGATTCTTCTAGTAAAACACTCAAATCATTCCAAAACTTTTCCAATTTTTCACAAGACCATCCCACGAAAAAGTCTCTATTTCTTTTGAACATTGAAAACATTTATCAGAAGAATCAGTTAAATCCTTTTAATTTTTGTGGAGTATTAACTATTACTAAGAAATTCAATAATTTGCTTAATTTTTTTTTAACCTTGAGTCATGTTAAGAAGTCTTTGACACAGTGGTCCCCTCTTTCAATGACATTAATTAGACACGTCAATATTATTAATATAAATATCATTACTAAATTTTTATCTATTTTTCAAGATATACCTGTTATTGTTCCTAAATCCTTCTTAGATTCATTGGTTTCCATCATATTGTGGCAGCTCACCATTAGGCAGGCGAACCGGCCCCGCTTGTAAGCCACACGGCAGGGCAGCCGGCCAAAATGGCACCGTCGAGGGTTTTCCCTTCCTTCCAGCATGGGGCTCAGAAACCCACACTGGGGACCACGTGACACCCGGGTGACATCAGTGCCCTCCAGTGCGGTTCTCAGCCAGGTCCGGGCTGGGAGTATAAGTGCAGCCCAGCAGCCTGCAATAAACTAGTTTGCTCACAGAGCTCAACCCGTCTGGTTGTGTGTGTTCTTTCAGGAGCCAGTGTAGCTGCCGCTACAATTGGTGACCCCGACTGGTTCAAACGTCTTTGAACCGATCATGAGCGAGCCTGGGATCAGCGCTATAGCCGTGAAACTGCCTGAATTCGGGATTCAGGAGCAGGAGACCTGGTTCGGCCAAGCAGAGGCTCAGTTTCACCTCTGCCAGATTTTGTCCAACACGACCAAATTCTACCATGTGGTCGCTACCCTGGGCCAGGCCACCGCCAGACATGTGCTGCACCTCGTTCAGCACCCACCCGCTGAAGACAAATATGAGACTATCAAGCGAGTGCTTACCGGATTCCTCGGACTATCCAGGCACACCGCTCAGGTGCTGCATCTTGATGTCCTAGGGGACAGGTCCCTGATGGAGCTGATGGACGAGATGCTCGTGCTCATGGGTGTTCACACCAACTGCCCACTCTTTGAGCGCATTTTTCTTGACCATATGCCCGGGGACATCCGGCCACTGCTGGTCCAGGAGAGTTTCACTGACCCGAGGAAGGTCGCCCAGAAGGTCCAAGAGCTATGACTCGCACGATCCCCGGAGGGCTCAGCGTTCCAGCAGATCACAAGGCAAGGGCATGACCACACCAAGCCTGCCCCTAGTGCTGCAGTAGAGCATCCGGCCCCTGCAGGGGCCCCCAAGAGCAAAACCAAGACCACAGCATCCGCTCCAGGCCTCTGCTTCTACCACCAGCACAGGGAAGCCAAGGCTTGGAAGTGTCGTCAGCCCTGCTCGTTCCAGGGAAACGACCATGCTGTTAATGGCTGTGGCAGCTGACCAAGGACAAAGCCACCTCTACCTGCGGGACTCAGTCAGAGGCTGGCGGTTCCTCGTTGACAATGGAGCCCAGATCAGTGTCATCCGGCCACGGCCGTCGAGTCCAGAAACCAACCCCGTGGACCTCCCCTCTGTGCGGCCAACGCAACAGAAATCCAGACGTATGGAGACAAGACAGTCCACTTCCAGATCGGCCAATGGAATGTCGTGTGGAGGTTCACCGTCTCGTCCCTCCCGACCACCATCCTGGGTGCAGATTTCCACCTCGCACACGGACTTCTGGTGGATATTCGAGGTAGGCGCCTGGTGGACACCCGTACCTTCCAAGGCGTTCACCTCGACGCCTCCCGCTTGGAGCAACCGCAGATGGCCACGATCAGCATGCCCAGAGACGAGTTCCAGCAGATCTTGGACAAGTTCCCGACACTCCTCAAACCACAATTCTCTGCTGCCTCGTCGCGCCACAGGGTGTTCCACCACATCCCCACCCAGGGGCCACTGATTCATGCCAAGGCACGCCGGCTCCCGCCTGACAAGCTCCAGATAGTGAAGGAGGAGGTTTTGCACCTGCTAGAGCTGGGGATCATTCGGCCGTCCGACAGCCCGTGGCGCTCGCCGCTCCACCTGGTCCCGAAAGCCTCAATGAGGCAACAGTTTCTGACCGTTACCCCATCCCTCACATCCAAGACTTTACAGCCAACCTGCACAGTGTGAGGGTTTCTCCAAGGTTGACCTGATGCGCGGATATCACCAGATCCTGGTGCACCCTGAGGACATAACCAAGACGGCCATCATCACTCACTTAGGCTTGTTCGAATTCCTGCGCATGCCATTTGAGCTCAAGAATGCCGCGCAGACCTTCCAACGCCTCATGGACTCTGTGGGCAGGGACTTGTATTTCATCTTTATTTATTTGGATGACATCCTCATCGCCAGCAAGGACCGGGCGCAACACAAGGCCCACCTACGTGCCCTTTCTCCCGGCTGGCCGACTTCGGCTTTACCATCAACCCGGCCAAGTGTCAGTTCAGGAAAGAGTCCATGCAGTTCCTGGGCCATACCATCATGGCCGAAGGAGCCACGCCTGCTGCTGCGAAGGTCGCCGCTATCAGGAAGTTCCCACACCTGGACAGCCTCAAGGGGATGCAGGGCTTCATGGCTATGGTCAACTTTTACAACTACTTCATCCCGGGAGCTGTGCGCATCATGCAGCTGCTATTTGCCCGCATCGTAGCCAAGCACAAAACGCTCGCTTGGAACCCAGAAGCCTGCACCGCATTTGAGGCCATCAAGGATGCCCTTGCGAAGGCCACCCACACGCCGACCTGCATATGGCACTCTATGTCGATGCCTCTGCCACAGCCATCAGTGCCGTCCTGGAGCAGCAGGTGAATGGACATTGGAAGCCGTTGACATTCTTCAATCGCCTGCTCTGCCCGCCGGAATGCAAGTATAGTGCCTTCAACTGCGAGTTACTGGGCATGTACTTGGCGGTGCGGCATTTCCGCTATTTTTTGGAGGGGAGGACTTTTACCATCTTCACAGACCACAAACCCCTCACCCAGGCACTCGCAATGGCAAAGGATCCCTGGTTGGCCCACCAGCTGCATCACCCCTCCTTCGTGTCGGAATTTACCACCAACATTCGGCACAAGGTGGGGAAGGACAATGTGGTTGCCGATGCACTCTCACGACCGGCCATCTGCGCGCTGACGCCCGGCCTCGACTTTGACCAGCTCGCCTGGGACCAGATGTCTGATGAGGAGACGAGGGCCTTCAAGACCGCCATCATGGGCCTGTGGTTCTGAGACCTCCTGACTCTGAGCAGCGAAGGCACCATCCTGTGCGATATCTCCATGAGCACCCCGCGCCCAGTGGTTCCCCAGCAGTGGCGCAGGCAGGTCTTCCATCACATCCACGAGCTTTCACATCCGTCCATCAGGTCCACGGTCTGGATGGTCGCAGAACGGTTTGTTTGGCATGAGCTGCGGAAACAGATCGCGGGCTGGACCAGAACATGCACCCATTGCCAGACGTCCAAGGTGCACAGGGACATCAGAGCACCCGTACAGGAGTTCAAGCACATCCGGGAATGGTTCAGCCACATTCACGTGGACATCATCGGGCCCTTACCCATTTCCCGGGGCAACCGTTACCTGTTTACGATGGTGGACCGCACCAATCGCTGGCCCGAGGCGATCCCAATGCCAGACGCCTCCACCGACTCCTGCTCCCGAGCACTGTTGCGTGGTTAGGTTGCCCGGTTCGGCATCCCGGCTCATCTCACCAGCCATCGGGGCACCCAGTTCACTTCTGCACTCTGGGCACAACTCGCCAACAGGTTGGGGATCCAGCTACACCACACCACGGCCTACCACCCGCAGGCCATTGGACTGGTCGAATGTCTGCACCGCCACCTTAAATCGGCACTCATGGCCCGCCTCACCGGTCCCGACTGGGTGGACGAACTGCCTTGGGTGCTCCTGGATATCTGCTCCACTCCCAAGGAAGATCTGCAGACGACATCAGCTGATCTGGTCTAGGGTGCGCCGCTGGCACTACCTGGTGAGTTCGTCAAAGCATCTCACAATCCCCAGCAGTCGCCGCACGAACTACTTCCTCACCTCAGGGCATGCTTGGACTCCTTCGCACCCCCACCGCCGCCCAGATATGGCACACGGCCATCTTACATCCCCAGCAAGCTGCACTCCGTAGAGTAAGTTTTTATTCGGTGGGGCTCTGCAGAGACCTTACGAGGGGCTGTACATGTTGTCCAGCATTCAGGGTCTACGTTTTCGCTGGACATTGGCGGCAGGTGGGAGCTGTTTACTGTGGACAGGCTGAAGCCAGTGCACCTCGATCCCACCAAGCCCGTGGTCATAGCCCAGCCCAAGAAGCAAGGCTGCCCGGCGAAAAAGGACTGGAGCCGTTTCTGGGGGTGGCTGTGTGGCATTCACCACTAGGCAGGTGAATCGGCCCCGCTTTTTAGCCACCTGGCGGGGCAGCCGGCCAAAATGGTGCCGTCGGGGGTTTACCCTTCCTTCCAGCACGGGGCTCAGAAGCCCGCGCTGGGAGACCACGTGACGCCTGGGTGACATCAGCGCCCTCCAGTACGGTTTTCAGCCAGGTCCGGGCTGGGAGTATAAGTGCAGTCCAGCAGCCTGCAATAAACTAGTCTGCTCACTGAGCTCAACCCGTCTGGTTGTGTGTGTTCTTTCAGGAGCCAGTGTAGCTACCACTACAATATCTTCTTTTATACAGAAAAATAAATGGCCCATCTTAGGAAAGTCTTCCTCCAAAATATTGAAAAAAAAGGGGGCTTGTCATTACCTAACTTTAGATTTTCTTATTGAGGAGCTAATATTAGATACATCACTTCTTTGATTTTCATCATCAGGAAAATTTTGGTGCACAAAGTTGAATTAATTTAGAAATTAAATCTTTTAAAAAATATTATTTTCTTTCGATACCTGGAGAGCACCTTTACCTTTTTTGGCATCCAAATTAACTGATCATTTTGTTGTTCGACATGCATTGACAATCAGGATCTTTAAGCCAGGATAAAAAAAAAATGTTGCATGCAAAAGGACATGCATTAAGGAGATGGAGAAAGTTTAAGGATGTGTGGGGCAAGTTTTTTTAAAAACAAAGTGGTAGATGCTTGGAATGGTGAACAAAGCTGATATTATAGTAGGACGGACGAGGCTTTTTGTTAGACACAAGAATATGCAATGATAGGTGGATATGCATCATGTAAAAGCAACAGTCTGAAATTAATTTGGCATCATGTTCAGCAGCGACATCATGGGCCAAAGGTCCAGTTCCTGGGCTGTACAGCTTTATATTCTGAGTAGATACTATAAACCTGTGGTTCTCAACCTTTCCCCCTAATCCCTTACTAACCACAGAGCAACTATGGCATTGATTAGTACGGGATTACTTAAAGTGGTATGTGAATGAAAAAAAGGTTGAGAACCACTGCTATAAACAAATGCAATCTAGCTAAAATGAACATCACAAATACTCTCAGTACTAATTCACCATTAAAATAATAGTCAATGGAGAGACTGAGTGATAGTATGAAACTCTACAAAGTTTGTATCAATAAAATAGTGGCACCACCGGTGCTGCTGCAACAGCAGCACTGTCTTTGGTGTAGACGCAGGGAAAGTGGGGGCAGAGACACAGTGCTCCCCATGAATTCCACCACCCAACCCTACTGCCAATGTCTCCGTACAGGCTTTAAACAGCCTTTTAAAGGAGCCAAAGGTCTTTTATCTAAAAACCTGCAACTGGGAGCGGGGGGGGGGTGGTGGTCAGAACCCAGGATGGTGGCAGCAGCCAAGAGGGGTTCCAGACTCTGGGGAAATTGTGAATGATGCATGGCACCAATAACAGGAGAACATTCCTCCGATGAGAAGGAGAAGCTGGGATGGAGCCCCCCCCCCCCCTCCCAAGGACAGTGGCGGACCAGCATGGTGGTCTATGGTCGAAGGACACCACACAGGCGGCGAGCTGTTGACAACTTGAGTTCAAAGGACTCACACCAGGCTGCTGGAGTCAGGCTCCTGAGAAACAGGTATCAGAACCTGGATTTAAGAGGGTACTGATGGCAAGAAGGGCTCCAAAGGGCCCAGAATCTGAAGGTTCAGAAGCAGAGAGCTGAACGCAGTGAAGATGCAGCAGAGCTGCTCAATGCTCAGCTTGTTGACAAGGTAATGTGGGCCTGTGTGTGTATTCTTTATTTGGTTTGGATCTGGGCTTGAGTTGCAGATGATTTGAACTGAACTGGAACCTTGTGTGGCTACAGAGGATGTGAGAATGCTGAAGCAACTCCATGGACACTCAATGACTCTCAGAGGACTCTCTTTTGCTTCTCTTTCTCTGACTGTAAGGAGCACCAGGCAATACTAATAGCTAATCTTTGCCTGATGACAGACTAAAGACAATTTTGTGTAATATGACATTTCTGTTTTATTACATGACAATAAATAGTATCTGATCTAATCTGAAATCCTTCCGACTTACTTGTTCAAGATTGAGATCTCAATCTCGAGTTGACTCTTTTCTTTCATCACCTTGCTATGACAAGTCCTCCAAGTTTCAGCAGATGACAGAGCATCTGCCAACTGTGTCTCCTATAAACAATTCAACCAAACAAGGATCATAGCAGTAGTGACTTACATTATAACTGCTCATTTTGAACAAGAAGTAATAAAACATAATAATACAGCAAAAATCAATATTGAGAATATTCTCTAAAAAGCTAATTATATCAAATATTTAATGAAGTTAAGGTGACCTATTTGCATTAATTGGACATTTTATTTTGTCACAGTAAGGTGTTAATACCAAAAATGGAATACAACCACTCCAAGACTAAAAGGTTAATATGTAGAGGTTAAATCTTTTTTTTGACTTTACACAGAATTTTTTTGAACGCAAGTTATCAGGTGGCAGCTCACATTTACCTTTTTTTTTAACTATTTGCTGTAGGCATAGAGTCTAGTCAATGTAACTCAATGCACCCTTGCTATTTTATTTAAATTTTAGATACCAACAATCCTTGTTGCTTTACAGGCCCACATTACCTTGTCAACAAGCTGAGCATTGAGCAGCTCTACTGCATCTTCACTGCGTTCAGCTCTCTGCTTCTGAGCTTTTGTGGCTTTCTTCAAGGCTTCTTTGTCTCTGTCCCCTTTCTTTTGAAACAATCTTAATTGCTCTGTTAAATAGTCCAATTGCCCTTTCTGTTGTGAAATGGTGCGCTCAAAATTCTGAAGGGGTAAAATTGAAACAAATCAAAACACAGAACATATTGCTCCAGCTGCATACTTTTCTTTGTCAGGATCAGCGCCGGTCGCTGCTAATGATGTAAGCGAAGTGACACATGGGAGTAATAGTGCACATGTACGGGTGTATTAAGCGTCAGAATACGGGTGATGGATCTCAGATGCAGGAGGAGAGTGAATCACCCGTGTGGCAGTGAGCCAATGAGAAGGTTAGAGAAGTTTGGCTTGGTGGTGTTTGGTGAGTTGAAGAATGCAATGTTATATCTAGTGAATAATACAGAAAGTCGACTTCATGGTGTGGTGTATGAAATGAGTGTGTGTATTCTTTATTTCTTTGTAAGCTGTGGTAAATCAGTGCTATTACAAGTGGTGACCCTGTTAGTTTACAGTACCTTCTAATTTAAAATGGATAGTAATAAGGAAAAACTAGAGACTCCACCCTACTTTTTATTAATAATGTACCAGCATGGTTCACAATCCTTAAAGCGCACTTCTCTGCCCTCAGTGTGACAAGTCAGAAAATGAAGTACTTGTGGAGCATCTTCCAGAGAAGAATGCCTGTGAAGTGGAGGATGTATTAGAAGATCCAGATGGTAATCTCCCATTCAATATACTTGAGGCAGGTATTCTGCGGTGAACTCGGCCAGCTAGGGAGACTCATACTGACCAATTACTAGCCAATGACGGCCTAGGCAATGAGCAACCATAACAGATGTTGAGGAGATGGCACAGGCTAGCTGGAACAGACCCTGTTGAAGGCTATTTTTGGAAACAGAGGTTACTTCGATGTTTACCTCAGGTTCATGAGCATTTGAATATCCACCCTCAATCAGTTTGCAGATACATCCACAACCTCCATATTGAAGATAGAAGGATGGGCTTCTTCCTCTAGTGAACAGGAGCAAATGGAACTGGAACAAGTGCTTATTGTGCCTAGTGAAGTGCCAGCAACTTGATCGAAGATAGCATCTCTATTACCCCTTATTGAACTACTAAAAGGATCCAATAAATGTGTCCAAAAGACCATTAACTCGGATATGATGCCATGCGTGCTTTCAATGATGTGAAGCCTGCGCTTGCGAATGCCACGATGCTTTTACATCAAAAGGGTGATGAATCTCAGATGCAGGAGGAGAGTGAAAGCGTCAAGATCACTCATATGACAATGAGAAGGTCAGAGGAGTTTGGTTTGCACAAAAATTCCTCAAGGTATATCGAGATTAATAATCTGCTTTCAGTGATGTTGATTTGATGAGGAATGTTGGCCAAAACACTTGGAGAATTTGCTGTCCCTCAAATACTGCCATGAGATCTTCAAAATTCACTCGACGTGACATGCATGCAATTAGGACAATGGGTGTCAAAGGCTGATAATTAGGATCTCAGAAGATTATATCTACAAACTTAGTACTCCATTTGAGCATCAAAGTTGCAAGATTGCATGTTCAATTTCCAGAATGTGGCTGGAATGCAAGAGTGAAGTGTATCCTGGAAGCCTATTTGTAAAGTGTTTCTCAGAGAATAAACTTTTCACTTGTTATGAATCAAAAAACTCACAACCTGAACAGCTTCCAATCTTAATTACCCTGTCAGGAGCAACACTGATAGAGATTTGCAAGCAACACAACACTGCAATTAGTTTGAAAGTTAACATTAACATTGCCTAAGTGGCATCTTTATGCCCAGTTGAATAATTTGTAAATTGTATTAAAGGAAATAAAAACACATTAATGAGACAGCCAACCAGTAGACCTAAGGAAAATATCGTCACTAGTCACAGCACGCCAAACATATGTAATATAAAAGGGATAAATCAACAATTAAGAAAAACAAGAGGTTTGACATAGACAATTTTCATAAATTGTGTCATCTGCCAAAAAAACCCTATCAATCGCTGAGAACCATACTGTACATGCAACACTGATAAAGTGCAAAAATCCTACTGGGCTTTGAAACCACAGACTCCAAACTCCATAAAGTTAAAAATCTAGAATGAAGAGCTAATAATAAGATACAGGGTCCGAGCAAATCAGAAAGCATTTTGAAGAGAAATAGACTGTCAAAGTTCAAGTTGGGCATTTTTTGGCTGTTCATTTCTCTCCATGGATGTTACTTGACCTGCTGATTTCCTCCAGCTTCTCTCTGTTTGCTCAAAATGTCAATATCTTTAATTTATTACTCCAGTGAGAATTAAAATTGGAGAAGATAAAATCCGAGGGTACTCATTGAGCAAGTTAGATTTGTTCTGAATTTTTGTTTAAGTCACATCAAAATTGGAAAGAGATATTGAATACCCTAATCTGAACAGCCATTCGATTATTTTCTGCCTCTTTTCCACGAAGCTGTCCTTGTAGGTGAGCTCGAGTTGTTTCAAGTGACTTGGAAAATTCTGCTGCTGTACGAGCATTGTCCTAAAACAGGGGAAAAAATGGTTCAGAAAACAGTTTGCTCTTTCCTGCTTACCAATGAGATAATTTAGTTTTGACATTTGGTGACAATAGGTGACATCCAGCAGGAAAGGATGGGAGGCACGGTTGGCCTAGCAATTAGCGCAACATCTTTACAGTGCCAGCAGTCAGGACCGAGGTTCAAATCCCACGCTGTATTTAAGGAGTTTGTATGTTCTCCCCATGTCTGCATGGGTTTACCCCAGGTGTCCGGTTTCCTCCCACCATTCGAAACATACTGGAGGTGTAGGTTTATTGGGCAGCACGGACTCATGGACCAAAATGGCCTGTTATTGTGCTGTATAAATTTTTAAAAATTTAAATTTAAAGAAAGGTCATCAATCTCAATAATATTTCACCAGATGGTGGGAGCACAAAATAGCCATAGTACTTGGGCACAAAAAATTTACAGAAAATCATTCTAATACAATTTCCAGTAAGCATCAATCAGCAACTTCGATTTTGAGAGTCCCAGATGACAATGCAATTTTTTTCCTCTGGAAAATATTTTGATTGAGACAAAACTGTCGTGGTAGCTGAATTGACTAACATTGTTGGTCCCAACAGGTTTAACAAAAGAGCAGGTCTCTGAACACAATTTTGCAGCAGATGCACAATAACAACAGAAGATCAAAACATAATTGTCGCTAATTGCACGATAATATTCATAATATACGAAAGAAAACTGCTAACTTTTTCCTTCATTCTTTCAGTGTGGTCTTAAATTAATACTCCAAAGTTACAAACATAGCTACAGGTACTCCTCTACTTACTATGGGGTTGTGTTCTGACAGACACATCTCAAGTCGAAAAAATTGTGTCAAAAAATGCAGGTATACCTTGTATAACACCAACAGCACTGTATCAGTCCCGACACTGATCCCACTGCTCCACTCTCTCACAACAGCATTGTGTCAGTCCCAACACTGATCCCACTGCTCCACTCTCTCCCAACAGCACTGTATCAGTCCCGACACTGATCCCACTGCTCAACTTTCTCCCAACATCACTGTATCAGTCCCGACACTGATCCCACTGCTCCACTCTCTCCCAACACCACTGTATCAGTCCCAACACTGATCCCACTGCTCCACTCTCTCCCAACACCACTGTATCAGTCCCAACACTGATCCCACTGTTCCACTCTCTCCCAACAGCACTGTATCAGTCCCGACACTGATCCCACTGCTCAACTTTCTCCCAACATCACTGTATCAGTCCCAACACTGATCCCACTGCTCCACTCTCTCCCAACAGCACTGTATCAGTCCCGACACTGATCCCACTGCTCAACTTTCTCCCAACATCACTGTATCAGTCCCGACACTGATCCCACTGCTCCACTCTCTCCCAACACCACTGTATCAGTCCCAACACTGATCCCACTGCTCCACTCTCTCCCAACACCACTGTATCAGTCCCAACACTGATCCCACTGTTCCACTCTCTCCCAACAGCATTGCATCAGTCCCAACACTGATCCCACTGCCCCACTCTCTCCCAACAGCACTGTATCAGTCCCGACACAGATCCCACTGCTCCACTCTCTCACAACAGCACTGTATCAGTCCCGACACAGATCCCACTACTCCACTCTCTCACAACAGCATTGTGTCAGTCCCAACACTGATCCCACTGCTCCACTCTCTCCCAACAGCACTGTATCAGTCCCGACACTGATCCCACTGCTCCACTCTCTCACAACAGCATTGTGTCAGTCCCAACACTGATCCCACTGCTCCACTCTCTCCCAACAGCACTGTATCAGTCCCGACACTGATCCCACTGCTCAACTTTCTCCCAACATCACTGTATCAGTCCCGACACTGATCCCACTGCTCCACTCTCTCCCAACACCACTGTATCAGTCCCAACACTGATCCCACTACTCCACTCTCTCCCAACAGCACTGTATCAGTCCCGACACTGATCCCACTGCTCAACTTTCTCCCAACATCACTGTATCAGTCCCGACACTGATCCCACTGCTCCACTCTCTCCCAACACCACTGTATCAGTCCCAACACTGATCCCACTGCTCCACTCTCTCCCAACACCACTGTATCAGTCCCAACACTGATCCCACTGTTCCACTCTCTCCCAACAGCATTGCATCAGTCCCAACACTGATCCCACTGTCCCACTCTCTCCCAACAGCACTGTATCAGTCCCGACACTGATCCCACTGCTCCACTCTCTCCCAACAGCACTGTATCAGTCCCGACACTGATCCCACTGCTCCACTCTCTCCCAACAGCACTGTATCAGTCCCGACACAGATCCCACTGTTCCACTCTCTCCCAACAGCACTGTATCAGTCCCGACACTGATCCCACTGCTCCACTCTCTCCCAACAGCACTGTATCAGTCCCGACACTGATCCCACTGCTCCACTCTCTCCCTATATCACTGTATCAGTCCCAACACTGATCCCACTGTTCCACTCTCTCCCAACAGCACTGTATCAGTCCCGACACTGATTCCACTGCTCCACTCTCTCCCTATACCACTGTATCAGTCCCAACACTGATCCCACTGCTCCACTCTCTCCCAAAAGCACTGTATCAGTCCCGACACTGATCCCACTACTCCACTCTCTCACAACAGCATTGTGTCAGTCCCAACACTGATCCCACTGTTCCACTCTCTCACAACAGCATTGTGTCAGTCCCAACACTGATCCCACTGTTCCACTCTCTCCCAACAGCACTGTATCAGTCCCGACACAGATCCCACTGCTCCACTCTCTCACAACAGCATTGTGTCAGTCCCAACACTGATCCCACTGTTCCACTCTCTCCCAACAGCACTGTATCAGTCCCGACACTGATCCCACTGCCCCACTCTCTCCCAACAGCACTGTATCAGTCCCGACACTGATCCTACTGCTCCACTCTCTCCCTATACCACTGTATCAGTCCCAACACTGATCCCACTACTCCACTCTCTCCGAACAGCACTGTATCAGTCCCGACACTGATCCCACTGCTCAACTTTCTCCCAACATCACTGTATCAGTCCCGACACTGATCCCACTGCTCCACTCTCTTCCAACAGCATTGTATCAGTTCCGACACTGATCCCACTGCTCCACTCTCTCCCAACACCACTGTATCAGTCCCAACACTGATCCCACTGCTCCACTCTCTCCCAACACCACTGTATCAGTCCCAACACTGATCCCACTGTTCCACTCTCTCCCAACAGCATTGCATCAGTCCCAACACTGATCCCACTGCTCCACTCTCTCCCAACAGCATTGTATCAGTCCTGACACTGATCCCACTGCTCCACTCTCTCCTGACAGCAGTGTATCAGTCCCTGCAAGCTAAATAACTGAACTAAAAGTAGTGATTGACCAAGGAGGCTACAAAGAATTAATCTTAGAGGATTTATCAATGTTTATTGGAAAAATCAACGATGCTTGCGATGACCTTTACATGAAAGTAAATAATAACAGTCATGCTATCGTACCATCGTAACTTTAAAAAATCACAAGTCTGACAATTGTAATTAGGGGTGCCCCTGTATATAGCTTTTAGTCATGTACCTTTCAAAAATGTTGATGTCAAAGAGCTCTACCACATCTCGAACTTCATTCTGAAAGTAGGGGCTTCAATAGAAACACGAGTATCATCGAAGGAATTGTGAAAACTATTGATTCAATATAACAGTTTTATATTTTTTAATAAACACAACAAATTGGTAGTAAAGTTATTTTTCCTTTCATCCCTGCATACTTACCTTTTCTTTTTGATATTGGGCAAGAAGTTGGTCAGTCTGATTTTCAATCTCCTGCAGCTTCACCAACAAGTGCTATAAAGGGAAATTTAAAATGTAAATAAAATTTCCTAGTACAATAGAACTTCCATTTTCCAGAATTCAATCAACCTGAAATCCAAACAACTGGCAAAAAATTCAAAGAAATAAATAAAGTTTTATATAAAAGTTTAAAATTGTAAAAGTAAATATTCTCTGAAGCAACAGACAGACCCTTGGTGAAGATGGGAGCAAACATTCAGCCAGTGGAGTATCCCAGTCGCTCGCAGCAGCTGTTTGAATAAAGTTGTGTTTGAACAAAATGGGGTCACTCCAGATGAAGAGCTGACAGACAAATCCTCCCTTATTTGTTTTCAGACAGCCGATGCTGCTCGCTGCTAGGGCAACTCTCCCAAAGCGTCTTCCTATCCCTGCCTAGTAAGAATCTTTATCTTTTATTCATATTAGGTCTATTAGTAAGGCTTTATCTATAAACTTGGGTGAGGGGGTTAATTATGACAGTGGCAAGGTTAGCATAGCGCAATGCTGTTACAATGCCAGTTTGAACTGGGGTTTGAATTTAAATTTTTTAAAAGTTATCTGATAAAAGTGAACTTTTATTTTTTTCAAATTTTTACATTTTGCACCGTCTTTTAAGCTGTGTATTTTTAATGCAGGTGTATTAATTAGGCATTATAACATTATGTCTCAATCAAACGGAAAATTCACATATGCGGCATCGGTGATCCCCGTTGGTACCAGATAAAACATTACAGCACAAAAACATGCCCTTCAACCCTTCTTGCCTGTGCTGAACTATTTATGTACTTAGTCCCACTGATTTGCACTTAGTGCATAGCCCTCCATACTCCTCCCATCCATGCACATGCCCAAATTCTTCTTAAATGTTAAAATAGAGCCCACATTCACCACTTCAGCTGGCAGCTCGTTCCACACTCCCACCACTCTCCGTGTGAAGAAGTTCCCCCTAAACTTTTCCCCTATCACTTTTAACCCATGTCCTCTGGTTTGTGTTTCACCTATCCTCTGTAGAAAAAGCCTACCTACATTTACTCTGTCTATACCAATACCTCAATCAAATCTCCCCTTATTCTTTTACGCTCCAGGAAAAAAAAGTCATAACCTGTTGAACCTTTCCCTGTAACTCAGTTCCTGAAGTCCAGGCAACATTGTAGTAAATCTTCTCTATCCTCTTTCAATCTTATTGATATATTTTCTGTAGTTATGCGACCAAAACAGCACACAACACTTTAAATTTGGCATAACCAATGTCTTATGCAGATTTATCATAACATCCAACTCCTATACTCAATTCATTCATTTATAAAGGCCGATATCCCAAAAGCTCTCTTTACAACCCTATCTACATGTCATGCTACTTTTAGGGAACCATGTTATCTGTATTCCCAGATCCCTCTGTTCTACTGCACTTGTCAGGGCCCTGCCATTTACTCTGTATGTCCTTTCTTGATTTGTCCTTCCAAAATGCAACACCTCACATTTGTCTGCATTAAATTCCATCTGCCATTTTTCAGCCCATTTGTCCAGCTGGTCCAGATCCCTCTACAATTTTTGAAAACCTTCCTCACTGTCCACAACACTTCCAATCTTTGTGTCATCTGCAAATTTGCTGATCCAATTTACCAGATCATTGATATAGAGGACAAACAATAATGGTCCCAGTACTGACCCCTGAGGCACACCACTAGTCACAGGCCTCCAGAAGGAGAAGCAATCATCCACCTGTATAGCTTCACCTGTATAGCTAATGTCAAATCCAGTTTACTACTTCACCATGAATACTGAGCATCCGAACCTTCCTGACTAACCTCCCATTTGGGACCTTGTCAAGGCCTTGTCCATGTAGATAACATCCACAGCCTTTCCTTGTAACCTCCTCGATTAAACACAATTTACCATACACAAAGCTTTATCAGCCCTTGGCTATCCAAATACCAGTATATTCGATCTCTTAGAACACCTTCCAATAATTTACCTATCACTGACATCAGGCTCACCAGCCAGGGTTACTTCTAGAGCCTGTTTTGAACAACATGAGCTATCCGCCAATTCGCTGGCATCACACTCATGGCTAAGGACATTTTAAATACTGTATTTCTGTCAAAGCCCCAGCAATTTCTACACTAGCATCCCTCAAGGTCCAAGGGAATATCTTATCAAGGTCTAGGGATTTATCCTCCCTTATTTGTTTTCAGACAGCAAACACCTCCTCCTCTTTCATCTGTATCCATTCCACTTCCTCCTTTTCCTAACTTCCCTTGACTATATAGCAGTTTCCTTTTTTTTTTAAACTTTATTTAAAGGTTTTATCACAGGAATAAAAAGAAAAATTACATTTAAAGAAAAGATATAAAATAAAATAATAATTACAATACAACATTAATAACCTAACTTAATTCAACCTAACCCCCCCCTACATATACAAGAACTAAAAAATCTATATATTAAGAAAAACCCACCCTTCCCCTCCCCCAAAAAAGAGTGAAGAATTAGTAAAATTAATAATATTTTGTATTAAAAAAACACACACAAAGAAAAAGAAAAATATGACAAATAAAAATAATTTAAAAAAAAGATTTATCAGATCCAAAATATCACATCTAGGAACATACTTAAATCAAACTTAATTGCATATACTTAACAAATGGAGTCCACTTCAACTTATAAAAAGACATCTTATCTTGAATTGAAAAAGATATCCTTTCCATAATTAAACAAGACTTCATCTCTAAATACCACCTATCCAAAGTTAGTATATTTCTATCTTTCCAAGTAGACGCTATACATTTCTTGGCCACTGCTAAAGCTAAATAGATAAAAGAAATCTGATAATCATTTAAACCTGAATCAATTAATGATTGCATATTCCCTAATAAAAATATATCAGGATCTAATGCAACACAAATATTATATAATCTATTGAATATAGATTGAATACCTTTCCAAAACTGTTGCAATCGGTCACAGGACCAGACAGTATGTAAAAAAGTACTAGCTGTCTGGTCACAACGAAAACAACAATCTGACTTACTAAGACCACATTTTTTTTAATTTTTCTGGTGTTAAATATAATTGATGTATAAAATTATAATTAATCATCGCTAATCTAGCATTAATCAATTTCCGAATACTGTTTTGACAAATTTCCATCCAAGCTTCTTCAGCTATTGTAGAACCTAAATCTTTTCCCCATTTCAACTTATCTTTATCCCAATCTTTCTTACTTTCATTTTCTAGTAAAATACAATACAAATCAGATGTATACCCCTCTTCTGGTATTGAAAGTACATATTTCTCAAAGCTAGTTTCGGGCAATAAAGTCATTTGCCGACCACATATCTGTTTTACAAATGATCTGAACTGATAGAATTTCCACTAATACCAAATTTCCTTTGTAATTCCTCAAAAGAACAAAAATGTCCTTCAAAAAAACAATCAGATAAGTTTTTTATTCCTTTCCATTCCCATTGTTTCAAAGTGATATTGGAGACCATAAAAGGAACAAGTTGATTCTTATATAATGGCAATCACCCAGACCATTTATTTTTAAGCCCCATTTTATCAAGTTTACTCGTCCATAGATTCAATAAATGTTTCAATATTGGTACATCATAAGTTCGTAACAAATTTTTATTCCATCGAAACAAAAATTCATGTGGAGATTTTTCTAAAATAACTGCCAGTTCTATCTTTGCCCAACTGGGCGGATCCTCCATATTCATTAATGCACTAAGAAATTTAAATTGAGCTGCCTCATAATAATATTGAAAATTAGGTAATCTCAAACCTCCAAATTGAAAGTCCCACATCAATTTTTTCATTGCTACCCTCGGAAATTTTCCCTTCCATAAAAATTCTCTAACTGCTTTATATAAATCCTTAAGAAAACTTTTTTTTTTAAATAAAGAATTGATTGAAATAAATATTGCATCTGAGGAAAAATATTCATTTTTATAGTATTAATCCTCCCCAATAAACCTAAAGGAAAGTCCTTCCACCTAATCAAGTCTAGTTTAATCTTTTTCATTAAGGGAAGGTAATTAATTGAATATAAATCTTGATATTCTGTATTGACATTAATTCCCAAATATTTAATTTGTTTTGTCCACTTCAATTTCGTAATATTTTTATAAATCGAATAATCATCTTTATAAATTGACAAAATTTCACTTTTAGCCCAATTTACCTTATAGCCAGATAATTGACCATAATTTTCTAAAGATTCTTGAATTGCTGGTAAAGAAATATCAGGGTCCACCAGGTATAATAAAACATCATCTGCAAATAAATTAATCTTATATTCCTCATTCAAAACTCTCATACCCTTAACATTTTCATTTTGACGTATTAACTGTGCCAAAGGTTCAATAACTATAGCAAATAAAGCAGGTGACAATGGACATCCTTGTCTAGTAGACCTTGTTAAATCAAAAGATTCTGAAATCTGTCCATTAGTAGCAACTCTAGCCTTCGGACTATTATATAAAGCCTTTATCAATCAAATAAACAAAGAACCAAAACAAAATTTCTCAAGTACTTTAAATAAAAACTTCCATTCCACTCTATCAAAAGCCTTTTCTGCATCTAATGAAACCACTATTGGATAATTCATTTGAGATTTAAATTTATTTATCAAAGTAATTAGTCGCAAAATATTATCAGACGCATATCTGTTTTTTATAAATCCTGTTTGATCTTTATGTATTATTTTAGGTAAATATTGAGCCAATCTATTAGCCATAACTTTAGCTACAATTTTATAATTTACATTTAACAACGATATTGGTCGATAAGAAGAAACCTGTAAAGGATCTTTACCTTTTTTTGGTATAACCGTAATTATTGCATTAGAACAAGATTCAGGTAATTGAAAAGTTTTATAAATTTGCTGTATTACATTCTTATAAATAGAAGATATATCAACATAAAAAGTTTTATAAAATTCTATAGAGAACCCATCTTCACCGGGTGCCTTTCCATTTGGCATATCTCTTATAGCAATTTCAATTTCATTCTCTGTAAAAGATTTATCCAACTCTTGTCTATCTTCTTGATTCAACTGTGGCAAATTAATATTTTTCAAAAAAGAATCTATTGCATCTTCACTTACATCTTTACACTCAGACGTATATAATTTTTTATAAAAATTACAAAATTCCTCATTAATTTCTTTTTGTCTAAAAGTAATACCCGATTTTTTTTCTAATTACTGGTATAATCTTAGATAATTGTTCTTTTTTTTAACTGCCATGATAAAACTTTATGAGCTTTCTCGCCCCATTCATAAAACTTATGTTTAGTTCAATTCATTAAACATTCAAATCGATATGTTTGTAATTCATTATACTTTAATTTTAAATTAGTTAACTGGTTTATTTGCATTTCAGTAGCATTTTTTTGAAATTCTTTTTCACTAACAGTTATCTTTTTCTCTAAATCTTCAATCTCTCTAATTCTCTCTTTTTTTACTTTAGATGCATAGCTAATAATTTGACCTCGTAAAAAAGCTTTCATTGCGTCCCATAAAACAAAATGACTAGAAACAGAGTTAACATTATTACTAATAAAATCCTCAATTTGTTTTTTTAAATAACTAATAAATTCTGGTTTTTGTAATAACATAGTGTTAAATCTCCATCTTGGGGTTCTCTGAACATCTTGTGAACTCTGATATTCTAATAATAATAATGAATGATCTGAGACCAACCTTGCCTTAAAACCCACAAATATAACCTTATCCTGCAAATGTGTTGAAATTAAGAAATAATCAATTCTTGAAAAAGATTTATGACGTGAAGAATAAAAAGAAAAATCTTTCTCTGTAGGATTAAGTCTTCGCCAGATATCAACTAAGTTCAAATCTGTCATCATATTAGTCACTTGTACTGCCATCTTAGATTTCTTAATTACTCTTGGATACTTGTCCAATAAAGGCTCCAACACCACATTTAAATCTTCCCCAATCATCACATTAGAATTTGTTTGTCCAAGTAATAAAGACACATCTACATTTGGAGCATAAACATCAAGCAGAGTCCAAGCCTCATTAAGAATTGTACAATTCAGTTTTAATAATCTTCCTCCATTTTTCTCTTCATTCTGTAACTGAAATGGTAAATTCTTATGCACCAGAATTGCCACTCTTTTCGCCTTTGAATTAAATGAAGAATAGAAAACTTGTCCAACCCACTCACGTTTAAGTTTCAAATGTTCCTTATCTGTTAAATGAGTTTCCTGCAAAAAAGCCACATCAACTTTTAATTTTTTTAAGTAAGCAAGTACTTTCTTACGCTCAATAGGATTATTTAAACCCTGAACATTAAGAGAGGCAAACTTAAGTTTAGACATTACTTACAATAACACAAAGAAAAAGAGGAGAAAAAAAGAAGAGAAAAAAAAAGAAAAACACCCCCTTCCCTTATCCCCTCCTAAAATTACAAAAAAAAGAGAAAAAAAAATTAAAGATAATAATAAAAAAAACTTCACTCCTTAATCCAAAAATTTATTAAAAAAAACAGGTAGGAGGTTGCAACCACCTCCTCCTGTCTCAACCGCTCAATGCGGTAACTCCCACAAAATATTGGGTGTGAGATAACTCACACGTAGCTGATGACTTCTGGAAAATTATGCCCAACCAGCTCCCTCTCCCAACTCCCGTTTCACATTAAACTATCATCATTATCTGAAATCTTCTCAGAAATTTTTTTTTTATATAAATCAACTTTATCACTCCGACCACCATTGTTTCCATTTCTTCTTGGAATTCGGTTCCCATCTTGCGTCTCCACTCTCCTTGGAGACCGTGGTGGACTACTATGTCTTTCCTGAAATTGCGTAATTGGCAATAATTGAGCAAAGTCCATAGCTTCCTTAGGATTATCAAAAAATTTTGGTTGATAGCCATCTTGAAAAATCTTCAATACTGCAGGGTATCTCAATGTTGCTTTATATCCTTTTTTCCACAACACTTCTTTCACAGGATTAAATTCACGTCGTTGAGACATAATTTCTTGACTCAAATCCGGATTAAAAAAAACACGATTGTTCTGAACCATCAAGGGAGATCTTCTTTGTTGTGCATTTCTTATAGCCACACACAAAATTGTCTCTCTATCATAATAATTTAAACAACGAACCAAAACAGGTCTTGGATTTTGTCCTGGAAAAGGCTTTCTTCTCAAAGCTCTATGGGCATGTACCAATATTAAGCCTTCCGGAAACTTATCTTGTCCTAACAATTGTGGAATCCATTCAGTGAAGAATTTTCTTGGATCTGATCCACTACATAGCAGTTTCCTGAGTAAATACTGATCCTGTGGCAGCTCAACAGGCAGACAGGCTCACAGAGTCGCGGGCAAGTCCGCTGCAAATCTGACTGTGAGATCTCCGGGTGCAGGGCAAACCCACAGCCTAATGGCTGATGTCATAAAGGCCTCAGGAGTCGCAAGCATCATCGGGTTCCAAGGGATTTAAATGCGTGTAAGAGTTCTATTAAACTCAGTTGGTTTAACAACCTTTCAACTCTTGTGTGGTTCTTTCGCTCGCTGCATGGCTAGTCTGACTACATTGGTGACCCTGACGGTCCAAACGGTATTTGGACCCAACGATGACTGACCCAAGCACGCAGAATGCAGTTTCACTGAAACTGTCGACTCTCTGGATCTTGCAGCTGTAGGTCTGGTTTGAATAGGCTGAAGCCCAATTCCAGGTCAGGCAAATCCTCTAGGTTGCCATAAAGTACTACTATGTGGTCAGTTCACTCAACCAGGAAACAGCAGGCTGCATCTTTGACTTCCTACACCAGCCACTGGCTGCAGACAGGTTTGAAACAATCAAGGCGCTCCTGATCCGTACTTCTGGCCTCTCCTGCCGTGAACACACAGTGTGGTTGCTCCACCTGGACTGCCTAGACAACTGCACACCATCGGCCTTAAGGAACAAGATGCTGGAACTAGCAGGTGTTTACTGTTTGAACAAGTATTTCTCAAGCAGGTTCCAAAAGATATCCACTTCCTCATCACCAACAATGATTTCAGTGACCCTCGCAAAATAGCGGCCCATGCAGATATCCTGTGGCACCCCAAGCAGCACGGCTTGGCCTCCATTGACCAAGTTGCTGTATCATGCCCTAAGGCCTAGCCCTTTCCCACACCTCCAATATAGTCAGTGACACCTGCAGCAGGGAGCAACCCCAGTTCAGACCATTGGTGTTTTTATCACCACGAGTGGGGTTCAGGACCGCCAACCCTGTTCTTTTCCGGGAAAGGGCGGGGCCAGCCATAGCTACAGCAGCTTGCCACCGTGATAGTCTCCTTTACTTATGGGACCAACACTCTGGGATAAAGTTCCTCATAGACACAGGGGTGGAGGTTAGCATCTTGCCCCCCTTGAGCCACGACACCTGCACTGGGAAGTCAGGACCGGTCGGTGCTCACCGCTGCCAGTAACACCAGTATATGCACATACGGCACACAAACCATCCCACTACTGTTCGGATCCAGCCATTTCACCTGGCTGTTTCTGCTGGCAGCAGTGTTGCAGCCTTTATTGGGTGTAGATTTCCTGTGGATGCACTGCCTCCTAGTGGACCTCAAGGGATGACACCTAGTGAATGCCAAGACCTTCCAGACTTTCTCACTTGATGAAGCCAAGTTACTGGCCCCATATCTGTGTGACTTTGCCAGACAATGAATTTGCCAGAGTACTAGTGGAGTTCCCAATCATTATTACACTGCAGCTGTCCACAGATGCCCCAAAGCACCACTTTCCCACTCAAGGACTACACTCCTCCCCCTTTTATCCCCCTGTTCTATCATGTTGAAAGCAACAGAGGCTCGGAACATTAAGCCACCAGTCCTGCCCCTCCTGCAACCAAGTTTCACTAATAGCCATGATGTCATAATTCCACGTGCCAATCCATGCTCTAACCTCATCTGCTTTTCCTACCATGGAGATTCTACTGTATTAGCAATTCAAACACTCTCTTTCTACTTTTATGTGGCACACAATCACCCTACCTTGGATATTTCCAATTTTTCAAATCTTATTTTAGATATTCAAAAGGTTAATTCTTGTTTTATTTGTATGCATATTTAAAATTGTATTCGAAACACGCACAGAGGATAGAATAACAACTTAATTCAACTGCTGAAACCAAGGGCAATTTAGTTACCACAAGATTTAACTAATACAAGGTTTGTTTTGTAGGCCTTGTATCTTCAATTTTGCATCAATTTAAACCCTCAAAGCTCTACTGCCATATTCCAATCTCCATTTTTATATTCATCTGTGATTCCCACATTTGGTAAACTGGTTTGGTTCCTAGACAAACATCAACCGTCCCAGATATCTAGTCACCTCCTCCAATCTTTGAAGAATCAGTATTCGTCCAACCCAAGTCTCACATAGATTCCGTAACCACCACCATGGTTGAGCCCTAAACCATATGAGATCCAAACTCTGGAATTCACTTCCTGAACATTTTTTTCCTATTTCTTCAAAAATCTCCTTAAAAATTAACTATTTCGCCTGGATCTTAGAAGCTAATTTTATTCTCTTCTTTTGTCAGTTACCAGTTTTGTACTTGTGAATCACTGAGATTTTGTGTTGCAGGAACTATAAATGAATGCCTTGTATCACATCTAAAGCATGGTCACATTCAAATTTTCTTTGCTATTATTCTCCATCCCTCCCAATTACTCAATTGTCAATGCAAGCCAAGAAAAGTAACACAAAAGACACAACTCAAGCCAAATTCTCATGTATATACATAATATATATTATTCAAAAATAAAATGACTTAAAATGTATTTTATTTGACCCACTGCTGATATCACAAAGTATAAATGGACAATGATCCTGGTGAAGGTCTTTTCCCATGAACAATAACACCAACTGCAAGAAGTTCATCTCACCGCATTTTCTGCTTCTGACCGGGCAAGTTTTTCAAGGAGAGCTTCTTTCAGTTCAAACATCCTCAAAGCATCAGACTAGGTAGCAAAAAAAAGTGTAAGTTATGCCATGAAATTCTTAGTGCACATATTCTGTAGAAAAAAGTACAGCATAATTTTTCCCCAACAACCACCAGCCTTCTTAAACTATCTCCAAACTGTAAAGGGTTTATCGATGTCATTTCTATTAAATTTATTAATGTAAATTATCTTTTGATTTTCTTTGCACTTTCTCTCTTTCCCAGCTTAATAAATCTCCTGTTCCTGGAGCCTGCACCTCTCCCCTTGTTCACTCGTTTTGTCCAGAAAATTCATTTCCTTCTTCCTTTACTCCATCCCTGTTTCTGCACTGACCGCCCACCTTTTCTTTCTGACATCCTTGTTGGCTGACATTGTAAATGCTTCTAACTTCAAAGCTATTTTCACTCCATCCCCATCATTCAAAACTGCTCAAATTACTCCACTTCAAAACAACTATCTGATCTAGGATAAAGAGAAAACACTGGGAATATTCAGGTGGTCAGGTTGTGCTTGCAGTAAGATAAAGTGTTAATATTTCAAGTTGAAGACTCTTCATCAGAATTGTATAAGTGAGAAAACAAGTTAGTTTTAAGTCACAGAGACCAAGGGAGATAGATAGGACAAATGGAATATCTTTGATATGGTGAGACCAAGGTTGTCAAGGAGATGTGGCTATAGAAGCAGGTTTTAGTCAACTCCTTATCTCAGAAAAGTCAGCTAATCAGGACAGTTCATGTTTTCTTTCTTATTTTTCATACAGCTTGACTATAATTAGTTTCCACAGCCACGTCTTTCTCGTTTTCTAAAATATCTTTGATTAATCAATTAATCTGATTTCTTTGCATACACAAAAAAAAATCACCTTGCCAATCCTGGCCTTACCTTTGAAAAGAAATTCCCTATTTATACCTCTCCAAACTTTGATATCAAGAATACTGTCTTCAGTCAGCTCTTCCTCCTTCAACCTGTCACTCCCTGCTATTGGTTCTAAATTATAAGACTGTTTGACCAACACTAGAATTATACACATTATCATCATCTCCAATGATCCACTTGGGCAACACAAATGGGTCTTCAGTCCCTATCACTGGCTTTAAACTTCCAAGATTGACGTTACCTTCTTCCATAGCCTACCGTGTTGCATTTAATTGTTTTTTTCTTTGAATTTACATTCATCTAAGTAGAAAAATTGAGCATTAATTTAACATTAGAGAAAAAATACATCTCAAATAATGGAGTAACATAATGCAGATACATGTATTTCAACCACCTTAACCAAAAAGACATTTTATTGGCACTTGTAACCAGAATATACAACCACCACAAAAATCCAGTGAAAAGCATCAAGAAATTTATATAGCTAATCATTTTAAGTTGATTACAGGTCCATCAAACAGGAGCAGAATTAGACCATTTGGTCCATCAATTCATGGCTGATTTATGTGTCCCCTCAACCCCATTCTCCTGCCTTCTTCCTGTTATCTTTGACACTTTAGTAATCAATAACCTATCAACCTTCAATTTAAATTATCCTATAATTTGGCTTCCACAAACATATGTGCAAAGAATTCCCAGATTCAACACCCTCTGGTGGAAGAGAGATGGAAAGGCATCTCTCACCTTCTCTCCAAAACCTTATCATCTCTTGTCTCCTTGTTCATTTTTTTCCCCGTTCATTTAGTCTCAATAAAGGGTCATGACCCAAAACATTGACTGAACATTTCTACCCGTGGATGCTGCCTGATTTGCAGAGTTCCTCCAACAGCTCGGTATTTGAGGAGTTAAAAAAAAAGTTTTTCTAATTGAATACAACCATAGAAGAGAAGTTCCCAGGATCTGACAAATTCTTACCTCCTGTGCATGTTGTTCCTTGAGGAGTTCTCGAACTTCTCGATTTGTTGCATCAAAGGTCTCCAATTTCTGTAGCAGCAATTCTTTCTGCCGTGATAGTAAGTTACATTCTGATGTTGACATTTGGTTCTCCTTAACATACAAGATGGACATATTTAATGGTACTGCAAATATAGAAAAATAATTGAAGAAATACCACAAAAACAATTCTTTTTCTTACTCTTTGGGAATACCAATCATCTTATTATACAGTTTATCCTTTCCCAATCTACATGTGCTCAGTCAGCATTAAAAACTGCACTGAAAAGTCACAAACCAAAGACTGTTCCAACTTTTTCTTGGAATAGTTCAATTGTGGATCAGCACTTAAATCGGATTTTAACTTTACAGAAAAATAATTCTTCTTCACCAATATCTCCCCAAGACAAAATATTCATCAGCTCAGATTCAAATTTATTGCTAGAGTACATACATCACATACAAGTTTGAGATTCTATTTCCCACAGGCAAATAAACAAATGTAAACAACTGACTGTGCAAAACAGAGAAAACCAAACAATAAAGTGCAAAACTAAGAGTCCTTAAATGAGTCCCTGATTGTGTTTATTGTTCCATGTTACCGGACTTTCCATTTGAATATCCACCTAATCTAGTTGATAATATTTTTCAATTGAATCCTTCTCAGAGAGGATTGATTGGAATTATATGATAGATTATTGAAATTACATCCAGTACTTCATGATAAGATTAAAAAGGCTTGGGAATTATCAGAGGACCAATGGGACAAGATTCTTAAACTGGTGAATACATCTTTAATATGCACCCAACATTCACTAATCCAATTCAAAGTGGTGCATCGTGTTCACATGCCCAAAAATGGCTTGTTTCTTTTCTAATATTAACCCTACTTGTGACAGATGCAAATCTGATATTACTACATTGACACATATGTTTTGGTCTTGTCCATCCTTAGAAATCTATTGGAAAGAAATTTTTAATATCTTTTCATCTGTATTTCAGGTGGAGCCAGGGACCCCATCTAATTTTTGGGGTATTCGAACCAGACATAGGGAGTTTTTCTGTACCTGCACAACGGGCTGTGGCCTTCTCTACATTGTTGGCTAGAAGAGCCATCTTATTCAAATGAAAAGACTCTAGACCTCCAACAGTGTTTCAATGGTTCTCTCATATTAGGTCCTTTAAAATTAGTTATCATGTATTTGATTCATCGGTGAAATTTAAAGATACATGGTGACCTTTTATGTCTTATTTTCATTTGATGTAAATGTTTTTAATGTACTCACTTTCCAGATTAGATAGTGTTACCTTTGTTTTTTTTGATTCATGGTATGAATCAAAAGTTACAAAATGTATGAAACCCTCAAGTTAAGGTGGTCAGATGTTTTTTTTTTTGTTAGTTTTCTTTTTTTATAGTCTGTGAGATAGTTTTTCTATTTTTTTAATATCTTTTCTATCTTCACTCAGTGCAATGGAGGTTGGATCATGTTTATATTCACTCAGTGCAGTGGAGGTTGGATCATGTTTATATTGTTTGAAGTTTTGTGAGACCGTATTTTCAGTTTCATTCCCTTTTCTTCATTGTAATGTATTTATTTTAAAAACTAATAAAAAGTTTGTTGTTGAGGAGTCTGTTGGTGGAGGGGTAGAAGCTGTTTCTGAATGTGACAGTGTAAGTTTTTCAGCACCTATATCTCTTTCCTGATGGTATCAGCAAGAACAGAGATGGATGGTGTGCATCCTTAATTGATGTTGCTCTCTGACAGCAGCATTCCCCATCGATATTCTCGATGGTGGGGTGGGTTTTGCCTGCGATGTCCTGGGCTGTGGCCACTACCTTTTTCAGGACTTTACACTCAGGGATATTGGTCTCCCGTTACTAAACTGTGATGCAGCTGGTCAGCACACTTTCCACTCAGTAGATAGTAACTCCCAAAAACTTTAATTTGCTCATGCTCTTCACCTCTGATGCCCCAATGATCTCTGGATCTAATACATATGGTTTTCCCTTCCTGAAGCCAACAATCAGCTCCTTGCTTTTGGTGACATTGAGTAGTTACTGGTGCACCATTCAACCAGGTTTTCAATATCCCACCTGTATGCTGACTCATCGCCCTTTTTTATTCAACCCACTTCTATGTCATCGTCAGAACTCCAAAATGTTCTTGACTATACCATAACTTATGCCAGGATTCCTTTGTAATTTACAATATTATGCTCCCATGTGTGTCTTCTGGCATATCATCTCACAAACTGCTTCTTTAGACATCATGTTATTATTTTCTGAAATACCCAATCTCAAAAAACCTTTTTCCCATTTCAAGTCTCCCCAAATCCTCTCCTATTTGTGTCCAGCCAAACCCAAATTTCTGTTCCATCCCTTTTCTGTTTGGCATCCCTTATGTCCTGCATTGCACGTTTTCTTTTCATGCAGGTGGCACGAGAAAAATGTGAAATGATAGCAGCCAATGGACGTCTGATAATTCAACAAATAACAGTATAGCAAAATTACACAACTATACTTTGGAGATATGGAAACTATTGGTCTAATTTTGCCATGGCTAATTAAACTTCCAAGGGGTGTGGAAGGTAAAATTTTCTTCCAAGATTTCCTGCCATGATGAGTCTGGTGATGACAGAACATACCACCATAGAGGATTGTAACCTTGGGGTTAAGTTTCAAAATGGTGATTGTCCCTGGGCCAGATGTATGAAAGGGTGGATGGGAAATAATATTTAAGTTGGAAAATGTAAAGAAAAATACTTACCTGAAGGAGATTGAATTTTTTATGGCCTGGCAGCTAATCAGTGAAAGACCGTGCCTTTCATATCAAAACAAGCATTAACCCTCCCCCATGAAGATTGTACTTGTACTTAAGGATAATGCTATTCAAATGCACAAGAACCTGCTACAGAAGAGACAGTAAACATGTGATTGTGCCCTGTCTAACATTACTTTGCAAGCCCAACAGGAGTACACTGTGAGCAAAGTGCCAATCACAACTTGAGCCAAACCTGTAAATGGCTAGACAAGAACAAAAGTATGGGAAACCCAAATCCATCTTATTCCTTTAAAGCATCCATTAGAAGTCAAACTGTCATAGATACAACTAAAAGTCAACTATTTATTTTCCTAATTCACCCAACTAAAAAAATTGCTCTTTCTGTCATTCTATTCAACAATAAGGCCCTTTCCAACCTTTCTCCACAGCGAAGCGGAAGGTAAACAATCACTCAATAATCACCCTCAATATTCATTACTCAGTATTGGAATTCCCTCCAATAATTCTATATTTTTCCCTGTCCTAAACAGCCCAACATGTCCTCACAGGCAGGCTCACCATATGGGGCCATGGGAATTTTTTTTATTGTGAAAGTGCTTGTAGAGGGCATGGATCTGCACTAGAATCTTGGCACCATGGCAGGAAGGTTGAAGCCTTGTGCAAGGTTACCAGTTCCTGTACAGTATTTTTTTTTCTTAAGTACAGAGGAACATATACAAGATAAATAGTTGTAGCCTTCCTCCTTCCCTAACCAGAATAGGAGCATCTAAACCTAAACAGCATTGATTTAAAGTGAGAGGAGAAAGATTGAAAGGGACTTAAATGGCAACTTCTTTCCACAAAGATGATAGATACATGGAATGAGGAAAAAGGACAACTGCAGTATTCAAAAGACATTAGACAGGTGCACAGATAAAAAGGGTTTATAAGAATATGGGCTGAACAAAGGTAGATGGGACTAGCTTGGTTAGGATGGACAAGTTGAGCAAAAGGTCCAGATCCTTGCTGTAGAATTTTGTGACTCTACATCTGAAAAGTGTTATAATGAATTTGTGCCCTGTGGGGTCCCAGTGTACTTTGCTTTTGTGGAAGACTTCCAATGCATCAATCCTCAACAATCAACGAAATACTTGGACAATCAATGAAGTGGTAGCTTCAACTTTGAATTTACCCACAAAAGTTGCAACTTGACATTTTCTTCTTTGTTTCAAGGTGGTTCACAAATTTCTGGGAAGAAATATTCAAGCAATTTTGTTTTATAGAAATACTTTGACAATTGAATGGAATAGTCTATTTGCAAGGTAAATGACCATGTGACAAAGAAGATTTTTCAAGTCAATCACCAGAAAGGGTTTCTAGTATTTGAGTTTTTCATGTTTTCTGGTGTTAGAGAGAATTACAGGGAAGAAGGGAAATTCTTCACAACAATCCACGAGCAGTGCTGGTCAGACCTGTGTCTGGATAGCATGACAACTGTCATTAATGCCAGGTACAGGATAGTGCAATACAATTTCTTGCATCAACTGTACCTCACACACAAGGGTAGATAATAATTTAAATAATCTACTTAAATTAAATTATTCCCCTTTACTTAAGAAAATTGATGAAGATTTGAAAAAAATGGATGGAATTGCCAATAACATTATTGGGAAGAGTTAATTGTATTAAAATGAATACATTTCCAAGAGTCCAATATCTTTTTCAAACATTGCCTACATCCTTATCACAGAAATGTTTTCAGGAATTAAACAAATCATAAAAATATGTTTACCATGAACACCTGAGTTTTTTCTTTTTGGAAATGTATATGATTTGGAACCCCAATTGAAATTGTCAAAATATCAATTAAATTTTTTTTAAAGTTGTATTGGCGGTGGCCAGGAGATATATAGCAATTACATGGAAATCTGAATCCCATCTTAAAATTGATTGTTGGAAGAGGGAGATGCAAAATTGTATTCCCTTAGAAAAGGTGACTTATAATATTAGAAATGGATATGATACATACTTAAAAATATGGAAACCATATTTAGATATTATGGGTTTGCATATCTAAAGTTTTCTCTCCTGCACCCCATCACCACTTATCTTTTTTTAAATCTTAATGGTTGAACAGTGACTGAGGTGATAGCAGGTCTCCTATGCACCTTAATCAAAAACAGAAAAAGCTGGAAACATTCAGCAGGTAAGGCAGCATCTGTGGAAGTTGAAACAGAGCTAACATTTCAGGCTCTCAGAAATGGGAAGGAGAGATGGCAAGTTTGTGTAATAACAAGTCACAAGGCAAGGGGAGTATCAATGCAAGGGTTCGGTTCCAAATCCAAATCTCTGGAATATCATAACTAAGAAATAGGACCAGATTATAGGCTGTTCTGTAGCGGCGGCTACACTGCTAACTGAAGGATCGCACAACCAGACGGGTTGAGTTCAGTGAGCATTGACACATGTGTTTTGGTCTTTCTTTTTGGGAGGGTGGGGTAGTTATCACAATAGTTTTGCACATATATCTATTCTTTTTTTTTTTTAAACACTTTTTTTCCCTCTCTTCCCACCTTTATGTACAGTACAACCATTTAATTTTTTTAATTCTATTTTGATAATTCTAAGTATTGTTTGGATAATATATTGTCCTGTATACAAAATTATGAATAAATTTAAAAAAAAATTTGGTGCCTATATTTACATATTGTAGGTATAAATTTATAAATGGACTTACCCTAAACCTCATTAACTCCTTGGAATAAATAAACAAATAGAATTGAAAAGGTTACAATTGAGTGAAAGACAACCAGGTCTACTTTTTTTCTTCCTTACATTATTTTTCCTTCTCTCTTTCTTCCTTCCTTCTTTCTTTCCTATCCCTTTTGGGGTTATTATTGGGGCGGGGGGGTGGGGGGTTTATATCTTGGGGGTTTTATAAAACCATTATGTATAATGGATTTGATATTACATTATTATGTTTTGTATTTTGACATGAATGGAAAATTTAAATGACATTCAAAAAATTTACCTCACACCACAAAAAAATTACATAAATCTAAATCAGAAATTTTGGAAATGTGCTTTAGGTGGGGTGTGGAAATTCGAGCCTTTATCCATTCAACCTGGCTGTGCACAAAGGTGATATCTTTCTGGGAGGACCTGGGAGACATTCTGAAAAAAATAACAAAGGTGGATTTTCCACAGGATCTGGAGTTGTACCTTCTGGAAAACATTATGGACATGAGATTTAAACTGCCAGATACCAAATTCACTTTGTCAGTAGCCAGGAAGTGTATAGCTGTCACGTGGAAGTCCGACTCCCAACTAAATATTACATGATGGAATACGTAAATGCAGAGTTGCATTCCCCTGGAGAAAATTATGTACAATTCGAGGAAGAAATATGGCACATTCATTCGGGTATGGCAATCCTATCTGCAGCACATTGGTGCACAGATGTAATTATACCCCTTTTAGATAAAATGAATATAACCATCGTGCCAGTAGTGAAATGCTTGAGATCAGCAAAGTAGGTTGTGGCACAGTCAACGTGCTCTTATATTTTCTTCCCTATCCTTTTATTTTAGATTTCTTTGGGTTCTTCTATGTTCTCTTAAAGGTTTTTGACCTTAACAATATTTTGTTCTTTTTATTTGTTTAATTTATATAATCTTTTTTTTGTATTAGGGTATGGGAAGGAGAGGAGTGGGGTAGGGGGATATTACTTGGGCTTATGAGTCTTCCAGTGCGTTCCAGAACACCAAAGACGCACTGGCCAATGCCACCCTCATGGTCTACCCCAGACAGGAGGCACCTACCAAACTGACAGGCAACCTCCAGCACAGCTAGAACAACTCATTGAGGGCCAGTGGCAACCCTTGGCCTTTTTCAGCAGGCACTTCCGTACCCCAGAGCTCAAATACAGTGCTTTCGACCGAGAGCTGTTGGCACTATACCTGGCGGTAAAACATTTCCGTTACTTTTTAGAAAGCTGGCAATTTAAGGTGTTCACCGATAACAAGCCATTGACCTTCCCTTTCCATCAGGTATTGCACCCGTGGTCACCCTAACAACAGAGACACTTGTCCTGTGAATTTACCACACATATTCAGCATATCACGGAGAAAAACGTGATAGCCGATGCTCTGTCACGCCCTGTCCCAAGGGGTCAACTACGTGGCACTTGCTGAAGTGCAGCAGCAGGACCCCGAGATCCCTGCGTATAGGACAGCTAACTCTGGCCTCAGGATGGAGGATGTTCCCGTCAGCCCAGGTAACCCGACACTACTGTGCAACATTTCTACCAGCAGCCCCTGGCCCATCGTTTCAGCTGCATGGAGGTGCCAGGTTTTCAATGCCATCCACAACCTGGTGCATCCTGCAATCCATGCCACTATCAAAATGGTGACCAGGGAATGGTCTCCATAAACAGTTCAGCCAGTGGGCCAAGACCTGCACGAACCCTCAGTCTTCCAAAGTCTAGGTTCTCATAAGAGCGCCCACACAAACCTTTGAGCCAGGTTCAGCCATCTACACATCGACATAGTGAGGTCGCTACCAGTTTCCCATGGGGTGAGATACCTCTTGACCATGGTTGACCACTCCACAAGGTGGCCGGATGTGGTCCTGCTGGCTGTTACAACCACAGAAATCTCCACTATGGTACTCATTGACACATGGGTGTCCCGATTCAGGGTCCTAGAGCACTAACCTCAGGCAGGGGGCACAATTAACCTCTGGGTAGCACTGACTAACATACTGGGGACACAGCTCCACCATACCATGGCATTTCACCCGCAGGCCAACGGGTTGGTGGAGCACTTCCACAGGCACCTCAAGCCAACCTTGATGGCTCAGCTCAAGGGTCCCAACTGAGTGGACAAACTCCCTTGAGTCCTGTTGGAAATTCATACTGAGCTGAAGGAGGACTTCAATGGCTCAATGGCAAAGATGGTCTATGGTGCGCCTTTAATCATCCCTGGAGAGTTCCTGGCCCATGATAAATGCCCGGAATACCCCGCAGCAATCCTCAAGAACTTGTGGAGAAAACTGGGGTCTTCGGTCCTGCGGCAACCCCCACCACATGGCCAGCCCAAACATAACATTCCCAGAGACTTGTCAATATGCATCCGTGAAAAGGGCCACCCTTACAATGGCCCCACAAGGTCATTAGGAATAATGGTTCCACCTTCATCCTCGACATCTGCGGTAATGAAGAAACTTTTATCGTCGACTGCCTGAAACCGGCATATCTGGACAGTGATGACCCAGTCTTCACTCATCCCTTGCAATGCAGGGGCAGGTCACCCAAGTTTATGGACAATGCCCTGGCAGTTCTTGGGGGAGAGGTGGGTGGGTCGTGTATCAGCCCGTGTGCGGAGACACAGACCAGCCCAAAAAATGGCCAACGAACATGACGATCGCACGAACCTGGGGGTGAACCAGCCGTTGTCCCAGGTTACCCACAGACCGGCACTCCAATGATGTGGGGCCCTGATGGCCTGGGGCCTATACAAGTGTGAAGGCCAGACCAATAAAGCAGTCTTGTTTTCCAAGGCTTTGGTGTAAGCATTGTTTTTCTCCACGCTTGCGAAGTGAGAATACTACAGGCACCTAATATTAGATATATTACATTTTGGATTGATCACAAGGAAAATTTAGGTGCATCAAGTTGGATTAATTTAAATATTAAATATACCAAAAAATATTCTCTTCTTTTGATAATTGGAGCATCTTTACCTTTTTTGGCATCCAAATTAACTGATAATTTTGTTGTTAGTCATAAACTGAGAATCTGGTTTCAATTTAAGAAACATTTTGGGTACCATAGATTTTTATCAATTAGTCCTGTTTAAATATATTTCTTTTTTTTTTAAAACCTTTAGTTCAAGATAGTGGTTATTATCAGTGGTTCAAATTAGGTATTCGATCTTTTTTCAAATATTTTTACTGACCAAAATCTTGCTTCTTTTGAACAATTATCCACCAAATTTAAAATACCTAAACATATATTTTTTTCACTATTTACAGGTTAAGAGCTCTTTAAATTCTTTAATTTTGAAGCTTCCTGAAGACCAGATCCAAATATGATAAGGATGATTTATAATTTTCAACCTAATTATTAAGAGGTGGTATCTGGCCTTGATGAATTACTTCTAAATTCCAAGGATAGTTCCCTGGACAGAATTAAAAAACGATAGGAACAAGATTTTCAACAGCAATTTTCTGAAACGAATGTATTCATCCTCTCTTTGTACTCGACATTCATTAATACAGTTTAAGGTAGTACACCGAACTCACTATTCCAAAATTCAATTGGCTAAATTTTATTCTTATCGCTCTTCTAAATGTGATAAATTATAACTGAAGAAGGTACAACGTATCATATGTTCTGGTTTTGTTCTCTTTCCAATTTTTTGTATCTTTTCTTTAGTTCTTAACATTAAATTGACTCCAAATCCTTTTATTGCTCTCTTTGGAATAAGTGGGCCATCTGCTTTAATTCTGATGTAGTTGCCCACGTAGTTGCCTTGCCTCACTTATCACAAGAAGGGGCATTTTAATGAGATGGAAAGATGCTGTCCCTCCCTCTCATAATCAATGGTTGTCCAATATGATGGTATGTCTGATTTTGGGAAAAAAATTAGATGTTCCACTACTGAAATGAATCTTAACTTTGTTTTTTTATGGGGTTCTTTTCCGAATTATTTTCAAAATTTGTGCATGCCACAAAGCAGTTATACTTACTGCACCCAGCTTACTGATGGTACTGCGCAGAGATGCAACCTGTTTGGCTGCAGCAACTCCATCCATTTCAACCTCAACGAGTTTTTTCAACAGGGCGTCATCTTTTCGCCAGTGCTTTTTTTCTGAGCTTAGAGAAACAACAACCACAGACATTTATTTGCACTATGAACAAAAGGTCATCTTGAAATGAACTGAGAGCAGAAGGAGAAGAATATTAAATTGCTCATGGGATTGCATCATCATTGGCATAGCTGGCAATTATTGTCCATTTGCAATACCTCTCAAACAAAGAAGGCAGGGAACACACTGCTGGATTTGAAATTGCATAATGGCCAGACCAGATATGAAAAACACAACTGTGACTCATCCAACCAGCTTTAGTATCTAGGAGATATCATTTCCAATGATCTTAGTCAATTTGCTTGAAAGTATTTTCCTCCCAAATTTATTCAAATTTCTCCTTGATGTGATCAGAAATTAATCTAGAGCTCCAATTCATGTGGCATTATCAACTTTCTTTGTTATCCCTTTCTTTTTTTTTAATTTTTAAAATTTTTCACACTATGAACCATATTAACCAAAATACACAAACATTTCCCTCTTGAATATACTCAGTGTCATTTTCTCCCCTCCCCCCCCCTCCCTCCTTCCTACCCACTAAACATTCAACATATACGATACATTAAACAATGTCATCACACAATGAAAATAAACAAGAAAATTGTGTCATCTACTTTCACACACTGGGTCAGTTCATTTCTTCTTCTTCTCATTCTGTCATTTTAGGGGGTGGAGGTCCGTGGTAGGCCCTCTCTGTTGTGTTCCATGTATGGTTCCCAAATTTGTTCGCATACTGTGACATTATTTCTTAAATTATATGTTATTTTTTCCAATGGAATACATTTATTCACTTCCATGTACCATTGCTGTACTCTCAGGCTCTCTTCTGATTTCCAGCTTGACATTATACTTTTTTTTTTGCTACAGCTAAGGCTATCATAATAAATCTTTTTTGTGCTTCATCCAAATCGAGGTCTAGTTCTTCACTTCTTATATTACGTTATCTCTTTCTAATACCTTATTCTTTCCTAATATTTTGTATTGTGACATTTGTTATCCACTACCCAATTCATCCCATTTCTTCTGAGGTATTTGTCTGGACTGGATCTTCTCCCAGCTGAGGCAAGTTGTATGAAGGTGAGAATGTTGGCAGAAGCCATAGGAAAAAAGAGGAAATACTTATAAAGGTTGTACCAGGAATTTTCTGGATCCTCTTTCATCATTTCAATGTTTCTCTGTAGTAGCTCATTCCTATGCTCTGTAAGAACAAGCTCCTTGGTGACCTCAGCTAATTCTTCCTCTTTCTCTTCAATCAATCTCTTGGATAGATTTAACTCTTCCTCTCGCTGTTCCAGCAAATGATTTTTCTTTCTCAATTCAACCTTTCAATAAAACATATATCACAAATATAATTTTTAAATTGGAATGATAAGAAATTATTAAATTGTGGGGACTTTTGAGTTGGGAAATAATACCTGCTCCTTTTATTTCAAAAATCAAAGAGAAGAATATTTTTTTGACAGATTCAATAGTTTTATAAATACAACTAGATAAAGGAAAACTAGTAGATACCATGTGCCTGTTTGTTTCTCTCCCCCCCCCCCCCAAAATAAAGTACATAATGAGCATCCACTCAAATATCTGTTGCTTAAAGACACACGAGAAAGGGGGTTAATTGAAGAGTACAAATATATAATCCGCTTACAGAAAATAAAAATGAGTTAGTTTCATGTTACTGGTCTGCCACAGGAATCAATCTCAGGCCCTCAGGTTAAAGAGTTCACTGTAAAAATGCTAATGCAACAAATTTGTTGATGGTACAGGTACACAATCCTTTATCTGGAACCCTTAGGGGACAGTGTGTTCCGAATTTCAGATTTTTCCGGATTTCAGAAAAGTCAGCTGACCCAGATTTAAGCCCACCCGAATTGTGCTACCATATCCACCCCCTTCCAGTCACGCTGGCGTCTCTCTCCCCCTTGCCCACCCAAGTCACGCTGCCGTCTCTCCCTCACCCAACCTAGTCACACTGCCGTCTCTCTCTCCCCCCGCCTACCTGAGTCATGCTGCTGTCTCTCTGCCCCCCGCCCACCCGAGTCGCCCTGCCGTCTCTCTCCCTGTCCCCACTCACCTGAGTCGCGCTGCCATCTCTCTCCCTCCCTCCGCCCACCCAAGTCGCGCTGCCGTCTCTCTCTCTTTCTCTGATGTACCAGCACCAGGAAAAAAAATGCTGGTTTTTGGAGATTTCCGGATTTTAGATGAATAGATAAAGGATTGTGTACCTGTACAAAGTGAGGTTGAAAATCGAGCTGTTAAGAGAAAGAGGGCAGCAAATCTTTAAAATTTGCTGCCACAGAGGCAGGAAGAGATTCCTGATACCAATTCAACAAATGGACATCGAAGGAATTAATAGAAATATGGACCTACAATGCTTAATGGTTCATGTGGTCTACTCTTGCTACTTCTACTGTTCTGAATGCTTCAGCTTCACAACTGCGGTGCTACATTGTTGGATCATCAGACAAAATATTAAAATTATTTTCTTGATCCAAATGCATTCATAAATTCACATCACATCTGCTGATATATTGGCCTGTATTCTCCCCTCAAGTAATGCAATCCAGGACATCAGCAGAATTACTAGCCTTAAATAATGTCAATATTGTACGTTTTATGTAAAGTAGGTGGCTACACAAAATTTTCTGAACTTTACTTCATGAAGAACATTGAAATCCCAAGAGGTGTGATGGGTACAAAGGTGTTATTACCAGCCTGTAAAATAACAGATTTATTTGACCTACATCAAATCTTACCTCACTTTTTAAAGATCCCACTTCCTTCATCAGACAGTTGATTTTCTTCTCATATTGATTCATCTTCCCATGTAGAACTTCCTCATCATCTGTGGAGAGATCACTCAGGTGAAGCGTTGAGTGGAATTTCTCAGTGCCAACAGGAGTTATATCCAGTCGATGAGTTGGACCCTGGAATAAAAAATAGCATGACAGCAAGTGATGAAGCTCAACATCTTGTCCAAAAGAAGAAAATAATTATTGAGATTTGAATTTATTCCCATCTTTGGGACACACTTTAAAAGCCAAAACATCCCAGTAAATGGAGAAATAGTCCTGTCTGAGCATATGTGCTTTCAAAATGCCTTAGCAAAACTTTTCTGTTCCCCAGCAAATCTTCATTGAGCTCTGTGAATGCGCCTCTACTGGTTGTCTATTTTGTTCAATTATATTACATTTTTTATTGCAAAAACGCAAAATGTTTTTCATCCAAAACCCATCCAGTTGCACCAAGAATTCACACACAATGATGAGGGATAGAAACTATAGCCAGTTTTCCAACACATCTGGAGTGTAGAGGTTAATTGTTGTTACTTCTGCAAAGGTGAATGAAGATGATCCATCCTGGCCTTTATGTTCCAACTGCTAACCAGCTTGAATGACAAGATCTCTTGTACTGGAGTTAAAAAATTCTATTCTCCTTCATCTTATCTCTCTCACTCATTTTCTACAGTGCCAGTGATGAACTTCTTACAATATTGCCATGCAAATCAAAAGGAAAATATGTGAAGATAGAAACACTTGAATTTAAACTGGTGTTCCATGAGCACAACACCACCATCTTGTGGCATAAAGGGAACATTCAGACTTACTCTGAATTCTCAAGAAGAAATGCAGTTCTGTTTGTGTATCAAATTAAATAAAGAACTCATTTTCAAAGCCATAGAAAGCACAAGTTCATTGGATAGTAAATACAGACTCATTATCACACAGGTTTTTAAAGTTACTGGAAAAGACAGATTTTGTTTCAAGAGTTCTAAGAAACAGATATCAATGAGTGGAGCAGAGAAATCTTTAACAGAGATGTCAGAGCTCTCCCTCAAATTTCCATCTCTTCTTTAGTCTCATCTCTCTCATCAAATCAATATATACGGGAGTCAGACTGACAAAAGGCTGAAATAAAAACCTTTACAACACTAAAACAACAGAAACTACATTCTTAAGTTAAAAGCACAAACACATCCAAGAAACTATTGGAACAAACCTCCCATTTGTAGCCAACTTCTCTAACTGATGTTTTGCCTGGTGGAATCCATGGTACTTTTGTCTTTACCTTGCTGATTGGCCGCAGGTTGCCGCATTCCAGGGCACCTTTCAACTTCTGCTGAACGTAGAAAGTAAAAAGGCTGTGATACAAAGAAGTGCATCATTCGTCAATTTTGTGCAAAATTCATGAACCAAAAAGTTCTTCTGTTAGAACAGGCTACCTTTGAAGAAGGCCAAAACCTGTATTCAAGCAAATGAAATAACTTAAGTTGTATATAACACTGTAACCTAAACAACATTCTGGTGAGAAGAAATATAAAGTTAGACAAAAGATACAAAGGTGATAGCACATACAAAGCATAGCAAAGTGGACAATAACCAGAATATATTAGGAAAAGACAGTGCAAACGATTACACTGGATAACAAAAAAATTGCTCCCTGAACACTTTTGGGTGAATTTTATGGATTTTGGGCTGCTGAGCACGAAAATCACCTTAAAATTTTCCTATCATGTACCTTTTTAAAAAAAAGATACAATCTATTTTTGTAATTTCATGTCATATTGCCCACAAAGCAGACTCCTTTGGTCAGTCCAAGTATGCCTGGGCATGCACTCAGTACAGATGCTTTGTAAATGTTGTCTTTAGCCTGGGCATGTGTTGTGAGTGAGCAAACAGGTTTGGTACGTCTCAAAGGCAAGGACTCTGGACATAGTTTTGATGGGGAAGAATTTTATTTACAGAAGGCAAGTGTGGTAAATGGTAACAGATGCAGCACACACATATACACAGTTTACAGCAGCCATGGGAAAGTAATAGCAGCCAATTAATAATGGATGTGGGGAAAATAACGTGGGAACAAAATACACAACACACAATGAACTAGTCCAATTAATAACGGATGTGGGGAAAATAACGTGGGAACAAAATACACAACACACAATGAACTAGTCCAATTAATAACGGATGTGGGGAAAATAACATGGGAACAAAATACACAACACACACACACACAATGAACTGGTACATACAATGATGAGGGAAAAATCACTACAATGCCCCACCATCCCTTGACTCAGTGCAAGCATGGCTCTATGCCACAAGGGACATTAATTAAATGCTCCCAATTGTTTTAACTGTGCACATCTTACCAATAGTTTCTCCAGCACCCTTTCATATTTCTAGGCCTGGAGTGAAGCAGGGTAGTCCCAAGATGGAAAAAAGAGAACAAAGAACACACGGCACCTTTAGCCAACTTCTCTTACTGATGTTTTGCCTGGTGGAATCCATGGTACTTTTGTCTTTACCTTGCTGATTGGCCACAGGTCCAGGGTCCAGCCCAGGTCGTTAGCAAAGCCAATGGCTCAGTGCCAGGAGGGTTAATCCAATTGCAACAGCCAATGGCCCAAGGTCAAGTACAGGCAATAGGCTGGAGAGTCCAGTCCAGGTAATTTACATGGATCCAAACCTTGATTGTCAGCTGGCGTGTCCTCCAACTAGGTAGGGGACAGTGCTCTCACATGACAGCCACAACCCTTACCAATACAGCATGCTAGTCAAGATAGATGCAGACAGACTATAAAAGCAGCTCAGATATATTGATGCTGTGCATTACATTGATACAAATTTAATGCATATCGATGCACACATTCTTCAGGCAAAAGTATAGTGAGCATATTTAATAATAGCATTTATTGTCTTCATGAAGATTCAATACAACATAAATGCTGATCTTGGTGCAGTTAGTGATGAACATGGTGAAACGTTTCACCAGGTCATTGTGAGCATGGAAAAGCGGTATCAGGCAACTGGAATCCATCAATGCTGGATGACTATTTTTGGACACTGACATGAGAGACATCAGGTGCTGAGTACAAATGAAAATCAGTAGCAAAATATTTTTAAGTCAGTTGAACAAATGTAATGTGTCAGCATCATTATGCTATTAAACACACTAAATTCAATAAAGGTTAATTTAATGTTTCTCTTGCTTCCTACGTGATACGGCATTCAGCTTGAAGTTGTCGATCATAATCCCCAATTTTTTTTCAGGAAGCAAACATTTTGAAAAAATTGTTGTCCAGTGTTACAGGACTATATTTCCAATGAATATCACAGCAGAGAAAAAGGATAATTGTAACAAAAGAGAGAGTGATGAGCAAATTAATGGAACTGAAAGGCAAAACTGAACAATCCCTTCTTGAATGAATGCAATATGTGTAATAAGGGAGGTGAATTAAATACAAATGGAAATAATTGGTTCTATTTCAACAGCCATTGCAAAGAATACAACAAAGGCAAAAGAAAAAAAGGTTATTTTCTTCAGAAAATCAAGGAATAGATTTGGGTGCAGCCAAGAAACAAGAAGAAAAAATTGGGTGGGAATTGCAATGAGAGTATCATGCAAAATCAAGAAATTAGAGGTGTAGATAACAAGGTTAATACAATGACTAGGGAGAACTTTAAAATGGATTAAATATAGAGTAACATGGAAGATTAATTACGGACACAGTATAGTGAGAAAGGAAAAATGATATGTAAAAAAGTGAGTTTGACCAATCTGAAATCTGTCTTAATTCTAATTATGAACCATGAAGACATTAAGTGAGTGTTGGCAAAGGTAGTCTGGAAGATGACTTCATAGAATGCATCCATGATAACTTTCTTGAGCAGCATGTTAAGAAACCAACAAGGGAGGATGTTATTTTAGATCTAGTATTGTGCAATGAGATAGGCTAGTTGGCAGAACAGTTGAGGAACAGTGGAAAACTTTCAAAGAGATTTTTCACAGTGCTCAACAAAAATATATTCCCGTTAAAAATGAGGGCAGTAAGAGAAGGAAGTGTCAGCCTTGATTAACTAAGGAAATAAAATAAAGTATAAAATTAAAAGCTCACAACCAAAGTAGCCAAGCGTAGTGAGAAATTGAAGGATTGGGAAAACTTTAAAAGACAACAAAGGAGAACTAAACAGGAAATTAGTACAAAATATAAAAAGAGAGCAAAAATTTTTATAAATATATAAAACAGAAGAGAGTGGCTAGAGTCAACAAAGGTCCCTTGGAAGAGGAGAAAGGAAGATTGATATTGAGTAATGAGGAAATGGCCAAGGCACTGAACAGATAATCTGGGTCAGTCTTCACAGTGGAAGGCACATCCAGCAAGAGGCATGCAGAGGGAGGTGAAGGCCTCGATAAAATAATTGTTACAAAAGAGAGAGTGATGAGCAAATTAATGGAACTGAAAGCAGACAAATCCCCTGGTCCTGATGGGATGCATCCCAGGGAGGAAATGGCGGGAGTTATAGTCAATGCGCTGGTAGTCATTTACCAAGATTCCCTGGATTCTGGGCAGGTCCTGGCAAATTGGAAGACAGCAAATGTCACACCACTTTTTAAGAAGGAATAAAGGCAAAAGATGGATAACTATTGGCCAGTTAGCTTAACGCCCATAATCGGGAAAATGCTTGAAGCTGTCATTAAGGATGAAATATCAAGATATTTAGAACGAAAGGGTTCCATCAGGCAGACGCAACATGGATTCAGAAAGGGCAGGTCTTGTTTGACAAACTTGCTGGAGTTCTTTGAGGATATAATGGGTGCGGGTGATAGAGGGGAACAGGTTAATGCTTTCCAGAAGGTGCTTGATAAATTTTAACATAAAAAAGGAATTAAGGGATATGGGGAAAAGGCAGGTAGGTGGAGTTGAGTCAATGATCAGATCAGTCATGATCTTATTGAATGGTGGAGCTGGCTCGACGGGTCGGATGCCTACTCCTGCTCCCATTTCTTATCTTCTTATGAGAAACTACATTAAGGTATACAAGCAGACAATGGTTAACATTTTAAAAATATATATTTTTTAGAACTAGGAAAATTTAGAAAATAAGCAAGTTTTAATTTGCCAAGGAATTGAGAAGGGAGGAGAGAATAAAAGGATAGTCTTTGATAGGATGGAGAACAAAGGAAATTGAATTGCACAGATAGTGTTGGTGTCAGCTAAGAGAGGATAGCAAATATGTTTTATTTACAGTCAGGACAAGGTGAAGACAGAAGAAAACAAACTCAAACAAAGGAGTGACAGTGAGTGAAACTCTGGATTTATGAGATTACAGTACACCAGTTGCTGGAAATCTGAATTTAAAATGAAAAACAATAAATCAGACAGAAAAGCCAAGTCAATTTTATCGTGTTATAGCTCCACTATGTCTGTTTATTTCAGGTTTACAGTAATGCAGCATTCTATCTTCTCAGTGGGGGAGGGGGGAGGTGTGAAAGACAAAAGAGCAGAAGATGCGTGCAGTGAACCAGAATTCACTGTCTGTGTGTGTAGATTAGATGGTCGACCCCACCTCTTGGCTCCACCCCCGTCGGTCCCAATACAAACCCGGTTTTCCCACCTTACCTCTGTAGATACTGGCTGTTAGTTGTAAGCTAATAAAAGCATGTTTGTGTTCCTCACAAGTCTCCAAGTACTATTGATCACATTACAATTTTATTAGCTTACCTTTGAAGATGGGATGGAAGCTCCTCTGAAGCCTGGCATGCTCCAGGTTGATCCTCTGTCCCCAGAGGACCCAGAAGAATTCACCTACTGGTTGGAGTGCCTCCAGTCCTTCATCGCAGCCATTCAAGAAGTCTTCCACTCCGATGCCCTCCAGAAATCAGCACCCCCCCCCACCCCACCTCTCTCTCTCGTCTATGCCCCAAGGGATATGCAGTCATCAGGGACTGCGCAACATATGAGACAGCCATTGAGGGTATGAAGGCCCACTACACGAGGCCCCAGAATCATGTGCTGGCGAGGCACCGACTTTCTTAACGTCGACAATGACCAGGTGAGTTGCTGGATGACTACGTCCTGGAACTATGGACACTGACAAGGAAGTGCCATTATGAAGCAGTCTCATCCTGGGTGAGGGAAGAAGAGCATGCTCGTGGCTGGAATGAGTTCGAGGTACAAGAGGCATCGACTCCTAGAACTGGGGAAGAAGGATTTTGCCAGTACACTCGACCTGGCGAAATCCCTTGAACAGGCCCAACTGAGGGCAGACCACCTCACCAACAAAAGTGACGCCTTCTCCGAAAACCAGACCTGCAGCGCACAGCCGCTGCCCCAGGTACCGACTACCACAGCCACATTCAACCAGGAGTGCTACTTCTGGGGACCCCCATGCCAGATGCCCCATGAAAGAGGACATGTGTTCTAGATGCATTAATAGGGAACACTTAGTGAAAGTCTGTCGGGCAAAGGGGAACCCCTGGAAGGTTACTGCATGCACGGTCCCCAAACAGTCATGCATCCCGTGCCCAATCCCAAAGGTTACTGCATGCACGGTCCCCAAACAGTCATGCATCCCGTGCCCAAGCCCAGAGGAGTGGGCCCCCGGCTGCCATCTTGCTGCTCCTCATGACGGGAACTGCTACTGGAAGAGAAGCAACAGCGGGGATGCCAGTCGGCATTGCTATCGGAAGAGAAGCAATGACGGGAACAGAGGCCATCTTGCCTCTCCTCATGGTCGATGCTACTTCACTGGCCTGCAGATCAAGGCAAAGCCATCAGGGAGAGTGATGCAGCATCCAAAGCACTGACATCCGTCGTTGACCAAGCGATACCCCACCAGCTGAGCAACCCAACAATGGAGGTGAGGATGGATTGTTTAATAGACACTGGCTCAAAGGAGAGCTTTATAAACTCTATGACTGCTTGGCAGAACAACCTATAGGTTTACCCCACGGACTATTGTATTTATTTACTGTCGCAATCGTATTCAGCGACTATTCAAGGGTATTGTACTGTACACTTATCCGTAAAAGGGAGGTGGAATTCTCCAAGTTCCGACTGTATGTGTTAAAACGTTTGTGTGCTTCTGTGTTGCTGGGCCTGAACTTCCTGTATCACCTTAAAAGCGATCACCTCAGGCCCACTTCCCCCAATCACAGTGTGAAATGGAAGGCCCCAAAAGCCAGACACCACATGAATATCGAAACCACCCCCCCTCCCCCCCCCCCCCGTTCCAGAACCTAACACCTGACTGTAAGCCGATAGCCACAAAGAGCAGGCAATACAGTGCTGGAAACCAGTAATTTATTAGAGCCGAAACCCAACGGCTGCTTAAAGAGAAAATCATTTAACCCAGCAACAGTCCGTGGAGCCCAGGTGGTAGTCATTAGAGGGGGATAAAAGCCCAGGCTAGTGATCGACTATAGTCAAACTATTAATTACTTCACATCCTGGATGCATAACCCCCCACCACTGAATGAAATTGTGCAGTACCATGTCTATTCGACCATTGACCTGAAAGCTGCACGTCACCAGCTGCCAATCCGTTCTAAGGTCTGTCCCAACACAGCATTCGCGGCAGACGGACGACTTTATCAGTGCTGAGGGTCCCCTTTAGTATTACGAACAGGGTCTCAGTCTTCCAGGCGCAAATGGACGAAATGGTAGCTTAGTAAGAGTTAAGGGCTACCTTTCCCTATCTCGACAACACCACCATTTGCGGTCATAATCTGGAGGACCATGACACCAATCTTCAGAAATTTCTCCACACAACCTAATCCCTTAACCTCACGCAAAATGTCAGTAAGTGCGTGTTCCAGACCAAGTGTCTGACCATCCTGGGTTATGTGGTGGAGAACGGCGTCATTGGTCCAAACCCTGAGGGTACGCATCACCTCTTAGACCTCCCTATCCCAAGGACCATGAAAGCACTAAGGAGATGCCTGGGCTTCTTCTCATACTATGCCCAATGGTACCTCATTATGCTGACAAGGTCCGCCCTCTGTTAAAGTCCATCTCCTTCCTATTATCGACCGAAGCCCAAGCGGTTTTTAGCTACATCAAGAGCTATATCGCAAAAGCCACCATGCATGCAGTGGATGAAAACACTTCATTCCCGGTGGAGAGCAACAGATCCGACATAGCTCTGGCTGCGACCCTTAACCAGGCAGGCAGGCTGTTAGCTTTCTTTTCCCACACCCTGCAAAACCTGTCTGCGGAGAAGGAGGCACAACCCACTGTGGAAGCCATCAGGCACTGCAGGCACTAACCTGGCCGGCAGGAAATTCACACTGCTCACTGATCAACGATCTGTAGCATTTATGTTCAATAATACGAATAGGGGTAAAATAAAGAACAAGAGCGCGAGGTGGAGTATCGAAATCTCCACCTATAACCATGAGATAGTGTATAGGCCAGGTCCACTCAATGAGCCTCCAGATGCCCTATCCTGAAGAAGCTGTGCAGCTGCACACATCAACCAGTTGCGGTCACTCCACGACAAGCTCTACCACCTGGGCATCACTCACATGGCTCACTTCATTAAGGCATGCAAACTGCCCTTCTCTATCAAAGACATCAGGGAGATGACCAGGCCATGCCAGGTCTGCATTTTTTTTTAAATAATTTTTTTATTTTTCACACCATAAATCACATTAACCATGATACACATTTTTTCCTTTTCACACACATACAATATCATTTTCTCCCCCTCCCACCCTCGCCACCTCCCCCCTCCCGTCCATTTAAGGTATAAAATCTAGGATACATTAAACCAGTCAGACAATGTTGTCATTCAATAAAAATACACCAGAAATTCCACTGAGTCCATTCTTTTCATTTCCTTTTCCTTCCGTTAACTTAGGTAGTGATTGTCCCCGGTAAGTTTTCGCTATTGTGCTTAATATAAGGCTCCCATATTTGTTCGAATATTTCAATATTATTTCTTAAACTATATGTTATTTTTTCTAATGGAATACATTTATTCATTTCTATATACCATTGTTGTATTTTCAAATTATCTTCCAATTTCCAGGTTGACATAATACATTTTTTTGCTATGGCTAGAGCTATCTTAACAAATCTTTTTTGTGCATCCTCCAAATCAATTCCAAATTCTTTGTTTTTTATGTTACTTAGGAGAAAGATCTCTGGATTCTTTGGTATATTGTTTTCTGTTATTTTATTTAATATCTGATTGAGATCTTCCCAAAATTTTTCTACTTTTTCACATGTCCAGATTGCATGAATTGTTGTTCCCATTTCTTTTTTACATCGAAAACATCTATCAGATACTGTTGGGTCCCATTTATTTAACTTTTGAGGTGTAATGTATAGCCTGTGTATCCAATTATATTGTATCACACGTAACCTCGTATTTATTGTATTTCTCATCGTTCCAGAGCATAACTTCTCCCATGTTTCCTTTTTTATCTTTATATTTAAATCCTGTTCCCATTTTTGTTTAGTTTTACCATTTGTTTCCTCATTCTCCTTTTCTTGCAGTTTAATATACATATTTGTTAAAAATCTTTTGATCATCATTGTATCTGTAATCACATATTCAAAGTTACTTCCCTCTGGCAAACTCAAACTGATTCCTAATTTGTCCTTCAAGTAGGATCTCAATTGGTAATATGCCAGTGCTGTATCTTGAGTTATATTGTATTTATCTTTCATTTGTTCAAAGGATAATAATCTATTTCCTGAAAAACAATTATCTATTCTTTTAATCCCTTTTTTCTCCCATTCTCTAAAGGAAAGGTTATCTATTGTAAAAGGGAGTAACTTGTTTTGCGTCAATATTAGTTTTGGTAATTGATAATTTGTTTTATTTCTTTCTACATGAATCTTCTTCCAAATATTGAGTAGATGATGTAATACTGGAGAACTTCTATGTTGTACCAATTTTTCATCCCATTTATATAATATGTGTTCAGGTGTCTTTTCCCCAATTTTATCTAATTCTAATCTAGTCCAATCTGGCTTTTCCCTTGTTTGATAAAAATCTGATAGGTATCTTAATTGTGCGGCTCTATAATAATTTTTAAAGTTTGGCAGTTGTAAGCCTCCTTCTGTTAATTTATCTAGTGCTATCCTCGGTTTCCCCCCTCTCCATAAAAATTTCCTTATTATTTTCTTTAACTCCTTGAAGAATTTTTCTGTCAGTTGTATTGGCAATGCCTGAAATAGGTATAATATCCTTGGAAAAATGTTCATTTTAATACAGTTTATCCTTCCTATTAGTGTTAATGGTAAATCTTTCCAATGCTCTAAATCATCCTGTAATTTTTTCATTAGTGGATAATAATTGAGTTTATATAGTTGGCCGAGATTTTTGTTTATTTGTACACCTAGGTATCTTATTGCTTGCATTTGCGATCTAAATGGTGATTCTTTCTTAAATTTTGAGAAATCCGCATCATTCATAGGCATTGCTTCACTTTTATTTACGTTGATCTTGTAACCCGACACTTCTCCATATTCCTTCAATTTCTTATATAATTCTTTTATTGATAGTTCTGGTTCTGTTAAGTATACTATAGCATCATCCGCAAATAAACTGATTTTATATTCCTTGTCTTTTATTTTTATCCCTTTCATATTTTTTTCTGTTCTTATCAATTCTGCTAGTGGTTCTATAGCTAACGCAAACAATAAAGATGACAGTGGCATCCCTGTCGTGTTGACCTGCTTAAGTTACATTGCTTTGATACATGTCCATTTACTGTCACTTTCGATAATGGTCCCTTATATAATGCTTTAATCCAATTAATATACTTCTCCGGTAAACTGAATTTTTGCAATACTTTGAACAAATAATTCCATTCTACTCTGTCAAAGCCCTTCTCTGTGTCTAAAGCAACTGCTACTGTTGGTGCTTTATTCCCTTCTACTGCATGAATTAAGTTAATAAATTTACAAATATTGTCTGTGTGCGTCTTTTTTTGATAAATCCAGTTTGGTCTAGATTTACCATTTTCGGTACGTACTCTGCTCTCTTTGGCTTGGCTTCGCGGACGAAGATTTATGGAGGGGGTAAAAAGTCCACGTCAGCTGCAGGCTCGTTTGTGGCTGACAAGTCCGATGCGGGACAGGCAGACACGATTGCAGCGGTTGCAGGGGAAAATTGGTGGGTTGGGGTTGAGTGTTGGGTTTTTCCTCCTCTGCCTTTTGTCAGTGAGGTAGGCTCTGCGGTCTTCTTCAAAGGAGGTTGCTGCCCGCCAAACTGTGAGGCGCCAAGATGCACGGTTTGAGGCGATATCAGCCCACTGGCGGTGGTCAATGTGGCAGGCACCAAGAGATTTCTTTAGGCAGTCCTTGTACCTTTTCTTTGGTGCACCTCTGTCACGGTGGCCAGTGGAGAGCTCTGTTTGCTAATAATTTACCTATTATCTTATAATCTGTGTTAAGTAAAGATATTGGTCTCTATGACGCTGGTGTGAGTGGATCTTTCCCTTGCTTTAGTATTACTGTAATTATTGCTGTTTTACATGAATCTGGTAAGCTTTGCGTTTTATCAATCTGGTTGATTACTTCCAGGAGGGGCGGAATTAATAAGTCTTTAAATGTTTTATAGAATTCTATTGGGAATCCATCCTCTCCTGGTGTCTTATTATTTGGTAATTTTTTTTATTATCTCTTGTATTTCTACTATTCCAAATGGCTCTGTTAATTTATTTTGTTCCTCTATTTGTAGTTTTGGTAGTTCAATTTTAGTTAGAAATTCATCTATTTTCCCTTCTTTCCCTTCGTTTTCAGTTCGGTATAATTGTTCATAGAATTCTCTAAAGTTTTCCTTAATTTCTTTTGGATTATATGTAATTTGTTTATCTTTTTTCCTTGATGCCAATACCATTTTCTTAGCTTGTTCTGTCTTAAGCTGCCATGCTAGGATTTTGTGCGTTTTTTCACCTAGTTCATAATATTTCTGTTTTGTCTTCATTATATTTTTCTCCACCTTATATGTTTGTAGTGTTTCATATTTTATTTTTTTATCCGCCAATTCTCTTCTTTTAGTTATATCTTCCTTCATTACTAATTCTTTTTCTATATTTACTATTTCCCTTTCCAACTGCTCTGTTTCCTGATTATAGTCCTTCTTCATCTTGGTTACATAATTTATTATTTGCCCTCTAATAAATGCTTTCATTGCATCCCATAGTATAAACTTATCTTCCACTGATTCCGTATTTATTTCAAAATACATTTTAATTTGTTTTTCAATAAATTCTCTAAAATCCTGCCTTTTAAGTAACATGGGGTTTAATCTCCATCTATACATTCTTGGAGGGATGTCCTCTAACTTTACTGTCAATATTAAGGGTGAATGGTCCGATAGTATTCTAGCTTTATATTCTGTTTTTTCTACTCTATCTTGCATACGAGCTGAGAACAAAAATAGGTCTATTCTTGAGTATGTTTTATGTCTAGCCGAGTAATATGAGTATTCCTTTTCTTTTGGGTTTTGTTTCCTCCATATATCCAAAAGTTTCATTTCTTGCATTGATTTAATTATAAATTTGGTTACTTTGTTCTTTCTGTTAATTTTTTTCCCAGTTTTGTCCATATTTGAATCCAAATTCAGGTTGAAATCCCCTCCTATTAATATGTTTCCTTGCGTATCTGCTATCTTCAAAAAGATATCTTGCATAAACTTTTGATCTTCTTCGTTAGGTGAATATACATTGAGTAGATTCCAAAACTCCGAATATATCTGACATTTTATCATTACATATCTCCCTGCTGGATCTATTATTTCCTCTTCTATTTTAAATGGCACATTTTTACTAATTAATATAGCTACTCCTCTTGCTTTTGAATTATACGATGCTGCTGTTACGTGTCCTACCCAATCTCTCTTTAATTTCTTATGCTCCAATTCAGTTAAATGTGTTTCTTGCACAAATGCTATATCAATTTTTTCTTTTTTCAGTAAATTTAGCAGTTTCTTCCTTTTAATTTGGTTATGTATTCCATTAATATTTAAAGTCATATAATTCAACGTAGCCATTTTATACTTTGTTTATCTTCCCTTTCCGTTTCTCCATCATTACCTTTCCTTCTTATCCATTTCTGTTTTCTTGTTTTGAATCCTTTATAAGACAACATTCCTAAAACATCAAACATTTTCCTTATTCTCCTATTTAAAACTCCTTTAGCCCCAATCCCCCCTTCCCCTCCTGAGTTGTCCTTTATCCCTTGTCGGACAACCACATCTCCCCTCTCCATTTGGATTTGCGAATTCACTCGCAAGCGTCAGCTGATTTTGCAGTGACCGTAACACCCCCCCACCCAGCCCCCCCCAGAAAAGATTTCACTTTTCATATGTGACAAAGGTCACTCTTTTAATTCCCTCCTTATTCTCTCTATTCCATTACCTTCCCTTATTAATTCTTGTCTATACTATCTATATTTTCCTCTAAATACAGATACATTCACGTATGCACATTATACATATACACACATATACCTCTTTACCCACATACATATAAATCGTGGTCACATTTACTCTTATTACATGTCTTCATCCCTCTGTTTGTTTTGTAGTTGTTCTGCAAATTTCCTTGCTTCCTCTGGGTCCGAGAATAGTTTTTTTCAATAAGATCGTTTTCGATGTTTTGAACTCCTTCCTCTTCTTCAGGAGTTCAAAACTTATGTCTTTTTAGTTCGCAGTCTTTTGTACTCTCGTTACACGTCTTCATCTCTCAGTCTATTTTGTAATTGTTCTGCAAATTTTCGTGCTTCCTCTGGATCCGAGAATAGTCTGTTTTGTTGTCCTGGAATAAATATTTTCAATACCGCTGGATGCTTTAGTATAAATTTATACCCTTTCTTCCATAAAATCGCCTTTGCTGTATTGAACTCCTTTCTCTTCTTCAGGAGTTCAAAACTTATATCTGGATAAATGAAGATTTTTTGCCCTTCGTACTCCAGTGGCTTATTGTCCTCTCTTACTTTTTCCATTGTCTTCTCCAGTACCTTTTCTCTTGTAGTATATGTTAGGAATTTTACGAAAACAGATCTTGGCTTTTGTTGTGATTGTGGTTTAAAGGCCAATGCTCTATGTGCCCTTTCTATTTCCATTTCTTGCTGTAGTTCTGGACATCCTAGGGATCCAATCTTTTATAAACTCTCTCATATTCTTGCCTTCTTCATCTTCCTTAAGGCCCACTATCTTTATGTTATTTCTTCTGTTATAATTTTCCATTATATCTATTTTCTGAGCTAACAGTTCTTGTGTCTCTTTAACTTTTTTATTAGATTCCTCTAATTTCTTTTTTAAGTCCTCTACCTCCATTTCTACTGCTGCTTCTCGTTCTTGCACCTTGTCCATTCTTTTTCCCATTTCTGATAAGGTCATATCTATTTTATTCATTTTCTCTTCTGTATTGTTTATTCTTCTTCTTAAATCATTAAATTCTTGCGCTTGCCATTCTTTAAATGACTCCATGTAATCTTTAATAAGAGAAAGTATATCCTTTATCTTGCCTTTCCCTTCTTCTTCTATTTCACTGTACTCTTCCTCTTCTTCTTCCTCTGGGTTGGCCATCTGCTGTTTCTTTGTTGCCCTTTTCTTCTCTTCTTTCTTGTTTTTGTTGTCTTCTATGTTCTCCTCTTGCTGCAGGTGTTCTGCAGCTGTCGTTGCCGGCTGTGCAGATCGACTCCCCAGCTGGTCACCCCTCCCGTCGGTGTGTTTTTTTCATGCGCGGTTGCGCACTTTTACTCGGCTCAGCGAGCCATTTTTGTAGTCCACTTTCTACCAACCTGAGGGAGCGGGTTTCTCTCTCCACCGTGGGCCTCTTCGAACAGGTAAGGCCTTTTCCTTCATCTTCCGTTGTCTTCTCTTCCTCTCTTCTTACCGTCGGTTTCGACTTTTCTTTTTTCGTCGCCATCTTCTTTCCACCTTTATATTCACTTTACTTTGATTTTTATTTTTGTGCCTTTGTGTTTTGCTTTGTTTTTTCTGACTTTTCTGGAGAGGGCTGGAGTTCACCGTCCGGCCACTACTCCATCACGTGACTCCTCGCCAGGTCTGCGTTGAGTGCAAACAGCATTTCTACCTCCCCAAAAAAGCACTCCTGATAAAGGCTTCCTGGCCCTTCAAACAACTCAGCATTAATTTCAAGGGGCCTCTATCCTCCACCAACGGAAACGTATACTTTCTCAACGCTATCACGGTCATTAGAGCTTTGCACTCCATTTTCACCATGTTCGGGTATCCTAGCTATATTCATAGCGACCGGGACTCATCATTTATGAGCTAAGAGCTACACCAGTACCTGCTTGCAAGAGATATCACCTCAAGCAGGATGACTAGCTACAACCCCTGGGGGAATGGACAAGTTGAAAAGGAGAATGCAACAGTTTGGAAGGCGGTAAAATTAGCTCTCCAGTCTAAAGGCCTTCCAGACTAAAACTGGCAAGAGGTCCTGCCCATCATGCTCCTCTCTATAAGATCATTTCTCTGCATAGCCATCAATGTCGCTCCTCATGAGCTAATGTTTGCATTCCCATGAAATTCGCGTCAGGGGTCACTCTGCCGGCATGGCTAATAGCCCCAGGGCCAGTCCTGCTGAAAAAGCATGCGAGGAGAAGCAAAACAAACCCTCTGGTCGAGAAAGTGAACCTACTGCACACAAACCCAATGTATGCTAATCAGAGATCTGGCACCCTCAGGAACTGAGGTCTCAATACCCTCAATAGACCAGGAACCTCCAAAATCCCTGTGCAAGGTTCTGGGTGAAATGGTCACAACGGAGCCACCATTGGACCCTCAAGCCCTCAAGCTCTGGAAGAGCAAAGCCCACCTGTACTAAGACTCTCAACTAGAATGACCAGGCCCCCAGAAGGCTCAACTTGTAAATAATCCTCGCTGAACATGGTCTCTGATTTCGCCCACAGGTTCTTTTCTGAAGGAAGGGGTAAATGCAGTGAACTGGAATTCACTGTCTGTGTGCATTGATTAGACGGCTGACCCCTCCTCTTTGCTCCGCCCCCCCGTCAGTCCCGACATAAACCCTGTTTCCCCACCTTACCTCAGAATTACCCGAGGACCTCAGTAAATACTGGCCATTAGTTGTCAGCTAACAAAAGCGTGCTTGTGCTCCTCACAAGTCTCCGAGTACCATCAATCACATTACAATGCATCAAAAGGGAGGGAGTATTAAGGAAAGAGACTTCAGAAGGAAGAACTTGCAAACGGACAAGGAGAGATGGTGGGCTGGGAGGTGGAAAGATTAACTATACAAAATTGACATTGACTGTTCCCGCATTGTGAGAACCAAGTGATTACCTGGACTTTCTTTGCCTGTTTCGGACTCTTCTTAACATGAACATGAACAGGGGTACTATCATCAACATGAACATGGAGTAGAGGAGAAGTTCTGGTTTTCATTTCTCTTCTCAGCTGATCAAAATAACACAAAGATTCAGTACAGAAACAGGTTTTTCGCCTCACCAAGTCTATAACATTAAATGTTCATTATGATCTTGTTTACACTCTAATCTAGTTTCCTCAGATTCGACCACTCACCTGAAGAAAATCCACATGGTCACTGGAGGAACATGCAAACTCAACAGACAGCTCTCAAGGTCAGGATTAAACCAAGATCTTTTGCATTGTGAGGCAGTGACTACTAACTGCACTACTATGCCACACAGTCTGTCAACCATTCTCCCGTCTCCAGAATTTCTGATCCATTTGGACACCTCATCTAGCTTCTCTGCACATATATTCATTGCTTTCTGCTGAATCTCCAGAGCTTGAAATAAAGACCCAACTGAACCCTGGCTGGCTAAAATTCATATTTAGCTTTGAAATGTTTGGGTAAGTGTTCTTAACGTCTGTCCATTCTGATAACCACGTTAGGAACTGGGTGTGTCGCGATTCCAGTCCGAAATCCAAGCGGCTGAATGTTGGGACGCAAACTAGTGATCCTGGTCGTAGAAGACTTAAGGCATTGGTTAATGGCAGTTCATCCGAGGAAACGTTGATCAACCTCGCAACGATGGTCGGGGGATGTAATAGCACCCTCCTCTTTCACATCCACCCCTAAGGTGAAGAGGCGATAGCCCTCCTCCCCAGAAATGCTTGCTAACTGGCCGAACCAGAGGGATCTTGCTGTGCATATAAAATGGCTCTCATCTCTTTGCCAGAACCAAAGTCACTGCCCAGCTTTGATTTCCTTCGTTGATTTGGGACCATTTCTGAAACGTGAATTAATTAAGCAGAAACTATACTTGCATTGGCTCATAACTCAACCTGCCATTGTTTTGTTAAAGGGATGAAAGCCGTTCCATCTGCACCTCTTACCATGCGAAGCTCCGTTGCTACCGTCCAATTGAAGCTCACGGCTGATCCCCGACTTCTGACAGACGCGCTATTTTACGTCACTTCCGGATGCGCTTTCCTCGCTTCTGATTGATGGATTCAAATCAGCGTAACGGCTCCAGCTGCGCTCCGATTCGCTGTTCCCATTACCCGAACCCCCGCCTACCTTAAAATGATTGGCGGCCCTTTCCGGTTATGCTTGCCGTTGGAAACCATGGCAACCAATCCATTGGTGAACCTGTTGCGCTCTGCAATCCGATGTACATAGGATGCGAATACTTCCAAATCATAATCGAATACGCAATAATATTTAACCCTTATCTGATTTCACAGCATCCGTTTCCAAAGCAGGAGCATCGTTCAGCGTCGTTAGCAACACCCATGGTGCTGGGAAGCGGGCGTCCAGATGAGTAGTGGAATCCCGTTCACGACTGGCTCTCTCCGACCGTCTTTTCCTCCCTGTTCGTTCATTCACTCACAGTGTTTTTGCGAGTGGCTGCTCAATGAGCAGGCCATCCTGGTAGAATAACATTGATCGTAATGCTGGTGGAACCCGCCTGGTCTCAGCGTCCATAAAATAAGCAAAGATATCTTGCCCGACATTTCGGGCCCAAGTCTTCCTTCAAGGATGTAAAAAAGAAATGGGAACAACAACTCATGCAATCTGGACATGTGAGAGAGTAGAAAAATTTTGGGAAGATCTCAATCAGATATTAAATAAAATAACAGAAAACAATATACCAAAGAATCCAGAGATCTTTCTCCTAAGTAACATAAAAAACAAAGAATTTGGAATTGACTTGGAGGATGCACAAAAAAGATTTGTTAAGATAGCCCTAGCCGTAGCAAAAAAATGTATTATGTCAACCTGGAAATCGGAAGATAATTTGAAAATACAACAATGGTATATAGAAATGAATAAATGTATTCCATTAGAAAAAATAACATATAGTTTAAGAAATAATATTGAAATATTCGAACAAGTATGGGAGCCTTACATTAAATACAATAGCGAAAACCTACCGGGAACAAACATTACCTAAGTTGATGGAAGGAGAAGAAAAGAAAAGAATGGACTCAGTAGAATTTCTGGTGTATTTTTGTTGAATGACAACATTGTCTAACTGAATTAATGCAACCTAGATTGTATACCTAAAATGGATGAGAGGGGGGGGGGGTGGGGGGGGGTGGCTTGGGAGGAGGGAGGGGGGAGGGAGAAAAAGTCACTGTAAATGTGTGGAAAAGAAAAAGTGTATATCATGGCTATTGTGATTTATGGTGTGAAAAATAAAAAATTTTAAAAAAAAAGGAATAAACACAATGAGCCAGAAGCAGAAAATCTAAGAATTCAGACCGTGCTGGCTGGGGAAAGAATCCAGACCAACCAAAGGTGAGTCTGGACACTGACTGGGAGATTACTTTGTTGAGCACTTCGGCTCTGTCTGCAACGCTGGCCGTTCATTTCAATTCCCCATCCCATTCCTTTGCTGACATGCCTGTCCATGGTCTCATGCACTTCCAGAAATTGGAGGAACAACTCATCCTTGATCAGGCACCCTCCAACCGGAAGGCAATAATATCGACTGGCTTTGGTTTAAACCGCCCCCACCTCTTCCCCGTCACTTCCCCCCCTAGCTCTATCTCTCCCTTCATACAAATATGATAAATTCCCTTATATCTAATTAACACCTTTGGATGGTCAGGATTCCTTCCCCAGCTAACATTGTTTGAATGCTGAGACTGTTTGTGATTTCCTGCTTCTGGCTCAATCCTTGAAGGGCTCAGGCCTTTGCTTTTTGTAAACGCTGAAAAGACCAGCTGAGTTCCTCAGTGTGTTTTTACTACAACCACAGCATCTGTAGACTTTTGTGTTTCACACAATAATATTGATCAAAGAAGCCAACACAATTCTTGCATATCTAGAAATTTAGATAAGTAAATTGAGATGTTCCATAATATTTCTCCAGGACAGCCAAAGATCTGTCTGCAGTATATTACATTTGTCTGCTCGAACAGTAACTGTGAATATTTATCTTGTACTGCAGCTTAATTTATACTTTGCTTGTTAATGTATTTTGCATATAGGTGCTGCAACTTGTATGATAATAAACTCTCATCAGCAAGACATACACAAAATGTTTATTTTCTGTAATTTCTTTATTCCTCAGTGTAATTTCTCATCTCAATCTTAAAGTAATTTGATTTGCCATTAGCTATTTTTTTCCTTTTATAAACTGTTGTGTTTGGAAATTATCATTTTCAGTGGGTTCACAGAGAGACAAGTTTGGACACAAGTGTTTTTTTTAAACTTTATTTATTCGTTCAAAAAACAAATAATATATGACATATACAACATGAACATTTTTTTATATATATTAAAAAAAAGAAATGAAAATATCCCCCCCCCCCCTTCAGCCAACTCTCCTAAGGAGAGCCATAAAAAAGAAAAAAGAATATTTAAAAAAGTTAAATATACATATTAAAATCTAATCAATATAAATTGAAATGTAAATATTCCGAGTATAACAGCCACTTATTAATAAAAAATTATAATTATCATGCAAAACATGTAAATGTTTCCATTATTAAACAATATTTCATCTCATTATGCCATCTATTAATATCAATCATATTTGTATCTTCCCACGTACTAACAATACATTTTTTTTGCTAAGGATAAAGCTAAATATACAAAAGCAAGCTGAAACTTATCTAATCCCAAACCTTTCAGAGGTTGCAAACTACCCATTAAAAATACTGTTGGATCTAAAACTATTTTAATCTTATACAGATATTCTAAAAATGATTGAATTTTCTTTGAAAAAGATTGTATATGTATACATGACCAAACAGCATGAAAAAAAGTTCCAACCATATCACCACATCTAAAACACAAATCTGATTCATTAAAACCATATTTTTAAAAATTTTTCAGGTGTCAAATATAATTGATGTAAAAAGTTGTAATTAATGATTGCATAATGTGCATTTATCAATCTAGTTACACTATCATAACAGATATCTAGCCAATCCTCTTCAGAAAAAGTAAAACCAATATCCGCTTCCCATTTAATTTTAGATCTATCCCAACCTTTTTTATCCATAGCATCCTGTAATATTTGATACATAAATGAAATATAACCCTTCTCTGGTACCTTCATAAGAGAAGTCTCAAATTTAGTCATTTTTGGTAAAATATCTCTACCAAACATATATTTTATCAAAGATCGAATTTGATAATAAAGAAATAAAGAATTCTTATCAATACCAAAATCTTCCCTCATCTGATTAAAAGATAAAAACTTACTCTCTTTAAAACAATCTCCTAAATTTTTCACACCTTTAAATCTCCAATGCAATAAACTTTGATTATGTATTGAAAAAGAAATAAGTTGATTATTATTCAATGGATTCAAAGCCAATAATTTACACCTAGAACCTATTATTTTATTTTTCTTTATCCATAACTTCATTAAATGTTTTAGTATGGGCATATTATATTGTTGTAACAAATTTATATTCCACCTAAACAAAAATTGATGTATTTCAAATTCAGAAATACTTGCCATCTCAATTTTAGCCCAACTAGGAGGCCGTACAAAATCCATCAACAAACTAATAAATTTAAGTTGGGCTGCCTCATAATAATTTTGAAAATGTGGTAAACGTAATCCCCTAACTCATATTTCCAAGTTAATTTATTCAAAGCTACTCTCGAAAATTTACCCCTCCATAAAAACTCCTTAACCATTTTATTTAAATCTCGAAAAAAAAATTATCAAGTAAATATGGAATAGATTGAAACAAATATTGTTTTCGCAGAAAAATATTCATCTTAATTGTATTTATCCTTTCCATTAAATTAATAGGTAAATCTTTCCATTTAATCAAATCAGTTTTTAATTTTTTTCATGAAGGGAGCATAATTTAATTTATATAAAGATTGATCATTAACATTCAAAATTATACCCAGATATTTAATTCAATCAGTCCACTTCAATTTAATAATATTCTTATAAACTGAATAATCTCCTTCACTTACTGGTAATATTTCACTTTTTTCTCAATTAATTTTATATCCAGAAAGACATCCATATTGTACTAAACATTCCTTCAAATGCAAAAGAGACTGAGCTGGATTTGTTAAATACACCAATACATCATCAGCAAATAAATTAATTTTATACTCCTCATCTAAAACTTTCATACCTTGATTCTGTGTATTTTGTCTTATCAACTGTGCCAAAGGTTCAATCACTAACGCAAACAAAGCTGGTGATAAAGGACAACCTTGATGAGTTGATTGAGTTAACTTAAAAGATTCTGAAATCAAACCATTCGTCAATAGTCTAGCTACCGGTTTATTATATAAAGGCCTAATACAACCAATAAAAGAAGGACCAATCTTAAATTTCTCCAAAACTTTAAACAAAAAAATTCCATTCAACTCTATTAAATGCTTTTTCTGCATCTAAGGATATCACCATCGGATGATCTAAAGATTGTCGAAATCTATTAATCAAACTAATCACACACAAAATATTATCTGAAGCATATCTATTCTTTATAAAACCTGATTGATCAATATGAATCAACTTTGGTAAAAATTTAGCCAATCTATTTGCTAATACTTTAGCTTTTATTTTATAATCTACATTTATCAACGAAATTGGTCTATATGAAGATATCTTCAAAGGACTCTATCTTTTTTAGGAATTACTGTAATTAAAGCACTAGAACAAGACTCCGGTAAATCATAGTGTTCTCCAACTTGATGTAATACACCCCAAACACTGTAGATAAATCATCATAAAAAAATTTATAAAATTCACCGAAAATCCATCATCACTAGGCAATTTACATTTGGCATTTCCAGCATAGCCATTTTAATTTCCGAATCAGTAAATAGTTCTTCTAACTCCTGTATATCTCCATCCTCTAATATCGGTAAATTCAACTGTGATTTTAAAAAAATCAATCGATCCAGTTTCCTGTTTTCCTTCAGATGTATATAACTTTTTATAAAATGAATAAAATTCATCATTAATCTCACGAGGTTTATAAGTAACAAGAGAATTCTGTCTAACAGCATTAATAGTCCTCAATATCTGTTCTTTCTTTAATTGCCATGCCAATACCTTGTGTGCTTTCTCTCCCCATTCGTAATACCGTTGTTTAGTCCTATTAATCACACATTCAAATTGATAAGATTGCAAAGTATTATATTCCAATTTCAGCCTAGATAATTCTATTTTCTGATCTTCTGTAGCATCTTTCTGAAATTCCTTTTCTAACTCATCGATCTGTTTCTCTAATTCAAGACTCTGATTTAATCGATTCTTTTTTATTTTAGAAGTATAACTAATTACTTGTCCTCTCAAATAGGCTTTCATAGCATCCCATAATACAAACTTACTTTGAACAGAATTAGAATTTTCTTTCAAAAAAAATTAATTTGTTTTTTCAAAAAATCAATAAATTCCATATTTTTAACAACATTGTATTAAATCTCCAACGATAAGCAATTTGAATTTTCTCAGAAGTTTCATATCTAAAATATAACAGAGAATGATCTGAAATCACCCTACTTTTATATTCCGCTTGTTGTATTTTCCCTTGTAAATGTGCCGATACTAAAAAGAAGTCAATCCTTGAAAACGATTCATGTCTAGATGAATAAAAGGAAAAATATTTCTCTGTCGGATTAAGACATCTTCAAATATCTACTAAATTAAGATCTTTCATCAACACTTGGACCTGGATTGCCATCTTGGATTTTTAACTTTCTTCGGAGATTTATCTAATAAAGGTTCCTAAACACAATTAAAATCACCACCAACTAAAATATTATCATGACTTTGACCCAAACATAAAAATGCATCCAAAATAAATATTTCATCATCAAATTTTGGGGCATAAATATTAAGTAAAGTCCAAAATTCACTAAAAATCTTACAATTCAATTTAAGAATACATCCTGCCTTTTCCTCCATTGATTGTAATTCAAAAGATAAATTTTTATGTATCAAAATTGCTATGCCTTTAGCCCTAGAATTAAATGAAGAAGAATATACATGCCCAACCCAGTCCCTCTTTAATTTCATACTTTCCTTCACATTCAAATGTGTTTCTTGTAAAAAGCAACATCAATTTTCATTTTCTTAATATACGCCAAGACTCACTTATGCTTGATCGGACTGTTTAAACCTTGAACATTAAAAGTAGCAAACCTCAACTTTGACATATCTACTATTAATACTAAATACCAATAATATCTTTATATAAAAACTCAACTCAACATATATAGGCCCTCCAATGAAAAAAATTAAAAACTAAGAAAAAAGTTTAAAAAAATTTTAAAGAACAATAAAAATAAAAAATAAAAATCCCTCCCCCCCAAAAAAAACTACCAAAAGGTAGTAATCCCCTAAACAAAAATTGGGTGTGGATCACCCACCAGTGGCTGATGACTAGTAAAGAACTTAGTGCAAATCTCCCCCTCCCCAGCCAAACAGTCAGTAACATCAAAATATCATAATAACAAGAGAAAAAATAAAATAAGAAAATTCTTCTTTTCATCCAAAAGACTCCAATCTCGAAGATCCCATTTTGGAAGGAGGTGGACTCTTTCCATTCCCATTTCTGCCATTTCTTCCATTTCCAGAGCTACCAAATTTTCCTTTAGGAGATAATGGTGGACTATGTCTTTGTCCTCTTATATCTGGCAATGAGTCAGCAAAAATCATTGCTTCACAATCAGTTTCTAAAAACCGAAATTGATAGTCTCCGTAAAAGACCTTGAACATTGCAGGGTAATGAAAAGTAGACTTATAACCTTTTCGCCACAAAACTTCTTTAACTGGATTAAATCGACGTCGACGTTGAATGACATCTTGACTCAGATCAGGATAAAAAAGACTACTATTCTGAATCAATAATGGGGTTTGTCATTGTCTCGCATTTTGTACTGCAAGTCGAAGTATTGCTTCTCTATCCAAATAACTCAGGGGTTTATTGTTATTTTTATTGTTCTCGGGGGTTGACCAGCTGAGGGTATTCTTCTTAAAGCATTTCTTCTTAAAGCTCTATGGGCTCTTTCCAGTGCCAATCCCCCGGGGAAAAAATTCTTGCCCTAATATTTGCGGAATCCAGTCTTTAAAAAAACGAAGAGGGTCTTGTCCTTCTATACCTTCTGGCAAACCAACAATTTTCACATTATTCCTTCTGCTTTGATTTTCCAAATAATCTATTTTTCTTTCTAGCTTCTTCTCACGATCTCCTAATTCTATGACTGATTTTTCCACCTTCAACACTTTTTCTGTTAGAAGTACAGTCCAAAAAAGCAGTCTGAAATTTTTTAAATTCTTCATAAGATGCATCCACACGTGTCTTAACCATATTTAATTCTGAACTTATACCAGCATTCATCTGAACCATTTCATTCATCAGAGATGTCAACAAAGGTTTTATCACAGCTTGAATAACTGCATTCAATTGCGAACACTGTAAATCAGTAAAACTCAGCTCTGCTCTCTCTGACATAGTGGCAGAACAAGGTAACTGCAGCTCCTGCTGCAATTCAACAGAAAGCATTTAAAAAATTTTACTACCGGTCTGGACTCCCAGCAATGGCACCTCGACTTCTTCAGGGGGTCGCCGCTGGTCTCCCCCTGCATCTTGTTGTTTTCTCATCCAATCCTTCATTTGGTGAGTAATAGGTTTTTTTTTTCAACCTCCACAGGCGATCTTTGGGATTTAGGCAATGAAGAAATTGAGCCTGGGGCTGTTTCAAGTCGTCTAGGCCCTAGATCTTCAGCACTTCGAAAATGCATCTTCTTTTGAACTTGAGATTTAGTCTTTTTACCATTAGTGGTCATAATAATTCCTTAATACTTTAAACTAAAATTTAAAAAGTTTTAACTTGGAAACAAAGGGTTAAAAAACGGGCATTTAAAAGTCTGGGCAGAGAGGTCGAGATTGCACGTCTAGACTCTATGCTATCTTAACACACCCCCGTTTGGACACAAGTGTGACAATAAAAGGTAACTACTGAATATATGGGAAACAAACAGGGAGACATTAAATGATACTTAATTACCCTTCTACATGGTACAAGACAAAATTATAATGGTGCAAGCAGGCACATCAGACTCTGATACCAGTGGCTGCTTACCCTACCACACTATGTACACTTCACAGACAGGGACTTTCAAACACACTCCCAATTCCCTGTTCAAACAGGGGTGTGGCTCTCGAGCAGTACTACAGCTCAACTTAATGTAGTACCTTACCAGTGATGTCTTGGATTTGGACAAAGGGGCAGAGAGAAAGAAATGTGGTATGCATCGATCTTTATACTATTCTGAGCTGGGTGTCTGGCCAATGATTTAATTCATTTAAATGTGCCAATGGTCAGGTGTGCACTAATGGATGGGCAGAGTCCAACCTTGATGTGCAGGTGATGTGACTTCCGAATAAGTTTCAGACAGAGAGATCACGTGATCCTCTTCAATCCACAATGTTCCTTCACAATCCACATATACCTACACTGGAATTTTTTAGATTTTTCATTACTTTCCTATACTTTCTCCTTTACAATGTTTTGGTTCTCTTCACTGCAATCTGTCATATTTCTACTCTTCAGGTGTCGTCCACCATTTTAAGATTTTTTTTTCTTTGACTTTGTCCAACTTTTAACCTTTAAGCTATGGCTGGAACAAGTTTTTGTTGTAATGTTGTGCCACAAGGGGGATATATATGTATTCACTCGTCTTTTCCTTTTTTACACAATAGTCTCTGATTTATTGTTTAGTTGGGTGAAAAGAATGCTCTGTCCAGATCCTAGATTATTGATTGATTCATTTTTGTTTTACAATGAGAGTTCAACTGGCAAGGTCATCAATTATTTTCTGTCCTTCAATTGCTTGCAAGATAGTGGTCAAACACCTCCTTGAACCACTGCAATCTTTCGTGTGAAGGTACTCCCATTACTGCTTAGATATAATGCAGGAAAGTAGCAGTGAGGTTGAAGATCCATCATGATCTCAATGGTTGAGCAGTCTAATGATGAAAAGATTAACTCCTCCTATTTAAAAGGTTGAATTCATTACTATTATTGCCTTCTCGAATCCAGCAGTATTACAATCACATTTAATAAAGCATCATGCAACAAAATAAATGCTTCTATTAACCACTAATTGCATTATCCATCGACAAATACAAAGGACCTCAGGATTCCATCAATGTTTCAAAAGCTCCACCTCATTCACTTGTTAAAAGCAGCAAGAGAAATAAAAAAAAATCAGATTACGATAGATCTATTATCTCATTAAATAAACATACTTTAGGGAAAAGGAGCTTTGTTGAAACAACAAAATACCAACCTGAAGTGGTTAACCATTAGGAAAGACAGAAGCAGAGGGAAAAAACATAGGAGAGGGAAGACATCACATAATATGTATCAGACAAATTATCTTCTAAGGTAATATACCAAATCAATCATTCTGATAAGATGGAAATCAACTGGTCTTGCAGTTTGTACCTGTACATCACACTTTGCCAAAAGTTCAAACTTCTTGAGGGAAGTTATTTTTTGCTGGTTTTTCTGACCTTGATGGCAGTCCAGGCTGTAATAGGTGAGATAACGTAACCGTTAATCAAAACTATTAATGTAAATACTTATGCGAGATGGCATTACATTTTGCTCTAATTAACTCAATGGAACATTATGAAACAAGGCACATCTCACTGGGAAATTAGGCATTAGGGTGTTTCTATTTTCCATAACGCTAAAGCACTTTGATAAAACACAAAGAGAGAAGTTCCATTTTTATGCAGTGCCTTCCATGTAATTTTAGAGCCATTTTTGGGAATAGTAATTGTTGTCATGGAGAAAATGTGGCATCCAGCTGCAAATATAAAAACTCCACAAGATGATGATACGATAATCTGGACATATTGTTACAGGATGTTACAGGATATTGGCTTAGACCTTGGAGAATGCTCTCCTGTTCTCATGGAGTTAATTTTTCTGGAAAGAAAAATACATTGCACCCAAATGAAACAAATGGCAGGGAAAAAGACAGTATATGACATACAATGATTTTCCTACCAATGAGTTTTTGATTCCTTTCTCTTCGTTCTTAGTTGAAAGCTGATCACTTTGACCAATTTTAACTATCACAACTGAAGCATTGTTTGCTCCACATGTACACTGCATTCCTATGCATTATCAGTAAAATTCAGTTGCCAATGTAACTTCGGCTTTTTATTTCAATGCTCACAATCATTAGTCAGCTTAAATATTAAAACTATGATTTCATTATTTCTATTGTGCTTTATTTTTCAAGCATCTTTTTGGATGATTTTTGCATCAGTGTTAAACGGAATAAACACAAAAAAAGTTGAATGGAGATTGGAGCAAATCACCATAAGACAATATGCACCAATTTTATTTTAGTCTCAGGCTGTGGCACTGCTGCTGGTGCGCACCCGTGGAGAGCAGGGAGCGGAAACACAGTGCTCCCACAGGGTCCAACCACCCAATCCGACTGCAGTCAGCTCTGTATAGGCTTTAAACTGTTAAGCCCAGTGGATCCCAAAACCCAGCAGCAATATAAATTCACCAAGACAAATTGTTACTTAAACAAAAGTTGCTTTTAATTATCTTTAAACATGAAAACAGGATTAAACTTCAACTTATTACTATTAACTTAACCCCCTTCTAATTCTAAGCACATGTGTATGTAATGTGTATACAAGTTCATAAAAAGTTATTTGATTCACAGTCCAATCTCACTTCTCACTCTGTCGAGTTCACTGGTATCAGACAATTCTTATACTGTGCACAGAATTTAACATTTATGAATTTCACCAGGCCTTGGAGCATTAAAGGTAAATGGTTCCCGCTCAGAAAGGTTCTTGTCAGTTTTTAGATATTTGTTGATTGTTGGACCCCCACAACTGATCCCTTCTGATCAGCCACTTCAGTGTTTTGCAGAAGAAACTTGCCCCATTAAGATTTTCCAGATGATAACCTCTTTCTTTCAGGTCACCAGAGTTCCTTTTCTGTTTCCCTCATTTCAAGTGAAACATGATACAGTCCTCTTGTATGGACCACAAGGGGTTTGACCAGGCTGAACTAAGAACTCACAACCTGTCTTCAAAATGGGGTTTTTCCACAAGTTGCCAGCTCATCATGTTCCAGTCCCAGCTGCTGCTGAACTGTAGAACTGAATTCTCTCTCTCTCTCTCAGAGAAAACCACATGACCCTCTTAGAACACCCAACTGCACTCAGACAGACTACAGCTCCGGACCTAACCTTCAGAGTTCGTTCATCTGTTGCTTTCCAAAACAATAATCCATTACTTCACAGCATGTCCAATTAACACCTACTTGTGAAGTCCTTATAGGCATCCTTCAGTTTGTCCAGAGGCAACTGGAGCTTGAACTGTCTAGCTTGAGCAGAGCTTTGGCATTTTAAATGCGATCTGTTTTGAAGCGTTTGTATCTGTATGTGACCTGAACTAAAAAACCTGCCACAATTTGTCTCCTATAAAACATATCTATATACAATATAAAATATAACATAAACTGTCACAAAATGGCCTGTTAATGGAGCTGACAGTGGTCTTATTTAGGCTGCCTATAAATGGCAGCAGCTATGAGGGGTTGCAGACTCTGGGGATCAGAGATTGGCACAGGGCACCAGAAAACAGGGAGAACACCACACGTTAGAGGAGATGACCCATGGCACTGACCATGATGGTAGACCAGTGAGGGGATCTGCATCTGAAGAACATACAGGCAGCGGGTGAGCTGTGGCAATTCGAGGCGAGAAACCTGCAGAGGCTGAGGGCTGCTGGCAATGACAGTCGAGGGATTCACACCAGGCAGCAGACAGGTGGAGTCTGTCTTGAGTCTGGCTGAAGGGGTACCAGGTATTGGAACCAGGATGCAAGAGGGCGCCAAGGATGCAGAACCTTTACTTATCGTGTTGGAGGTTCAGATCTAGTTGCTGATGGCTTTGACTGGATTCTGTGTGGCTAGAGGCAAATCTGTGGACACTCGGGGATTCTGATAGGATTCTCTTGCTTCACTTTTTTTGTGTGTAAAAGAGGAGCTTCAGGCAATTTCTGCCAATGGTAGATGAAAGCAAATTCTGTCTTATATTGTACTGTCTTTATTACGTGACTATAAAGGAATCTTGAATTTGGTAAATTGCCCTGATATTTGGTTCAGACCAGATTCAAGCTATTGATGTAACATTGCACCAATTCACACTTTTCATTTACAAAGAATGAGTATTGTATGATGGAGCTTTTAAATGAAACTCACAGTGGCTACACTGCTCCTGCAATAACACACACAACCAGACGGGTTGAGCTCAGTGATCAGACTAGTTTATTGAAGGCTGCTGTGCTGCACTTATACTCCCAGCCTGGACCTGGCTGAGAAACGCGCTGGAGGGTGCTGATGTCACCTGAGCGTCACGTGGTCCTCCAGCGCGGGTTTCTGAACCCCATGCTGGAAGGAAGGGAAACACTCGACGGCGCCATTTTGGCCGGCTGCCCCACTGTGTGGCTTACAAGCGGGGCCGGTTCACCTGCCTTGTGGTGAGCCGACACACAGATGCCCCCCCCCCCCCAAGAACCGGTGCCAATGTCCTTTTTTGCTGGGCAGCCTCGCTTCTTGGACTGGGCAATGACCACGGGCTCAGTGGGATCGAGGTGCGCTGGCTTCAGCCTGTCCATGGAAAACAGCTCCCACCTGCTGCCCATGTCAAGCCAGAATGCTGTACAACCCTGTACAGTCACTGCAGAGGTGCCATGGTTGGGCCCCACCGAACGAAAACGTACTATGCAGAAAGCAGTTCACCGGGAGCGTGAGACAGGTGGGTGCCATGCCTGGGCAGCGGTGGGGGTTCGAAGGAGTCCAAGCGTGCCCTGAGGTGAGGGAGTAGTTAGTGCAGCAACCGCTGGGGATTGTGAGGTGCATTGATGAACTCACCAGGTAGTACCAGCGGCGCACCGTAGACCAGCTCAGCTGATGACACCAGCAGATCTTCCTTGGGAATGGAACAGATGCCCAAGAACACCCAAGGCAGTTCATCTATCCAGTCGGGACCAGTGAGGTGGGCCATGAGCGCTGCCTTAAGGTGGTGGTGCAGACATTTGACCAGTCCATTGGTCTGTGGGTGGTAGGCCGTGGTGCAGTGCAGCTGGATCCCCAAACTGTTGGCGAGTTGTGCCCAGAGCGCAGATGTGGACTGGGCACCCCGATTGCTGGTGAGATGAGCCAGGATGCCGAACCTGGCGACCCAACCATGCAACAGTGCTCGGGAGCAGGAGTCGGTGGAGGCGTCTGGCATTGGGATTGCCTCGGGCCAGCAAGTGGTGCAGTCCACCATTGAAAACAGGTAACGGTTGCCCCGGGAAACGGGTAAGAGCCCAGTGATGTCCACGTGAATGTGGCTGAACTATTCCTGGACATGTTCGAATTCCTGTACGGGCGCCCTGGTGTGTCTGTGCACCTTGGACGTCTGGCAATGGGTGCATGTCCTGGCCCAGCCTGCAATCTGCTTTCGCAGCTCATGACATTTGCACCGTTCTGCCACAATTGGACTGTGGACCTGATGTGAAAGGTTGTGGATGTGACGGAAGACCTGCCTGTGCCACTGTTGAGGAATCACTGGCCGTGGTGTGCCCAAGGAGATATCGCACAAGATGGTGCCTTCGCCACTCGGAGGTCTCAGAACCGCAGGCTGGTGATGGCGGTCTCGAAGGCCCTCATCACCTCATCTGCTTCCTGGTCCCGGGCGAGCTGGTCGAAGTCGAGGCCCGGCGTCAGTGCGCAGATGGCCGGTCGCGAGAGTACATTGGCAACCACATTCTCCTTCCCCAACTTGTGCCAAATGTTGGTGGTAAACTCCAACATGAAGGAGAGGTGATGCTGCTGGCGGGCCGACCAGGGATCCTTTGCCATCGCAAGCGCCTGGGTGAGGGGTTTGTGGTGTTTGAAAATGGTAAAAGTCCTCCCCTCCAAAAAATAGCAGAAATGCTGCACTGCCAGGTACATGCCTAGTAATTTGTGGTCGAAGGCATTATACTTGCGTTTCGGCGGGCCAAGCAGGCGGCTGAAGAATGCCAGCGGCTTCCAATGTCCATTCACCTGCTGCTCCAGGACGGAACCGACGGCTGTGGCAGAGGCATCGAAAGAGAGTGCAATATGCAGGTCAGTGTGCAGGTGGGCAAGCATGGCGGCCTTTGCCAGGGTGTCCTTGGTGGCCTCGAATGCGGTACAGGCTTCTGGGTTTCAAGCGAGCGCCTTGTGCTTGGCTGTGATGAGGGCAAACAGCGGCTTCATGATGCGCGCAGCTCCTGGGATGAAGCAGTTGTAAAAGTTGACCATACCCACGAACTCCTGAAGCCCCTTGAGGCTCTCCAGGGGTGGGACTCCCTGATAGCAGAGACCTTCACAGCGGCGGGCTTGGCTCCTTTGTCCATTATGTTATGGCCCAGGAACTGCATGGACTCTTTCCCAAACTGGCATTTGGCCGGGTTGATGGTAAGGCCAAAGTCAGTCAGCCGGGAGAAAAGGGCACGTAGGTGGGCCTTGTCTTGCGCCCGGTCCTTGCTGGCAACAAAGATATCGTTCAAATAAATAAAGACAAAATCCAAGTCCCTGCCCACAGAGTTCATGAGGCTCTGAAAGGTCTGAGCGGCGTTCTTGAGCCCGAATGGCATGTGCAGGAATTTGAACTAGCCAAAGGGAGTGATGATGGCCGTCTTGGGTATGTCCTCAGGGTGCACCGGGATCTGGTGATATCCGCGCACCAGGTCAACCTTCGAGAAGCCCCCCGCGCCGTGCAGGTTGGCCGTAAAGTCCTGGATGTGAGGTATGGGGTAACGATCAGGAACAGTTGCCTTGTTGAGCCGTCAATAGTCTCCACAGGGACGCCAGCCGCCGGAGGCTTTTGGGACCAGGTGGAGCGGTGAGGCCCACGGGCTGTCGGACCACCAAAAGACCCCCAGCTCCAACAGATGTGAAAACTCCTCCTTCACTATCTGGAGCTTGTCAGGCAGGAGCCGCCGTGCCTTGGCGTGAACTGGTGGGCCCTGGGTGGAGATGTGGTGGAACACCCCGTGACATGGCGAGGCAGTGAAGAACTGTGGCTTGAGGAGTGTCGGGAACTCGTCCAGGATCTGCTGGAACGTCTCTGGGCGTGCTGATTGTGGTCATCTGTGGTTGCTCTGAGCGGGAGCATCAAGGCAAAAGGCCTGGAAGGTACAGGCTTTCACCAGGCGCCTACCTCGAATGCCCACCAGAAGCCCGTGTGCAAGGAGGAAGTCTGCATCCAGGATGACAGTCGGGAGGGACGGGACGGTGAACCTCCACACAAAATTCCGTTGGTCGATCTGGAAATGGACTGTCTTGTCTCCATTTGTCCGGATTGCCATTGCGTTGGCCACACGGAGGGGAGGTCCATGAGGTCGGTTCTTGGTTCCGATGGGCATGGCCGGGATGACCCTGATCTGGGCTCCAGTGTCAACGAGGAACCGTTGGCCGCTGACTGAGTCTCGCTGGTAGAGAATGCTGTGTCTTGGCCAGCCGCCGCAGCCATTAACAGCGGCCAGCCTGGTCATTTCCCTGGAACAAGCAGGGCTGACACATCAGAGCCTTGGTTCCCCAGCGCTGGTGGTAGAAGCAGAGGCCTGAAGCAGATGCTGTGGCCTTGGCTATGCTCTTGGGGGGCCCTGCAGGGGCCAGGTGCTATACCACAGCACTAGGGGAGGTTTGGTGTGGTCGTGCCCGTGCCTCGTGACCTGTTGGACCACTGAGCCTTGCAAGCTTCTGGGTGACCTTTCTCGGGTCAGTGAAGCTCTCCTGAACCAGCAGCGGGCAGATATTCCCAGGAATATGTTCGAGGAAGATGCGCTCGAAAATTGGGCAGTTGGTGTGCTCACCCATGAGCGTGAGCATCTCATCCATCAATTCCATCAGGGACCTGTCCCCCAGGGCGTCGAGGTACAGCACCCGAGCAGCCCGCTGGTGTCTGGATTGTCCGAGGGACCCCAGTAAGCACTCGTTTGATGGTCTCGTACTTGTCCTCGGCCAGTGGCTGCTGAACAACGTGCAGCACGTGTCTGGCGGTGGGCTGGTCCAGGGCAGCGACCACATGGTAGAATTTTGTCGTGTCGGACCAAATCTGGCGGAGGTGAAACTGGGTCTCCACGTGGCCGAACCAGGTCTCCGGCTCCTGAACCCAGAATTCAGGCAGCTTTACGACTATAGTTCTTATCCCAGGCTCGCTTATGATGGGTTCAAAGACGTTTGAACCAGTTGGGGTCACCAATTGTAGTGGCGGCTACATTGCTCCTGCAATAACACAAACCAGACGGGTTGAGCTCAGTGAGCAGATTAGTTTATTGCAGGCTGCTGGGCTGCACTTATACTCCCAGCCCGGACCTGGCTGAGAACCGCGCTGGAGTACGCTGACGTCACCTGGGCGTCACATGGTCCCCCAGCGCGGGTTTCTGAGCCCCGTGCTGGATTGAAGGGAAACACCCAACTGCACCACTTTGGCCGGCTGCCCCGCCGCGTGGCTTACAAGCGGGGCCGGTTCGCCTGCCTTGTGGTGAGCTGCCATAACTCATTATTTTCTACACACAGATCCTGTTGTCCATTCAAACCCATAAATGCAAAAATTTAACACGATCTTAAGGGCAGCAACTTATTGTTCATTTTCCTTTCCCTTTCGGACATTTTCTTCCATGCTTTGATACCATGGTTCAATCTTGGTGTTTGCCATCATGTCACTGAATGCCTCCAGACCTTCCATAACCCGGAGAACTCCATAGACAGCCTGCAAGGAAGGATAAGAGAAATTCTTGGAGACAGACTTACAGACCAGAGAGATTATACTTAACAGGACAAATGGGTAGGGTCGAGCCCTCTTCTCTCCAGTGGACAAAAATAAAAAGAGGCCATATTAGATATCAAAGAACCAAGAGGGTAGATGTAGAGAAAGTAGTTAGGGGGAATGGACTGAAAATTTACCAAGCCAATTCCTGGGATGGTGGGTCTGTCGAATGAGGTGAGATTCAGAAAGGTGGGCCTTGTTTCTCTATAATTTAGAATCAGAGGTGTCTTCATTGTAACATTCAACATTCTTACAGGGCTCAACAGGATTGATAGTGAGAAAATATTTTTTATGGCTAAGGAGTCTAGAAATAGGCATCACAACATCAAAATAACTTCTCCTAGATTGGTGGTGGGGGAGGGGGTTGGTCATGGGATTGGTGAATCTTTAAATTATATACTCTTAAAGATTGTGGAGCTTTGTTGTATAAAAAACATATCGACAACTTTTTAGATTATTAAAAAATGAAGGAATATCAAAAGAGTACTGAAAATTTGGTATTTTTGTAAAGATCAGGCAATGATCTTATTCAATCCGAGTCACACTCCCTCACTCACATGTCTGTCCATGGCCTGATGTACTATCCCACTCTGACCACCCACAGATTGGAGGACCAACACCTTATTTTCTGTTTGGGCACCCTCCAGCCAGATGGCATTAACATTGATTTATTGCTGTCCATTAAACCGGCTTGCCTTCCCAGCCATCCCTCCTTCCCCTTACTGCTGCTAAGCCCTCCATCTTTTCTCCACCTATCATCTCCCACCCCCACTCTTTTGTTCAGATGCCTGCTGGCATTTTCTCATACTTTGATGAAGGGCTCAAGCCCGAAACGTCGGTTCTGTATCTTTACCTTTGCTACATAAAGGGCACTGTTTGACCTGCTGAGCTTCTCCAGCATTTTGTGTTTTTTAACTTCAACCACAGTGTCTACAGATATTTTTCATTTTATTTGCTGGCAGAAAGGCTCAAGTTCTGATTTTCACCCATTTGAGTAGTAGGCAAAACAAAAAAGAATATTTAATTTAAAAAAAAAGTGGACATACAGCACAGTAACAGGCCTTTTCAGCCCACGAGCCCGTGCAGTTCAAATACCCCAATTAACCTACACTGCCCATATTTATTGATGGGTGAGAGGAATCTGGAATCTGAAGGAAATTCACACAGACACGGGGAGAAAATACATATTCCTTACACACAGCGGCAGATTTGAACATGGGTCGCTGGCACTGTAATAGAATTGCACTAACTGCTATACTAACCATGCTGCCCTTGTATGTATGGACAACATGGAAGTAGAAATTAGATACTGCATACTCTAACATTTAGCCTGAAACTGTGTCGTTGAGTTTCTAGTGAAAATTGCATGGGATAGAATAAATAAATAAGTGGATTGGGGATTACAGAACCAGGTCCACCCAAACCGTCTCCTATATTTTAATTTGCTATCAGTATTTCCTTCCTTTCCCCCTCATCCATCTTCCTTTTAAATGCTCCATGCCATTTACCGCAATCACTTCCTATGGAAGGGAGTTCAGCATTCTCACCATTCTCAGTCAAAAATTTCAGCTGAATTCCAAAGTTGCTTTAATTATAATCATCTTCTATATCTGTTCCTCATCTACAAGTATCATCTATCAACATTTCTGTTATAAGTTAGACCCCTATCTGTTATTCTTTTACCCTCTTCCTTTCCAGAGAAAAGAGTGACAGTCCATTCAAACATTCTTGGAAGATATGATCTTAGCTGTGGTAGCAAGGTACCCAATCCAAAATTAATTCTCTCACCAAATCAGCTAGGTTGGGTACGTTTCCACCCATAAACGGCCTATGTTTGCCAACAGCAGCCACCCATTCATCGACTGCTTTGTACAGATCCTGCCGTACATCATCATGAAGTTTGTGTCTGAAAGCAGCAAGAGAAGAGGTTTAACACGTTCTTGTAAGACAAGGCACAAAGTCAAAAAGGAAAATGAGAACTTCATTCATAACAAAAAAATCTTAAGAATGTGATGTAAGTACTTCAGGTAGAATCCAGGTGCCTAGACTGATTAAATACTCCAAAGAATCAAAGGCACATACCTTGACTTGAGCCTTTTACTGATAAAAAACATGGCAGCTGCTCCAAAATACTTGGCAAAAAATCCTTCAAACGTACTAAATTTCCCCTCCCGTACAATGTAGTCAAAAGACTGTAAGGCTTCTCCAGGTGTGCGGTAGACATTGGGGGAAATGAGGTGAACCAGCCAGTCATCAACCCACTTGCGCCATTTCATTTCTTCCCTGCAAAGAAAAGCACCAATACAAGTTAATAGCAAAGTACATCCAATAGCTGAAGCTGAAATAGTTAATCACCATGATCATGAGTCATAGCCTAAATGATGTGTGGGGTGAGAAATTGGCCTACCTCCCCTCCAATAATTCAGTGGTAATAGGAAGGGTACAAGTATACAATGTGTGCATTTAATAAATCACCTTCAAAAGTAGTCAGAAGTGAACTCCTGCACATTGCCTGGTGTACTCCTCCTTCCTTTCAAGTGCACAATGATGGCACTACCAAGTTACACCCCAGACTGATCAAATGTACACAGCCAAGAAATGAAATGGGCAATATCAAACCTCCAGTTTCACTTACTTTCTAGCCTCTGTACTGGGGTAGTATTGATGTTCATCCAAGCCCTCAAGCATCACCCAGTACTTGTTGTTGTATTCAGTGATCTCCTTTCCTTTTTCATCTTTTGTTTTCATCTCCGGGTAGTACAATATCACTTTATTTAGATTTTTGTCCCTGAATATTTGAAAGGGAGCAAGATGAAAAGAGCAATTAAAATGCTATGATAATGACTAAAGCATAATATCAGCAATTTTTTTAAGAACATGCATTGGTGTGGAGATTGAGATGGCTGATCTTCTCTTCTTGAAAACAGTGCCAAGGGATCTTTGTGAAGTGGCAGAATTGGCTTTGTTTTCTCAATTCAGAGGGAGCACTTCTGCAGTTCTCCCTCAATGCTTCTCTGCAGCACAAGCCCAGACACTTTGCTGGTGTACGATGGAACCTTCTGCCTTTGTGCCCACCCCCCCCCACCATGTTGTTATCCTTAGAAAAAAATCCGAGGAACTTTATTCCCTTTCCATGTAAAGCTAGGTGGAAAATATCAGAAATCAATGGCATATGTTGAAGAGAAACCTATCAAAAACTAGTTTCCAATTGTGTGCAAGAGCGAAAGAAAATCTTTTAAGTGTGGGAGGGATACAGAAAGGGTATTGAGTCTGCCTAAATGAGTGAAGGATTATCCTGTACAGGTCCAGGACAAGAGCAGGTCTGCCACCTCATGCAAGTATATTTGTATATATAAATGGTGAAAATGCCAAGAGTGTTTCTAACACTAGAGCATAGGAAGAGAGAGCCCTGGTTTTAAATTATAAAATGAAAACATTTACAGTAAAATCCCCATTATCTGGCACCTAAGGGGATCGCGGGAGTTGGATATGCAAATTTTCCATTTGACTGAGACTCACTCTTAAAATGCCTAACAAATTTACCTGCTTTAAGAATACATTGTTTAAATGACAAAAGAGGGCAAAAGGTAATTTAAAAAAAAAATCAGTATTATAGTCTTTATGTAAAGTTCACCGTAATCACACAATTCCCACACATTTTTTGTAAGAATACAAAATTTAAATTCGAACCCCAGTCACTGGCGCTGTAACAGTGTTGCACTAGCCGCTACGCTAACCGTGCCGCCAACATAATTAAGCCTCTCCCCCAAGTTTACAGATAAAGCCTTACTAATATACTTAATATCAATAAAAATAAAGCTTCTTACAAAGCAGGGATAGGGAGCCACCTTAGGAGAGTCATCCTAGTGGCAAGTGGCTTCAACTGGCCCTTCATCCAGGTGTCCCAGTTAGGCCCTTAGCGTAACCCACCTCACCTCCACGCTAGTGTCCTGGTTCAACTCTTGGTGCAACCCAACTCACCTTCAAGCCAGTGTCCTGGTCAGGCCTTTCGCGCAACTCAATTAACCTCCACATTAGTGTCCCAGTCAGGCCCTCGGGCTGACAACCCAACTCACCGCCAGTTTCCTACTGGCAGAGCGTGGAGTAAGCTGCTTTCAGGCACTCCTCCAACCTTTTTAACTATATCTCACTTTTGACCAGCCGTGTAACCTTTATTCGAAAAAAAAGAGGATCTTTTGTTCAATTTATGAAGAGGTTTGTTACAAGAAGTGGTGTACCTTTTGCAGAAGGCAAGGAGGGAAAATATGGAAAGAAGAACGAAGAATCTAAGGACACCGAGCACCAATATCTCTCTATTATGGAATCAATGTCTAGAGTGGAAAAAATTGTGCTTGATTTGAGAGATTCATTTAAAGAGACTAATACACAGATTTTAGATGTTAAAAAGAATTTAAGGTTTGGATGACGTAGTGGGAAAACTGGAAAAAGTATCTGATATACATAGTAACAATTCTAAAGAAGTTTAACAAGAATTTAAAGGAAGTTACAGATTTGTTGGAGAAATACAGATAAAAATATATTGATTTGGAAAGCAAGAATCGAAGATTGAATTTGAGAATTTTTGGACTGCCAGAAAACCTCGATTCAGACAATTCGCTGGAATTTTTTTTCAACATGCTGGGAGAGATATTTAAGGGGATTTTGAAGAATTCCTCCAATCTTGGACCGCGCACATCATGCATTGAAACAAAAAACATCTGAAGAGAGACCACGAGCAGTTATATGTTTTCATTATTTTTAGACCAAGGAGGCAGTTGTACATTCACTTCGTGGAAGATTACCCACAAAACGTTATTAATGAAAAAGGCAAATTCAAAGAAGTAAAATGGCTGAGCTCTACAAACGGAAATGCAGACTTTCCCTCTGCTTTCTTGCACGTTTGAGGATCTTTTCACAGGATGGTCAACCAATGTTGTTGAATTCCCCAGAGGCCAGATGGAAGTTCCTCCAAGAAAAACTTGTTTTACAACCAACCTGAATCTATGGAGTTGGCTGTTTGATCTGTTATAATTAATAAGCTTGAACTGTTAAATAGAGGTCAGATTGCATTGTGGCGCTGCTGCCAGTTTAAATTGAGCTGTTTGATTTAATATGCTTCTTTCTTTCTTTTTCTCTTCCTTGATGTTATTTATAATTAAGGTGATTTGTGGATATTAGTTGATTAGTTGTTGTCTTGTGTATTTTGAATTGAAAAATAGAATTTGAAACTAGATTCCTTTCATCTATTTTAAAACCATCTTACCTCTTTCTTTTCTTTTTTTAATTAAACTGATGTGTACTGTAAGTATTGTTACTCCAGAATGGTGGAACATTCTTCTACTTTTTAGATCTTAAGACAACTGTGGTTATAATTCCAGTGTTTATGGATATCAATTTGAAAATTGTTTAGTTTTTGTATTCATCCTGCTGGATTCAAGGCCACACATTGGTTGACACCCAAAATCTAAGGCATACGGCCTTTGACCTTCAAACTAGATATTGCCAAGCACAGAACAGACAGGAATGTGGGCAAAGTTGCAGTTTTATTTCAGATTGTAAAATGCACACATTTTTAACCCTAGAGATAAAAGATTGACAGATATCTGAATAGACAGGTGTATTAAACATTATGGGGAGAAGGCAGGGAGTTGGACAGAGTGGCAGAATGCATCAGCTCGTGTTGGAAGGCCAGAGCAGATTTTACAGGCTGAATGGCCTACTGTTCTTATGTCTTATGGTCTTGCATTGAAAAAGATCTTGTTTATGTATGTACAAGATATTGAATGTTAACACAAATACAGCAAGCAACCATTAAACTAGATTATTTTATTATTTTTTCTTTTCTGCTGTGAGAGACAGAATTAAATATAATTTTGGAGACTTGTCAGTTTGAGACCAGGGATTAGATTAGATGTCGATTAGGTGCATTGCGGAACTGTTCAACGATGGAAGGAGGGTGGGTGCTTTTCTAGATTTGTTTTATTGTATTTGGGTAGCTGTGAGAGTTCACTTCTAAATATAAATCTGTTCCATATTTTGGTTTTGGCCATTTTTCAGGTTTCTCTGCCAAATCTTTACTTTTACATTTTTAAATAAACTTCTAAATGGATGTCAAAATTATAACTTTGTTTCTTTGAATGTTAATGGTTTGAACCATCCAATTAAATGAAAAGAAATGTTTCAAGCCAATATTATCTTTGCGCAAGAGACAAAGAGGACAAAAATTGGTTTTTCAAATTCTGGAGAGGTTTTCAATTTCATTCCCTGTCTCAGTTTAAAGTTAAAGGTGTATCGATCTTTATTGACTCTAAAGTTCCATTTTTGCATTTTAAAATGATTATGGATATCGTTACAGGTGCATTAAATAATTTTTAAAAAGTCACATCGGTTAATATATATGTGCCTAATGTTGATGATCCAGATTTTTTTTTTTAAAGAAGGTGTTTGTTCTTTACCGAATCGAAATGTCTACTGATAATGGGTAGAGATTTTAACTGTTGTCTTAATCCAATGGTCTTCCCCTAATCAGACACTTCCTAATAGATCTGCTACTTTTATTAACTCTTTTCTGATTGATTATAGATTGGTTAATATATGAAGGTTTTTATATCCTAAGGACAAAGGGTTCTCTTTTTTTTAAACCTCATGTTTATCATAATTATTCTAGGATTGATTATTTCTTATTGATACTCATCTGGTTCCTTTGGTAAGGGACTGTATATATGATGTCATTACTGTGACTGATCATGCACCCTTGAAACTCTCTTTTAAATTTTCTGATATTACCAGAACTCAACAGTGGCAGTTCAATTTGACTTTACTTCAAGATGAGAAGTTTTTTAGACTTTATGAAGGAACAAACCTCATGTTTTTTAAAAACAAACTCAACTGAGGGAATTTCAAACCTAATAGTTTGGGATACAGTTTAGGCATACCTGTGAGAACAGGTACTTTCTTATTCAGCAGGGTTAAGGATATGAATGAAAGAACAGTTGTTATTACTGAATAAAAAAATTAAAGAAATTGATAGAGAATACTTGGGGAAACCTAATATGGATCTCTATAAGGAAAGAGTAGAACTCCAAACACAATATGATTTATTATTAACATATCATATTGAGAGACAATTGTTTAAATCAAAAATCCAGTTTTATGTACATGAAGATAAATCAGGTAAATTATTAGCTGGACAATTAAAGGCAACTATGGCTAAATAACAGATTTGTAAAGGTGGTGGCAATATGGTACAAGATCAAGATGAAATTAATAAGGCATTTCATGATTTCAATTAATCTCAATTTCCTAACAATACCATAAGTATGGATAGATTCCTGCAACTACTGAATACTCTAAGATTTCTTCTAATAATCAACTTTTATTGGATGTTCTAATATCAGAAATGGAAATTTTCAAAGCTATTTCCTCATCAATCCGGCAAAGCTCCAGACATGGGCAGTTATACTGTTGAGTTTTTTTTTATGTCTTGCTAACATACAAACACCTTGATTGTGCAGGTGTTTAACGATTCTGTATCCCTTGGAACTTTGCCAGACATTTTATGAAGCTTCAATTTCATTAATTCCTATAGACCAATATCATTGTTGAATGTTGATTGCAAAATTCTTTTTATGATTTTAGCTTTTAGATTGGAAAATATTCTTCCTCAGACAATTTCTATGGATCAAACAGGATTTAAAAGAATAATTATTCACATTTTAATATCTGTACGTTAATGAATATTATTTACTCTCCATTGACTGAAATTTCAGAATGTATAGCATTGTTAGATGCAGGAAAGACTTTCAATTGAGTGGAATGGAACTATTTGTTCAAAGTTTTAGAAAGATTAAATTTCAGTCCTGGTTTTATTTCATTAATTAATTTGATCTATCATATTCCTGTTGCTGCTGTAATTACTAATAATCAAAAAAAATCCTCTTTTTTAAAAAAAAAAATCTGTTTCAAGGAACTAGACAGGGTTGTCCATTAAGTCCTTTATTATTTAACCTTGCCTTGGAACCTTTAGAGATAGCACTTCGTGACTTCAGCGACATTCAGGGCATTAACTGATGTAATTTATAAGGTATCTCTATATGCAGATGATCTTTTAACATACATTTCAATTCAGCATTTTTTCAGGATATAAATTGAATCGCCACAAGAATGAACTATTTCCAATGAATATGCATGTTAAAGAACATTTTACATATCTTGGAGATTAAGATCACGAAAAAATTTAAAGATTTATACAAATTTAATGTTCTCCCTTTGAATGACTATGTGAAACAAACACTTTCTAGATAGTCTCCATTGGCCATAATTTTAATAGGTCATATAAATGCTATCAAGATGATAATTTCACCCAAATTTTTGTATATATTTCAAGCAGTTCCAGTTTTTAGTCCTCAATCATTTTTTGATAATATCAACATCAAAATTTCCTCTTTTATATGAAATAATAAGAATAAGTAAATTTCATTTGCAGAAATTAAAGAAAGATGGTGATATGGCTTTACTTAATCTTAGATTTTATTATTGGGCAGTTAATATCCGATATATTATTTTCTGGGGATATTATTCTGACAAACCAGTATGCCCTCATTGGACAGATTTGGAATTGAAATCTGTACAGAAAAATCTGTTTAGAAAAAAATTAGAAGTTGCTCTTTTTTAAAGAGACTTGGCATCCTTTTATAAACTATTTTCGTATGAGTTAATCTGTATTTTGTCTTCACCTTCCAGATCGTTTTGGTTTTCTGTTGGTTTTTTTATTGGTAAGGACCAGAAAAATAGTTTGTATTGATCTGTTGTCGTGAAGTTTCAGTTTTCTTTTTTTTTTATTGTTGTTTCTTTTTTGTTTATTTTGATAAGTTAGATGGGGTTTTAACATAATTTTTTCCCCTATTTTTTGAATATTCCAAATTGAGGAGAAATTTGTTGACATATTCAATATGTTATAATGTTATAAGTTGTACTATGTATTTCAATATATTGATGTTTCTGTTTTTACTATTCAATTTTACATTGTATTCTATCATGTATTGTCTACTATATTTAATAAAAAGATTGGAAAAGAAAGAAGACTCACCACCACGCAAGTGTGACAGCAAAAAGGAATGTGTGAGCAATGAGGATCATTGCTAGTTCAGGAGGCAAACCTGTGCGAGTCCAACGAAGTCTCAGTGATCACCCGCGGGGTCCATCCAGCCAGTCTTATTAATTTGAAATCATTTACTTATTTCCTCAAAATTTTTTTGCTGGTTGTTTGAGTTTCCAATTGACTGAATGTTGGACAATGGGAATGTTATTGTATGATTAGAATGGGGAAATAAAACGAATAACCAGAGAGGTGGAATTTTTCTTCAGAATAAAATGTTGAAACTGAACACTCAAAAAAACAAATAATATGATTGCCAATAGCCACTTCTGATTTACCTGGACACTAAATATGTCTTTATAGCACTGATGATAACAGAGGAATCGTTAATTTGCTGAAAAAAAGAAAAGAAAAATGGTTACACGCTGTTTATTGCACAAATAGTTGACAACCACATACCTAGTGGCTTTCAAACTTTTTCTTTCCACTCACATACCACTTTAAGTAATCTCTCTGCCATAGGTGCTTGGTGATTAGTAAGGGATTACGTAAGGTGGTATGTGAGTGGAAGGAAAAAGTTTGAAAGCCACTATTTTAATCGTACCTAATTGACTCATGATGTGCACGGTTTCATAACTCCAAAGGAAATGGGTCAATGACAATTTTTCTTAACCAAAATATTTCAGTAAAAAATGGGACTAGAGCTGTGGTTCTCAACCTTTTCCCCCCTACTCACATACCACCTTAAGTAATTCCTTACTAATCACAGAGAACCTATGGCATACGGATTACTTAAAGTGGTATGTGAGTGGAAAGAAAAAGGTTGAAACCACTGCTCCACACTAACTTCAATAAACCTCTTTCATTCACTTGTTGGGTTTCAATTAAAAAATGTCTGAAATATTTATTACACACAAAATAAATATGGTAGAAAGGGAAAAGGGTTGGATGAAGTGAAAGGATTGAAATGGAAAAGAAACAGGATATGGGAAAGAACAGAGGCATACATTTGGATAACACATCAGCACACTTCGTAAGTGACCAACCCAAAATGTGGACTCTTCTTGAATGCTGCCAAACGTGCTAAGTGCTTCTATCATTTTGTTTACATTTCTTAAATATTTCATATTGCTTTGCACACAATTAATCACAGTACTTTGTTATGTTACACCCCATGTCAGCGAGATGGCCAGTTACATTGGGCACTGCTAAACTTTCCAATAAACCAGAGAGTTGATTGAAAGAGGATGTTATCCAGTACAGGGCAAGAGCTAGCTGGTCTAGTCTGCACAATGCACATCCAAATGGAGTTGCAGATGGTTTAAGAGCTCATTGTAAAAACAAAAACTTATGCATTGCAATATTTCCATGTTACTGCACTCAAATATCAGCCGAAATTATATGCCTAGTGTCGCTATAAGTTACAACAAATTCCCACATACAGAGCACCATCAAATCTTTGAAAATACTTGTTTTCCAAGGTTGTATAACTCATGGGGAAATGCAAATATAAATTCTACACATTTTATTTATTCAGAAAAATAGTAGAGAAAGAGCATATGAACACAAAAGTGAGAATAGGTCAGTGGGTCCAAAAACTGCCTCACTATTCTATATGATCATGGCTGATCTTCTACAGGCCTCATTTCCTCTTCTGGATCAGTTCCCCATTAGCCTCAATTGCCTGATTAATTTTGTTTTTAAAACTCTTTCCTCTTTAAAATGTGCCCTGTGTTCTCATTTCCACAAATATCTGAGGTGAGGAATTCCAGAGATTGTGCATAGAAGGGAGGTGAAGGGAAATTTTTTTTAAGCCTATGACTTTGTCACATGCAATAAATTGCCTGGTGCGTGGTGAAAGCAGAGAGTGCAAAACCCCTAAAAACTGAAATGGTTCGACACTTGAACAAGAAACTAAAAAAAAGGACAAGTGGAAGAATAGGGGAGCAAGAAAATGACATAGCCCTTTCACAGATGGTGAATGTCTTGTGTTCTGCATGCTTTTATCATACAAAACTTATCTGAACATTGAAGATGTAACCTGTCACAAGGAATCAAGATCTAAGTATTAGACTGATGACTTGGATTTTTTAAAAATCCCATGGCATTTGAGAAAATTAGTGAATACAATTCAATTTATTTATTGAATATTAAAGTTTGTGGGCAATTTAACGTATTTTGTGCATTATAAAGGATTCTGGAACTTTTGCTGTAAAAGTTGGTTGGACCAAAATGCAAAGGATTATGGGACTGTAGCTGTAGAAATAACTCTGAAATAATGTTTTTTAGAAGTGCTGTCAAATAACACACAGTCGTAAAGCCTGTGTTATCTGCGTCAAGAAGGGGAGTATGAGCTGCAACATTCCACAGCTGTGTAAGGAGTTGTAAATCTGACGGGCGAAGAATAAGTGATTAGAGATAAGTAACTGAGTCTTTGTAAGTTACTGATTGAATGATCAAGGTAACTGTTTCGAATTCCATTTTAATGAACAAATGTGTAAAGCTGTTTCCAATGAGAAAAAAACATGTGAAACAACACAAGGCACCCATCGAACTGACTATATAACTCGACAATTCTTTGAGAATGGACTCAGCACGAGTAAAGAGTGACCCTTCTCTCCCCTCACATTACTGCAGTTGAAGTAATAAACTGTTTGTATTTTAAACTGGTTCTGTGGTTCTCTGTTGTATTCTTTATTCACAGATTTATTCACAGAGCTGACAGAGTAAATTACTCCAAACATTTTAAAACATCCACAGTCATGACTAATTTGGTTCCAAAACAATAATCAAGTTCATTTCCATCTTACTCTACAGATACTGCCATTTACTTTTGCTTCTAATTGAGTAAACTACTTTGATCTCCTCCATACAGTATTTGGGAAACCAAACCTCTTGATTGAGGTGGCTGATTTGTTCAGTCTCCACAGGTGTCCCCTAGTTTCCAATTACCCATCACTTTAATCCCCCATTGTACTCCTACTTTCAACAATGGCTTTGGTCTCCTTTAGCACTCCAGCAAATCTCAGCACAGGTTTGAGGACAGCACTCTGTCTTCCGTCCAGGCACATTGTCAGCTTCCAGACCAAACGATTTAATAGAATTAGATGTTCCACCTTATAATTCTACATTCAACTTTTTTTTTCCCCTCTAACCATTTCTGATAATTTTAGAGTTCATTCACATATTCATAAGAAGTTACGAAACAGGAGTAGGCTGCTCTGCCACTCAATAAAATCATGGCTGATTTCGCCATTGTCTCAGCTCTGCTTTTCCCCATAACCCTTAATTCCCCAACTATTAAAAGAATATCTTGGTTAAATTTAATGAGGGGCCTCTACTGCTTTATTGGGTCACGAATTCCACAGATTCACAACTCTCTGGGAACAGTTCCTCCTCATTTGTCTTAAATCTACTCCCAAATTTTGAGGCTCCTTCTTTCCATCTTTTGCTCGACGCCCTCTTTCCACCATAGGAATAAAATGTGAAAAAGATCATGCTTAGTATTTTGAGTTTATATCCCCTTTGACCCAGATCTGTGCCGACTCACCACTTTCTCTCCATTCTCCCCAATCAAAATTGGAACCTTTCGATAGCTGGAAAACGTTATCTCTTTCCGTAAAATCGGGTTGACCTCCACAATTTCATAGGGCAGGGAGTGGAAATCGAGGAATGCCCGGACTTTACTGCAGAAAGGGCATGTCTTGTACTGATATAAAGTTAAAGACAGGTGAACACTGGAATCCTGCAACAGACAGACAAAAAGGGGGTGAATGCTGTTTGAAACGCCCATCAAAGAGAAGCCCTAGCTACTGAATCACCCACACGGATGACCCAATGGTACTTGTGCAATCTTGCCGAGGGCCAATTAGTCGTTCAATTTGCTGCATTGTAATAGTGAACAAACTTGCAAGGGCTGGAGAAGCTGGCGTTTGCAATGTCGATTGAGAGACGGAGATATCGGCCAGGACAATGCGATGTCTCCCTTCTATGCGATTGTGCCGCTTTGCCGGATCTTTTCTGCCCGGTTTGATACCCCTCGAGTGTTAAAGGCTCGTGTCTGTCACTCCGATTTTCCGAAACCTGCGCAGGATATTTTTAAACTGGAAATCTATTTGCCGCAGCAAAATGCGTGACGTTTTAATCTGACCACGTCGTGACGCGAATTGAATTATGGCTTGAAATGCAAACGACTTCAGTGCTGTTAACACTCGTCGGCTCTTTTGAAGGGCTCCACCGTGCTTTCCCCGCCCTTAGTGCCGCGCCTCGCTTCGCTCTTTACCTTTGGGCGCGGGTGCTGAGCCTGATGCCGCCCGACACAGTGCTTGGCCGTCTGGTACAGCCCCAGCGTTCCACCCAACACAAAGGCAAAGCTCAGCGCAGCGTTGCCAACTCTCAACACCCCGGTCAGGTCCCTCTGCAAAGCCCGGCCGTGACCATACCACCTCCGGCCAGGCTGCAACACCAAAGACTGCCATTGGCAGACCTTTCGAGCCGCTGCAAACCGAGTCCAACACCGCCTCGCACCCATAGAGGAAGCTGCCATCTTTACTGTAGGTCAGGCAGGGCTGCTGTTGCGCTGCAGTGATTAGAGGTGAACTCAATCGACCCAATGCCAATTTCCCCCTTTGGAAACTACAAAACATACTTTCTGGTCGATCGGCTTCTAACTAAACAAGAACAATGCTGACAAATTAATTGTCCAACTTAAAATCACTTTTCAAATGGAAATATGGCTGTGAAACCTGATAAATAAAACCTGCTATTTGCATTCGTAAACTACTTGCGACACCTGCCTGTTGTTTTTTTTCCGCGATTTGTGTACAAGACCCTTCCATCGAAACGGCTCCAAATTCTGATCTCTCCCTCCATTAGTGAGGGAAACTGGACCCTGTCACATTTGTGGCCCGAAACGTGACATTGATAGCACCATCAACACAAGATTTACCCGTTGAACATCGGCGTGTATTTATTTCTCTGCTTCCATTATTGTATCATTCCGCGCCTGGATACATCGCGCGCATGCCCTCTGGCCTCCGCTCAGGTTAACAGCTCAACCTCTATCTGCATACATTCATTACCGTGACATCCCTCCTTTCACCGGAAATATCTTTATGTGTCTTTTCCTTTCAATCTGTGCATATCTTGCATGAATATCACCGAACATAATACATTGCTGTATTTCTTTCTGTTTAAATGCAAACACTTTAACACTATCAATAGCATTTTTCTGCCTTCCAAACCAACAAAAGCAACATCAAATTCCCCCTTCACAAAATGTAACGTGACCAAATGTAATATAATGGCTCAACATTACTTCTGTACTTATACTAATACAATGGTCACCTCATATGCAAAATGTAAATGTTTAAAATTATACGCCCCACATATTTCCTTCCCCTTTATTTTTCATGACTTTTTTTTTCCATTCTATAAAACCACATATTGTCGGACTCTGGCTTTAACTTACTCTTAATTTTAGTCTATGTGTAGTCTGAGTCCAGCGCGTTCTTTGAATGAAGTGATAGGAGAAGGTATTCGGTTCAACAGTCAGTTTATTACACAGCACAGCACAGCACAAGAATAAAACTTAACAGAGCTCTGGGTCAGTCTGTTAGTTCATAGGTCACCTGCCAGTGAGCTACTCCCCGAGACTGACCCCTATTGTCCAGTTGGCACAGTTTATATAGGTCAATCTTATCACACAGAACAAAAGTTGTTTTCCCTGCTAGATCTTTTTGCATAAGGGTTATCACAAGTCATCTCCTGTTTTGCAGATTTCTGGGGTGTAGCATTCCCATGTTAATCCTCCAGGCCAGACTATCCTGTTGTTTAGATCTGAAATTAATTCATCCCCAGATATTTCTAATCACCATTTGGTCCCTGTCTGGCCAATTTCTGCTGTTCTCTTTAACACCTCCTCGTGCCTTAATCTTCCTCCTAGACTGGTTTTCCATTCCCTTTGATTCTTGTGGGCCATTCTTTGTTCTGATCTGGCCTGTGTCTCCTGTGCTACTTCCCACCTCCTTCAGTTGAGCATTCCTCCTAAATCGTTTTATGCATATCCTCTCCCTGTATCTTGGGAGCAGCCAATTTTGTTCAGCCAACTTTGCTCCATGCTGTGACAGCCACTTAGCCACATTCCTCTTTCCCTGACTCATGCAGTACAAATGAACTTATTGATTAATCATTTATTTCATAATGTTTTAACCCCTAGATTCCAACAATATTTAAATTCCAATACTTTGGTTTTTTTTCACTTAATACCAAATAGTCGACCAAAACAAAATGCAATTCTTACAGCGCTCATACATGTACTTTATGATGTATTTATCAAAATCACTGTCCAAATGTTCCCATTATCATTCCTCTTCATGCATCAAAATACTTCTGATTGTTGGTTACTGCTACTGATGGTCCAAAGTCAAACCGCGTCAAGTATAAAATAAATGTTCGGCGCACAGTTTTCTTTTTCTAATAACGCTAAACACGACAAAACAGCGATGATCCAGGTAATCATAGTACAACTTCGCAAAGGTCTCTTTCTCGGAGTTCGCGATGGTTTCCTTCCTGACATCCACATATACGCATTCACTGCGTGTTTCACAAGGGCAGCGTTCAGCGTACACCCTTTACATTATTTCTTTTTTTTCACAATCACCACACATTTCCACTTTTCCTTGGTGTGTATCATTACTACGCTTCCACTGAATCAATGCACTTTTTTTTTCTTCATTGAAACTCATTCCAACTATCACAAACTTTCACTTTCATTATAGTGCGGGCACGATTAGAAATATGGCACAAAATCTTAATATCGCTTAGGTGGTTTCCTTTCCCTTCTCAGCCTTCCTGCAATGCTACTGTCACAACTTGGTTGCTCACCCTCAGCACCGGAAATACTGCTCGCTATGGCCTCTGTTGTTTCTGGTACTCTGGCCACTTCATTGGGAAAACTGGTAACACCCTCTGGAAGGTCGTCTGGTCCCTCAGGTTGAGCAACTCGTACTGGATTTCCAATCACCGCTCTGGATTGGTACTTTTTGACACCAGACACGTTTCTTTTGTAGAGGACTCCAGCTGGAGACCTGATTGTCACCATACTGCCGCTTCTGGATACAACAGTGTAGGGTTGATGGTAATAAGGTGTGTCTAGCTTACCACCACTCTCTTGCCTCACAAGAACATTATCTCCAGGCATAATGTCTGAGTACCTGGTACCACACCTCGAAGCTGCATCCAGCTTTGCTGCCCCCTTCTTTTCAGCATCGTGGTCCCTCATCATCTGGTCGTCCCTGATTTCCTTCAGTTCGGGCATTTCTGTGCAGATTTTCCTCCCAAAGAGTACTTCTGCTGGACTTTTTCCTGTGGTTGCATGAGGGGTTGCCCAATAGACAGCTACATAGGATAGCAATGCTTCTCTCCAGTTCTGTCCTTCTGCATGAGCGATCCGTAGTTGTTTTTCGATGGACTGATTTTGTCTCTCTACTTCTCCATTGGCTTGCGGCCATTTAGGAGTTACTTTGTGATGGTGGATGCCTGTGGTCCTCATATATTCAGCAAATGTCTCTGAGATGAACTGTGGACCATTGTCAGAGTATAGTGTAACAGGCAATCCATGTCTCGCAAAGATCTCTGCCAATGCTTGTATCGTTTTTTCAGTGGTCGTTGACCTCATCACAGAGTACTCATAGTATCTGCTGTAATAGTCCACCACCACCATGATTGACTCGCCAATTGGTAAAGGTTCGAGAAAGTCAACAGCTACATCGACCCACGGTCCTGTCAGGAGTTGCGTACTCTGGATCGGCTCTAGGGGATTACTCCTACTTGTGAATTGACACCCATGGCAGGTTTTGACAAATTTCTCCACTTCTTTATCACAACCTGGCCACCATACTTTACACCTGAGGTTTTGCTTGGTACCAACAATACCTAGGTGTCCTTCATGAGCTAATGATACGATCTTCGCTCTCAACCTCTATGGTATCACCAATCTACAACCTCTCAACACACACTGCCCGATGCAACAAAGTTCGTCTCTAATGGGAACATATGCCTTGTGAGTGCACTTGTCCCATTGTCCACTTTGGATACATTCTCTAACTTCCATGAGTTCTGGGTCATGTTCAGACTCTCTCTCGACTTCCCTCGTTGTCACAGCTCCCAGTGTCAACTGGATAGCTACGAAGTGTACAGAGCTCTCTGCTTCTGTCCCCAGTTCTGACTTGGATTGTGGGCATCCATCTTTCAACAATCTGGACAGGGGATCAGCAATGTTTGCTTTCCCAGCAATGTGGACTACACTGTGCTTGTATGGTTGGAGTCTGAGCACCCATCATTCTATCCTGGCACACGGTTTGGACCTGGCGGCGTAGATCACCTCCAAAGGTTTATGGTCCGTGATGAGTTCAAATTCAATGCCATACAAATATGCATGGAATCTCTCGCAGGCCCATACATGTCTGAGTGCTTCTTTCTCTGTCTGAGAATATCTCCTTTCAACGTCTGTCAAAGATCTGCTGGCACAGACAATGATTCTTGGTCCCTCATCATGCGTCTGGACCAACATGGCTCCTAAACCAACAGGGCTAGCATCCACTATGACTTTGGTTGGTGCATCCGGATCATAATACCCAAGAGTCTCGGCATTCGTCAGACTTTGTTTCAGAGCTGTGAATGCTTCCTTCTGCTCAGGGCCAAAATGGAATGGTACACCTTTCCTGGTTAGTTTCCTCAGTGGTTCTACCAGTGTAGCAAAGTTAGGGATGAACTTTGCGCAATAATTGACCAATCCCAAGAAACTCCTCATCTCCTTTGCATTCTGGGGTTCACATGCATCGGCAACAGTTTTCACCTTGGCATCAGCTAGGTTCAGTCCTTCCCGTGTTAGCCTGTGTCCCATGAAGTCCATCTCTGAGACACCGATCTGGCACTTGTCTCCATTCACAGTAAGGCTTGCCCCTTGTAGTCTGGATAGCACAAGCCTCAACCGTCTGTCATGCTCTTCCTGTTACTCCTTAGTACTGGGTGACTCCTTCTCCGGTCCCATCTCATGATGTTTTACCTAACAGGAGTACAAGGACACCTCCCCTTCTTGTTACTGCCCTGTACAGGGCAGTATGATGTCAGACATTTAGAGATGTCTAAATGGACTATGATGTCATCATAAATGTTGGCAACTCCAGGAATGCCTTGAATCACTCGATGGATTTCGTACTAGTAGATCTCAGGAGCTTCATTGATGCTGAACGATAGCCTCTTGTGCCGGTACAATCCACAGTGAGTCACAAATGTTGTCACGTCTCTGGATTCTGGGTCCAGCTCTCGTTGATGATAGCCCCATTTTAAATCAATTTTTGAGAACAACTGACTGGTTGTTAACTCCTGGAGTACTTCTTCTACTGTTGGTATTGTAAGGTAAAACATCATGAGATGGGAATGTGTAGGGAGTTACCCTGTACAGGGCAGTAACAAGAAGGGGAGGTGTCCTTGTACTCCTGTTAGGTAAAACATCATGAGATGGGACCGGAGAAGGAGTCACCCAGTACTAAGGAGTAACAGAATGCATCCTTGTACTTACAAGATAAGAGAGACATTGATGGATTGAGAGGCAGGAAGCTAGCAGGGAAAGGATAGCAACAGTTTTAGTCATTGGACAAGTAATGATATGATGATGTTCTAAGCATGTATCCAAGGGTATAAAAAATCACCATTTTGCTGATAACGGCAGAATGCATTCTCCGACTAACTTTGTTAGTCGCAAGTGTTACAATCCGGTAATAAAGAACAAAGAACCCTGATTTCGACTCAGCCTGGTGTTTGTCTCACTCATTCATGAACAAAGCAGACCTAACAATTTGGTGACCCCGACGTGATGGGTGAGTGAACACTGGACGACGGTTTCTGTTTTTTCTGACAATCATCTCAGCCGGCTGATAAAAAGGTCCAGAGAAGCCTGTTTTAACAAAATTCTCTTTTTTTTAAAAAATCTTTATGATTGTCAGTAAGAACTGGAGATCGGACAAATTAGACGACCACAATTGAAGGTCGCATGCCAGGATTGTAACACGTAAGTGATTACAGACAAGATAAAAGTCCTTAAGGTGTTTGAATGACATTTATTAAGTGCTTCGCAAGAAACTACTAGAGTTTAAAAGTCTTTATTGTGTCGTTGCAAAGTCCAATAGAGTGAGAAGGTGGTCTATAAACAATTGAGGACCTGAGTTTTCTGCCCTAAACTGGTTATTAAGAGGAGAAATCTCCCACGTGAAGGTTGGGCTTTGAAAGAAAACAAAGGTTCAGGCTTATTGGCCTCAATTGTATCTGAGAGACTGACTTATAAATGTCCGGTAGGTATGATAATGTCTGTACACTTGAGAAGTTAAGAATTTATTTCCCCAATTCGCCGTGGTGGAATACCACAGCAGACACTAGAGACCTTGAGACAACAAAAAAAGTACTCAGGGACGCCTGCCTGGTGAACAAGAACGACGACAGAAGGCTGCGACAGCTGTGTCCGGATCAGGTAGGAGATATTAATGAAAAAGTTGACAAACTCCTAAGAGACATCCAGTTTATTCGAAATACTTTTGATAAGTTAAATGAGGGTATTCCCAACATCACCAAGGAGATAAAGTTACGTAAATTCATAGATTGGTACAGGGAAACAGGACAAAAGTATAGCCCAAATATTTGGTTTTCTAGTTGTAATTTAACTTTCAGACCCCTTTGGGAAAACAGAGAGTGGAAAACGAGCAATCAGAGTATACAGGACAGTCTGAAGTCAATTGGAGGACAAGACTTCGAGACTGTTCCTTTAAAAGATATTAGTCATCCAGCTTGCAAGGGGACATTTTTAAAAGCAATTTTCGTTGACATAGATCCCCTAAACAGACAAAAACCTAAATTAAAACAGGCATTAGAAAGCGGTCCCGCAGCTATGGCTGTACAGTTGCCTGCTAAGACTTTTGACCAAGTTATTAAGGAAATTAATCAGGAATTAGAGGAGCGAAATACCAGTAATGCGGCATTGGAAAAACAAAAAATGCTCCGAAAATGTGTAGACCGCTGGAGGAAGAGGGGTTGGTTACCCGGGGGCACTGAGATGTTCCTGACAGGTGAGAGAAAAAAAAAAATTTTAAAACGTAGTGTCTTAGATAAGCTGGAAGAAACAAAACACAGAAGGGAAAGGAAAAGTGCCTGTTTCCAGTTTCCAGCCACGAAGTGTCCGGGTTTGCTCTCTCCCTCCCTCCTTTCACCCTCCCCCCTCTATCTTCTCTCCCCCTCTCTCTCTTCTCCCCCCCCTCCTCTCTCACCCACTCCCCCTCCCAATCCCAATCTGTGGCGGTGCTGCCCTGAAATCCCCAGGTTGGGCAGGGCAGAGAAATACAATTTGGTTTTAATTTTGTGCCCACAATTCCAGCTCCGCATCAAATGGGATCCTGTTTTATCCTCTCTCCCTCCCTTTTTCCCGCACCCCCACCATTGCGGGATCAGGGCAGACATTGTGGGCTGACGTGTAGCTCACTCGAGGTGGGAGGGAAGGAAGGAGTGATAGTTCCCAGTGGTGGGAGACCCAATCTGATCCAGACCAGTGATCACAGGATGAGAACCTTTTAAAACCTTTGAAACGAAAGTGTTAATCTGAAGACTTTTCTCCCAGTGGGGCCAGTGCAAGGCATTTTCTCTCTCTATCTCTTGTGCTCTGTGTATCTGCCTCTCTATCTCTTTCTCTCGCTATGCTCTCTCTCTCTCTCTCTCTCTCTCTCTCTCTCTCTCTCTCTGGCACCCCAGATGGGACACTGGAGTCACGTCCCTTATATTCAGATATTGAGACACTGGGGTGTGACAAGAACCACGGGAATAGGGACACATCAGACGAGGTACAGGCCCCTTTAATAAAAATAGAAGGGGGAGTAATAGATGTAGAGACCCCTCTGGAGTCCAAGAAAATAGAAAAGGAGTTAGAGATACAGAAATGGAACATGAAAAAGGTTCAGGATAACATTAAAAACTTAAACAGAGATATTAATGTGCTGGGGCAGATCAGTGAGGATCAAAAAGAATTAATGGTAGGTATATTTAAGGAAGTGGAAAAGATAACTACAACACTGTCAGGAGAAATTAAAGCTGAAGGAATGGTAATAGGAGTAAAGGACGAAAAGTGTAGTACAGATGAGGAAACGAGATACGATCCACCATGGGAGGAAAGTAAAAGGAAAAGACTCGGGAGGGAGAAAAATAGACATGCCTACCTGGACATAGTTAGAACAAAAGAGAAAGATGTGAAACAACTAAACTATGGCCGAAAAGATTATCTTAGAGATGAACGTGACCAATATACCTTTGACCCTGAGACATTGGAAGCTGATAGGGACAGTGACAGTGACGAAGAAGAGTCAGAACAAGGTGGGATAAATAAATGCATGCCAAGAGTAAAGAAGGAGCAGAAATCCCCAAAATTGAGATATCAATGCCCATTACTGATCACGGGACGGGGAACTCAAAAATATGTACCCTGGTCACGAATGGACTTAGAGAGTTTAATGAAAAAACTACCTCCGTTGAGTAATGGGGCTAGTCCATGGATTTCTTGTTTTGAGCGAGAAACCTGCCAAGAACAATTAGCACTCGCAGATGTCAGAACTATCATGATAAAATTAAAGGCAGAAGGGGCCCTGAAGCAAATAGAGAGAATTGTAAGAAGCAGTAAATTGGGGGATGAAATAGAATTTAACCCACTTCGGAATAAATTTTGGGAAGCACTTAGAGAAACATTTCCTACACCCTATAGTTTGGATGCCTTGGTAACCCTTCAACTAAAGGAAGGAGAGACTGCACACGAGTATTTCACTCGAGCATGGGACTTATGGGAAACAGGGACTGGAGAAAGACCCGACCACAGCCCCTTAGGAAGGGCTCACTTTCGTAATGGGATAATAAACGGACTACCTGCTACGGTTCAAGCAAAATTAAGGGACATTGTGGGATTAGAGACAATGTCAGAGGATTTGTGGAAAAGACACCTGACACATGCAATCAAACGACATCGTCAATCAGAGCATGCTAAGTCAGAAAGTGCGTCCCAGAAGGAGGTGGACAAAACAACCGATAAATTGGTGAGAGCCATAGAACATATAGGGGTTAAATTAGCGGCCCAACAGATAGTCCCAAAGGTCATGGGGCCAGTGATAAATCCGGGACCCCAAGTAAGAAATGGTTGGGAAAGACAGCTAGGTACAATGTATAGAGGGGAACATGCAGTATGCTGGTACTGCCAAAATCCTGGACACTACCAGCGGAACTGTCCGGAGGCTGGGAGAGCAAGGGGAAAAAGATTACCCTCTATTAGAGGCTATCGGGGAAGAGGAGGAAACTTAAGAGGACAAGCAAGGGGTAGGGGTGGACACATTGATGGGCCCCAGAGAATCGGGGGGTGGCAGAGTGATCAACAAGTCCAGGCACCTCAGTGTAATGACTATATTGAGGAAGGTGCTGAATTTGATTATTGAAGGTGCCCTGGAGAATCAAAAATCACGCCTCCCTGGGAGCCACCAAAAGTTTGGGGGACGGTAAATGGAGAAAAAATTGAATTTATGGTTGACACAGGGGCAGCAGTTACGACAGTGATTAAAAACCCCCAGGGAGCACATTTTCGGGCAAAACATTATCTACAATAGGATTCTCCGGGATAAGGGAAACACAGCCCTATACAGATAACATCGACATGACATTTGGACGACAAAGGGTTAAAACGCCTGTCCTGGTTGTGCCAAGTTGCCCCATTAATTTATTAGCAAGGGACATTCTTACCAAACTAGGAATAACCATACAATGTTCTGAGAAGGGCCTTTGGTTAACATACCCAGGGGATACAATAAGAAGGGGAGGACAGTTTATAGTAATGACCCCATCTAACGCTTCAGAAGTATTTTCTGGAGTCGGCTACTGTATGATGAACCAGGCCCAGGGCTGATTAAACAGTTTTTTGAGTGGAGGGCCAGTATTCCTCGGTATGGGGATTACCATTATCCACTAGATCCTATGCATGTTACATTAAACTACACCATCCACCCGGACCAGGAATATGAGGAGAGGTGGGACTCTCTAAAAGAAGGGAAGACAGAAACGATACATTGTCCATTTATCTTTGTAGGTAAGGAGGGAATAGCTGCTATGGTTGTCATGACAGAAGAACAAATGGAGTGGTTCTGCTTAGGAGTAGAAAGTGTGCCTCATGTGACCTTGGGTATTGACAAAGATCATCACGCTCGACAGCTGGGTCCGATGGTAAAGGAAGCGATAGGGTGTGAATACAGGCAGACAGAAATCCCGGGATATTCCACCTCGGAGGGAGGAAAATTTGTCAGACTGAATATTGAAGCATGGGACCAGGTAGTGAATGAGAAAGTAGAAAGAGACCGAGCCATAGAAGGAGAAAATATTGATCACAGAGACTCAGACAAATATCTTTCTAATCTGAGTCCACATATATGGACAACGGGGCCCTATGATGTGGGAGTAATAAAAGGAGAGGTATTTCTAGAATTGGCCAACCCCGGGCAGAAACCAATATGGAGAAAACAATACCGCTTGTCGCCCAGTCAGGAGGAGGGTATTAAAGGAACGATAGAAGGGTTAATGGAGTCAGGGGTTTTAAGGGCGGCACCTGACAGTATGTGGTACACGCCCATCATGCCTGTTCCCAAACCGGGTAGAAAAGACTGGAGGATGGTACACGACCTCCGGGAGATTAACTTGGCTACCAAGACCATCGGGAGACCAGTCCCAGACCCATATGTAGCACTTAGGGCTCTGAGTCCGGAGCACGAATACTATACTGTCATTGATCTGGCAAACGCATTCTTCTGCTTGAATTTAGCTGAGGAATGGCAAGACTGGTTAACTTTCACTTACCAAGCACATCGGTACACATACACTAGATTACCTCAGGGTTATAAGGACAGTCCAGGACTGTTCAATCAGGCCCTTAGCGAAATCCTAATGAAATTAAAGCTCCCGGAAGATGTTACACTGATTCAGTATGTAGACGACCTACTATTAGCAGGGAAAACGCCACATGGGTGCCTGACAGGGCAGCCAAACAGGTTACTGGTTATCATGAACATATACAGGGGATGATTTTGAGGTCCCATAACAAAAAAAATGAATCTGAAACTAAGGAGACTTGTAGCAGATTGAATGACTACACAGATGAGTTTTGTGGAGGAAGAGTGCTGTACAACTGGCTCCCCGCTAACTGGGATGGTCGGTGTGCTCTAGTAACCCTTAATGCGCCAGTGCTGATTGTCAAAATGCAGGAGGGAGACGAGGATTCCCTAGAATTGCGCCACACAGAGAGTTGGCTGTGGAGAAAAAGGAGGAGTGTTGGACTCTTGGGGCCGGGAGGAAGGAACCCTGATGGGGTATGGATTGATGCCATTGGCCAAGCCCGGAATATTCCGGACGAATTTAAATTAGCCGATGAGATTGCAGCTGGGTTTGAAAGCTTTCCTGTTTTTAGTGCAATATTTCCCATCACTGTAAATAAGAATGTTAATAGGATCAACCTTATTCACTATAATGTCCAGCGCCTTGCAAATTTGACCAGGGACGTTGTTGAGGCAATACATCAACAACTGTCAGAAACTTCCCTTATGACACTTCAGAATAGGATAGCGATTGATATGGTCCTGGCAGAGAAAGGTGGAGTGTGTGCTATGTTTGGAGATCTATGCTGCACTTCTATCTCTAATAACACAGGGCCAGATGGATCACTCACTAAGGGGTTAACGAAACTTAGGGCATTGGCGAAAGAATTAAAAGCCCAGTCTGGAGTCTCCAATCCTGTTTTATCCTGGTTACAGGGAGTGTTTGGGAGATGGAGCACATTGTTAGGACAACTTTTGCTGGGTTTGTTCATTTCTGTATCAATTTTTATCACTTGTGGCTGTTGTTGTATTCCATGCATTCGAACGCTGGTCACGAGGACCATAGAGAAAGCCTTTGCTGACCGTGATGAACTGCCTCCGAAATATCAAGCTGTGCAGGCTGTGGAGCAAGACTATCTCACATTACAGGAGGCGGAGAAAGTTGCTGAGATCGATCTGGAGTCTGAAGGGGAATGTGATGGGAAGGAGGGATTGTGAATTAGATTGTTACACATATAATTTTAACCTTGCTTGTAACCCAAATATTATAACATTGATTGTAACACAAACATTATTAATCAGATTGTAGAACAAGTATTATGAATTAGATTGTAGACCATATGTTAACTTGGGAATTTACTAATGTACGGGGGGTTAGCTAGTTTTTTGCTTGGGGGCAAATGGGATGAAACTTGTAAACGGGCAATGGGATCGGGGTGACGGATGGGGGGTGTACGCAAAGGAGGGTTGGGGGAGCCCTCGCCCACCAGCCGAACTGCCCTGTGAACAGAACCCGTATAGAGCTTGGCAATAATAGGCGAACTAATGTAACGCGGTGGTAGCATAGTCAGGGCGAGATTGTCCTCTAAAGAGGACAAAGGAGGGATTGTAAGGTAAAACATCATGAGATGGGAATGTGTAGGGAGTTACCCTGTACAGGGCAGTAACAAGAAGGGGAGGTGTCCTTGTACTCCTGTTAGGTAAAACATCATGAGATGGGACCGGAGAAGGAGTCACCCAGTACTAAGGAGTAACAGAATGCATCCTTGTACTTACAAGATAAGAGAGACATTGATGGATTGAGAGGCAGGAAGCTAGCAGGGAAAGGATAGCAACAGTTTTAGTCATTGGACAAGTAATGATATGATGATGTTCTAAGCATGTATCCAAGGGTATAAAAAATCACCATTTTGCTGATAACGGCAGAATGCATTCTCCGACTAACTTTGTTAGTCGCAAGTGTTACAATCTGGTAATAAAGAACAAAGAACCCTGATTTCGACTCAGCCTGGTGTTTGTCTCACTCATTCATGAACAAAGCAGACCTAACAGTATGGAGTGTCGTTCTCGAATTATAGCTTCATTGGCCATCCTCATATCAACACACAGTCTCATGTCACCATTTGGTTTGGGCACAATCACTACTGGGCTGACCCATTGCATTGAATGTTCTACAGGTTCAATAATGTCTTGCTCAATCAACTCTTTGATTTTGGCCTCGACTTTCTCACGAAGTCCAAATGGGGTTCTGCGCACTGGTTGCGCCTTGGGTTTGTCCACTGCTAGCTTTAGTTGTCGACCTTTCAGCTTTCCTACTCCCTGGAAAACTGCAGGGAATTCTTGCTTCATATCCTCGTATGACTGAATTGAATTAACACGAGCTCCAATATGAAGTATTGCCAGATCTTGCGCTGTGCGTCTACTCAGCAATAGTTCTCCCCTCTCGTCTATGACAACAAACTCTGCTTCGGTGTGCTTGTCACCAGCTTCAACAGTCGCAGTGAAACATCCAATGGTCTGCAATGGCTTAGTTGCTGTGTATGGATACAGTTTCTTTGAACACTTCTTTGACGTACAAATGATCTTTTTTTTTCAATTTCTCCCATAAGTGTCGGTCAATTACATTACTGTCACTGCCTGAGTCTACAATGACTGGAACTGTCACACCACCAATTATCACTGGGACTTTCTCATGATGGTCATCATTCAATGTAAACTGATAGTATTTCTGCCCATCCTGGTTGTTGTCATCATCGTCACTTTCTGGGTCACCTTCTATATGGCGAATAGTGCCTTGTTTTCTCTGTCCATAATTGCCTTTCTTTCCAGGAGACTTTCCTTTCGCCCAAGCTTTGCCCTTAGAAGCTGTACTCTTCCCATTCTGGTTTGCATTTGACTTGCTTTTGCACTTCTTTGCAAAGTGGTCTTGACCTCCACACTTTCTACAAACTTTGCCTTTTGCTGGGCAGCATGGGTCTTTTCCAAAACGACCTCCGTCTCCACATCTGTAACATTCCAAGTCGCGTGTCGGCATATTTCTTGGCTGGCTATGGCTATGCGAGAGCCTATTTACTTGTTGACCAACTTTGTCTTTATTGGGCTGGCTTGAGTTGTCTTTCAGTTTCATGGTATGAAATTTCCCCTCAACGGCCTCTAATGCAGTAGCAATTGCTAAAGCATTGGTAAGTTTCAACTCACTCCCTTTTTCCAGCAGTCGCCTTCTGAGTTTGTCTGATCTGCAGTGCTGCACGACTTGATCCAATAACTGGTTGTCCAAATCAGCTGCCACGTAATTGCTTCCAACAGCCAGTTGTCACAATCTCGTCACGTACTGGGCGACCGTTTCCCCATCTTCCTGTTTTGTTTTGTGAAACAAATGGCGTTGAAATGTGGCATTCGGTGTCACTACATAGTGTGCATTCAATGCATCTACAGCTTTCCGGTATTCCTCCTTCCAGTATTTGAAAGTGTCTTAAAAGTTTCCCGAACTGCAGGTCCTGCTGTGAAGAGAAGTAACGCCCACTGTTGCACTTTCTGCTCCGCCGTGCTCCCATTGAGAAATAGGCCACGACTGTCGGTGTAATCTTCGAACTCTTCAAGTCGTGCCTTCCACTTCACGCTCACAGTGCTTGCATCGCCCGTCAGGTCAAAATGAGGAACACTGCGAAGTGCTAGAAGTTCAGCTCCAGTGACTGCTCCATGATGAAACGTTCCAGCTCAAAGCCACGGATTCAAAATCCAAAATGTTTCTCCTCATCGCCAATGTCGCATTTGTGGCCCAAAATGTGAAATTAATAGCACCATCAACACATGATTTACCCGTTGAACATCGGCGTGTATTTATTTCTTTGCTTCCTTTATTCCACAATTCCACGCCTGCATACATCGTGCGCATGCACTCTGACCTCCGGTCAGGTTAATAGCTCAACCTCTATCTGCATACATCTCATGCATATTCATTATCATGACATACACCATAGTGTCCTGGCCTCCCAGCAACAACCCAAACTTTGTTACAACACCCCAATCGCCAAGTTAAAAAAAAAACTATAAATTAAGCAAGTAAGTGATTACAATAACAGTTTTTTAAATAAACCCTTTGCTTCTGGTCAGGAAGATGGCAAACAGAGCTGGGTCCAAGTCTTCAGCAAAAGTGACAGCGACTCCGTTCTCAACATCAGGTGCGGTGCCGTCCGCATCGAAAAAGTTCCCTTGGGGTCCTGGCAGGAGCGGGAACCTCGGGCCTCTGGGCAGGAGTGGGAACCTCGGGCTCCTGGGCAGGAGCGGGGACCTCAGGCTCTACAATTCTTTCAACTCTGTGATAGTACAGATTCTATCACCAATGTGTATATGTACATATGGTGGTGTAGGATGACTGTGATTGGCTGAGAGTGTAGCCACACCTACTGGCAGGTCTTAAAGGATTGCTCCTAGCCAGACCAGGACTGGTCGACCTACTTGTGATATGCTCCAGTCTTTTAGTTAATAAAATCCTTGGTTTGGATCAACAAGTCTTTGGTTCTTTCGACGTGCACTACAGACTCCAAAAGTTCAATTGACTCCATCTAACGTTTATCAAAACCCAGGCATTTTTTGACCCCTTGGCTAGTCCCATCGACCACCAGGGGTGAATATTGACTACTTTGGAGATCCCTAATTTAGATAGTAATTTTCCTTTTAATTCTTTTTACTCAAGTGGCATGCCACGGTACTTTCTCCACTGATGCACGATCAATTGCATAAAGACTGAAGTAATCGAAACTGAAGGCTTTTATTTACATGAGATGGACAGCAACCCTGTATTGCTCACTCACACTGATCCAGACTTGAACTGGGAACAGGCTTGTGGCTTGACAGACTTTATGGGGAAGAAAAGGGAAGAGTCACGTGCCGGCCAGCGAGAACAGGGTCAAACATAAAAGGTCATGTAATTTCTTTTCTTCTTTGGCTTGGCTTTGCGGACGAAGATTTATGGAGGGGGTAAAAAGTCCACGTCAGCTGCAGGCTCGATTGTGGCTGACAAGTCCGATGCGGGACAGGCAGACACGGTTGCAGCGGTTGCAGGGGAAAATTGGTTGGTTGGGGTTGGGTGTTGGGTTTTTCCTCCTTTGCCTTTTGTCAGTGAGGTGGGCTCTGCGGTCTTCTTCAAAGGAGGTTGCTGCCCGCCAAACTGTGAGGCGCCAAGATGCACGGTTTGAGGCGTTATCAGCCCACTGGCGGTGGTCAATGTGGCAGGCACCAAGAGATTTCTTTAGGCAGTCCTTGTACCTTTTCTTTGGTGCACCTCTGTCATGGTGGCCAGTGGAGAGCTCGCCATATAACACGATCTTGGGAAGGCGATGGTCCTCCATTCTGGAGACGTGACCCACCCAGCGCAGCTGGATCTTCAGCAGCGTGGACTCGATGCTGTCGACCTCTGCCATCTCGAGCACCTCGACGCTAGGGATGAAAGCGCTCCAATGGATGTTGAGGATGGAGCGGAGACAATGCTGGTGGAAGCGTTCTAGGAGCCGTAGGTGGTGCCGGTAGAGGACCCATGATTCGGAGCTGAACAGGAGTGTGGGTATGACAACGGCTCTGTATACGCTTATCTTTGTGAGGTTTTTCAGTTGGTTGTTTTTCCAGACTCTTTTGTGTAGTCTTCCAAAGGCGCTATTTGCCTTGGCGAGTCTGTTGTCTATCTCATTGTCGATCTTTGCATCTGATGAAATGGTGCAGCCGAGATAGGTAAACTGGTTGACCGTTTTGAGTTTTGTGTGCCCGATGGAGATGTGGGGGGGCTGGTAGTCATGGTGGGGAGCTGGCTGATGGAGGACCTCAGTTTTCTTCAGGCTGACTTCCAGGCCAAACATTTTGGCAGTTTCCGCAAAGCAGGACGTCAAGCGCTGAAGAGCTGGCTCTGAATGGGCAACTAAAGCGGCATCGTCTGCAAAGAGTAGTTCACGGACAAGTTTCTCTTGTGTCTTGGTGTGACCTCACCAAAGCCTTCGACACCGTGAGCAGGAAAGGGCTTTGGCAAATACTAGAGCGCATCGGATGTCCCCCAAAGTTCCTCAACATGATTATCCAACTGCACGAAAACCAACAAGGTCGGGTCAGATACAGCAATGAGCTCTCTGAACCCTTCTCCATTAACAATGGCGTGAAGCAAGGCTGTGTTCTCGCACCAACCCTCTTTTCAATCTTCTTCAACATGATGCTGAACCAAGCCATGAAAGACCCCAACAATGAAGACGCTGTTTACATCCGGTACCGCATGGATGGCAGTCTCTTCAATCTGAGGCACCTGCAAGCTCACATCATGTAATTTACATATTATGAAAATGTACAATAGTGGTTTCGCCCCACCCACATTAAGTTTTCACCCACTTATTCAAACTATTATTGCATCTAATATCTCAACATGCCCTCCTATTTTTCTATCTTCAGCAAATGTAGATCCCTTACAACCTGCTCCCTTAAAATCATGAATATAAATAGGAGATACTCTAATTGAGAGTCAAGAGCTTGTGAAAAATGGCTGGAGATGATTAAACTAACACCATTCTGTGAAGGGTGATGGAATGCAAAATATGTAGATTAGAGCTTGAATCTGGTTTAAACTGGCAAGATGACCTAGGGTATCCAATAGTAACCATTGCACTTGCTTAATGAAGGCATGAATATTAACTTAGACGATTGGAAGGAACCATGTTCGTCACTGACTGCACCAAGACCACAGGGAAAGTCCAAGTGTGAATGCAGAAAATGAATTTTCAATGACACATTGCACTTCATAGTTTTGGATGCCTGAAGCATGTTAAAAATGTGACAGGAAATAACAAAACTAGGTTATATCTAAAAAATGGTATGTGATAGGAAAATTCTAAAGCAATTTTCATGATTAGCAGACCAAAGTCCATCAAAAAAAAACACCCAAAAGTGTTCAGGAAGAAAAATTGTTCATTGTCCAGTGTAATTTAAATGCCCTCACTGCTGAAATGTAGTAGTGTGTGAAACTACATTTGAAGATGGGAGACAGAAAACTCTGACGCCAATTGTAAATGGTTTATCTGCATCTTCGCACCAGGGACTTGAATACTTTATCCTCCCAGCGGAGACAAAGCCAATGCTGCACTGCCAGAAGCCATATCTTCGGCATAAATCCTGGCCCCAGCAAGAGATAAAACAAACCCATAACACCAAATTCATTAAAAGCAACTAAATTCTTCCTGACATCTGACATTTCTGTGGTGGAACACTGTAGTGCAGGAGGTGACCTCACTACACTGTACAGGCTGGCCCGCCTCTGACCTCTGACTCTGTCACTCCACCCCACAAGATTCCCAATCAAGGCTCCTCTCTTCATACCAGCTGGGCCAGCAGCATGTAGAGTTGTGCCTGAAGTTTCAGGTTATTAAAGCCTTTAATCACTCGCTTTGAGTCTGCTTGTGGTTATTGATTGCGCTACAATTCATTTATCAAGCAGTATAAAGTCAAAACACAATTGGTGCAGAAACTCAGCAGGTCAAAATGTAGCAAAGATCAAGATATGTAACTCACATTTCGGGCTTGTGCCCTTCATTAAGGTCCCGAAGCGAGTCTGGGTGATTGACTTCAACAGTTTTTACTTCATCTACGGCGTCTGCAAACTTTTGTGTTCTATTTGTGAAGCGGGATTGTTGTTTGTGGGACGCTGCTGTATGCGGTCAGTGCCGAGCTGCTACATTGGAGCAGTGATGATTTTTTAAAAACATGATTACAAATACTTTGGGGGTTGGAAGGGCTGAAGTAAATGGATATTTTTCTTATTTTGGCTTATGATGAGACGTGTAGGAAGTAGCGACCTTTCCTTTGGCGTTGCAAGCGTTCGTCAAGAAATGAACAGATGGACTTCCCCTTTCAATTTACCACCAACTACTGACATTGCAACAAAAAAGGCCCTCATGGCCGCTGTGTTCCCCCTGCCTGAAACGATCAAATTCTTCCTGATTACATGGGGGGGAGATTAAGGAAAGATTGTGTTCTCTATTCAGGCGGTGTAAAACAGGAGCGTCTGCAGCCGCTGTGGTTGTAGTTTTCTTTGGCTTGGCTTCGCGGACGAAGATTTATGGAGGGGGTAAAAAGTCCACGTCAGCTGCAGGCTCGTTTGTGGCTGACCAGTCCGATGCGGGACAGGCAGACACGATTGCAGCGGTTGCAAGGGAAAATTGGTGGGTTGGGGTTGGGTGTTGGGTTTTTCCTCCTTTGCCTTTTGTCAGTGAGGTGGGCTCTGCGGTCTTCTTCAAAGGAGGCTGCTGCCCGCCAAACTGTGAGGCGCCAAGATGCACGGTTTGAGGCGTTATCAGCCCACTGGCGGTGGTCAATGTGGCAGGCACCAAGAGATTTCTTTAGGCAGTCCTTGTACCTTTTCTTTGGTGCACCTCTGTCACGGTGGCCAGTGGAGAGCTCGCCATATAACACGATCTTGGGAAGGCGATGGTCCTCCATTCTGGAGACGTGACCCACCCAGCGCAGCTGGATCTTCAGCAGCGTGGACTCGATGCTGTCGACCTCTGCCATCTCGAGTACCTCGACGTTAGGGGTGTAAGCGCTCCAATGGATGTTGAGGATGGAGCGGAGACAACGCTGGTGGAAGCGTTCTAGGAGCCGTAGGTGGTGCCGGTAGAGGACCCATGATTCGGAGCCGAACAGGAGTGTGGGTATGACAACGGCTCTGTATACGCTTATCTTTGTAGTAAACACACAGAGAAATGCTGGAGGAACTCAGCTGTTCCCGTAGCGACCAGAGGAGCTAGATATTACCGTCATTTCCATGTTGGTAATATTTCTATCGACGCTGCGAGCATTCCTGTGTGTTTTCACTTTATTCAGGCGGCTGCCAGACGCCCTACGTCAGGACCCATCCCAATGTTACATTGAGGCGAGGGGTCAAGTTCGAGTCTCCAGTCTCTGTTGCAGCGATCGTTCGGGTCTCATTCTTGATGCGATGTCGGGACCGAACGGCGAACCGGCTGTAAATGTGGAGCGCGAGGAGGACGATGTATCCGCAGAAGGTAATAAATAGGCAGGGGATAGAAGCCTCCACATCGAGAGCCCTTCGCTCCACTCGGGAGAGAAACCAGCTGCTTGATTTTAAGGAGATACTCACTTTGATGTTCAACGGGCACGTCGACTCTCTGCAATTTTTCATTCTATTAAAGAAGTTAATTTCCGAGATATTATGGTCGATGTCATACCACAATGAACATCACACGAAACAATTGTTACTGTAATTAGCTTCCGGAAATGTGCGAATCCTTGCACCAACTGCCTACACTTAAAAAACGCTTTACTGTTGCAATTATTAATTGTAATTAAAACTGTATTTATGATCTCTATCCATCTTTCTTTGGCAGAATACGATGCCCTTAACTTGATGCTTGATCAGATCAGCTCTTGCTTGGATAACCTTGAGGAGAAGAATGATGTCCTAAATGCTAAATTTCAAGAACTGTTGGAATCGAATCGCCAGGCAAGGTTGGAATTTAGGCAGCAACAAATCGATACATCAGTCCCTTCAATAGAATCCAAGAATCAAAAGGCTTGACCCCTCCTAACCACTTTTTTCTCTTTTAAGTTCTAATCATTTTCTGTTGATTGTAACTATTGGATAACTTTCCATGAAGCACGTTAACTATTTTCGTCTGTTAACTGTGCCTTTTGGCTTTGTAATGTTTTGAAGGCTTTATTTGTGGAATTTTCTCGTTTCTCCCTTCTTATGAACCCAGTACACTTCTGTTCATTGGGACAGTGTTTTAACTGGAATCCACGAGTGATTGATTTTATGCGAGTCAATGTTAGGCTAGTGAACCGCTGCACTTTTTTTCTGGTTAGTCCCGTTAACGTTCGGAGTAATCAAATCAAACAATTCTTCACACGACTTTCAATTAATGTTTTTTTCCTCTGGAAAATCGAATTTCTGAATGAGCTTCTGCCAACTCGGTCCATTCACAAGATTTTGGAGAAACAATTTCAGTTTTAAAATAATTTATTCTTCAGGCTGCGAAGTCACGACTTTTATAGAAATTCGTGTATATGTTAGCTATTCATAATAGCTTCCCCTATTAGGATCTACACCATTTCCAAAAGATCACCGAGTATTCTGCTCACACATTCCCAGGCTCCATAGTTTCTCACCTTTATTCAACTGCTTACTGCCAGAAATAAATGTACTTTGTGTTTAATGTTGTGGTCAACGTTGCGGTAGCAGTCAGGACTTTATTAAATTGTTCTGTAATCCAGTTAAAGCCATATCATTCGATTAACCAAGCATAGGACAATGTGGGGGCGGGTGGATGTTAATTACAACAAACTCTGAATTGAAGGACATTCAATTGTAACTGAATGGGATGAACTGCTGCCTTAAAAGAGCAAAGCTTTTCCACGTTATTTCCATTCAACCAAAAGTTTTAATCTCTCATTTCAGTGTTTTATTCAAATAGAATTGGGTAATTTATTACTGCTACCACTACCACCATGAATAACTCAATATGCTGATGAGTTAGGTTTTGTTTTATTTACAAAAACAAATTGCACGATTTCAACTGATATGCATTTGGCAAATACAATTTAATAAATAGTATTTTAATTTGTGTTTCAATAATATAAACATGTTTGTTCATAATTTGGAAACATTTCTGTAGTAACCTTGAGGGCCAGGCATTGGAATAGACCAGTGGTTCTCCATCTTTTCCCCCCACCTACATACCAGTGAATGAAAAGGTAAAGGTTGCATAATTGCTCTATGGTTAGTAAGGGATTACTTAAAGTGGGGGGAGGGTGGGGGAGAAAGGCTGAGAACTACTGGACTAGACAAAATGAATGGTCAATTTAGTGCTGGAGGAACAATAAAATATTTTAAGAGACTTTTGGATAGGTACACAAAACTGGGAAAAATGGAGTCAGAAAGTTCTCGGCAGTTGATAAGAATGGGTTATTAGGTTGGCACAACAAGAAGCCAAAGGGCCTGTGGTGTGCTGTAATTTATGTACTATATTGCCTCAATTAAGATAATAACACTATTTCTGAGGACTGCAGATTAATCAGAGGGTATTATTGAGGAAACCATGGCGATGGTGCAAAAAAAAACCTCAGATTTATTGTTAGAGTACATTCATGGCATCACACATCACCCTAAGATTCCTTTTTCCTTCAGGCTCAGCAGAATTACCATTAATTGGTAGTGCAAAAAAGAAACTGCATACAGCATAAACAAACAATACAGAGAGAACAAAAAAAAATAAAGTGCACAAGTCAGACTCCTTAAATGAGTCTCTGATTGACTTTGTCATGGAGGAGTCTAATGGTGGAGGGGTTGCAGCTGTTTCTGAAGATGGTGGTGTGAATCTTATGGCACCTATAACCTCTTTCCTGATGGCAGCAGCGAGAACAGAGCTTGTGCTAGGTGGTTAGAGTCTTCGATGATTGCTGCTGCCCTCTGACAGCAGTGTTCCCTGTAGATGTACTAGATAGTGTGGAGGGTTTTGCCTGTGATGTCCTGGGCTGTGACCACTGCCTTTTGGGGGCTTTACGCTGCTGTTCCCATACCAGACTGTGATGCAGCTGCTCAGCACACTTTCCACCACACCTATGAAGAAATCTACCAAGATTTCTGGCGTCATACCAAACCTCCGCAAACTCCTGAGGAAGTAGAGGAGCTGACATGCTTTCTTCATGATGCCATTAGTGTGTTTGGTCCAGAAAAGATCCTCCAAGATGGTGACTTCCAAAAACCTAAATTTGGTCACTCTCTCCATCTCTTAATCCCCCCAGTGATCACTGGATTGTATACATCTGGCTTTCCTTTCCTGAAGTCAACAATCAGCTCCTTAGTTTTGGTGAACTTTGAGTGCAAGGTTGTTGTTGGTGCACTATTCAGCCAAGTTTGCAATCTCCCTCCTGTCTGCTGACTCATCCCCTTCCTTTAAACAACCCACTACCGTGGTATCATTGGCAAATTTGTAGATGGCGCTATTGTTGTACAGAGCTACACAGTCGTAGGTGTAAAGTGAGTAGAGTAGGGGTCTAAGAACACAGCCCTGTGATGCTCTGGTACTGATGGCGATTGTGGAGAAGTTTCTTACTGTGAAATTCACCATGAATCCAGCCAGTGAAAATGACATTACCAATTTTAAAAAATTTAATTGTGCATTTTACAATTCTGTTAAATTATTGCTTTACCTTTGCTGGGCATAAGGGAAGAATATTGAACAATGAAAACATTTAGATTGTGGTAGCGCAATCTCTCATGGCGAACCGGCCCCGCATGTAACGCCACATGGCGGGGCAGCCACGGGAAGATGGTGCCGTCAGGGTTTCTCCCTGCCTCGTCTCCTGCCCAGCGCGCGCCCGGGGCAGCGATTATGATGTCACAATGCACGAGGTGACTGAGCTCATGCTGCTCTTAAAAGGGCGTGCGCTGAATTTGAATAAAAAGTCATTAACGACTTTCAGTGTGGTGGCTGAGTCTTTCTTGGCTGTGTCCAGCACTAAAAAATGGTGATAGTTGAGCTGGTGCAACATTTTATAACCTGTTTTTAACAGTGTAAGCTGTAAAAAAAATCTCCAGCATTTTTATTGGGGTGGGGGAGTTGACTGAAATACATTTTACACCATACAATTAGTATCTCATTCAGCAGGTTGAAAAGGGCTGGTGTGGAATGTTCCGGTACTTGCTTTCTGGGAGTTGATTCAAGGCTTCATCTTATTCAGAAATTTTTAGCTCATGAGGTTTGCAAGTTATGAGTCAAAGTGATTAAGAAAGAAACTCTGACCACATCTCCACCAAAATCAGCTCCCCTTCTCCAGAAATCTGGACGAGGTGATTTATTTTTGGAACTTAACCATTTATTCAAATATTACAATAGATAAAGGCAATTAATCAGAGAAATACTGGTTATTACCTGGTGGAAGTAAGACAATGATTGAAATGAGGCAAGATGGGATGCTGCTACTGTGAACTTGTCATCATAAACATGTTTTGATGTACATATACAAAATCTAAATTGAGAAGTCAATGGCTTTTTAAATGGGAAGACCATAATAACCATGTATTTGAAATATCATCTGAAACAGGGATGGTTGAAGTTTTATTCCTGAAATTTTATTCCTGAAACCTAAGTGCAAGCTATTTAACCACCAGCTTTAACATGGTTTTCAAACTACACTGGAAACAGCATTTTCACTCAAAAAAATGACAGTATTCACAAACAGTCACAGTTATAACAAAATAAATTCAACATTAAAAGGGAATTCCATCTCCAAAAAGTTACATTTTTTAATGTGGTATTAACATAAATTCACAACTACCCATCCAAAATTAATTTGCTCTATAATCAAATATCACATTTCTAGAGGATCTAAAAATAAAGAATCAACTTGGTAATTTATTGATTACCTCCTTCAACAGGGCACACTAAGAGGGGATAATCACCCTTAGTTTGAACTGCTCTACCACCCAAAAAGAGTGAATGAGATCGTAGTATATGGGAAAAGCCATGTCATAATAAGATGTACAGCATGACAGGGAATAATTCCCAGTCTTGGCTCAATTATCCCTTTTTCGTTTGACTTTGTTCATTTGGATCAAGTGAATCTCCATGATCCAAGAACCTCATTCTTCTTTTTTTTAAAAAAATCACCAAAGGAACATAGTTCTATTGGAAAATTCAGTGGCTCATTTGAATACACATTCCTTCCAAGAATAGATGATTTAAATAAAAATTAGTCCATGGAAAAGAGAAATAAAATTAGTTTTATTAGACATTAGTTATTCTAGATTTTAGTTTTAGAGAATAAAGGGATTTTTCCTGCTTACAAATGGGAAAACACAATGTCGATGAAGTCAGAGCATCAAGGGATCATGCACACCATCTATTGAAAAGTGATCGTAAATTCTGAAATAATGAACAAAAGGCAATAATTTAAATGCTAACAACATTCTCATTATTTGGCTTTGCAGGCTACCATGAAGAGCAACCATTTCAAGCTTTTTTGTCTATGGTCCCCTGAGGACTCTGCTCAAAGTTTATGAGCCCCCTTTCCTGTGAAGCAGACAAGCTTTGGTTTCTCTCCCTTCAACTACATAAATGTTACATGAGGTGGAAAGAAAAGGTTTTTTACTTAAAAGGGCTTTGGCCCCCAGGGGGTCTGTTAACCCTATTGATAATGGTTGATGTACAGGGTGCAGCAGTGAGTAGTACTTGGAATGTAGGGGACTAATTAAAAGGAGCTCCAGTGAGAGTCAAACATACTTTCCTTTTCACCTGTTCAAATTGTGTCTGGAGAGGATTTAAAGGCAAATCCTATCTGGTAGGGGTATATATTGGGAAGTCTCTTTTATTGAAGAGATCAATGTTTATGAAAATGTGAATCTCTTTAAGCATGGTCAGACCGTAAGCTTCAACGCTAAATCCATACAAAATAATCTTTTATTTTCTATTGCTTATGAGAACTAATACCAAAGAAATAGTCTAAACTGGATTATCCCAACATCTTTCACATTAGGCGATAATAGCAAGTGTTGTACTGTTCTAAAGTCTGAGGAAGCACAAAGACAAATTCTGACTTGACACTACTCAAAGTAACCAAATGTAAAATGTACATTCCAATTCTGAAATTAACTCTAGATTCTGTCATTGGAATAAATTCAGGGTGATAAACAGATCTTTTGGCTTGAAAATTGACATATAAAGAAGTGACAAGAATAACAGTGCAAAAATAAAAGATAAACCACAAGCTTAATATCAGAAAAGTTCAAGGGGCAAAGTTTCTCACCTTCCAAGCAAAATTAAAAGGCCACTCTATATTTACTGTGGGTGTTTATTTGTCACCTGGGCAATGCACAATGCTCAGGAGTGAATGAGTAAAATGAAATAAATGGCAATGCTGTTTTGCTAATATTGCCATATTCACAAGTTAAATTATTCAGCATGTTAACTTTAATATCAGGTTCATGTGGCCTCCTCATTTGACCATTGATAGCTTCTGTTAGATTTTGTCATTTAAAATTAAATTGCTAGCAGAGCAGATTTCCAAACCAAGAAGAGCTTAACTCCAATGTAGGAGCACATATTGCTCCTCTGAAGACATGATACTTGAATACCCAAACATCCAATGCAAGAGGACTGAAATAACCTACCAATGGTTATCTGAATTCAGAACATACATTTGTCAAACTTACACCATGTCCACATTTTATTTTGTTTGTGATTCACATTTGGGCATTGGTGGTGTAATGTCAAGTTGCCTTTCGCAACAGGCTAGATGAAGAGGCAAAAAGAGAAAAATATCACAAGATTACAATTCCAAAGACTGACTCAACATAATGAATGGATGTGGCAGGCCACACACTACTCAAGAGCAGTGAAGTGACCGCTACTCAACCAACCAGGGCAACAACTCCACTGTTTCATGATCTGAGAAGCTATTTGTGATTTTGGAAAATTTTCTCAAGGGGTGAAAGTCTGATTAAGGTGGCAGAGTTATAAACCTTAGAGGAACAGTATCCAAAATGGCATTAAGTTAGGGGAGATAAAAAAAACTACTGGCAGCAGTATCTAGAAAACAACAGGACAATTGTTGATGTTTCATTGCCCCAATGGATGAAGAGCAACAAATGGAAGAAGTTGCGAGTCTAATCTGTTCAAGTTGCTAACCCCAGTACCCTGGGCTGCACTTTGCTCTTGGAGTGGAAGGAAAATTTGGATTTTAAGGACAAGGAGGAAAACAAGAAAAACTGTAGATGCTGGAAAACTAAAGTAACACACAAAATGTTCTCATCAACAGCACAGTGGGAACATATCAGACTCTTTGCAGGGATATTAATGACAGTGGAAAAACCAGAAACTGAAAACTATCTCTAGGCAGTCTCTGGATTAAAAATTTTATTCCTGAGAACTGTTCATAACTTGGATTTTTCATGTCTGAAATTTAAAAAAATACGTGAAGGAGCATCACAGAAACTACTGTAATACAAAAAATGAGCAGGGGCAGGAAGAGCCACCAGGTGATGTGATGCGAGTGGAGTAAGAGGAGGCAGAACCCTCGGGCTCCCAGATCAAACACAAAAAAGAGCCAGAAAAAAAGTTAAAACACTTCCCAGTGGCGTGGGAAGACACTACGAAAAAAATGACTAAGGTAGCGACAAAAAAAGGCAAAGAATTTGATTCCAGAGTCGGGACCAAATTGAGATGCCTCGTGAAGAAGAAAATGGCTGGGCTGCCTCAAGGCCCATGGAAGAAGGCAGATCTGGGTGATGATATCACCCCAGACCAACAAGCTTGTGGTAGGAGCCCTGGGAAACAGTGTGAGGAGAGGGGGGAGACTCGATACACCCCTCCCGCAGCGAGAGAGCCGGGTCGGGCACTGACGCATTGGTGCTTGAAATAGTGCTAAAAGTAGCGAGAGGCCAGGAAGATACTTACTGTGGGGCTGTAAACCCAAAGCAATCCAGCACCGGGTTTGGAGACGCAACGAGCAGCAGTGAGGGCTGCGACGACAGTGAGCGAGAAGAAGACTGTGAGGCAGACGGAGGCGGCAGCAATGGCAGATGCCACGGGGTCAGGGGACCCAGTGATGAAGACCCAGAGCCCTCCCTGAGATGTGTTGGAGGGCCATGGATATATGGAGGGCAGATTTTTTCGGGCTGTGGAGAAGAGAGCCCAGGACATGGCTCAGAAATTAAACACTATGCAAGGGACACTCTCAGGGAGCATCACAGAGGTGGAAGATAGAGTGGGGGTGAGTGAAGACAGGTTAAGTAGGGTGGAGGGTGAGTTAGATGCCCTTGTAAGGGAAAGAGAATGAGTCTGGGGGAAGCTAGATGCCCTGGAGAATTACAGTCACAGGAACAATATTAAAGTTGTGGGGCTGAGGAAGGATGCTGAGGGGAGAAATGGATTCCCTAAATACTGAGGAAGGATATACTGGGGAAAAAAGTAGAGGTGGAGGTGGAGAAGGCAAGTAGGACATCCCTCCCAAAGCCTGGCCCTGGACAGAAACTTCATTCAGTTTTAATAAAACTAGTACATTACCAGAATAGGGAGAAAATTTTAGGGGCAGCGGCAGCTGGAATAAAGGAGCGCGGCCAATGGAAATGAGGGGGGGGGGGGGGTGGGAACAAGATTTTATTCTAACCTGATAATGGTGTAACTGTTTTAAAGTGGAGAAAAGAGTTCAAGCCAGTTAAAAGAATGGTAAAGCAAAAAGGGTACAAGTGTGCCTCTGTGCCTCCCCTGCCATCCTGTAAGTTGTATTACCGGGGTGGTGGTGGGGGGGGGGAAAGAAATTTTTTTATCAGAGGTAAGTAAGGCACATCAGTTTGCTAGAGAGCTGCCAACACTTGGGGGAGATAAGGAAAATAAAGATATGAGCAAACATGGAGACTAACCCAAGATATTTAAAAAAGTTGTTGTAAACTTAAATATTTGGGTGTGAATGTAGACTTAAAAAAAAAAACATGTGAAATGGGAATGGGAGAAGGGATCTGGGAGAACTCTGGGGTGGGGGTAGGGGAGGAAGGTGGAAGAGAGTTGTGGATCACAGGAGGAATATGGCAGTGGCAGGAGAGAAGTGGCTGCTAGGGGGAGAAATAGGAGGAGGGAAAGGATAAGGGAATGTGATGAGGAGTTGGGGATGGGGATAATGTTACGGGCTATTGTTGTTTGTCCCTTTTTTCTGGTTGGATATTTTTCTCTTATTTGTCATTTTTGGATCGATTGTTTTTATGTTTGTTTAATTTTCCCAGGGTTTGTCGTGGGACCGGCGAGTTGGAGCCACAGGCTGAAGAAAGAAGGTTGGACGGATGGTGAACTTGGGGCGGTGAGGGTTTGGTGGGGACACTGGTCTAGAAGTCCCAGGAGCAATGGCCAAGAGTATAAAATACGTTAGCTTCAATGTTAATAGTTTGAATGGAAAAATTAAGAGGAAGAGTCTTGGCACATGTTAGAAAAATGGGGGTGGGTCTGGCCTTCCTTTAAGAAACACATTTGATGGAGCGGAAGCACCAAAAGTTAAAGAGGGGGATGGGTGGGTCAGGTAATAGACTCCTCATTCGGATCAAAGGCGGGGGTAGCAATTCTGATAAAATGTTCTGGTGTGAGTGCAGCAATGTGGCCACATAGAAAGCAGGGAGATTTGTAATGGTAAATTGTCAAGTGTATTCAGAACCCTGGACCTTAGTAAACATTTATGCCCCCAACTTTAATGATGAAAAATTTAAAACAAAAAATCTTTCTAAAATTAGCAGAAGGAAGAATATTTTGGTTGGGGGGGGAACGACACTTTAATTTTTGTCTGGACCCCGTTTTAGATAAATCGATTAAAAAATTAACTAAAACTAAAACCATATAGATGGTTGGATCATGGAGGTTGAATATGTGAGGCTCCTCTCAGACCATTCACTCCTGTTATTAACAATAGAAATGCCAGACAAGTTTGATAAGGTATACAGGTAATGTCTTAATGTATTGCTGTTAAAGAAGCTGATACTTTATGGTTTTGTAAGAGCACAGATAGACATGTTTTGTGGGACCAACTATTCCTCTACTCTAGATAAATTTCTTTGATGGGATACTCTCAAGGCGTACTTGAGAGGTCAGATAATTGGGTACATGAAAACAGTTATGAGGGAGGTCAATGAATTAGAACAGGATGTTACTCATCTAGAAAATAACTTCCAAAAATCAGGTTCAGAGGACCATTACAGGGCTCAAAAAATTTTTTTAAAATGGAAGTACAATACGTTACAAACATATAGTATGGAAAAGGCCATAATGTGATCAAAACAAAAATACTATGAATTGGGGGAGAGAGCCCCAAAGTCCTCTCTTGGCAGCTGAGGACAGAACAGGCCTTGAGGATGATCAATGCAATACAAACTGGGAGTGGTAGCATCTCATATAAACTGAAAGAGATTGAAGAGGCCATCAAGGAATTTAATGAAGCTCTATATAAATCAGAACTTATGCGAGGATCTGATAAAACTAGAGAATTCCTGCCTAAATTAGAACTGCCAAGTTTCGACCCAGAAGAAAAAGAAGGGTTAGATCTTCCCTTTACAGAGGAAGAGTTAGGTAAAGCATTGAATTCACTGCAAACTAAAAGTCTTCAGGGTAGGATGGATTTTCACCTGAGTTCTATAAAGAGTTTAAAGATTTATTGATGCCTCTTTACATGGAGATGGTGGACTAGGCAATGGAGACCCAAACCCTTCTAGAGTCTTTTTCAACAGCAATCATTACAACAATATTTAAAAGAGACAAGGATCTGGTAATGCCATCTTTTAATAGACTAATTTCTCTGTTAAAAAGATTACAAAATAGTGGCCAAAGCCCTGGGAAAATAGATTGGTGAAACATTTGCCAAAGCTAATAAATAAGGACCAGGGCTTTGTGTAGAAGTGACAGGAAGTGGATAACATTGGTAGAATAATGAGTGTCAAGCATCTGGCGCAAAATAGAGATGAGAGGGGCTTAGCAGTAGCCCTGGACGCAGAGAAGGCATTTGACAGATTAGAGTGGGACTTTTTGTTTTAAGTGCTGGGAAAATTGGGGCTTGGGCCAACTTTTATAAATTGGATCAGAGCACTTTACTATGCTCCCAAGGCTAAAGTTGTGACCAATGGACAAATTTCCCCAGACTTCTCACTGACAAGATCAATTAGACAGGGGTGTCCATTATCTCCAACTCTGTTTGTACTAGCCATGGAGCCATTAGCCGAGGCCATTCATCAGGATCCAGACAATAAAGGTTTCAGAACAAGCCAAGAAGAGCACAAAATCAATTTGTTTGTTGATGATATTCTGATATATCTGACAGACCCAGCAAACTCTGTGCCCAAGCTGTGTTCCACTCTGGAGGACTATGGGGAGATCTCCAGGTATAAGTCAATTGGGATAAGTGCAAAATTAAGCCACTTACAAAGGGGGATTACAGTCAATTTCAGGAAAATAGTCAATTAAAGTGGCTGCAAATATCTAGGAGTTAGAATCGATAAAATTTGAATAATTTATACAAGCTCAAGTTCAATTTCTTGCATCAGCTGTACCTGACTCCACAAAAATTGAACAGATCTAAACCTGAATGATCAGATCAATGTTTTAGATGTGGCATCACATTAGGAACTTTTGGGTACGCAACCTGGACACATGCCAAAGTGAGATCCTTTTGGGTGGAAATGGGCCTAGCCCTGGAAAAAAAGTCATAGGCAAAGAATTCCCATAGGACCCAGAGCTCTTTCTGCTGGGAAAACATAATAGATGTAAGGCTTACAATGAAGCTGTCCAAATTTCAAATTCAATTTGTCATAATCGTATTGGCGGTGGCCAGGAAGTGCATTGCAGTTGCTTGGAATTCTGACTCCTACCTGAGCATTGAATGTTAAAATGCAAAGCTGTGTTCCCCGGAGAAAATTACCTACAACCTAAGGAAACAATATGGCACTTTTCTGAAGGTCTGGCAGCCCTACTTGAACTATGTAGGGGCACAGATGTAATGTGAACTGCTGTGTCTTGCCACCCTGCCCTCCAAATTCACCCCTCCATTGATGAGGGAGTGGAGGGGGGTCCATCCTATTCTAGCCAGGGAAAGCAACGGGAAAAGGAAGACAGCCTATGTGTTGGCTGCTGTGACGCAACAAACCCATAAATTCCCAAATATAAATTTCATAACTTTGTTGTGAGTGTCTTGGACATTGTGTGTAAGTATAATTAGTTTGATGTTAAACGTTCAATGTCAGGGGGAAGGGATAAAAAAAGAAACACCCAAACTCCATGAGAAGATTGTAAGGAGTTAACAAATACAAAATGTAATTAATGTGGATATCGTTGATAATGATATTGACAATTGCTGGAGTTTGTGTGGAAAAACCATAAATAAAATTAAAAATTTTAATAAAAAAGAACAGCCACCAATAACTGAGAGCAAATGAAGGAGCAAGTCTGCTCAGTGCTCCCAGTCCTCCTTGGCTTGATCCAGCTCCAACTGTTTTGGCTTGTTTGTATGTACATAAATCAGCATTCATAACCCAGAGAGGGCCTGTGAATCATGGAGAGAAAGGTTTAACAGAAAGCTGGATTTTGTATTTGGAGGACTAAAATTTTAAAATCTAACAGCCATACAGAAACCTTGCAAAGCTCTGCTTTAACCAAGCCAGGAGTAATGTGAATAGATAAATAATGATCAGAGAACACAAACTAAAGTTGAAATTCCAGGAAAAACATTGAGAGTGACGGGGGGGGGGGGGGGGGGAAAGGGACGGGGGAGAGGAGGAGGGGGAGAGAGGGGACAAGAGGAGAGAGTTGAGAGAGACTTTTCACTGGGGTCCAAAAGTGGGGATCACTTTAAAAATGAAATTACAGTTAAGGTGGAAGAGCAGGATTTTAACCTTTCTACCACTATATCAATTGGCAATTCTAAATCCAAATATTTAAGATCTTTGTTCGCTGAAGGAGGTGATGGACAAGAGCGACAGATAGATATGTAATGCCACCTTACTGAAGGCTAAATAACCTTGACCTGTTTCTTTATTATCAGACCATACATAATCTCATTGCTCATATTTAAAAAATGAAATGTTACTTTGGTTGAATGATGTAATGTCTACAATATCAAGACAATGTATTGTGTACCAACACAAGATGTAAATGTGGTTTAATGTCCCTGTTCATCATTACAAAAAACTGCTTAGAAAAGAGATTTGTTAAGTATATTGGACTTTCCATAAATTACTCCCATACATGCCTAATTTTAATCTCTCACATGAGTTGACAGTAAACTTGAACTTTGTAACTGAGAGCAAAATCAGTAGCCATCAAGTTTATCCTTGTAAACCACTGAAACTAAAGTTCTTTTCAGGCTCATATGCCACGAACCCCCATTTACTTAATGATTCAATGAAGGGAGATTTTTAGAAACTGCCAAGGGTAGGTAAGCCTCTGTATGCTGCATTACATTTCCCTGATCTGTGATTCCAAGTATGCAATTCATATAACATGTAATTAATTTTACATTGTTCAGCATGAAAATCAAAGCATTGTACTGTGGGGCACACACATTGCTTGAAAGCAGATTTATCAAGATATTGGGAGTTAGTTTGACATTTTACTTTGCATTCAATCATAAAAGCAAAGAGATACCAATTGGATTAACTCTGGTCCATCCAATGATATTTCAATTTCATCCACAACTACTTGAAAGGAAGCATTTTTAAAAGGTAAGCCTATAAGCCTACCACTGATCATTTTTTACTCAGGGTTGAGTTATTAGCAGTGAAGAGCAGTATTCAATAAGACAGTATTCAGACTGTATTGATGTCTTAAAATAAAAATACTGAAACAAATATTCTTAAGATATAATACTTGAATCTTTGAAGCACCCCAGTTGTCTCTGCAACTCCATATAAGAGGATGGAAAAATATTTCTGAATGTTAACTATAACATCTCAAGACAGTATCCAATCAGCAGTGGACTTGCAGATACTTCCTTGTAGGGAAATATTTAAATACTAACATATGACCCACTTGGAATCTAATATGGTAGCAGTGGTATTTTATCCACCTCAGGACTCTAAATTTAGCCCAAAGTGGTATTATTTCCCCGATCCAAAAAAATTACATCTAAAATTTATTTCTTCCGCCTCAAAGAGACACGACGGCCAGGCACTACCTTCCCAGATCTCGTTTTGGGGATGTTCTGTTCCAAATGTCCATCTTCCTCCTCATCAAGCTCATTTTCTTTACCTTTGACATTTGTCTGTTCACACTCCTCCATCAGGCAGCTGTCAGGCAGCTGCTCTTCCTCACCATCCTCTGTCTCACTGGGCTCCTCACCTTTGGACAAACTTGGGTCACACTCCTTATTGATATCCTGCTCTTCATCTGCCACCTCATCTGCCACCTCATCTGCCACCTCATCTGCCACCTCATCTGCCACCTCATCTGCCACCTCACTGCCTGCAATGGAACTTGACTCGCACTTGTCGGAACAAGTTCCCTGCTCTCCCTCTATTATGCTGGTTGGCATCTCATTCTTTGCACATGGGTTGTCAGTTAACTTGAAATCAAACTTTTCAACCGGCATGTCTTGATCACTGTCACATGGACTCTCATGCTGGAGCTTCTGTGAGGGGGAAGAACTGTCTTTGTTGTTAGCATTGCCTACATTGGGAACGATGCCATCACCTGAAGGTGTAGGAGTTTCTGTTTCACAACTTGCCTCCTCCATTTCAGGATGGTTGTCAGTGATGTCGGCATTCTTTAGGTCTTCCTCTGGTGGCTTCTCACTTGCAGGTTTTTGATCATCTATTGAACCAAGGCTGTTCACCACAGAAGCTTCTGGTTCTTGATAAGTTACTAATAAAGAATCTTGGTCTCTTTGTACTTTGTAATTCTGGTTCAACAAAGAAAATAGGAAAAAAATTTAACAAAGGCATCAAACTTCAAATTACCACTAACAAAAAGCATTATTACAGGTGAAACAATATCGTTTTTGATGCACTATACAATTAGTGAATTTATATTTAAAAATATCTTCCTCTTTAAACACCAATGCTTTTCTCTATTCAAGTTTTTGTCAGCTATTTTGTTTGATCACGTTTCTGTTCTTACTATACCCCCAGTAAATTGGAGATATTTTAAATTCATCTAAAAACCATTGTCAATACAAAATGTTATCTCGTGCAGTAATTATGTTTTTCATTGCTTCTGAAAATGTCTTTACTGGTTTCCCATTTCTTCCCCACAAATATTATTATGTTCTAGCATTGCAATTGACAACATCCATGAAATGGTTATCTCTTCTTCTGGCTATCCATCCCATTGGATGATGATGGTTCCTTTCAGTCAGTTTGTGGGGTTTGATATGAGAATACCCCAACACCTCAAAAAGGAATAGATTTCGGTGAGTAGGGGTGGCTCAGGTCCAGACCTAACATCTCAACATCCCCTCCTGGATCTTCCAGCATGATGAAGTCCAAGACGGCTGGGGGAAGTTCTGTTGCAGTGAATGGCCAGACCAAGCATCGATGCAAGGGATGCCCTGTCTGCGCTTCACGACACTTTTGCTAGATGGCCATTAACCCTATGAGAGAGTTCGTCTGCCCTTTGACAAGTCTTGTTTTTCATCCTGCAGTGTATCTAGCCATCTAGCCACCCTCTGTACCAAGCAAGCCTGGTGAGGAAACAGGTTTAATCGTTGACCATGTGACAGGTAGTACTGAGTTACAGTAGCACTCCGATGAGTGACATGACAGAGAATGGTTATCAAATCAACCATTTAATACATGGTTGAAGGAGCGTATTATGATAGCAATGTGGATCTTCTTTGTTCACTAGTAGTTGAAGAAAAGATGCTATCACTAGTGATCATGTAGAGCAAGTTGAAACATATTTCACTTACCAGTAACCAAAATTCACCCAATAAATGGGAAGGAGTGAGCTTTTTAATTTTACCAGTACAAGCAGAAGTCCAAAAACCCAGAGCACTCAAGAATCTGGAGTTTTTGAAAATTCTAAGACTTTTAAAATCTAGTGGGCTTTTGCGTACATACATGCGCAAGGGCCATAAATCTCACTTGTTGACTGTATTTTTCTTTAAAACTGCTCATTTTGACAAGTGATATGTACATTTACATGTTGATTTTTTCTTTATTCCTCCTTAAATTTGAATTGTAAAAGTTTTTCCTGAGAATGTGGAAAATCCGAAAATCCGGACGGACCCAATCCCCGAGCTGTCCAGATTTTAGGACTTCTGTTGTAGTAGGGTAAAATGTATCTTTACAGGGAGAGAAAAAATCTTAAGAAGGATTTTGGATCTAATTGGAATTTGTTCTGAAACACCAAATATTATTTGCATAGGAAACAACCCATGTGACTGAATACATGAACTTGTGTAATTTTCTGTCTTGTGGGTTGGTTGGTTGGTTGATAATCAAGTATAAAGAATATTCCTTTCACTCTTTCATGGATCCAAATGCATAAAAGAACCACCTGTTACTGGGTGAAGACAGTGGACATGAATAACATAATTCCACGGATATACAAGGAGCAACATCAGCATCAATGGTTTGTGGAAATATGGACCAATAAACTGATGTTCAATGTGATGCAACTGGACATCAGACAAAGCTGGATATACTGATCAACTTTTAAGATGAAAGTTTCACTCTGTGAAAGCAAACCAAAGGCAAGATTAAAGCATTATTTTTAAAATATCAGCTGTAATGATGCAGAGTCTGGAACTGCACTGACTAAACCTAATCACACTGGGATTTTTTTTGGAATGTATTAGAAGCAGCAAAAATATGGATCTCTAAGATTCACAGATACAGGTAGTCCCCAACTTTCATCCGTAATGGGGACCAAAGAATCGGACGTATCTTGGAATGGACATAGTCAGAATTGTGCTCACATGTGTGGAGTACTGAAGTCTTAAAGCAAACTTTTTAATTAAATCTTTTTTTCAACATACATTTAACAATAACAACTTAAATATTCCTGAATTTGTCGATCAACCTTGTTGAATCTTTCCACTTTCTGGTCCATGCTTACTTTGTTAGTCAGCGTTCAAAGGTCTCGGGGCTGGGTGCGGCCACCTTGATTCCTGTGCGCATGTGGGGGTCTTCGGTTAGCGCATGCACGAGCCTTCAGTGGATTCACGTATTGGTGTTCGATTGGTACATGCGCAAGAGTTAAGTGCCCTGATGATATTGAATTTATGCCCTTAACTCTCATGCAACCTACTGTGCATGCGCCTACCGAAGACTTGCACATTCGCACAGGAATCAAGATGGCCATGCCCACGTCTGGGACCATGGACTGCTGACTAACAAAGTAAGTATGCAAATTTTGGCTCTTACATGCCCTGTATCCCTGCTATAACATAAACCATGTAAATTAGAAAAAAAAATAAAAAAAAATATATATATATTTTTAAAAAAAATTCTGTCGAATGTGCGGATGGACACAAGTCAATGTCGTAAGTCAGGGACAACCTGTACTTGAAAATTGTATGAAAAATCATACATGTTTAAAAAAAAATTAAGGATAATCAAATGTACAAAGACATGACTTCTTTTGCTGCTTCTCCAAATGTATAAATTCATCATTATATAGAATTAAAAAAATTCGTGGCATTCTCCACCTGACAATTGTTTGTGGAGTATTTTCCTCATTTTGTACTCAGGAATAGCATGGCATAAAAACTTGGAATTAAAAGGTAAAATTGACAACATATTTTGCTCTATTATTTCCTAATATCAATTAACACGTCAAAAGAGAAATGCTGCAATGTGAAGATGGAAAAGAGAAATGTGACACCACACGAATTAGAAGGTAAAGCAGGTTGCTTGTAGTCTAGATGACAGGAACTGCAAGATTAGAGACCAAATTAGCCAAGAGAATTGAAATGAAATAAAGAATAAGACAAGATGATAATTGGACTGCAATAAAATAACAACAGTTGCTTCAAATGTAAAACAAACAGCGCAGTAACTACAATTTAAACTTGCATCAAACAGTTCAATAAAAATTGAAAGCTTATTAGGTCACAGACTTGCTCCAATTTTCCTTCAAAAGGATACAGTATCATAAATCATCTTCATTAACATTTTGCACTGAGGGGGAAATCCTCAGATCAGTAACTACTAAATAAATTGAGATCTAGCGCAAGGAGAGACATAAAGCAAAGTGAACCTAGTTTGCCTAAACAATGTACCTCAATGACAAAGTCTCCTTTCCCAATCTGATTCCACAGCCTCTCTGAGTGACAGTATTTCAATTACAAAATGTCAGTCCCAGTGGTCTTTTCTGGCAATTCTTGTTTACAAAAAATCAGAACTGAAATTGACAGAAACAAGTTCTCAATAATAGAATTTTTTGTAATTTGTTTGGTATCGTCATAATTCAAAATTATTCTTATTTTCCAGGTCAAGACATGTTCAGTTTAGCAGTTAGTGCAATGCCGTTACGGTGCCTGCGATCGGGACCGGGTTTCAAATCCTTCGCTGTCTGTAAGGAGTTTGTAGATTCTCCCTGTGTGTGTGTGGGTTTCTTCCGGGGGCTCCGGTTTCTCCCACCATTTGAAACGTACCAGGGGTTGTAGGTCAATTAGGTGGTACGGGCCTGTGGGTTGAAATGGCCTGTTACCGTGCTGTATGTCTAAATTTAATTTATGAAGTGGAGAATGATGAGTGCAATAATAAACCACAATTTTCATTTTGTCCAGTTAATAAGGAGAGGTACACAGAATAGGACAAAATTGAAGGTTGGCACATCGTCACCACACAATACAAGTGATTAATCTTCGATCAAACAGCACTCCAGGGAGATTAAAAGATTAAGATCAATTTTTTAAAATTCTAGTTGTTTTCACAAAACTGAACTGTATTTGGTAGAAGTGAAGGGACATTAAAGCAAGTCTGAGCCTACACCAAACACCGGAATTAATTAGAAGAGAAAAAAAGTGAAAGGTATAGAAATAGAGAGAGGCCCCGCAGATGGCCCAAATAGGAGGGTGGTTGGGGTAGAGCTGGAGGTGAGGGATAATAGTTACAAGAAGATGTGGGTACAAAGAGAGGGTAGAAAAAGATTAAAAATATGTGGATTGAAAGATGATAAAGATAGCAAGAAGAGAAAGAAAATGAAATACAGGCCATATTATGGAACAACCATCTAACCTGAAGTTTCTGAAAATGCATCAGTGACTTGCAGTGGGTAAATCTGGCAGTGGACTCAGAATGGTAGAATTTGTGACACAGCTTGCAGAGAAAACCAGTCACAGGAACCACAAATTCCTGGCCTGTGGAGGGGAGGGGAACCAAGACGATCACTATGTTACATTGAATGTGTCCTAATCACGACAACAAAAATCAAAAATAAAAATGGAAATTCATACAATAAGTTTTTAAAGAAACTAAAATAAGCACCACAAGAGTTAACAGAAAATTTGCATAATCAGCATTAAGAATAATGTTTGTGCAAAAATAAATCAACTTCAAGATGCAGATATAAATGAAGGTACGTATGAGAAAGATTTTCAATGTACTATAATGGAAAGTCACAATACATTATGGATACAAAGCAATAACCAATGTAGTCACCTGCACTAAACAAATACCATATTTTTGCGCATATAACACACACACACACTATATGCATATATTACAAACCCGGCAACCCCCCATACTATACAAGAGTATTTTTTACGTGTTGAAAGAACGCGCACAATTTATAGTGGGTGTGGGAAAGAAGCGGCAGCAATTTTTAGCAAGCACAAGCACAGGAATGTTACAGTGAGCATGAGAATGTCATAGCAGCAATGAAAAAACGTGCACAATTTATAGTGGGTGTGGGAAATTTTGATCTTAGGAATACCTCTTTATACTGAATGCCATGGTATTCCTATAAACAGGACATTCTGGCTAGGGCACCACACTACAATATTAATTGTCCAAACTCATCCTCGAGGGAAGAAATTAACACAAGTGCCTCTTATTTGAGACATTAGAATTAAAATCCTGCTCAACTCAGAAGCCCGTCTGAGCCTATTTAACTGATTCCTCTCCAAACTTTGTTAATGTTTTGCAGCAGGATATCATCTATATAATGTGCGATTGACATCTTTGGGGGAAACTGACTGTGTGTTAATTGTGAGAGATTAACTGTGGCAGATACTTGTATGTGTTTTGTCTCGTCCCCTTTAAATGCAAATTGCTTTTGTCAATTGGAATATGAAATACTACACCCACGTGGTATATGCTTGTGCTTGTTATATAAAAACATTTTTACACAATTTATGATTTCTATACATTATACGCATATGCATGTTATATGAGTGAAAATATGGTACAACTAGACACTTAAGACAGGCTAATCACCAAGAAAATAAACTTTGGAATTGGAATCTAATGTTAGTGAATACATTGGTTCTAAATAACTTCAAAAGCAATCTATATGTTTCACATTTAATGGACAAGGCTGAACTTTGAACGATAGGAACCACAAACTTGATTCTGCTGAGGAATCAAGAATGATCATTAAAACAAATGGTTTACTTTCTTTGGTTAGCTCTTTAAGCCAAAATAATAATAAAAAATGAACATATTTGAGATTCTAGGTAATAAAATTTATGCAAAGGCAAAAGATGAAGCTTTGAAGCTGTGCCTGAAATTGTTAAATTGAAACTAAATTGGATAAAAGTAAATTTATATGTTCTTGGGTGAATAAAATTGAAGGGGTTTAAAACAATTAAGAGATGTTATATTAATTGCAAAGTGACTACAACTTCTGGTGGAAATTTCCTGAACAAAGGATGTCAAAGGATAATTCATTAACATCTTTTCACCTGACATTTGTTGCTCCATAAGGGTTATGGATGGTGGAGTGCAAATGAACTTTTCAAGATTTTTATTAGTTATCAAAGGATAAAAGTCAGAGGTGAGAAATTGAGTCAAATTATAGTTCAGTAATAATCCAACTGAATGGTAGGAAACAGATTCAATGCATCACCTGACTGATTATTCCTTTGTTGCCAATGGTTCCAGGAAGACCTCTCCCTTGTACAGTATAGCAAAATTTGAAAACTGCAATGTGCATCAAAGGAAATGGTGCAACCAAATCTTCATAAAGGCATTTAATATTGGATATCTCTGGTTCTAATGCAGATTGGTTCAAAGCACCAAAACAATTTTGATTAATACAGCAAAGAAAGGCAGGTGTTTTCACCAAGTCAGCAATGTTACCATAAATCTATACCAGAAATCTCAGAAAAAGACTTTGGGTAAAAAATATATTTTTAAAAGATTTGTTGTAATATGTAAAAAAATGGGGAGGAAATACTTTAGACTTTCCACTTCCAGACTTTAATGAGTGCTTTCTCATTTGCACACAGACATTGTGGCAATCATAACCTACTAATCAAATGAAGAAAGCAAACTGTATTTCTACTTTCTAACCTGACATTTGACTTCATTTCCTTCCTTCCTTTCAACATTATTGAACATTGTATCACCAGTCCTTTGCAAACTATTGTTCTATTGGTCTTCAATGGATTGCTAAACATAATGGAACAAATCAGAGGACAGATGTGTGGAATGGATTTGATACAGCTAAGATCAAAACAAACTCCTTTGATGTTTTAAGCCTGAGTTACCATATTTGACGCCAAATCACGTGCCCACCATTGCTGGGTTATTTAGTAGATAATTGTCACAGCATGAGAGAAATTAGAATGTGACCATATAAAATCACTGATTGTAACCACAGTGCATAATATTTTCAAGAAACAAGCACAGCAATACTCACCCTCACTTCAAACTAGCAGATAATCCCCAATGTTTTAGCTTGTGATCAGCCTCTTTAGATCCATATTTGTTGCCTGTTATACCTCACAAACTTTATTTAAATTAACAGTGAAGCTAATTATTGTTTCTTCTGCATCCTACCTGTTCATCAAGCTAAACTTTCCCCATGGTTCCTTCCTAACCTAACTCTGAACCCACATGTTCCCTTCATGTCCCCTACAGAGCACCAAATACACTTAATCCAGCAATTTCAACTGCCCTATTTGCACAAAACTGTTCACAAACCAATTTTCCTTCTGGGTGTGCATGGTAGCTGATGAAATCTGCTCCCTGATTCTTTCTTTTAATTCTGGCACCATTAATCTCCCATTTTTTACTATTTTTACTAATTAAATGTTCTCCCCGGGCAGTACTTTAGACCGAACCAAACCATTAGTCACATGGCATTTTCTTTTTCACTTCTTAAGTCAAACCTTATAAATGTAGCCTCTCTCTCTATCATTCCCATGTCAGAATATTGCACCTAGTGCCACTTTTGTTATTACCATTTTTGACTATTTCAGCATCCCATTGGACAGCCTATCACTTTTCTCTCTGTAGACATACCCATATCCTAACTGACATCATCCCTCTACTTGCTTATCCACAATCATCCACTGCCCCAAAAGTACAATTCTCATCCTAGAATTCAATTCTCTTCATATCACTGTAATTTTAAAGTCATTATCCCGAGAGATCTACAATTTTCCAGTCTTGTGACCTCCATCAACTTTCCCATTATTCTTTTCAATAATTTCCCCAAAGTCTGGATTTTTAACTGTACTCTTCATTCCATCTCACTTCCCTTTGCTTGGTATCAATCTGATTATGATTAAGTACCTTAGATTTTCTTAGATTGAAGGATTTACCAAAATCCAATTTAGAATATTTGGAAAGCCTCATTAAATCAGATCAACATTCAACTATTATTTCACTGGCACTAGATTTTTGTTAGGCTTATTTGGGTAAATTTTATGTCTCAAAGAAAAAAGCATTGATCAACATTATTTCTTTTCTACTCACCATGTACAGTCTCTGTGTCATATGGCTCCTTCTGAAATTCTGACAAAGCCTAAATGTATAGAGCATAGGTTTATCTTTTCTCCCCATTCTAAAATTCACATTTATTAAAGAGATAATAAATTCCATGTTATTTCAGGGAAACTAAGTAATCAGAAAAAAAATAAACACATTCCATGCTGAATTTCTGATCATCACCACCCCACCAACTGCCTAATTGAAGTGCCTTTTGTTTCTGCTGTCCTTTGAAGGGAAAAGTTAGCAATTCCCACAATGTTTTAGTCCTCGCTCTCAGTAAGTATCAATCTCCAATGTTACATGATTGCCATTCTTTTGGTTTTTTACTCCTCTCAATGTTAATTTTGTTCAGAGTTGTGTTTCAACAACTTCTTGCCCCATGACCAATGTCAAATTGAGCATTTAACAATATTAGCCTTATAACTTTCATTCCTTTTAATAAAACTGCAGTTTGTGACTGAAGATCTTTTGCTCCCCAGAAAAAATATCAAATATACAGTTCTAATCATGGAACTTGCAAACTTATAACTGCTGCTGGTCTAGCAACACACCTTAATATCCCATCATGTCTTCCAACCTTCCAATCTCTGCAATATATCTGGCTGTGTGATCCTTGGATTTTTGTACTCTTGCATATATTTGATTTCCTTCACACTGGTAATGATAGCCACACCTTCTGTTCTCCAGGTCCTAGTTTTTTTAAAAATTCCTTTGCACACCTCTGTGTTCTTGTCATCATTTAAGACATTCCTTAAAATCTCCTTCTTAAGGTGTAAGGTCACCTTTACTATTATCATTTTCTACGGCTCGGAGTTACTACATTAACAGCACTATAACAACGAGTTCTAGTCATACATGAAAACAAATATATTTCTATTTGCATGACTGAAATGATTTGATTAGACTTGAAAAGATCAACTAGAGTGAACTTTTACCCTTAAAAGGACCTTTTATAAGCTATTCTAATTTCCCGTTTAAAATAGTGAAAGATCAATTCCAATATTTAGGAGTTATGATTACAAAAAGTTATAAAAATCTAGTATAAGAGAATTTTTTGGTATTACTCAATAAGATTAAACTACTATTATCGGGATGGTCACCCTTATCTATTACAATATTAATTTGATTAAAATGTACATTTTACCTAAATTTCTGCATCTTTTTCAAGCAAGATTCGCTTATTTCTACTTAGATATGGCAGGGGAAAAAAAATATAAATAAAGCCCATCTTCAAAAGACTAAAAGGAATGGAGGGTTATCACTTCCAGATTTTAGATTCTATTATTGGGCGATTAATATATGTAATTTACTTTTATTATTACATTTGGATAAGTCAGTGAATCATCCCTCTTGAATAGAAATGGAACTGAAGTTAGACATATTGTTCAGTCCAAGCTTTCTGATTTTCCTTGAATCTCAAATACTAATACTCTTGATTCATTTTAACTTGTTTTTTTCCCCACGGTGGGATAATATCATATATTTAGAATGATTTGTTGGATTTAAGATCAGCCTCAATGGCTGGGATTAAGAACAAATGGGAACAAGATTTGAACATAACATTTTCAGATGAAGATTGGTACTCTATCATCTACTTGATTAATCATTCTTCATTTTGTGAAAGGCAGTGCTTATTGCAATTGAAGGTGGTGCGTAGAATACATATTTACAAACTTAAATTATCTTGTTTTTATGCAGATATTGATACACCATGTGAGAAATATAAAATTTTTGAAGCTTCACTGATCCATATGTTTTGGGAGTGACCAAATTTAGAGAGATTTTGGAAATAATTTTTCAAACTTTATCAACGATTTTTTAAGATCAAAATAAAATCACGTCTGTTAATTGCTTTGTTTGGTTTTTCACGTGAGCCAGATGTATCTCTATCTGCAACTCAGGAGAAAGTTTTAGCCTTTACCCTGCTGATTGACAGACAAGCAATTTTATTGAAATGGAAAGATGACTCTTCACCTATCCATACACAATGGTTATAGGATGCATTATCCAATTTGAGCTTGGAGAAAATTAGATAGAATATTAAAGATCAAAAGTTTCAATTTGTAAAGATATGGGGCCCGTTCATAGAATATTATCATGATTGGAAGAATAGAGAATTTTGAATGTTTTGGAGATTCTCTGTCTGATGTCTGGAGGTCACTATCTGATCCATAATTAACCTTTTACAAAGGTTACCTTGATTAGAGGGAGGGGGTAATTAGATTAGGTTTTCAGGTATTTTTTTTAATATGTTTTCTTTTTATTTAAATCAATTTTTATTTGGGAAATGTGAGTTTCAACATGGTTATCTTAGATTAATTCTATAACTTGTTTCTCATGTAGATTAAGGAATTGTAAATAGAATTCCATCCTTTTTTTGTGCTTAAATCTCATGTATATGAGATGACTTGTTCTGTGTTTTCATCACATTTTGTATGCGTTTATATGTTAAATTCAATAAAAATATTTAAAAGAGAAAAGATCAGCTACATCAAAAAAGTAATTGAACAGATAAAAATAATGCTCAAAGTCATCCATACCATAAGTGATGAACAAATATTGACATATTTTAATATATAAAATACAAACCATTCAGACAGCATATTGACAAACCTGCTGAGAATCCTCATCACTAAAACAATCAGAACCAGTGTCCTCATCCTCAGTCATTCCTTCTTCATCGTCTTCATCAAAGCAACCAACTGCGTCAACCGTAATCATGTCCTCTGGATCATCTTGTCCAGCCTGATCCTTATCCAGGGAGCGACGCCGCTGTTTAACAAATACGATTCAACGATGGATGATTTTTACACATTGGTAATAGTAGTACATTTGCCCAAGCCTCAAATTTCTTGCATCTGTGCGCATTTCTCAACAAACTTACCCTCTCCTCCATCCAATGATGTGACTTTGATCTTTCCAGTATTTAAATAAATTGTCCCCATCTAGACTTTGAATTATTAAGTTACAATACTAAAATAGTGGAGAGGTCAAGAGAAAAGATTCAGCAACATCTAGATATTTTGAAATGCAGAATGTTTTTGGATGCTGCTGCCATGGGACAAAATGAGCAAATGGAAGAAGCAAAAGACAGGTTGAGATATCAGAATGGGATAGGAAGACCTGGAGATGCTCTTCCAATAGGTATCTGTTTTATTATTTTTAACATAGATTCTTGTACTAATGACAGAGATACAAGTATAAATCCAATGGCTGCAAGAGGTTTTAAATTCAGTTACGGTAATTAAATCCATGAACAGTCTTGTAATATCAGTCATGGTGTACATGAAGCTATCATTGTAAAGAATTGACTTATTAAAGAAAAACAAGAGCTGCAAATACTGGAATCTTGAGCAAACAAAGAATTGCTGGAGACACTCAACAGGTCAAACAGCATCCATGGGTAGAAATGGTTAATCAACATTTTGAGTCAATACGTTTTATTAATTTTAAGGTAGAAGAATTCTATCTTGTTCTCGATAAAAGGGTTTTGACTTAAAATTCTGACTAACCATTTCTACCCATGAATGTTGTCTGATGTGCTAACTGATTATTAATACAGTAAAATTCCCGTTATCTGGAATTCAAGCAACAGGCAAAAATAATTAAGGAAATAAACAAATATAAACTAAATAAGAATAAATTAAAATTTTAAGTTTAAAATTGTTAAACATTCTCTGAAGTAACACATAAACCTTTGATGAAGATGGGAGGAAATATTCAACCAGCAGAGTCCCTTGGTCATACTTTGCTAGTACCAGCTGTTTGAATAAAAAAATGGTGTTGCCCAGGATGAAGAGCTGGTTGATGCTGCTTGCCATTGCTCTAGCTAAGCAAGAGGCTCGCTCCCAGCACAGTAAGAGTAAACTATATTAAGTATTCATTTGTACACTTGGTGGGGGGGTTTAATTATGATGGTGGCACAGTTAGCATGGCGGTTGGCACAATGTTGTTACAGTGCCAGCAAGTGGTGGTTCAAATGTAAATTTTGTAAGTTACAGGAATCATCTTAACAAAGTGAACTTTACTTAATTAAGGACTACAATACTGATTTTTTCAAATTACTTTATATTTACACTGTTTTTTGTCATAAACTTTATTTTTAATGTTGGTGTATGAGTTAGGTATTGTAAGAGCGAATCTCAAGCAACCAGAGAGAAAAGAAAAATCACACATCTGGCATCTATCAACCCCCATAAGTGCAGAATATTGGGGACTTTAAGAATTAAAATTTACCATCACTGTGTTTGACTGACAGTGACCCCAGATCCCCAGTAATGTAAATGCCCTAAAAATTGGTCGAAGAAAATTTAATTGTGTCAAATTCTTGCACTGTGTGGGGATATCTTCTGTAATTTAAGATGACAGCTCTAAAGAGGATCTCATTACCACACAAAATTAGGAATCTCATTGAGGCTTATAAAATTATTACAAGGCTTGAAAGGGTTTGTGGGGGAGGTTGTGGTGTAATGAGGAAAGACACTGTTACCGTTGCCCACAGTGTGGATAACTAGGAGTCAGAAGTTCAGTATAGAATTGAAATTGAAACAGTTGTTCCATTAATTTGAGATATACAGAACCAATTCCAGCATTTGTTCAGAACTTGTATAAATTTCAAATGCATTTATTTACACATTTGCATATTTTTATCCAGAACACAGACAACTTCATAGATGATGACTGAACTCTTCTTTCTCGGCTGAGACAGCAGTTCAACTAGCTGCACCACTGTGCCACCCCAAGCTTGAGCACCTCTTCAGAATCCAATACTTTTCAGCTTTAACATTCATATGAACTTGCAAACAGAAATTCAATTGTATTCAAAGAATGTACTGCACATAAACATAAGCCATTCTTGTTATGGAGCTGAAAACTCAAAATTCTAAAACTGATACAAAACCAAGGTGTCAAAGTAAGACCCTAAAGAATGCCACCAAAAACAAACTCAGATAATGATTTTTTAAAAATTTCAAATATTTAAAAACTATTTTGATGTTAGTATATCCTGCATATTAAAAAAAGTGTTTGCCCAAATGGTCCAAACATGCATGAATCAGGGATATCAGTGCAATAATCAAGATCTCACGTTGGTTACTTATTCTTAGCCCATAAAAACCTAAATTTCAAAATTCTCTTTGTTATATTCAAGTTACTTCATGATTTTGGCCCTTCCAATTATCTGCAACCTCATTCACTGGCACACTGGAGGAAATTTACAATGATCAAATAATTACCATTTCACCTCCCAGATGTGGGAGAAAACCAGAACATCCAAGAACTTGCCATTCCTCAAATGTTGGCTTCCTGCACATTACTGATTTTTATTGCCCCATCATAGGCAACTAATATTTCAGTCGTCTAAGCTCCAAACTCTGAAATGTCCATAATAAACTTGTACACTATTCTCTCCTTTAACATGATTCTCCTTTAACATGATTCTTATACATAGTTTGTTCAGCTACTTCAACATATAACCATATAACCACTTACAGCACAGAACAGGCCAGTTCGGCCCTACTAGTCCATGCCGTAACAAATCCCCACCCTCCTAGTCCCACTGACCATCACCCGGTCCACACCCCTCCAGTCCTCTCCTCTCCATGTAACTATCTAGTCTATCCTTAAATGTAACCAATGATCCCGCCTCAACCACGTCTTCCGGAAGCTCAATCCACATCCCCACCACCCTTTGCGTAAAGAAATTTCCCCTCTTGTTCCCCTTATAATTTCCCCCCTTCAATCTTAAACCATGCCCTCTAGTTTGGATCTCCCCCACTCTTAATTGAAAAAGCCTATCCACATTTACTCTGTCTGTCCCTTTTAAAATCTTAAACACCTCTATCAAGTTCCCCCTCAATCTTCTACGCTCTAGAGAAAAAAGCCCTAGTCTGCACAACCTTTCCCTGTAACTCAAACCATGAAATCCTGTCAACATTCTCGTGAACCTTCTCTGCATTCTCTCTATTTTGTTTATATCTTTCCTATAATTTGGTGACCAAAACTGTACACAGTATTCCAAATTTGGCCTCACCAATGCCTTGTACAATTTCATCATAACCCCCTTACTCTTGAATTAAATACTCCGATTTATGAAGGCAAACATTTCAAATGCCTTCTTCACCACACCATCTACCTGAGTATCAGCCTTGAGGATACTATTTACCATCACTCCTAAATCCCTTAGTTGCTCTGCACATCTCAATAGCCTACCATTTAATGCATATGACCTATTTAGATTTGCCTTTCCAAAATGTAACACCTCACACTGATCTGTATTAAATTCCATCAGCCATTTCTCAGCCCACACCTCCAGCCTTCCTAAATCACCTTTTAATCTACGGTAATCTTCCTCACTATCCACAACACCACCAATCTTTGTATCATCCGCAAACTAGCTTATCCAATTCTCCACCCCTACTTCCAGATCGTTAATATATATAACAAACAATAGTGGACCCAGGACCGATCCCTGAGGAACTCCACGAGTCACCGGCCTCCAATTGGACAAATAATTTTCTACCACTACTCTCTGACACCTCCCATCCAACCATTGCTGAATCGATTTCACTACCTCCTTATTTATACCTAATGCCTCCACCTTTTTTTCTAACCTCCTGTGGGGAACTTTGTCAAAAGCTTTACTAAAGTCCAAATAGACAACATCCACAGCTTTCCCTTCATCAACCTTTTTTGTAACCCCCTTGAAAAACTCAATCAGGTTTGTCAAGCATGATCTACCCCTGACAAAACCATGCTGATTACTCCCTATCAATCCCTGTACCTCCAAATATTTGTAAATACCATCCCTCAGAACACTTTCCATCAACTTGCCCACCACAGACGTCAGACTCATGGGCCTATAATTCCCAGGTTTACATTTGGACCCTTTCTTAAACAGCCGAACCACATGCGCAACCCTCCAATCCTTTGGCACTACCCCCGTGGCCAGTGACATCCTAAATATCTCTGTTAATGGCCCCTCTCCCTGTCCACAAGCCTCCCTGAGTGTCCTTGGGAATATTTTGTCCAGTCCCGGAGATTTATCCACCTTTATCTTTTTCAACACAGCCATCACTACCTCCTCGGTTATCCTTATATGCTTCATTACCTTCCCACTATTTTTCTTTACTTCAACTGGTTCAATATTTTTTTCCCTAGTGAACACTGAGGCAAAGAAATCATTCAAAATTTCCCCCATTTCCTCTGACTTCTCACTCAGCCTACCCTCGCTATCTACAAGGGGTCCAATTTTATCCCTCACTAATCTTTTACTTTTAATGTACCTATAGAAACCCTTTGGATTTATTTTTACTCTGTCTGCCAAAGCCTCTTTGTGCCTTTTTTTGGCCTTTCTAATTTCTTTCTTAAGATTCCTTCTACACTCCTTGTAGTCCTCCTTCAAATTCTCAGCTCCTTGCTCTTTATACCTCTTGTACACCTCCCTTTTTCTCCTAACCAAATTTCCAATATTCCTCGAAAACCAAGCCTCCCTGACTTCCAGCCTTTCCTTTGATCCTCACTGGGACATATCTACTCTGTACCCTCAAAATATCTTTTTTGAATATCCTCCATTTTTCATTTACATCCTTACCTGAAAATATCCTGTCCCACTCAATACTCCCCAAATCCCATCTTATTCCTTTGAAATTTGCTCTTCTCCAATCCAGAACCTCAACTTTAGGCCCCTCCTTGCTCTTCCCTAAAACTACCCTAAAACTAACAGAGTTATGATCACTAGACCCAATTTGTTCTCCAACAATAATTCTCCAACATCTTTTCATCTCATTGTTAAATTTTGTCTAATATAGATAAAGAATCTTTTATCTGAAACCCTTGGGACCAGACACTTTTTGGAATTTTTTGGATAACAGAATAATAATAATGGCAGTACGTTAAGTAATTGTGCCAATTTCAGTTTTGCACAAAATAAAGACATACTCTAACTTGAAGGATCTCTAGACGGAATGGGGGGGATGAGTTTAAGGCAGTGGCACTAGACTGGACAGGGAGGGGTGTTTGCGGAGTTGCTGGACGAATGGGGGTGGGGGTGCTGGACCCAAAGGGTGGAGGGGTGTGTGTGGCGGTGCTGGATGGGGGAGGGGGAAGAGTGGTGGTTTGTCATCACCATCCAAGCTCCTGACACCCTGACAGCAGACCCTCACCCCAGCAGTCCACCAACCATAGCTCCCGATGCCTTGGCCACCTGCCGACTGGAGATCCTGGTGCCTCTTCAGAGGATCCTCGCCCCAGCCCTCCACCCACAGGAGCTCCCAATGCCCCAGCTCCCCGCCCATCTGAGCCCCCGGCTGCGGATCCTTGCCCCAGATGCCCACTCAACTGAGCTCCCAATTTGGATGCTGGATGGGGGGTGCTTGTCGTGGCGCTGGACCCGGGGCTGGGGGGTTGTCTAGGTGTCAGGCTGTTTATGACAAATATACTGCAATTTGGAGGTGTTTTTCCACTGGCACCTATAAAGCAAGGATTCCCTAGGGTTCCACTAATCACGAACACAGGATATTCAAGTACAAGTTGAGCTTGGATTGTGTCAGGTCACGTTTGGGGTGAAATGCGAACTTTGGTGTAGATGACATCCATGGAAAAAATGTTCGGTTTTCAGAATTTTGGATAAAAGATTATGTACCTGCAATACCATTGTGAACCTCCATTAAATATAGAAATATATGATAGTTGTCATAGAGTTCTGCTATTCACTTGGATTTCTTGAGGGCACAAGGACAACTATTCCAAAATAAGATGCAAATAAATTTGTATAAAAACTTCCTTGTATTCCACTATGGAAACAAGAGAAAAACCGAGAAAAAGCTTAGCGTACCTCTTCCACTTTCTGCTTATGCTCTGGTGATTTCATGTGCTCCACAAACTTGCGTGGGGTTTTGAAATGCTGGCTGCAAACAATGCAGAATGGCCGCAGAGAGTACTTAGCAAGCTAGTGAAAAATAGAGAACATAAATTATACATCTGCAGCAAAGGAAAGGATTTGGCTAGTAGATTATGGAGAATAGTCCATTCATGTATAATTCACTGATAATAGTATATTATTTACATAACAAAAGGGGTATGCACAATATTTGAAACACTTACTGATTTCAGTATTATACTGTTCACAAAGTTTAAGATGGAGTTGCACTCATCTTTGAATAAAATGCATTACTAGACCAATGACCCAGAAAGAAAAAGCACAAATTCTGTCAGAGCAAATTTCAAAATTGAACTTATGGGCTACCAGCAACAACAAAAAAACATCCAAAAACAGTTAAATTGAACCAGTTAACTATTTTGACATGATGAAAAAAAGACACACCTTCAGTTGTGGCTTCCCTTGTCTTATGTTTGGTGACAAGTATTGCATGCAGTATTCCCAGCTAAAGTCTGACCAATGCTTTATAAAGTTGGATAATAACCTTCCTGCTACTATATTCTATACCCCAACTAAAGAAAAGCCAGTATCTATGTAGCTACTTAAGCACATTATCTACCTGCATTGTCACTGTCAGAATTCTTTGGACTTGCATACTTGTTTCATTGGTATTCCAAAATACATCCAGACACATTTCTCAGGATTAAACTCCATCTTCCATTTCTCAATTCTTTTCACCAATGTAAAAGGGACATTAATGATCAAAATTATTTGTTACACAACTAGATTATTCCCTTGTCCCCCCTTAACAACCATCCCCACCAAAAAAAAACATTTTGGTAAATTTATGGCAACACAATCAACCTTTCTACACTGTCCTACAAAATATAGTAAAACCCCCGTTATTTGGCACCTACGAGGATCACGGATGCCGGAAATGCAAATTTTCTGGTTGACTGAGACATACTATTACTGTTTAACTAATACACCTGCAATAAGATTACATCGTTTAAAGGGCAAAAAGACCATGCAAGATGTCATGTAAATTGAAAAAAAAAATAGTATTGTAGTCTTTAATTATATAAAGTTCAATTTAATCAAGTAATTTCTGTAACTTACAAAATTTAAATTCAAACCCTAGTCGCTGGCACTGTAACAGTGTCGCGCTAGCTGCTACGCTAAACTGTTCTTTCTTTCTTTTCTTCTTTGGCTTGGCTTCGCGGATGAAGATTTATGGAGGGGTATGTCCACGTCTGCTGCAGGCACGTTGGTGACTGACAAGTCCGATGCGGGACAGGCAGGCACGGTTGCAGCGGTTGCAAGGGAAAATTGGTGGGTTGGGGTTGGGTGTTGGGTTTTTCCTCCTTTGTCTTTTGTCAGTGAGGTGGGCTCTGCGGTCTTCTTCAAAGGAGGTTGCTGCCCGCCGAACTGTGAGGCGCCAAGATGCACGGTTGGAGGTGATATCAGCCCACTGGTGGTGGTCAATGTGGCAGGCACCAAGAGATTTCTTTAAGCAGTCCTTGTACCTCTTCTTTGGTGCACCTCTGTCTCGGTGGCCAGTGCTGTCATAATTAACCCTCTTCCACCAAATTTAAAAATAAAGACTTACTAATATACCTAAGACTAATAAAAATAAAGACTCTTACCAGGCAGAGATAGGGAGACACTTTGGGAGAGTCATCCCAGCAATGAATGGCTTTAACCAGATCTACATCTTAGTGCCCCGGTCAGACCCTCAGTGCAACCTGACTCACCTCCATGCAAGTGTCCTGGTCAGGTCCTTGTGTACCTTCCTCACGCTGACAACCTAACTCACCTTCATGCAAATGGCAACAGCAAAAAGAATGTGTGAGTATTGAGGGGTATTGCTAGTTCAGGGGGTAAACCTGCATGTGTCCAACGAAGTCTCAGCACTTCCCGTGGGGTCCATCCACCCAGTCCTATTTATTTGAAACGTATGTATGTATTTATTCATTTAGATATTTCCTCAAATTTTTATTGCCGTTTGAGTTTCCAGTTGATTGAATGCCAGATAATGGGAATTTTTTCGTACTTGCAAGTGTAGATTATGGAGCCACAAATTAATAAATCCCCTCCAGTGTGCAGAAGCAAGTATTTAAATAAACGCTTCAACTGCTACAACTTCTCAAAATCAAGTTGGATTAAATGTTAATTCCACTTGCCATTCCACAGATGCCGCCTGACCTACTGATAGTTTCCACCATTTTCTTTTTTATTTTAATTATTGTGAATTCTGAGAAGTAACTTATTGCTCCCACATATTTAATATAATTAAATTAACTCACTTGATACCATATGAGCAGTGTACCCAAAGAAGCAAGTTATTGCTTCGATCAGAACTGCACTATGCCTGGCAACTACAGTAAACCCCCAAGTCAAATGGCTTCACGTTCTTTAATAAACAGTAGCAACTGAAGGCAATAATTAAAAAAAAAAATTAAATACCCATGAAAATAACAGGAGGATATTTTCTTTGAAGTGAGTAGGAGGTACATGCCGATGCCGATTACAGACACTTGCGGTGCTGCATAGTGTGGTCAGTAAACAAGACGGCTCAACCCGACGCACTCAAAATTTTAATCAGTGACTTTATCCAGGCCTGTGTCAAGAAAACCCTGCCTAACTACCATCAGCACAAAACCTGCTGTACCAGAGGTCCCACCACACTAGATCACTGCTACATCAAGATAAGGAAGACTTACCATTCTTTCCTGAGACTGCACTTTGGCAAGTCTAATCACCTGGCTGAGTTCCTTCTGCCTTCATACAGATAGAGCCTAAAAAGAGGGGCTCTGGAGATCACGACAGCTAGAAGGTGGTCACAGGAGGCTGAAGAATGGTTCAGAACATCCACGGGTCAGCAGTTTAGGCGGCATTCTGCTGAGAATCTGAACGAGTACAGCATGATTCCCTCACCACCAGGATAGATTTATTTTTGACATCAGCCCAAATATAGGGTAGGAATATGGAAACCGAGTACATGGCAAGACTTTTGTCAGACCATTCTCCCTTAACACTGATAATTGCAATGCCAGATAAATGGGGATGGCAAACAGATAGTGCCTTAATCAATGTTGTTGAAGAAGCCAGAATTTTGCAGTTTTATTACAACACAGACATGTCCTGTGAGGCCAACTGTAGCTCAACTGTGAACAAATTCATTCTTTGGGACATTCTTAAGGCATACTTGAGAGGTCAAATAATTGGATATTCAAAAGTAATTAAAAGAGAATATTTAAGGGAGGTAGAGAAATTTGAACAGGAGATGGCAGATTTTGAAAAATATTTTTAAAACTCAGGCTCAGAAGAAAAACATCAGGCTTTGACAATCAAAAAACTTAAATATAATACACTCCAAACATGTTGGAGAAGGCCATATTAAGATCAAAGCACAACTCAGGAGGGGAAGGGGAGATTGGGGATAAAGAAGATATAAATAGGAGAATAAGGAAAATGTTTGATGTTGTAGGAATGTTGTCTTATAAAGAGTTTAAAATAAGAAAACAGAAATGGAAAAGGAGGAAAGGTAATGATGGAAAAACAGAAAGAGAAGATAAACAAACTATAAAATGGCTACGCTGAACTATATGACTTTAAATATTAATGGAATACATAACCAAATTAAAAGGAAGAAACTACTAAATTTACTGAAAAAGGAAAAAATTGATATAGCATTTATCCAAGAAACACACTTAACTGAATTGGAGCACAAGAAATTAAAGAGAGATTGGGTAGGACATGTAACAGCAGCATCGTATAATTCAAAAGCAAGAGGAGTGGCTATATTAATTAGTAAAAATGTGCCATTTAAAATAGAAGAGGAAATAATAGATCCAGCAGGGAGATATGTTATGATAAAATGTCAGATATATTCGGAGTTTTGGAATCTACTTAATGTATATTCACCTAACGAAGAAGATCAAAAGTTTATGCAAGATATCTTTTTGAAGGTAGCTAATACGCAAGGGAACATACTAATAGGAGGGGATTTCAACCTGAATTTGGATTCAAATATGGATAAAACGGGGAAAAAAATTAACAGAAAGAACAAAGTAACCAAATTTATAATTAAATCAATGCAAGAAATGAAACTTTTGGATATATGGAGGAAACAAAACCCAAAAGAAAAGGAATACTCATACTACTCGGCTAGACATAAAACATACTCAAGAATAGACCTATTTTTGTTATCAGCTAGTATGCAGGATAGAGTAAGAAAAACAGAATATAAAGCTAGAATACTATCGGACCATTCACCCTTAATATTGACAGTAAAGCTAGAGGACATCCCTCCAAGAATGTATAGATGGAGATTAAACCCCATGCTACTTAAAAGACAGGATTTTAGAGAATTTATTGAAAAACAATTAAAAATGTATTTTGAAGTAAATACGGAATCAGTGGAAGATAAGTTTATACTATGGGATGCAATGAAAGCATTCATTAGAGGGCAAATAATAAGTTATGTAACCAAGATGAAGAAGGACTATAATCAGGAAACAGAGCAGTTGGAAAGGGAAATAGTAAATATAGAAAAAAAATAAGCAATGAAGGAAGATACAACTAAAAGAAGAGAATTGGCAGATAAAAAAATAAAATATGAAACACTACAAACATATAAGGTAGAGAAGAATATAATGAAGACAAAACAGAAATATTATGAACTAGGTGAAAAAACGCACAAAATCCTAGCATGGCAGCTTAAGACAGAACAAGCTAAGAAAATGGTATTGGCATCAAGGAAAAAAGACAAACAAATTACATATAATCCAAAAGAAATTAAGGAAAACTTTAGAGAATTCTATGAACAATTATACCGAACTGAAAACGAAGGGAAAGAAGGGAAAATAGATGAATTTTTGACTAAAATTGAACTACCAAAACTACAAATAGAGGAACAAAATAAATTAACAGAACCATTTGGAACAGTAGAAATACAAAAGATAATAAAAAAATTACCAAATAATAAGACACCAGGGGAGGATGGATTTCCAATAGAATTCTACGAAACATTTAAAGACTTATTAATTCCGCCCCTCCTGGATGTAATCAACCAGATTGATGAAACACAAAGCTTACCAGATTCATGTAAAACAGCAATAATTACAGTAATACTAAAACAAGGGAAAGATCCACTCTCACCAGCGTCATATAGACCAATATCTTTGCTAAACACAGATTATAAGATAATAGCTAAACTATTAGCAAACAGATTAGCAGAACAGGTACCGAAAATGGTAAATTTAGACCAAACTGGATTTATCAAAAAAAGACGCACAACAGACAATATTTGTAAATTTATTAACTTAATTCATGCAGTACAAGGAAATAAAGCACCTGCAGTAGCAGTTGCTTTAGACGCAGAGAAGGCCTTCGACAGAGTAGAATGGAATTATTTGTTCAAAGTATTGCAAAAATTCAGTTTACCGGAGTTTGCGCTAGCTATAGAACCACTAGCAGAATTGATAAGAATAGATAATAATATAAAAGGAATAAAAATAAAAGACAAGGAATATAAAATCAGTCTATTTGCGGATGATGTTATAGTGCACTTAACAGAACCAGAACTATCAATAAAAGAATTATATAAGAAATTGAAGGAATATGGAGAAGTGTTGGGTTACAAGATAAATGTAAATAAAAGTGAAACAATGCCTATGAATAATGCGGATTTCTCAAAATTTAAGAAGGAATCTCCATTCAGATGGCAAATGCAGGCAATAAGATACCTAGGTGTACAAATAAACAAAAATCTAGGCCAATTATATAAACTCAATTATAATCCACTAATGAAAAAATTACAGGACGATTTAGAGCATTGGAAAGATCTACCACTAACACTAATAGGAAGGATAAACTGTATTAAAATGAACATTTTTCCAAGGATATTGTACTTATTTCAGGCATTGCCAATACAACTGACAGAAAAATTCTTCAAAGAGTTAAAGAAAATAATAAGGAAATTTTTATGGAGAGGGGGGAAACCGAGGATAGCACTAGATAAATTAACAGAATGGTATAAACAAGGAGGCTTACAATTGCCAAACTTTAAAAATTATTATAGAGCCACACAATTAAGATACCTATCAGACTTTTATCAAACAAGGGAAAAACCAGACTGGACGAGATTAGAATTACATAAAATAGGGGAAAAGATACCTGAACACATATTATATAAATGGGATGAAAAATTGGTACAACATAGAACTTCTCCAGTATTACATCATCTCCTCAATATTTGGAAGAAGATTCATGTAGAAAGAAATAAAACAAATTACCAATTACCAAAACTAATATTGACGCAAAATAAGCTACTCCCTTTTACAATAGATAACCTTTCCTTTAGAGAATGGGAAAAAAAGGGATTAAAAGAATAGAAAATTGTTTTTCAGGAAGTAGATTCTTATCCTTTGAACAAATGAGAGATAAGTACAATATAACTGGAGATACAACGCTGGCATATTACCAACTGAGATCCTACTTGAAGGATAAATTAGGAAGCAATTTGAGGTTGCCAGAGGGAAGTAACCTTGAATATGTGATTACAGATACAATGTTAATCAAAAGATTTATAACAAATATGTATATTAAACTGCAAGAAAAGGAGAATGAGGAAACAAATGGTAAAACTAAACAAAAATGGGAACAAGATTTAAATATAAAGATAAAAAAGGAAACATGGGAGAATTTATGTTCTGGAACGATGAGAAATACAATAAATACGAGGCTACGTATGATACAATATAATGGGTTACACAGACTGTACATTACACCTCAAAAGTTAAATAAATGGGACCCAACAGTATCTGATAGATGTTTTCGATGTAAAAAAGAAATGGGAACAACAATTCATGCAATCTGGACATGTGAGAGAGTAGAAAAATTTTGGGAAGATCTCAATCAGATATTAAATAAAATAACAGAAAACAATATACCAAAGAATCCAGAGATCTTTCTCCTAAGTAACATAAAAAACAAAGAATTTGGAATTGATTTGGAGGATGCACAAAAAAGATTTGTTAAGATAGCCCTGGCCGTAGCAAAAAAATGTATTATGTCAACCTGGAAATTGGAAGATAATTTGAAAATACAACAATGGTATATAGAAATGAATAAATGTATTCCATTAGAAAAAATAACATATAGTTTAAGAAATAATATTGAAATATTCGAACAAATATGGGAGCCTTACATTAAATACAATAGCGAAAACCTACCGGGGACAAACATTACCTAAGTTGATGGAAGGAGAAGGAAAGAAAAGAATGGACTCAGTAAAATTTCTGGTGTATTTTTGTTGAATGACAACATTGTCTGACGGGTTGAATGCAACCTAGATTGTATACCTAAAATGGATGGGGGGGGGGGGTGGGGGGGTGGCTTGGGAGGAGGGGGGGGGGGGGGACAAAAAGTCACTGTATATGTGTGAAAAAGAAAAAGTGTATATCATGGCTAACGTGATTTATGGTGTGAAAAATAAAAAATTAAAAAAAAAGATCAAAGCAGAAATATTACAAACTGGGAGAATGAGCACAGCTGAGGGTGGAGCAGGACTCAAGAATGATTAATGCAGTCCAGACAGGGGATGACAGGATCTCGTATAAACCAAAGGAGATAAATGAAGCCTTCAGAGAATTTTACAAAAATTGTATAAATCAGAATCATTGGAGAAGCCTGAGAAAATAGATGAATTCCTGTCAAAATTAAAGTTGCCAAAGTTAGGTTAGAATCCTCCCTTCACAGAAGAAGAAATAGGAAAAGTGTAGAGACTGTTACAAACTGGCAAGTCTCCAGGGGAGGAAGGGTTTCCCCCTAAGTTTTATAGGGAATTCAAAGACCTCCTGGTACCCATTTTTTATGGACGTGGTGGATCAGGTGGCTGAAACCCACACATTCCCACAATCTTTTTCAATGGCAATTATTACGGTGTTCCTTAAAAAAGATAGGGACCCATTGAAATTGTCGTCATTTAGACCTATTCAACACTGAATACAGACTATAAGATATTTGCTAAGGCAAATAGATTGGTGTAGCATTTACTGAAGCTAACAAATGTAGACCAAGTGGGCTTTGTGCAAAAGAGAGAGGCTGTGGATAACATAATCAGACAGCTGAGTATCATACACCTGGAACAGTTAAGTGTAGCTGTGGCCCTGGATGCTGAGAAGGCATTTGATAGGTTAGAGTGGGATTTCCTGTTTAAGATACTGGAGAAATTGGGCTAGGACCAACTTTTATAAATTGGATTAGGGGGCTGTACCACGTGCCCAAGACTAAAGTTGTGACCAATGGGCAAATATCTCCAGCTTTCCCACTATCGAGATCTAGTAGATAGGGGTGTCTATTGTCTCCAGCTCTATTCGCTTTGGCTATAGAAATGTTGACTGAAGCCATATAACAGGATCTAGACACTAAGGGGTTCAGAATGGGCTAGGAAGGACACAAAGTCAATTTATTTGCCGATGATGTGCTGATATATCTGACAGACCCAGCAAATTCACTGACCAAATTCCACTCTGGAGGATTATGGGAAAGTCTCTGGGTACAAGATTAATTGGGACAAGAGTGAAATTATGCCATTTACAAAAGGGGATTATATTCAATTTAAAGAAAACTGTCAATTGAAGTGGCCACAAAAGGGGATCAAGTACCTGCGAATCAGGGTGGACAATTTATAGCTGCTTTTTCCTGAGGTGATTACCTAGTTAATTTTGTCTTCGTATGCAGTATTTGTGAAAAGGTGGGGGAGAAATTTGACTCGACGGTGAAGTTTGTATATAATTGAAGAAGGTAGAGTGTTTTCTTATTATGGATTGTTGACACTGTTTGAGTTTGGAAAATTATAAGTAAAATATTTTTAAAAACTTGGTAAGAACATCATCTCCTCTACAATCTCCATCAGTACTGGAGCACCACAGGACTGAGTTCTTAGCCCCCTGCTCTACTCACTTTACACCTTTAACTGTGTGGCTCAGTACGACAATAACACCATCTATAAATTTGCTGATGACACCATGGTAGTTGGTTATAAAAAAGAAGGGGATGAGTCAGCATACAGGAAGGAGAATGAACACTTGGCTGAATGGTACACCAACATCAATCTTGCATTCAATGTCACCAAAACTAAGGAACTGATTGTTGATTCAGGAAAGGAAAGGAAAGCCAGAGGTATGCAATCCAGTGATCACTGGGGGAATAAGAGGTGGAGAGGGTGAGCAAATTTATGTTCTTGGGAATCACTATCTCGGAGCATCTTTCCTGGACCCAACACACCCATGGCATGGTGAAGAAAGCACGTCAGCACCTCTACTTCTGGAGGAGTTTGCAGAAGTGTGGCCAGCAGCTTCACGGACTGGTATGGGGACACCAATACCCATGACCATAAAGCCCTCCAAAAGGTAGTGGACACAGCCTAGGATATCTCAGGCAAAACCCTCTCCATTATTGAGTACATCTATAGGGAACACTGTTGTCGGAGAGCAGCAGCAATCATCAAAGACCCACACTCTGTTCTCACTGCTGCCATCAGGAAAGGTATAGGTGCCTCAAGACTCGCACCACCAGGTTCAGGATCAGCTGCTACCCCTCCACCGGACTCAACGACAAACTCAATCAGGGTCTCATCTAAGGACTCTTACTTGTGCACTTTCTTGATTTCATTTTTTATTCTCTGTATTGCACAGTTTGTTTACATTTTTATGCAAGAATCATGACTAATTGGTAGTTTAAAAAAAAATGTACACTGCATAAACAAGTAAACAATTAGTCATGATTCTTGCACACCCATGTAATGGAGGATTAAAACCATGTACTCAGATGCTTTTTGCTTATGTGGAACTGACGACACTGGGTCCACACGCAGGTCACCTTACTTTCAGAACTAGCAGATGTAATTAAACTCAGCCATGGGGACTTATCTGAAGATACACTTTGAAATGGAATTCCACCGTGAGGCCCAGGGAAAGCAGTTGTCAAATACGACACTCTGAAATTGACGTATTGGTCACAACCTGTCTTGCTCAAGAAGTTTTAATGAGTCCTTGTATCTACGAGATAAACCAGGATATCATAGCATCCTGCTCCATAATAATTAATCTTCTAAATTGTAGAATAGTATGCTCAGCTTTGATTTTGACTGACAAATGTTAGAGGGAGTGGGTGCATGATTAATTGTTTTTGGGGTATAAAAGTCTGTGGTCCTGCTGCTGAAGTTTAGACTCTCCGAGGGGTGGGAACACCCCTTGTCAAGAAGGAAGAACAGCCAGAGTCCGAGCAACGTCCCGGTCGGGGGAGGTGGAGAAGCTGCTACCAGCGCCCTGACAACCTACTACAAGTGTGCAGTTGTTGCCTCGCTTCGGCAGTTGGGACCAGTCCAAGCGTTGATAAGTATAGTTGGGAAGGGCTTGCATATTGTAGTGTGAAATCAGCTTTTGAATTAGTAATAAACATTTGTATAAACTGAACTGCTCTCGGTGTGTGTGTCTATTTTCTTTCGGTAGCTAAAACACTGTGACCAATCTAAAATGAACAAAATGAGAGGTATAAGTTTACCCAAGACAATTGGCGCTGCGAGCAGGATTGGTCTCAAGATGTTTCGCCGAAAGAAAGAGGTGAGCCCTGAGCAGTTCTTGATTCCTGGATGGACTTCCAAAGACGATGGGTTTGGCATGTTGGCCAATACCCTGTCTTTGTTGGGACCACCCATTAGTTGGGATGAGAAGTTAGACTCATCAAGTGCACCTCTGGGAGAGCGGGTTGCCACTCTCCTTCGAGAAAGTAAATTTCCTGATAAAAAGGGAATGCTGACGAATGGTTTTTGGTTGCTGGCCACAGCATTACGCCACTCCGTTCAGCGTGAAGCAGAATTAATTCAAAGAGAAGTAGAATCTCAGTGCAAAAGAAAGCAATTAGAGGAGGAGCTAGAAGTCCTGCGACAATGCTGTTCCATGATGAGCGAGATTGTTCGTACCAGTCAGGACAGAGCCAAAGAATGGGAAGATAAGCATGTCCAAATGATTTGCCGTAATATTAAACTCCGGCAGCAGCTCTGTGCAGATAAGGAAAGGCATGGAGTAGAACCCGATCCATATCGTATTCATGCCATGATAAGGAATGGTGACGATCCTGATGTAATTGAGGATTGGGATGGGAATATCTGGAATGACAATGGTAATAATGCAGATACTCCTCAGCATGTGTCTAACATACTACCCTCTCCATCTGCTGTTCATGCCCGCCCTATAAGGCAGCAGATTTCCCAAACAGACAGAAGGGGGGATGATGTAAGGGTAGAGATGGAAGGGATAGATACCCCGGTTTCCCATGTGGACCCAGGGGAAAATACCCAAACCCCTGCTTATGCTCTATGGCCTACTCCCTCTGTTGGATGGCCTCCACCTCCTCCCCTAGACTGGGTGGAGGACCCTGTGAGCCAAAGTGGGAACAGGGGTCGGAAGGAGTCAATGATCCGTGATTTCTCTGTAAAAGAGCTGGCTGCCATTGGAGATCGATTTAGGCAAAAAGCAGGGGAACATCATCCCCAGCTGCTGAGTCCTCCTGGCCCAGCTGTGCTTTCTGCTCCCACTGCTGCTTCTATCGAGCTGGCTTCTCCTGCTCCAGTTACTCATGATGAGGTAAAACAATGGGTTAAACAGGCTCTTAAAGATAACAATAGCATGTGGTCCTGGAAGCCCCCGAACCCTTCTGAAGCCTGAAGGTGTGGGCAGGATTCCCGTGTCTACTCCATCGAGACACGGCGCACACACGGGGATCCGCGGCCCTACATACCGTTAACAATCCACTGGGGTGGGGGTAATGATCGCCAATACTTGGCTTTGGTCAACACCGGTGCAGAGCACTCGGTGATTCCTGGTAATCCAGACCTCTGGACTGGACCGGCCTTTCGAATAGAGGGGTTGGGAGGAGCGGTCACCCTGGCAAAGGAAATAAAAGTCTGTGCCATGGTGGGTGATAGCCCTTCCCCTGTCTGGTTACATGCCCTGGTGGCTGCTACTGACGAGTGTATCCTGGGTATTAATATGTTGGCCGGTATGGCCCTTAATACTAGCCAAGGGGGATTTGAATTTGGAATTCGAACTATTACAAAAAAACTAGTAGTGGGTCAGGCTAAGTGGGATCCTGTGATGGTGCCAGCCCCCATGAAACCAGTGTGCATTCCACAATATCATCTCCCTGGGGGGCAGGAAGAGATTACTGCCACCATCGATGCTCTGCAAGAAGAAGGGGTAGTGAGGCCCGCAACGTCGCCCTTTAATAGCCCTGTTTGGCCGGTCCAGAAGCCGGACGGCTCCTGGAGAATGACAGTTGATTATCGTTTTTTGAACAAACATGCCCCACCACTTGCTTCAGCAGTTCCGGACATTGTCACTCTTATTGAAAACATTGCTACTGGGAACTCAGGAACATGGTATGCTGTCATTGATCTCGCTAAGGCCTTCTTCAGTATTCTTATAGCTGAGGACTCACAGGATCAGTTCGCCTTTACCTGGAAGGGGCGCCAGTATACCTTCACCCACCTTCCAGTATCGCCTTCCCTCTCAATTCACCATTATATTGATGATGTGGCCTCCTGGAGCCTCTGGCAGAAACAAGAGGGTCGCCGAGTCCCACTAGGATTCTGGTCACGTACCATGCCTGAGGCTGCCACTCGTTATTCTGTTTTTGAACAACAGTTACTAGCCTGTTACTGGGCCCTGCTAGAGACTGAAAGAATGACAGGCGATGCAGATGTTCAATTGCGACCTGCACTTCCTATAATGAATTGGGTCCTGGCTAATGATGCTAATCTAAAGATCCGGCGGGCTCAGCAGTCTTCTATTGTTAAATGGAAGTGGTATATTCAGAGTCGTGCGACCAGAGGGCCTGAAGGGGTGGGCCGCATACACGAACAGGTGGCTTACCATCCTAGGTCAGGAACTCAGTTATCGGAGGAGGGGGATGGTGGCTCCAGTCAGTATGCTGAGTTGAAGGCAGTCACTTTACCACTAGATCCCCATGATCACCCTCTTCGCCTGTTTACTGATTCCTGGGCTTTGGCTAATGGACTTGTGGTATGGATGCCTGATTTGCAAAAGAACAACTGGATGATACATGACCGCCCAGTATGGGGCAAAGAGTTGTGGCAGCTGTTGTGGGATGCTTCCCACCATCATGAGATAACCGTTTATCACGTTGATGCCCATACCAATATGGCGACTAACATGGCTCAACATAATGCAGTAGCAGATCAGCTTGCCACTATCAGCTGTGCTGATACCGTCCCCCTGGCTCGATGGGCACATGAACAGAGTGGTCATTTGGGGGAGAAGGGATCAGCTATGTGGTCCCGTACACATGCTTTATCCATCCATAAGGATGATGTCCGCATGGTCATATGTACATGCCCAGAATGTCAGCTTGTGAAGTTCCATACCGTTCCACCTGGTCCGCATGGCCGAATAAAACGGGGTGCTCACTCAGCTGCGGTCTGGCAAATTGATTACATAGGCCCCATGCTAGACTGCATGGGTAAATATTACGTCCTAGTAATGGTTGACACCTTTTCGGGCCTGGTTTTTACTTTTCCCACCAAGACGGCTGACCAAGCTAGCACTATCCAAGGACAAAACCATTTGATTTATCGTTATGATGTTCCAGAGGAGATTCACTCTGATAATGGCTCGCACTTCTCCGGGAAAGCAATCTGTGATTGGGCAAATGACAACGGTATTTTATGGGTCCACCATATTCCTTATTACCCGCAGGCTGCCGGGTTAGTTGAACAAATGAACGGCTTACTGAAGGAACAAATTCATTTGTTAACATCACTGGGGACCCAGAAGGGATGGTGCCATGTGCTGCAGCAGGCAGTCGACAATTTGAATCATCGCCCTTTAAAAGGAGGTATACCTTTCCACCGACTTCTTCACGCTCCTGAATTACAGCCTATTCCAGAGGAAAAACAGTCATTGCCCCCCCATTCCCGAGCCAGAGAATGTTGGACAAAAGGTATGGGTGGCACCACCAGGTAGTGGCCCTCCTGTAAAAGGGGAAATAGTGACACCTGCCCAGGGTAACACTCGGTGGGTAGCTATTGAGGGACAGGATGATTTAGTCTGTTTAAACACTGAACGCTTATGGTATCGTGAGTGACATGTGTCAGGCTTCTTTGTTCCAGGTTCTCCATTTTACACTCCTGGTGATCTGGCTTAACAGCTGCTTTGATGCCAGCAATTGGATTTGTAATGTCGAGGACGTTCCAAGGGAGTTCCCAGTGGGAAACACGGTCCGATGCATTACACCAAGGAAGTCCTCGGTCACCAGCCTCAAGTGCAGCTTATATAAATATGTTATTGTTCAGCATGTTTCAAAATCTGTTCGTGAGCTCCAGTATCTGGGTATTGTGGCCAACAAGGATAATTTGAGCCTTGGTTGGAATCCTTTCTCATGGCTAACTGCTACATTTGGGGGAGTGGGCCACACTATCCTCCGTTGGTTGCTCGCGTCATTGCTTATCTTTGTAATTGTTGTTTTGATTTCTCTTTTTTCGCTCCCTCTGTACTCAAATACTGGTTAGGCCTCGCAAATGACAGATTGTGACCAAGGGGTGGAATGTAATGGAGGATTAAAACCATGTACTCAGATGCTTTTTGCTTATGTGGAACTGACGACACTGGGTCCACACGCAGGTCACCTTACTTTCAGAACTAGCAGATGTAATTAAACTCAGCCATGGGGACTTATCTGAAGATACACTTTGAAATGGAATTCCACCGTGAGGCCCAGGGAAAGCAGTTGTCAAATACGACACTCTGAAATTGACGTATTGGTCACAACCTGTCTTGCTCAAGAAGTTTTAATGAGTCCTTGTATCTACGAGATAAACCAGGATATCATAGCATCCTGCTCCATAATAATTAATCTTCTAAATTGTAGAATAGTATGCTCAGCTTTGATTTTGACTGACAAATGTTAGAGGGAGTGGGTGCATGATTAATTGTTTTTGGGGTATAAAAGTCTGTGGTCCTGCTGCTGAAGTTTAGACTCTCCGAGGGGTGGGAACACCCCTTGTCAAGAAGGAAGAACAGCCAGAGTCCGAGCAACGTCCCGGTCGGGGGAGGTGGAGAAGCTGCTACCAGCGCCCTGACAACCTACTACAAGTGTGCAGTTGTTGCCTCGCTTCGGCAGTTGGGACCAGTCCAAGCGTTGATAAGTATAGTTGGGAAGGGCTTGCATATTGTAGTGTGAAATCAGCTTTTGAATTAGTAATAAACATTTGTATAAACTGAACTGCTCTCGGTGTGTGTGTCTATTTTCTTTCGGTAGCTAAAACACTGTGACCAATCTAAAATGAACAAAATGAGAGGTATAAGTTTACCCAAGACAACCCACAGGAAAAAGAAACTCAGGGTTGTATGTGATGTCATGTAATGTACTGTCACTAAATCTGAAATCTCATCTAATCTAAGCAAAATACAATCCCAGGAGTGCACTGTTACCATCTGAATAAATTGTAAATTACATATTTGTCCAATTAATTTTTCTTTGAATGACAAGGAAGTTGCTTTCAAATCAATATTTATTTATCACCCAAACTGTTCTCTGCCTTGCTAAGCCCTTTTCAGAAGGCAGTTAAAATTCAATGATGCAGGAGGTCTAGCACATTCCCATTCCTGAAGGTTACTGGTGCATTAATGGTCTTTTCACAACAATTCAGGAGTTGCAAAGTAATGATGCCATCACTGTCATTATTTGGTACAAGTGCCCGAGAGGATCATCAGATCATTTGTTCAAACCTCTGAGTATTAGTCAGGAACTCAACCATTATATTATTCAGCTCACTGCTTGATTTCTGCTGAATGAAGCACCTGAACAAAAGTACGATGCAAAACAGAAATCCCTGCACTTAGTGCCACATGCATTCTTCCAAATGTTGCACAGTCTAATGGGAGGACCTATATACTAATCAGAATATTGCAGATTATCAAGAATAAACTAAAGCAATGTCAATAACCTTGGTTAAACTACAATCAGTTTTGGGTTCCTAAAAAGCGTATCAAAAATTGTGGGACTTCATACAAAACAGCTAATCAAAAATAAGGTGCTATTTGATTTATGTTTTCTCCTGCACCTTCATGAGCACAACAGGTTCTACCTGAAACAAGTGAAGGACTTAAGATGTTGTAAAACAATTCTGAGAATAACATCAATAGAAAGTTAAATATCAATGGCAGTGCAAAGTTGACAAGAAATTCCCTTTGTAAAGTCACTACTTTAAAAAAAATTTGGACATACAGCACTATAACAGGCCAATTCGGCCTAACAAGCCTGTGCCGCCCAATTTGCACCCCAGTACGTTTTTGAAGGATGGGAAAAAACCAGAACTCCTGGAAAAAACCCACGGAGACACGGGCAAAGCATAGAAACTCTTTACAGACAACGTGGGATTCTAACCCAGGTGCTGTAAAGGCATTGCGGTAACTGCTAAACCAACTGTGCCACCCTAACTTGCTTCTCTGACAGAATGCTATTAAAACCACTACCGTTGACCAATACAAATTTAGGATCATAGAATATTTTACAAATTTTAAAAAGATATTGTTTGAAAATCAACATCATTGTTGATTGGAGTAATCTGCTTATTTTTAGTGGTTTGGCTTTATACCTAAATGAAAGCAATCCAAGATTATATGCAGATTGTCTGCATTATAAAATGCTTTGCTGGGAGTGATATGGCTTGTTTGTTTGGGATCTGTGGGCAAGGTGTGTACATTCTTACATTAATCTTTCCCTGCCTTTAGCCTGTTATTGCTACTATTGAGATTATACATGGAACCTCATAAAAGAATGGAAATATTAATCAAAATTCTACTTTTTGTTCCAATTGTGACTAAATGCCACCAACAAATCTGTCTTTGAACTAAAGTTGCAGAAACTGAAAGTCCAGAACAATTAAAGTATACAAAGTAGGAGGTTGTATTTCAATGCTTAAGAAATTAAAAACTAAGGCTAAAACACAAAGGAAGAGAAGGAAAAAATATAGCAACCCTAAAGAAATTGTCAGAAGAAAATAGGAATTATAAGTAAGAAGGCTATGAATATCTGACTTGGATCCAAAATATAAAGATGCAAGTTTCAAGATGCAAATCATATTTCTCTGATGAACAAAGAGGTCATTATGGTAAATTAAATCAATGCTCACTCATAGAACAATACCATTCCCCACTAATGTTCCCTGTAACCTATTGTCTCTCTATTCTTAACAGTTTTCTTCAGGTTCTACCACTCATATACACATCAAGGGTAATTTACAGTGGCCAATTAACCTACCAACCAACACACCTTTGAGATTTGGAAGGAAATCCACATGATCACAGGAAGAAAGTGCAAACTTCACACAGAAAGCAGAAGCCAGGACTGAGCCAAGGTCACTGGAAATTTTAAGGCAGCAGTTCTACCATCTGCATCACTAATGTGCATAAGTAGACAGATAGGTAGAGGCAAAAGACTCCAGAAAATTTTCACTGTCACAAGAAAGAATGTCTATGTATCATGAGGACGTAAAAGAAACCTGTCCATTCCCATGTTTTATTACAAGCCCAGGAAATGAATGAACACTCCACAAAATTTCATAGATTTTGCACCAAAAGAAGTTCTTGGTTTAAAAATCTGATATTTTGTAAGTTTTGGATATAGTTAAGTAGTTGCACCAAGAAAAACAGCAATGTTTTAAACAAAAACAAGATATCACATTGTAAATACACAAGGTTAGTCAACATCAGAAGGTTAGCCCAAAGCTTCAGGGGATACTTCACTATTTAGTAGGAAGACTAGCTTTTCTCTTTGAAGTAGTCATCATCTAGTAGTACAATACAAGCAATGCCTATAGAAAGATTTTATCTCTACCTTGTGTGTCTGTGTCCTGCGATGCTCAATGACATTCCCTCTGAAATGGACCTGACAGGTGCTGCACCATTTAGGTCTTTTTTTGTCACTGCAAAGCACAAAATAGTTATTTAGAACTGGCAAAAGGAACTTCTCAGATTTTACCTCATTTTGCATTCTAAAATATTGCTCCAGTAAGAAATTTTTGAAATCAACTTTCATGAGGGAATGTCAGATAAAAACAAGATAGAGAAAGTGAAGATTATAATTGCTGGATACAAAGAGGGGTAGTAAAAGACTGTCACACAGCATTCAATAATTAGACAGTAATCTGTACTAAAATAGCTTGTAATTCTACATTTAGAGACTTCCTACTGAAGAGACTATTATTCCATGCATTTTGGAGAATTTCAAATGTTCAATGTCCAATAAGTGCACCCACCTCTCCCTTCCTCTTCCGATTGAGCCTGGCTGTGGAATTAATGTGGCCAGACAAGCATTACTCATCTGCTGGATTTCCAAGAGTCGCTGATGATGACATGTTGCTGTCATGTGTTTCTGAAAGTTCTTTGAAAGAAAAAAATATACAAAATCCAATCATTGAATATATATATATATATATAATCATAGCTTTTCTTCAAAGAATTAAATTGATTTTCAGTATATTTCTGCTTTCATCATTTAATAGCTTTTACAAGAACCTGTCCAGTGCCTTTCTCAAAATGCTAAGAACAAAGGTGATAAAAGTATTTGCAGGTAGAACATTCCACAAGACATGTGGAGTCTTTGCTGAATAATACATTTCTTTTTCACTTTTCATTATAATCTAAATTATTGTAAGAGCTGGAAAGTACATAGTATTGCCTTTAAGCTGCATCTTCCAGTTACTCCCATTGGAAAAGAGATATAGAAGGATCAGAGCCAGAACCACCAGGCTGAGAAACAGCTTCTTCTCACGGCCAGCATGACTGCTGAACTGCTCATACAAATCCTCCAAGTCTCTACTATTTATCTAATAATTTATTTATATGTGGATATGTGTACTACAAATGTAGCATTTGTCTGTATGTTAACATGTTTTTACAATGAGGACTGAAGAACACTGTTTCCCCAGGATGGTCTTGTACAGTCTGATTACAATAAACTTGAACTCATCTCATAAACTAATGTGAAAGCCTATGTTCATCAAGTACGAAATTTAGCTTTCAAACCTCCATGGTTATAGGTTTCCTTTACACTTGGCGACTTCATCAGAAAAAGGCATGATGCTTATCCATTAAGCAATTGTAAACAAATGGTTATTGCCCAAACAGTAACTCTGCCATTGGTTCTTCTTGGAGGCCTCAATATGCTCCATATTCATCCAACCATATACAGAGTGGATTGCTATGAATGACTATCTCCATAATTCTTGCAAACATCCAGTGCAGCAAGGTGCACCAATAATGGTTATTTTTCAAGCTTAAACCTATCTTCCCAGTTATAGATTATAGATTCGACATCACTCAAATTAATTTCAGGTTGTGCATCATACTTCACATTTAGCAGGACACTAAATTAATTTAAGACATGAAATACAGCAGATTTACTAAGATCAACAATGCAAAACTTAAGTTACAAATAGAAAAAAATATACTAGGCCAGTTTTCACTAGGGAAAAAAAGATTAAGGTGACATCTAATAAAAAGAAGCTGAAAATGTTGAGGGATTGATTGCAGAAATGATAACAAGGCACAAGTTTATCACATGAATGAAGGGGGAAAAATTAGACATTTTTAAAACTTAGGGAATGGAACTGTCTCAAAAGAAACAATTTGAAGGTTAGCTTTTAAAACGGGAAAAAGATGGGTTAGCATAGCGGTTAGCGCAATGCTGTTATAGGGCCAGTGATGGGACTTGGGTTTGAATCCCGCGCTATCTGTAAAGAGTTTTTCGTTCTCACCGTATCTGCGTGGGTTTTCCTTGGGGTTTGTTGGTTAATTGGGTGTAATTGAATGGCATGAGCTCATGGGCCAAAATGGCCTGTTACTGTGCTATACGTCTAAATTTAAAAAAAATTTAAAAAGTGTAAAAATCTAATTAAAATTAAAAAATAAAGTGTTTGAAAGTAGATTACAGTAGCACAGAAAAAGCTTTAAAACACATTTAAAAATACCAAGTTTTAAAAAAATATTTTTTCATGCATTTTATGTACGATTTCTTTTGTACTGCAATTTTTATAATATTCTATTCAGTACATTTCTTCACGTCCAATAACAGTTTTGGTAAGAACATATCTTTCATTTTGTTCCAAAAGTACTTGTGCAAGATCCCAACTTAAAGATTTTAGACATTCATCTCTTTGGAAGAATATATTTTTCTGCTCAAATCATTTTATTTTGAGAGCCTGTTCAAGCAAACTGGTTGGAACAAAGCATTTCCACTAATATTTAGTGAAAAATGTTACGGACCCAGAGGACCCAAAAACCCAGCCTCAATAGAAATTTACCAAGACAAATGGTTACTTAAACAAAAGTTACTTTTAATTTTCTTTAAACATAAAAACAGGATCAAACTTTAACTTATTACTATTAACATAACCCCCTTCTAATTCAAAGCACACGTGTATGCAACGTGTGTATAAGTTCAGAAAAGTTCTTTGATTCCCAGTCCAATCTCACTTCTCACTTCTCCAAGTTCACCAGTATCAGGCAATTCTTATCTTTCTTTTCTTTGGCTTGGCTTCGCGGACGAAGATTTATGGAGGGGGTAAAAAGTCCACGTCAGCTGCAGGCTCGTTTGTGGCTGACAAGTCCGATGCGGGACAGGCAGACACGATTGCAGCGGTTGCAAGGGAAAATTGGTTGGTTGGGGTTGGGTGTTGGGTTTTTCCTCCTTTGCCTTTTGTCAGTGAGGTGGGCAGTTTTTATACTTATTCTTTATACAGTTTAAGTATTCTTATACTGTGCAGTTTTTAACATTTATGTATTTTCACCAAGCTCTGGTGCTTAAATAGTTACCGCTCAGGAAGGTTCTTGTCGGTTTTCATGGAGAGATTGTTGCTCATTGGACACACAAAAAACTGATTCCCTCTGATCAGCCACTTTGGTGTCTTGCCAAAGAAACTTGCCCCATCAGGATTTTCCAAATGATAACCTCTTCTTCATTTAGGTCACGACAGAGTTCCACTTGTTTCCCTTATTTCAGGTGAAACACTCCAGCCAGGCATTTCATATTGTATGGACCACAAGGGTTTTCAACACGCTGAACTCAGAACTCACAACCCATCTTCAAAATGGGGTTTTAACAAACTGGCAGCTTGCCATGCTGAAGAAACCAGTTATCTCTTTCTCTCTCTTATAGAAAACCTGTTTGGTCTCCACTCTCTCCGCTTAGAACAGCAAACTGCAACCAGGCAGATTGCGGCACCGGACCCAAGCTTGAGCCCGCTTATCTGTTCGAAACAATAATCCATTTACACCTGCTTTTGACATTTCTTGAGTTCGAGTTCTTCTGTTTACACCTCCTTGTGAAAACCTTCAGCAAAGCAGTTTCCATTGTCTTTACAAAGGCCCTGGGCCCCGAGTGTCTGGTTTGAGCAGAGCTCTTACATTTTAAATGACATCTGTTCTGTGAAGTGTTTGTGTTTGTTTGTGACCTACCCTACGCCCACAATCTATCTCCTTCAAAAAACATATCTATATACAATATAAAATATGATATAATCTGTCACAAGAAGCAATGATGATAGTTTTTGGGAATGTTTCCTCCAAGCAAACTGCAATTTACTGCTTAAAGACACCATAGAGGCCAACAAAGGGTATATCCAAGAAAGTTAGCTTGCGGATCTCCTATTGGGAGATATCAATGAAAACAAAACTTAAATAACCATTTTATGATATCAAATAAAATAATATGGTAGCTTGTTGTAATCCTTCAGGTGAAAAGTTACTTTATGGGGAACAATGCACAAATGATCGAAGATTCAATTGTACATATCAGTGCTACCTGCATTACCTTTTGATTATAGCAGTTGACATTACAGATGTAACAGATGAACTTTGCAGGCATGCCATCCATCTCCTCAGTAGAAAACTCATTGTCCTTGGATCCAGAATCAGGTGCAGATGTACTGATTGCTCGACTCTCACTACTCTGCTGGATCGTTACTTTCAGTGTACTCATGGTACTCAGCATCTATAAAGATACATATTTACATTGGTTTTCTCTGTAAACCCAATTCATACAATGGGGAAAAAAAGAGGAAGGAGGAGAGGCAGCAAAAGCACAATATTTTGAAACAAGAAAGTATGCAGATGATGTTGTGACTGTGGATAATGCACAAAAGTGCTACAGAAACTCAGGTTTCGCAGCTTCCATAGGAGGTAAAGATATACAACCGATGTTTTGGGACTGAACCCTTTGTCAAAATATGAGCAAACAGGTGTCTGAATAAAAAGGTGGGGAGAGGAGGGAAGGGAAGGAGAAAGAGCACAGGCCAAGAGGCCACAGGTGGACATGGATCGGACAACAGGAGAGAAAAGCTAAGAATTGATCAAAGGAGGGGGATAGCTCTGTGAATTCAGAGCTGGAGGAAAGGAGTCAGATGGATAGGGAAGGAGATAAATGGGTGGGGGATACACTAATGGAATCCAGAAGAGTCCATTTTTATGCCACCTCGTAGGAGGGGGCCCAGACGGAATACAAAAAGTTGTTCCTTCAATTTTCGGGTGGCCTCAATTTGGCTGTGCACAAGACCATGGACAGACATGTCGACATGGGAATGGGATGGGGAATTGAAATAGGTTAACACAAGGAGATCCTTGCTATTAGGGAAGATAGAGTGAAGGAGCATTCTTTTTCAGCAACAGACCAAAATAATCCCATCCACTACTACCCTCCTCCGGCTGGCCTCACCCTCAATAACTCCTTTGACTCATCCCACTTTCTCCACGTCAAAGGAACACCAGGTAATCCTGTCTTTTTGTTGGCTATGTGGAGTAATCCATGCTTCAAGCCTGCACAGGAAAGGTTCTTCAACTCTTCCTCCACTACATTGATGACTACATCATGCACCCATGATGAGCTTGTCAACTTCATCCACTTCGCTGCCAACTTCCACTCCGACCTTGTATTCACTCTGTCCATCTCTCGCAACACTCTCTTTCTCGATCTCTGTCTCCATCTCTGGAGACAAACTCTCAACAGACAGTTTTGACAAACACACCAACTTCCACAGTTACCTCGACTACACTTCTTCACTCCCTTCTGCCTTGTAAGGATTCAATACCTTTCTCACAATTCCTGTCTGTGTCACATTTGGGTCTCACATGCAAGATCATCCAATAGGTCTTCCTTCTTCAAAAAACGTGGCTTCCCCTCTTTCCCATCAACTTGGCCCTCACCCATATGTCCTATATTTCCCACATGTGCCCTGGACCCTTCTGCCCACAGACGCAATAAGGGCAGAATTCTGCTTATCCTCACCTACCACCCACCAGCCTCCTCATCCAACATTATCACCCTCTTCAATTTCTGCCACTTACATGATCCCACCACCAAACACATCTTGCCCCGTTCTCTCTGCCTTCCACAGAGACCACTTCCTCCATGACTCCCTCATCCACCCATTGCTTCTCACCAATCACCCTATTGATATCTACCTCTGTAACCATAGGAAATGCTACATTTGCACCTATGCTTCTTCTCTTACCATCATTCGGGACCCCAAACAGCCAAGTGAAACAACACTTCACTTGTGAATCTGTAGGGCACATCTACATCATCTAGTGCTCTCATTATGGGCTCCTCTACATTAGAGACTGGTTGCAGACTGGGAGATTGCTTCATTGAGCACTTTCACTGTCTGCTGTAATATCCAGGCTCTCCCAGTTCCAACCCAATTCAATTTTCAACCCCATTCCCATGCTGAGATGTCTGTTCATAGTCTCATGTTCTGTCAAACTGAACCACTAGCAAATTGCATCTGGGCACCCTCTGATCAGATGGTATTAACATTGATGTTAGATCACTCCAGATCCCTCTCTTTACTTATCCCTCTGTCTCTTTCCTCCAGCTCTATGTTCTCAGTTAATCCCCCCCCCCCACCTGATCAATTGTCAGCTTTTCCCTCCTGCCCTCCTATCTATGTCCACTTATTGCCTTTTGGCTGTGGCCTGTGCTCCTCCCCATGCCCCTTCTACCCTCCAACCTTTTATTCAGGCCCCTGTCTGCTTTTTTCTCATACCTTGACAAAGGGCTCAGGTTCGAAATGTTATACATCTATGTCTCTCATGGATGCTGAGGGACCTGCTGAGTTACTCCAGCAGTTTGCAATGCTCACTTTGTTAACTGACACAATAAAGTGGTCTGCACTGGTCAAATGATCATCACATCATTTGCCTTCGGTAGCTTTAACTCTTGAAGGAATTATTTCAACAGCATCACATCTCCAAAACATTACATCACAGACTGAGAAAGTATAATCACAAGCTCAGTTCCTAATTATGTGCTATTACTGATGAGTCAAATTATGATTAAATCCAAAGAACAAAATGTAAGATAGAAAACCAAGCAAAGGAGTTTCTCATATCCAAAGGTACACCTATTCTACAAAATCAAACAATTCTCATTTCTTTTACTCTGGTTTCCTCAGCCAGTATATACAAAATGTAGAAAAGCCAAAAAAAAGTCCCCCTGAAAAATGTCCTGAAATTTTACATTTCACCAAATATTGAATCAATACTATGTGGAATCTTCGGACATCATGATCAATGAGAGATCCAAGAGAAAATAACTTAATTTGATAAATTCTCTTTAACATTTCCCCTCATGAACCATTGTGTTATTACTGATTTATAGCAATAGATATGGACTAGTTTGGAATAAAGATGATCTCAAAATTACCCTCAATGTTTCCTCTCCAGTGAAGATTTTTGATTTCCCCCATTCCAAGATAAATATTTTCAAGGACCTTGGGCCAGCACAGTGGTGCTGGTAGAGGTGTAGAGGTGCTAGTAGAGGTGCTTCCTCCCAACTCCAGCAACTTGGATTCAATCCTGACATCCAGTGTTGTGTAGTGTATGCATTTTCTCCCTGCAATTCTGTGGACTTCCTCCAAGTGCTCTGATTCCTTCCACATCCCAAAGATGTAAAAATTAGTATGTTAATTGGTCACTAAAAATTCTCCCTAGTGTGTGGTTAACCGACTTAACCCAAGGAAGTTGGTGGGAGTGTTGAGTAAATAAAACAAAACAGGTTTAGTATAGGGTAAGTGTAGAATTCCACGCTGTCTGTAAGGAGTTTGTACGTTCTCCTTGTGTCTGCATGGGCTTTCTCCAGGGGGCTCTGGTTTCTTCCCACCCTTCAAAAACACACCAGAGTGTAGGTTAATGGGGTATACATTGGGCGGCATGGACTCGTAGGCTGAATTGGCCTGTTACAGTGCTGTATGACACAGGGAACTATCAAAAGATATCTACTTTTAATAGATATCTAGCTTCCAATAATTAATTATGGCTTCTTCCACTTGACTAAAGTCAATGTAAAGAATGTAATGAAACATTTATTCTTACCTCTGTGCTGGCTGTATTGTGCTCCAAACTATCACCAGTTCCTGCAAATGGAGCATTTTAAAAATGAACTACTTTTCCAAGTAACCACAAGTTATACCTCAATCTAGTTGCACTACTAGGATAGATAATAGAAGAGACAAAAGACAGGCAGCAAAAAGTATTCCTAATTATGAAAATAAAATGTGATACATTGTAAACATTGCTACTTTCGCTTAAATTAACCAGAAGAGCAGCATATCATGCAAATACGAGGATTACAAAAAAACCCTTAAAATAACTGAGTAATATGCAGTTTTCTCTTTAAATTTCAACAACCTGATTTTTGTCCATGACAGTCAATCACAAGATATTTTCCCTTGATTCAGCAGACAAACATCTTTGTTTTTTCTGAGTTACACAACATGGAAACAGGCACTTTGGGTCAACTTGCACATGTTGACCAAGATGTCTATCCATACAAATCCCATTCTCCTGATGACTTGCCACAAGTTCTCCCTCAACCAAATTCACAAGTATAAAAGATTCAAAAGGAAGATACCCATTTACTCAATCGCGATTTGCAAGTTGCTGAATTGCTTTGTCAGCCTTTTGCAGCCATTTCCAGTCATAGCATAAATGTTGTCACTGAGTTGTAATAACATAACTTGGAGTTGCCATCAAACCCCATCTGTTTGGATGGGAAGAAGCAATACATGCAATGTTATTCTTGAAGCTGAGGGTGAGTGGAGAAAATTGGGAGGTATGGTAATGGGAGGTGAAGGAATGGTGGTAAGCAATTGTCCACACCACTGTAACTGATAATATTGTATTGGATGTTATAACCAAGTGTTAAATGTAAGCGTTGAGCTAACTTCTTCTTCTACACTCTTATCAAAGATCATCAAGTACCTTCCTTTGCATCACCTTCCTGTATTGTAGTCTTAGATGTGGTTGGCTCTCCAGAATTAGACTGTTCAAGTACATCATCATCATCATTTTGGCTGTTGGCATAAGAAAATTACTTTGTTAAAGAACATCAGACATAAGTGGCACAGCTTCATGGAAAAAAAAATCAAAAACTACTGAGATTTTCAAACCACCTGCTTTATTTGAATACATAATGCACACAATATTCAATTGTCAAGTTTTCATTGAAACATACAACAGCATAATAAAATCTTCGCATAATAAGAATTGAAAATAAAAACAAGAGATAACTATAAATTAAGTAACAAGCTTATATTCTCGGCTAATTTTCACAAACTGATTGACTCCATTTATCTTCATCTTTGAATTTACAATCAGGGCTTGACATAATCTTGAATGCCACCCTTCTATTGGTCATCGTCACATGTACCAAAATATAGTGAAAAAATGCCAGGCAAGTCAATCCACAGGTACAACAGATAGTGCAAAATAAAACAAAATTGCAGATTATAATGTTTGAGGGAAAAAAAAACTCAAAACAGTGCAAAAGGGAAACATATTTATATTCATTATACTGTTTGTCCAACAGTGGGGTGGGGTGAGAAAGAGCAGAGTGTGACCAGGGTGGGATAGGTTTAATATATAGGCTACTTTTCCAAGGCAGTAGGAAATGTAGATGGAGTTGTAACGAAGTTGGCCTGCATGATAACTCTCTGCAATTTCATGTAGCCATGGGCAAATCTGTTCTTGCACTAAGCTGTGATGCATCCAGACAAGATACTTTCTATGAGGCATCTGTTAAAATTGGTAAGAGATACTGGGACATGGTGAATTTTCTTAGGCTTCTGAGGAAGTTAAGCTGTTCGTGTGCTTTCTTGGCTGTAGCATGAATGTGGTTGGATCAGGATCACTGACATTCACACCTAAAAACTTAAATCTCACTCCATTTCCACCTCAGCACATTTAATACAGACAAGGTTGATTTCTGCCTTTATCTGACACCATACGATGAGACCCTTCTTGTACTTTTGTTTTGTCATTATTTCAGGAGTACAAGGGCAGTGTCATCTACAAACTAGCAGATGGAGTTAAGAGTACTATTTGGAGACACATTCATGAGTGTATAAGGAATATAGTAAGGGGCTTGGTGCTCAGCTTTGCAAGTAACAGGCATCAAGGATTATTGTGGATGAGGGGTGCTGTCAATCCTCACTGATTGTAGTCTGTGAGTCAGGCAATCAAGGATCCAGTTGCAAAGCAGGGTGCTGAGACCTACGTCCAGAAATTTTGGAGACGAGTTTGGTTGAGGCCATGATGCCGAAGCCAGCTCTATATTCAAAAGTGTCTAACATCAGTGTCCTTGATCTTTAGATGTCCTAGGGTTGATTACATCTGCTCTGGACCTGTTACAACAGTAGGTGAATTGCAGTGGATTGAGGTTGTGTGGAAATCTGGAGTTTGTGTAAACCATAACCAACCTCACGATGATGAATGCTAGAGCCACAGGGTCTTAAGGCAACTTAATTTTTCCTTTGGCACGAGGACAATAGTGGTCTTCTTGAAGCATGTGGGAACTTCAGATTGTAGAGAAGAGGTTAAATATGTCCATGAATATTCCCACCACCTGGTCTGCACAGGCTCATGGGTCACAGCCAGGGACTCTATCAAGGTTAGTTGCTTTTTGTGGGTTCACTTTCAGGAAGGCCAATCTGATATCTATGGTGGTAACTGCGACATGTGAGGTTGACTCACATGACAAACATTGAATGCATTGAGCTCATTAGAGAGGGATTCATTATTGTTTGTGATTCTGCCAACTTCATTTTGTAACTTGTGTGCATACCTTGCCACAATTGATGGGAGTCTGTGTGGTTTGCATGAGACTTCAGCTTAGTCTGATATTACCGCTCTGGGTCCTTAATTGCCTTGAAAAGGCCGTACCTGGATTTCTTGTACAGATCAGGGTATCCCAACTTCAGACCTGAACTTCAATAGGGGGTGGATCTCCCAGTTCAGCCACAGTTTCTGGTTGGAATGCAGTCCTCTAAACACTTATTGATGAAGTTTGTGATGGCAGTAGTAAACTAACAACTCAGACAACACTGCCCTTCGATAAATATTACCAAGTACAGTAAAACCCCTGGTATCTGGCACCTATTGGGATTGGTATTTGCCAGCTCAGCAAATTTCTGGTTGCCTGAGATAGCATGATTGAGAAACTAATGGCAAGGCATGCCAATTTTAAACTTCCATATTTTTTACCTATTTATTTTCCACATTTTTTTTGCTGGTTGATTGTATTCCAGATAACAACACTTTTACTGTGTAAAGGATTAACCAGGTGGTACACATTTTGAGTCCTTGATAGGCCACAAAACCACTCTCCATGTCACAAGACACAATGATGCAGAGAGTTCTGAAAAATTGAATAATTTTTCTTTTTAAAAGTGCATGGGAAATTGTTTAAAATATGTAAATAGAATAATATGATGATCAATAATACTTGAAAATATATAGCCAATTTATGGAAGTAAATGAGAAGAGAAGAAACATGACTCATGAAGTCCTTTAAGATTTCCACCCTGCAATATCAATAGCAGATCAAATTATACTTATATTTCAGGAATTCTACTGATTTCGTTACTTCTGCAATAATTAAAGAGAAAAATCCCTTCTTGAGTTGTTCTACCATTTTGAAACCAGACACCACCCAATTTAAAGTGAACCATCACTTGTCCACTGTTGAAACACAGACATTGTACATAGACTAGAATGCAGACTTAATGAAGAGCCATTTGCATCCATCTCTTCTGCTTTGCAGTAGGGTTGCCTGAGATAGAAACCCTGAACAGGGCCATGGACCCTGGGGAACAAATGCAGGTAAATGGTTTAGTAAATATACTTAATCTTGATGTTTTGATTACATTTTAGCTTTACAATGTTTTTCTTTTTTTGTTAATTTTCTAACCATGCAAACTGTCAAAGGACCATCAGTAGCTTCTGTGGACACAACCTCAGAAGCCATGAATGATGGTCAGTAGTATAAAATTATCCACTCCACATTGTGGCATCCCATTCTTCAATTCTGGTGATCAGATCAACAGGTCATTCAAAACTGGAAAAAATTAGTGAGATAAGGATCTTCCAGATCCTGGATTATCTAGTCTACAATGATTTACTGTAAATATCAAGAGTTGATGAAGCCGCCAACAACAATGGTTTTCCCATCCCTCTTCCCACCCAGAGTCAACATGCCTTTAGATGTTTATGTCCTATACTCCACAATTTTCACCAACCCTCAGCCTTTCTCTCCTCCTTTCAGACTTAAAATCTAATGAAACTTAACTCTTGGTCACTGCCCAATACTGTTTTAGAGGTTGGTTATAAGTTTTTGAGGAGTGGAGGCACAAGGCAGAAACGGAAGCATATAATGTATGGTAAATTTTTATCGAAAATGTGAACAGAAACCATCATAATTCTATGCATCTTAACTATCTTCTTTTTCTCTTGTACTATCAACCCCAAGAAAACGGTTACTGCCACAAAGCTTAAACTGTGAAACCCAATGTTTAAACCCTTACAATTGTAGGATGCTATTAATTTAACAATTAGTAAACAATAGATTATCAGAAGATTCTAGTTTTGCACTTCACAGGGAGGATTATGAGATTGAATCTAATTCCAAAGTGTTGATTTTCAAAATCAGCAGATGGAGAGCAAGGCATTGAAACAAATTAAATTATTACAGCTCCTCAGTGAAGGCCAATTGTAATATTCTGGGTTTGATGTGTAAAAGAACATACAAATGGCTCACATCACTGGATTGGACAAAACATTTTTTGGAAATTGAGTCTCCAGTTTCGAGATAAAGTTTCAGGTCCAATGAAATACTAACTATTCCCCAGAGCTAAAAGTTTAAGAAATTTACATTTCTTTTCCCCGCCCCTCCCCATTTCCCACCCAAGAGCTTGTAATCACAGCTCTTTTGTAACATTTACTATCCTTACAACCCCAAGACTTCCAATTCTGATGCATTGTTTTGCCAAAAGTCCAAACAGAATCTTTTATGCATCAAAAATATTTTTCCCCTTTCTTACTTCATCAGAAGAGACAAATATTTCTACATTTATTCATCACCATATTTTTCTATTTAAAAAAAATAATTTTTTGTTTTGCCTTAAAAAAGATCATCCTTCAAATCTTCAGAACTCTTTGTATCATATTGTCCTGGAACAAAAATTTTTCCATATTCAAGTAATTGTAATGAAAAGAACGCATGAGGGTTTCAGCAGGTGTTAAAGTGAATCATGGCAAAGCAAGGCAACGTTATGGAGATAGCAAAGTGTCCTTCAAATGCTGTGGAAATATAATCAAAATATCACTCTTTATCAAAACGAAAAAAAAGTTATGTGCAGTGACTTTCCAGGGCAAAGATTATATAAAAAGAGCTGACTTAAATAAAATCCCAAGTACCTCTCAAGCCTTCTCCTTTTCACTTCTGGTTCTTCAGCTTTCATGGAATCCTCAGTTTTGAGAGAAACAAAATCTGATGTAATATGTTTATTACCTGAAGAAAAGTAAAATGATTATTTTCATTAAGAAGCTGTAAATGAAAATGCTTACATTCCCACTAGTTTAATTTGATCTACAGAAAAGGCTACTCAATTTGCTTAACTCAAATATATTTTGTCACTGATGGAGAGCATTGCAAAATTTAAAATTACTAAATTAATTTCACAAAAAAATGGTTTCAGACTTTAGAATTACACTTTCAATTCAAATACGATCACAATTAGGCATATGATGGAGCACATTAATGTATGAAACAATCTGCACTTCCCTTTAACTTCAGCTGTCATTACATGAAAAATTATTTCCTTTGTAATGAATGCAAAGGATGGCGAGGAGCATCATGAATGCAATAATACAAGTAAATAGACGGAACATGCTGGATTATTCCTAGACACCCCACCTCTTCGTGACAGTAGCATCAGTTATGGGATCAAAATGGGGCATGCACCTCAAAGAGTTTGTGGCAGAAAACTGACAATTTGAACTTTAGGTTTTTATAATTAACATCCACAGGAATGGGGGAATGGATGGGAAGATGCAGAGTGTGTGAATAAACAATTATGTTTTTCACATTGAATTTAAGTTTTTTTTTCCCGTTCAAGACTGTCTTCTTACCTTCCAGAGTGGCTGTTCACACACCAACAACCAAAACTCAAAATCTCTGTTTCCTTACACGAGTTTAGGCAGCATACTAGAAGTGCGGTATGTAAAGAGGCAGAACTTTCAAATACATGCTATTCATTAGCCCATTGCTTCCAGAATGCCTGCAGTTAACTTTAGACAGCAGGTGGTCCAGAAAATTGAATAGGGGTCTAAGAGGTAAAATTTCAGAATAGCAATGAGTCCCTCATTTCCATTGCAATTTATTTTTTTTTTTTAAACACAGACTGTGTTCTGGAAATTTGGGAATAATTTCCCGGAATGCAGTGACTATAAAAAACATGAATGCCAGACTCTAAAATGCAGTTTGTTTACTGAAGTCGGCAATTGTGGGTTTTAGATATTTTCCACAATATAGAACTTGATAACCAAAACCGCTCTTAATTTATAGCTGACACACAAGGCTTCAAGGGTAAGGGCAATCATACAATTTTTTTAAAATTATAAATTTGGGGAAGTAGTGCCAAGGAGAAATGCAACAGGAAGTAATTTCTCATGTGAAACATATCGCGCATTACTGGATTTTTGATGAATTCTAGTTACGTAGAATGAAGTTCAAAGAACTATAAAAAAAAAGAAAAAAATGGTGGAATACACACATTTCTGTGGCAGTGCACCATGATCAATCAACACCATGGAATTAGAAATAAAGCAATAAATATTTTGAAAGCTATTCCTTTTCACATAATATTTACACTGACAGTATTCTTGATAAGTCACAAATAAACAGAATATATTCTTGGCATACTGATTGTAACACATGGAATTTAAAATTGGCCACCAAAATATCTTTGCATATTATAACCTTCAAAGTTGCACTGGAAGATTATCCAAATGCTCAGTAAACACTGACATTTTCGACAAACAACATGGAGAATGCTTTGTAACAAGTGTGACTAAACTCATCATTGACTTCAAAGACAATGCCAATGTTTAATCAATTGTTCCTGGATATTTGGTGGCATTTAAGGAGTTAGTGTTCAACATGAATGTATCATAACAACTTGGTGGTTACAATACCATATTAAAGAATAATGCAATAAAATGGCAATGGTGAAAAAAAATCAGTTGAAAGCCCAGCATGTCAATTTTAAATAACAAGTCTGAAATGACGATTATTGATTAAACCCTCATCCATAAACAGGAAAGAATTTTAAATATAAAATTGTAAAGCTGGCTTTTCTTTCACATCATTTGCATCCCTCTCCAGATTGTTTACATTATGATACAAGGGACAGAATATGATTAGCTTGTTCATCCAATCTGTACTATTCTGCAATAATTGTTAATAGAGATCAAATGGTTTGAAATGCCATGATAAAAAATCTAATAGCAAACAGTTCAAGATAAAAATCATATTAGGCAGCCAAAATGAAAGACCTTTTGCCTTTCTAAATTCAGCAGCTGATTTCACAGCTTGCTTGTATCAACTCTGGCACAATCAATACCTGTTGACAGCTTTGGTCCTGGCTCTGTGATCATTTTATTTGCACCCCATTTTAGATCCATTTTTGCCCGAAATGGCCCCCGTGGAAAATAGTGATCTCTTCTCATGTCATGCATTCTCTTCATATCCTGCAAATCAGAACATTTTGCTTTCAATGGGAAATTGCACACAACACATTAAAAATGGGTTCAGGTATCAAATTGGAATATTATTCATGAAACTGTAGTGAAGGTGCACACAGGTATTCATCATTAACAGCATTTATCCACGATACAGATCAGATTCTGAAAAGCTGAATGAGGAAATAAACATTTAAAATGGTTCCCAGTTTCTTAAAATAAGTCACATTCCTGAAAGTAAATTCACAATTGTGGTGATGCCAATCCATTAAATCATCTGCCTTTAAGCCAACACTTTCAATGACTGCTAGTTCCTCAGTCACAGTCATCGTGTTACAGCACAAAAACAAGTCCTTAGGCCCACCAACTGTCTGCACACAAGTGAGCATCCATTTACATTAATCTCACATATATGGAGAAGCTGTTCCCCCGGGACTCTACACCCCTCTCTGTAACTGGATTCTGGACTTCCTCACAGAATGACCATAGTCTGTCCAGCTTGACAGCAGAACGTGGAGCACTGTCATACTGTGCACTGACACACCTCAAGGCTGTGTGTTCAGCTTGTTCCTGTTCACGCCACTGACCCACAACTGCCACTTCAGATCCTGGTCCAACATTCAGTAGTTGGCCTCATCAGCAATAATGATGAGACACACTACAGAGAAGAGGTGGAAAATCCCATGAAATGGTGCAAGAGTAACAACCTGAGTCTCAACATGACAAGATAAAAAAGATGAATCTGGAATTCAGATGGATCAGGGATGACCACTCTCCACTACACATTAATAGCTCAGTAGTGGAGAGCACCAAGTTCCTTGGGGTCCACAAGAAGTGACCTATCCTGGATACAAAACCTCCACTCGTCAGGAAGGCACAACAGTGACTGTACTTCCTGAGAAGACTATAGAAAAGGCTACTGGCCACTATCCTGTCAACCTTCTACAGGAGCTCTCAACAGCGACCTGGCTGGGTGCATCACACTTTGGTACGGATGCTGTCGAGCAGTGGTTTTCAGATTGCCCCCTCCAAACTCACATTCCACTTTAAGCAATCCCTTTGCCATGTGCTCTGTGATTAGTAAGGGATTGCTTAAGGTGCTATGTGAGTGAAAAGAAAAAGTTTGAAAACCAATTTTAATTGTACCTAATTGATTCGTTATGTGGACAGTTTCATAACTCCAAAGGAAATAGGCCAATAAAAAATTTCTCAAGCAAAATATTTCAGTAACAATTGGGTCTAGGTTCTTTCAACCTTCTGCTTTATTTCCATTATGTTCTTCTCCACTTTATACGTTTGTAATGTTTTGTATTTTATTTTTTTGTCCGCCAATTCTCTTCTTTTTGTTATATCTTCCCTTGTTGCTAGTTCTTTTTCTGTACTTACTATCTCCCTTTCCAACTGTTCTATTTCCCAATTGTACTCCATTTTCATCTTAGTTACATAACTTATTATCTGCCCTTTAGTGAAGGCTTTCATTGCATCCCATAATATAAATTTGTCTTTCACTGTTTCCGTATTTATTTCAAAGTACATTTTAATTTGGCGTTCAATAAATTCTCTAAATTCCTGTCTTTCAAGTAGCATGGAGTTTAACCTCCACCTATATGTTCTTGCTGGGATGTCCTCCAGTTCTATTACTAATAACAGGGGTGAGTGATCAGATAGCAATCTAGCTTTATATTCAGTTTTCCTAACTCTCCCTTGAATATGGGCCGACAACAAAAAAACATATCAATCCTTAAGTATGTTTTATGCCTACTCAAATAATATGAGTATTCCTTCTCCCTTGGATGCTGCCTCCTCCATATATCCTTAAGTTTCATTTCCTGCATTGATTTAACCATTAATTTGGCCACTTTATTCTTTTTGCTAGTCTATTGTCCAGTTTTATCCAACATTGGGTCCAAGTTAAGGATAAAATCCCCTCCTATCAATACATTTCCCTGCGTATCTACAATCTTCAAAAAAAATCTTGCATAAACTTTTAATTCTCTTCATTAGATGCATATATATTGATCAAATTCCAGAATTCTGAATATATCTGACACTTTATCATTACATACCTCCCTGCTGGATCTATTATTTCCTCCTCTATTTAAATTGGTACATTTTTATTTATTAATATAGCTACACCTCTGGCTTTTGAATTATAGGGCTACTTGCCCTACCCAATCTCTCCTTCCACTTCAGTTAGATGCTTTTCCTGCACAAATGCTATGTCTATTTTTTTCTTTTTTCAGGAAATTTAATAGCCTTTTTTGTTTAATTTGGTTATGTATTCCATTAATATTTATAGTCATATAGTTCAACCTGGCCATCTCATATTCTGTTTAAACTTCATTTCTGCTGCCTCACCACCACCTTTCCCCTTTTCCCCATTTTCATCTCTGTTTTCCCTTTTTGAACTCAATGTATGACAACACTTTTAAAACATAAAATACTTCAACAACTCCCACATCTAAAATTCCCTTGCTGGGCAACCACAACTCCCCTCTCCATTTGGATTGTGAACCCGCTTTCAAGCATCAACTGATTTTGCAGTAACTGTAATTCTCTCCCACCCAACCCCCTCCAGAAAACTTTTATCTTCACATATAACAAAGATCACCTTTTTTCCCCCTTTACTTCCTTTCTTCCCTTTTCTTTCCCTTCTTTAGTTCTTACTTATACATTATTTTTACATCTTTATATGTAGTTTGTCGTCGTTCTTCGTTCTTGTTACATTTCTTCATCTCTACTTCTGCCCTGCAGGCGTTCTGCAAATTCTCGTGCTTTCTCCGGATCCAAAAACATAATGCTTTGCTCCCCCGTGATAAATATTTTATGCATCTTAACATAAATTTATAGCCTTTTTTTCCATAGGATTAATTTTGCTGTGTTAAACTCCTTCCACTTCTTTAGGAGTTCAAAACTTTGTCTGGGTAAAAAAATATTTTTTTGACCCTTGTATTCCAATGGTTTTTGTCTTCTCTAATTTTATTCCTTGCCCTATCCAGTATATTTTCTCTTGTCGTTTATCTCAGAAATTTTACTAAAACGGATCTTGGTTTTTGTTGTGTCTGTGGTTTCGGGACTAGTGTTGTGTGCCCTTTCTATTTCCATTCCTTCCTGTATTTCTGGCATTCCCAGGACCTTTGGGATCCATTCTTTTATAAATTCTTTCATATTTGTGCCTTCTTCATCTTCCTTTAGGCCCACTATCTTTATGTTGTTTTGCCTACTATAGTTTTCCATTATATCAATCTTCTGAGCTAACAACTCTTGTGACTCCTCGCGCATGCGCAGTTGCGCGCTTTTGTTTGGCTCAGAGAGCCATTTTTGCAGTCCAGCGGTCGGGAGGTCGCGACTCTGCGGGGTCGTCATCAACCTTGGGGAGCGGGCTCTTTTCTCCACGACGGCTCCCTGTTTCTTCATGCAGGTAAGGCCTTCTCCTTTCTCTTCCGGCGTCTTTTCTTCTTTTTTCCCCCGTTGTTTTTACTTTTTTCTTCTTGGGTCCCATTTTCTTTCTTTTCTCCACAACTTTATCTTTTATTTGTTGTGTTTTGTGTTTCTTGAACTTTGTGTTTTCTTCACTTTATTTCTTCTTTTTTGGAAAGGGCTGGTATTCTCCTACTGGCCACTACTCCACCACGTGACTCCTCTGGCTTTATTTTCCTGAAGTCAACAATCAGCTCCTTAGTTTTGGTGACAATGAGGAGAAGGTTGCTGTTGGTGCCCTATTCAGCCAAGTTTACAATCTCTTTCTCTTTTCAATATTTTTATTAACATTGAAATTTCACATCCAAAAATAGAGTACATACAGAAAGTTAAAATCCAAAAGGATACATTACACTTAAATCAGATAATTTCATCCAAAGTATAACAAATTTTAAATCAAGCAGATTATATTGTATTGACATTATTTTATTACAAAAAAGGAAAATCTAAACCTACTACCAAGAAAGAAGGTGTTTAGCCTATAAAAAGAAAGACAGAATTCTTATCAGAGTGATAAATTACCTCAGTGGTTAACAATTTTACCTTCATAACAAATCAAAGATTATAAAAGTAATTCAAAAAGGGTCCCCACAATGTATGAAAATTTCCAAGTTTAAGCATGACATCACAGACACTGAGCCTGATGAGGTGGGGTAATGCCCCTCCATCTGAGCAACACCGCCCGCCTAACCACAAGAGAAATAAAAGCTAACATATGTAGCTCAGATGTCCTTAATGTTATGCAACTCTCTCCAACACCAAATAAAGCAGTTAAGGGATTAGGTTTAAAATTAACTTTAAAAAGTGCAGAGTAAGTTTGAAAAACCTTGATCCAATATTTCTCAAGACTCTGGCATGTCTAGAACATATGAATTAATGAAGCATCTCCATTGTTGCATTGATCACAATGAGATACATCCACATAAAAATGAAATAGTTTTACTTTGCACATGTGAGCCTGTTACGAGCCCAAAGGACCCCAAAACCCAGCAGCAATAGACATTCACCAAGACAAGTTGTTTTTAAAACAAAAATTGTTTTTAATTAACTTTAAACATGAAAACAGAATCAAACTTTAACTTCTTTCTATACTTAACTAACTCAAATTAACCCCCTTCTAATTCTAAGCGCACGTGTATGTAAAGTGTATGCAAATTTAAGAAAAGTTTTTTTTTGGTTCACAGTTCAATCTCACTTCTCCTTCTTCCAAGTTCTCTGGATGCAGACAATTCTTATACTATGCATAGAATTTAACATGTATAAAGTTCACCAGGCTTTGGTGCCTGAAAGGCTCAGGAAGGTTCTTGTAGTGTTTGCAGAGAGAGATTTGTTGTTCCAGGATTTCCACAACTGAGATACCACCATTAGTCACCTCAATATCTCACTGATGAAACTTGCCCCATCAGGATTTTCCAGATGGTAACCTCTTCCTCTAAGGCTACCACAGAGTTCCTTTCTGTTCCCCATATTCCAAGAGAAACATCAGACAGATATCACTTCCAGCCATCTGCCACTCTGGAGCTTTTCTGTTTTCAACCAGCTTTTGCACTGTTCAGATGCTTTTCAATGTCACACACACCAGCTAGTTGAAAGAGTTTGTTTCTCCTTCCTCTCTCTCTCTCTCTCTCTCCAACTGCCAGAAAGCCCATGTGACTCTCTCACTTGCAAAACCCCCAACTTCTTCAGCAAACAACAGGAGATCTTCTCCTTGGTCAAGATGTTGTCTTAGATAAACAAAACCCAGAAATGACCTTTCTGTGAGCACTTTGCAGAAAGGTACTTGTAGCCAGTTTGTCTCCTCCAAAACAATGGTTTTTCATTTCATGATGTCATTTCAATTAGCACCAACTTGTGAAATGTGCATCATATTCTCCAGAGATCCTGCAATGTTATTGAATATGAATTCTTCAGTCTTTCAAATAAGATCTGTTTTAAAATCTGTGTATGTATGTAACCCACTAATCTTACCAAAATCCCCCCAATCTTTTTCTTCTTTGGCTTGGCTTCGCAGACGAAGATTTATGGAGGGGTAATGTCCACGTCAGCTGCAGGCTCGTTTGTGGCTGACAAGTCCGATGCGGGACAGGCAGACACGGTTGCAGCGGTTGCAAGGGAAAATTGGTTGGTTGGGGTTGGGTGTTGGGTTTTTCCTCTTTTGTCTTTTGACAGTGAGGTGGGCTCTGCGTTCTTCAAAGGAGGTTCCTGCCCGCCAAACTGTGAGGCGCCAAGATGCACGGTTTGAGGTGATATCAGCCCACTGGTGGTGGTCACTGTGGCAGGCACCAAGAGCTTTCTTTAGGTAGTCCTTGTACCTCTTCTTTGGCACACCTCTGTCTAGGTGGCCAGTGGAGAGCTCGCCATATAACACCATCTTGGGAAGGCGATGGTCCTCCATTCTGGAAACATGACCTACCCAGTGCAGTTTGATCTTCAGCAGCATGGATTCGATGCTGTCGGCCTCTGCCATCTCGAGTACTTCGATGTTGGAGATGAAGTCACTCCAATGAATGTTGAGGATGGAGCGGAGACAACGCTGGTGGAAGCGTTCTAGGAGCCGTAGGTGATGCCGGTAAAGGACCCATGATTCGGAGCCGAACAGGAGTGTGGGTATGACAACGGCTCTGTATACGCTAATCTTTGTGAGGCTTTTCAGTTGGTTGTTTTTCCAGACTCTTTTGTGTAGTCTTCCAAAGGCGCTATTTGCCTTGGCGAGTCTGTTGTCTATCTCGTCGTCGATCCTTGCATCCGATGAAATGGTGCAGCCGAGATAGGTAAACTGGTTGACCGTTTTTATAAGCCCTATGGACTATTTTAAGTTGTAGGAGATAAGTGGCGGGCACATAAAGTTATTAATCAATATCAAAATTACATTCTAAGTTTCTTCAGGAATTAAAAGCAAAAGGTCCTGTTCCAAGGCTTCTTTCATTTTATCTGAGGGAGCCTCCCTTATTCACAACATAACATAAATGTTAGTTTATGAACCATTATAGAAAGATTGTAAATTAAAAATTACATCAATTAAATTCTTATCAGTCCTGTTAGGAAATATATGTAATTGAGATTGTAAAAAATTTCTAATTTGTAAAAAACAATGAAAATGAGTATTTGATAGACCATATTTAATTGAAAGTTGTTCAAAGGCAGCGAGACTCCCCTTGACAAATAAATCTATGCCAAATCTATACCGTTCTTTAAAAGTTACATCAATCATAGAAGGTTTAGAGAAATAATTAGAAAAAAATAGGAAGAGAGAAAATCTCATTAAACCAAAATATTTTCTACATTGTATCCATATTCTCAAAGTATGTTTAACCACTGGATTATTAATTAATTTATTTAGAGATATAGGAAGTGAGGATCCAAGAAAAAAATGAGAAAAAAAATTGCAACAGAAATAGATTCCAGAGGTATCTATATTGGACAGTCTTCATAATTATAACCAAAATGCAAGGTTTTATATATTGACTGCCTAATAATAAAACATCAAGTTTGGTAAAGCTGAACCTCTATTCTTTTCTTAAGATTTTGTAAATGGACTTTATTTAGGTGATGATGTTTATTTTTCCATATACAAGATAAAATTGAGGCAAAGGTATCAAAAAAAGACAGGAATAAAAACAGGAAAAGCCTGAAAAAGGTATAAAAATTTAGGTAATATATTAATTTTAATAGCTGATTCAACCAACCAATGATAAAGAAAGAGGTGACAAATTTGATAGCTTCCCTTTCATGTGTTTGATTAAGATGAGAAAATTTTCTCGAAGTTCTTATGGTTTATAGTAATTTTTAAATTAAAATATTTATAAATTTTCAAATTCAAGCTCAAGCAATTTCCAGTTGTAACAAATTACATACAACATTGAAGACACCTACAACAAAGGTTTGGAACATATCAGGGATTCGTCATGGCCCAAAAGCCAGTGCCCAGGCTGTTACATTTTTCTCAACTTGATTGGGCTGGAATGGACCCCCCTGCTCCTCTCTCAGCAGAAGAAGAGGAAGGCAGGGCAGTGGAGCATGCAGATCCACACTATAAATGTGCCCCTATAAAATTTAAATATGGTTGCCAAATTTTTAGAAAAATGTTATTTTTTTCCCCTTAAATTATAGGTAATTTTCTTCAGGGGAACAGAGCTTTGCATTTCCACATTCCAGCACGCAATGCCCAAGTGAGAGTCAGATTTCCAGTTAACTGCTATACACTTCCTGGTCACTGCCAATGCAATAATTACAAATTGGATTTGGAATTTAGACAGCTTCATCTTAAGCCTTATGTCTATCATATTTCCCAATAGCAACAACTCTGGGTCCTGTGGGAATTCTTTACCTATGATTTTATTTTCTAGGACTTGGCTTAGTTCCATCCAGAAGGGTGACACCTTGATACATATCCACGTTATGTGCACAAAGGTTCCTGTCACAATGCCACATCTAAACCATTGGTCTGAAATTTCTGTTTTAACCTTATTCAATTTTTTGCAGCATCAAATATAACTAGTGGAGAAAGTTATATTGCAGCAGCCTATACCGTGGGTTAATAATTGCTGTCATGCTGTTCTGATACAGATCTGACCAGCACTGCTCATCAATCGTATTCCGAAGTCTGACTCCCACACTTCCCTTGATTTGTGAAGGCCCGGTTTAGGGCTTTCTGCTTGGAGTAGGAAATATATTGCTGAGATGAACCTCCCTGTGTTCCCCTTTCGAATCAGGGATTCTGTCACTGCATATCAGTAAGCTCATGGATGGATTTGATTTGTCCCTCAAAAAAGATCTTATCTGAAGGTTGCAGAGGAACATCTTATTTACAAGTCATATTTATTTCTGAATTGCTCAAATGACATTAATTTCCCCTGCTCATAACAGTCCTTGATACACCTGACCCCATTTCAACACAAGGTGAGTTTACAGTAATTCTTACAAATTTAAAAGGAAGGTTGGCATTATTCGGCACCAAATTATTCAAATAAAAAAAAAAGCTTACTCTTACTAAGATTCAACTTAAAACCTGAAAACTTAAATTTGCTCACCCTCTCCATCTTTGATCCCCCAATCATTGGATTGTGTACCTCTGGCTTGACTTTCCTGAAGACAACAATCAGCTCCTTAGTTTTGGTGACATTGAGTGCAAGGTTGTTGTTGGTGCACCATTCAGCCAAGTTTACAATCTCCATCCGTATGATGACTCACCCTCTTCCTTTACACACCCACTATCTGTGCAGTTACTGCCTTTGTGAAACACGAAAATCTGCAGATGCTGCGATTATGGTAAAAACACACAGAAATGCTGGAGGAACTCAGCCGTCTCACAGCGAACATAGGTGGTAAAGATACTGTATTTCTGCGTACAAGTCGACCTTCAGATAAGTCAGGCCCCTACTTTCAACTTACTTTCATGGTTTTAAAATATATTGACTGTATATGTCAAGCCCCAATTTTCTGCAAGGAACGCGCCAGAGACTTGTGTCCAGGCCTCCCAGCAACAATCCAAACTTTGTTACAACACCCCAAACGCCAAGTGACAAATCTGAAAATTAAGCAAGTTTTAAAAAAATCCTTTGCTTCTAGCCGGGAAGAATGCTAAACATTACTGGGTCCAAGTCTTCAGCTTCAGCTGCAGCCAAAATTGGCGACGGCAACTCCATTCTCAACATCAGGTGTCATGCCGTCAGCATCAAAGAAGCTGCCTCACTGCCCAAGTGTGCTCAGTGCAGGAACCACAGCTATGTGCCAGCTCCTAGCCAGGAGCAGGAACCTCGGGTTCTACAATTGTAAATGTTTGGAGGGTTATGGCCATGCCCAGTGATAGTGAGATGCAGCGCCGGCAGTGGGGAGGTGCGGGTCGTCTTATACGCCGAATACAAGGTCTCATTTTTGTATCTGGTGTACAAGTTGACCCTTGATTTTTGACTGCTTTTTCAAGACTCGGCCTATACGCCAAAATACACGGTATATAACCCATGTTTCGGACCTGAGCCCTTCCCAAGGAATGCAAAGAACAGAAAGGTGTCAGAATAAAGACTGGCAGGGGAAGGAGTTGAAACCAACAATAAGGTGTTAATTGGATATGATAAGAGGAGAGATGAGATTTGATTTTAGCTCTGTGAAATGAGACAGAAGGAAAAGGAAAGGGGGGGGAGAGAGAGAGAGAGAGAGAGAGAGAGAGAGAGAGAGAGAGGGAACGAGAGAGAGAGGGAACGAGAGAGAGAACAAGACCGAGAGAAAGAACTGGAGCAAGAACACAACAGGGAACGAACGAAAGACATCTTTGTTGATGTTGGAGCAGGAGGGTGAAAAATGAGGAGGGGAAGGAAGGAGGGAAAAAAAGAGAATGCCCTGTAAAAGGGGAGGAATGTTCCCCTACAATGCCTGTAAAGTACAAGTCTGTAAAACCATAAATAAAATCTTCAAAAACTATCTAGAGAAATTATCCAGAGAAGGTTATCTCAACTATGAATCAAAAACCAGAAAATATGACATTTATTTATGATTAAGATTTGGCTGGATCAACACAATATATTTACACATATTTAGCGACACTGTTTTTTTCATAAAAACCAATTCACTCTATTGTAACAAGTTTTCCCCACTTACTTTGTTGAATCCACGATTAGGCTGTTGGAAAAGTTGATTCCCAAATCTAATGCGAGGTGTTTGCAGCTGGATCCCAAGAGGGGGGGTGCCAAGAATTGATGCTCTGGATCCTGGTGGGAAGAAGGGCTGGAGACCTGGTGTAGACATGTTATATCCATGAAGACCACCTATAAAATTGAACTTGTTAGCAGCACTCACTGTGAAGACAGCATGTTACATTCAGTATTCAGAATATCTGTTTCAAGAACAACAAGCCTAAGAAAATGCTTAATTTTATTACCCAATTTAAATAATTCTCATTATGAAATTATAAAAAATTATCAAACTTTGGATTAATAATGAGAATCTCTACAAGTTTACAGGCCATCATACATCAGACATCACACTTCCAATACAAGGCCAAAAGATCAAAACTAAACAAGTGTAAAGTTTATTTTCCCTGACCATGATAATATGGAAATGTTCAGTTCAGGTGGAGGAGTAAAGAAGATGCAGATTCAAGACAATCCAAAAATAACCATTTTTCTCAGTGTGTGATTGGATTACCTTCCCATAAGTTACAATTTGGAGATATAGTTTATTTTTGTGTATTCTAACCACATTCTCATTGGTTAATTTCGAAATAATTCTGACAGTACCCTGTCCAATTTAAATCTCCAATATAGTTTGAAGCCCCCGGTGTCCGAAATTCAAGCAACCGGCAGCTTAAAGCAACCGGCAAAATAAAAAAAATTGAGGAAAATAAATCAAAAAATTAAAATAAATAAGAATAAGAAAATAGGTAAAAAATGCATGTTTATAATTGTAAAAGTAAATGTTCTCGGAAGTAACACATAAACCTTTGGTGAAGATGGGAGCAAATATTCACCAGTGGAGTGCCTTGGTCTTGTTTTGCTCATCACAGCTGTCTGAATAAAGTTGTGTGAAACAGCAATGGCTTCACTCACGATGGATGATGCCATTTGCCATAAGGATGACACTCTTAAAATGTCTCCTTATTCCTGCTTAGTAAGAGTTACCCAGGTTAGAGGCTTTATCTGTAAATTTTGGGGAGGGAGGGGTTAATTATCTATAATGTTATTGTTTGTATTTTGACTCTGTGGAGTAGGAGAAACCTACAGATGCAGCGTTGGTTAAATGTTTTCAAAGAATATGACTGAAAATAAAGTAAAATGATTTAACAATTCATGCAAGAGAAGTTTGTTCAGAATAAGTACAGTGTATCATTTTTCTCTTTTAAACTGTTTTAATTTTTTAATGCAGGTGTATTAGTTAGTCATTGTAAAAATAAGTCTCAAGCAACCATAAAATACACTTATCCAGCATCTACAAACCCCTATAGGTCCCAGATGCCATGGGTATTACTGAACCAAGTTAAAGATAATCTTACAGAAAAAGCAGTAAAATTTAAATTGGACAGGCTACTGTCAGAATTATTTTGAAATTAAACAAATGAGAATGTGGTTAGAATACACAAAAATAAACTATCAATACTTGGCAGGCAATGGCATCTAAAAAACCACAATTTAACTTTAAAATTTTTTTCCCTAGTGGGAAGACAAAGTGGTTGAAATGACAATCACTCTGCTTATCCAAGTAATTAAATGTGGGTTGAATATACTGAGAACTCTCCTGAGACAGTGACAGATTTTCTCCTGCTCTGCTTTAACCCAGCATTCACTCATGTTTACATTAATGAAATTCAGTGATAGACTTAAAAACATGAATTAAATAAAAGTTATAATTTTCAATAGGAAAGAGCCAATACTTGAAAAATTGATGCAAAATATTATAAATTACAGATTACAAGCCTTAAGCATTCTTTAATATTTCATACAAAAGGTGAGAAATGGCAAACCAAAAAATACAATCCAAAATACAATGACTGCATTAAGAATCACCTTCATGTACTTTGCAAATAACCAACAATTTATCTACCAAAAACACCCCTAGACTGAGGAAATGTTGTTAAACTCCATGTGTAAGTTACTGGAGTGGAACAAAATTTTAAATTAACATATTCAAAGTTTACCAGGCATGTTTCAAAGGCTTGATACAATTATTTCAAGAAACTGTACTTTAAAGCCTTAATTTTGATTGGATGCAAACAAACTCATTAAAAAATATCTGCACACAATTTCCTAACTACCTTTTTGTCATTTTATTTTCTCATTGATAAGGTCAACAATGATAAAGTTCAGAAATAAATATTTTGAAAAATTACTGAAAGATGAACATCTCATAAGTTACTACAGTGTTAATATGGCAATTAGGGTCACATTCAATATTATGATCTCACCTTGCATCTGATGCATAATCAGGGCACGCTGTAGCATAGGATTAGGATTAATGAGTGAAGCTTGACTGGGTGGATGTAGGTTTATCTGAGGCATTTGCTCCTGCTGCAGCTGATGCTGCTGGTGACGGTGCTGTTGAGGAGGTTGATGGGGATGATACTTTTGTGGCTGTTGCTGCATTCCCCTATAAAAGATTATCTATATATTAAAAACAGATATTTTCCCAAAAGGCACAATTATTCATTGATCAAAGTAAAACAAATAATTGTTTTCTCATATACAACAAGTGACACCAGCAATTTTGTGGCAAATTTTGAAGGATTCTGTGATACAAACATCTATGTACTTGATCTGAAATGGACTGTGTTACACAACAATCTGTCTATATATTGATTAGTACATGATAATAAAATTCCATTCTCCAATGGGACATTTTTTGTTGTTGTGAATGTTACCCATTTTATATAGGCATTTAAATAACCATTATCCTTTAAGTTTCTATTATACAGTGAAATCCCCACTATCTGGCATCTATGGGGATTGTGGATCCCAGAAATGCGAATTTTCTGGTTGACTGAGACTCATTCTTCCAATGCCCAACTAATACACCTGCAATAAGAATACACCGTTTAAAAGACAAACGACACTGCAAAATGTAAAGTAATTTGAAAAAAATCCATGTTGTCATTTTTAATTACAAAAAACTTCACTTTAATCAAGTAATTCCTGTAACTTACAAAAATTAAATTCAATCCCAGGTAGCTGACACTGTAACAATGTTGCGCTAACCACTATACTAACCATGACAGGATCAGAATTAATTCACTCCCCCAAGTAAAGCCTTACTAATATGCCTAAAACTAATAAAAATAAAGACCCTTACGAGGCAAGGATAGGGAGGCACTTTGTGAGTCTCCCCAGTGGCGAGTCCCATCAGCAAGCTTTCATCCTGGTCAGGCCCTCGGCGCAACCCAACTCACCTCCACGCAAGTGTCCTGGTCAGACCCTTGGCACACCTTCTTCATACTGACAACTGGACTCACCTCCACTCAAGTATCCCAATCAGGCCCTCAGCACAACTTCCTCATGCTGACAATCCGACTCACCTCCATGCAAATGGCAATAGCAAAAAGAATGTGCAAGCATTGAGGGGCAATGCTAGTTCAGGGGTCAAATCAGTGCAAGTGAAACATGGGGTCCATCTGCCCAGTCTTATTTATTTCCCCAATTTTTTTTTGCAGTTGTTTGAGTTTCTGGTTAATTGAATTCCAGAAAATGAGGATTTTCCTGTAGTCTGACAGCACAACTCTGATACAAATTGTCAAACACGTGCACGCAAAGTTGTCAGATTCAGTTTTGGTCCAACATTTTCCTGACACCATTGTGCTCACTGGAATTTAGAATGGAAATACCAGAAAATGTATTGTTTTCAAAATATTGGAGCAAAATTTCTCAAATCCGACACAATCCTTGTGACAAAAGAAGAAAAAGAGGCCACAGTCTTGGATTAAGATATAGAACATCAGCAAATTATTATGAATTAATAAGAAGGCTTTTATCTTGGTGTTAAAATTCCTAAAAAATTTAAAGATTTATATAAAAATTTTCTTCTTCTGATTGATCATGTGAAACAACCCTTTTTAGATGGTCCCCAGTATCATTATCATCAGTAGGTCGAATAATGCAATGAGGATGATTTTACCCAAATTTTTCTATTTATTTCAAGCCATTCCAATTTTTATCCCAAACTCATATTTTGATATTATTGATTCTAAGACATCTTCCTATATTTTTTTATTTATTTTTTTTTAAATTTTTTATTTTTCACACCATAAATCACAATAGCCATGATATACATTTTTTCTTTTTCACACATTTACAGTGACTTTTGACATCTTCCTATATTTGGCAGAATAAAGGTGCTAGGCTGAATAAAACTCAATTACAGAAGTTGAAAAAGGATGGGAGCTTTGCATTACCTAATCTTAGATTTTACTATTGGGCAATTAATATTCGATCACATTCTGGATTTATTATTCTGATAAACTTGAACATTGTCATGGGTAAATCTGGAATTGAAATCAGTTGAGAAATTTTTTTTTCCTATTAGGAGCTGCCCTTCCTTTTTCACTTACCAAGTAAACTGATAACTAATCCTATACCCAAGCATACATTGGATATGGTTTCAGTTCCAGAGGTTTTTCGATTTAAATTAAAAAAAAACTTTATCTGGCTTATATTGTCAAATTATTTTTTTCACCCATCTGTGAATGATCAACCTTTTTCTTTTTGGAAGGTCAAGGAAACTTTCAGGAAAGTTCATGGAAGGTTATTGTTGTAACCGTAGCCTGAAATGTTAAATGAGGAACCGAACTCCCACTCTTGGTTACCCAGAGTAATGGAACGACAGACACAGAGGTTTCCCAAAACACCGTGCTATTTACTTCGATTCTCAAGACATAGACTATTTACACAAAATGGCGCAAATCTATTTATAGTATTTACACAAGCCTGTGACTTCAAGTCACAAGGCAATCTCGCGAGACCTTTAGTTAATGGATGGCTCCCACTGTGGATCACTCTGATTAGGACTCCCTAGCACCTCCCCCTTTGAGTTGTTACTCATACGAGTGTAGACTTGGGTCCACTGGTTTGCGAAAACTTTGTGAAGTTCATACAGGTTCCTGTGGTGCAGCAGGTAAAATCTCATTTCCCTGTGATGGTTGTTCTTGGTTGGTCACTGGTTTCTGCAGTTCAAAAGTTTCCAACAGAGCATCCAAGTTGAGTTGCTCAGATGTTTCAGCGAGATTACGTTGGTTGGTCGCAACTGGTTGGCATGTCTAGTCCATCTATCCAGTCCAACCTCCACATGATAGAGAACCCCCCCCCCCCCCTTATCTTCCCCAGGACTCTCCCTAACTACCACTCACCCGACTTGATCCTGTAGTCTCACACCGGCACATGTTGTTGTAACAATATTAATATATGGGGAGAATTTATAAGATTTAGAGTAGGTCACATACATACACACATTTTAAAACAGATCTTACTGAAGAATTCACATTGGAACATCTCTGGAGAATGTAAACACATTTCACAAGTAGTCTTGTTGGAGTCATGCTGTCTATCAGTACCCTTTCTGCAAAGTGCTCACAGAAAGGTCAATTCTGGATTGTTTACCTAAGATAACAACAGATGGAGCAGAAGAACTCCTGTTGTTTGCTGGAGAAGGTGGGGGGTTTTGCAAGACATGAGTCACATGCTTTCTTTGGAGTTGCAGTTGGAAAAGAAAGAGAGTTGAGTTAACAGCTCAGTCAGTGTGAAGTAACTGAAAAGTGCAATCCAGGGAAAACTGTTTTGAAACTGATGAAAGCAAGTTCCAGAGCAGTAGATGGCTAGAAGTGCTATCTGTCTGATGTTTCTCTTGAAATAGAGGAAGGGGAGGAGTCACGTGATGGAGTAGTGGCCGGACGGTGAACTCCAGCCCTCTCCAGAAAAGTCGGGAAAAACAAGAGAAAATACAAAGGCACAGAAATACAAGTTAAAGAAAAGTGAGTATAAAGGTGGAAAGAAGATGGAGACAAAAGGAGAAAAATCAAAATCAACGGAAAAAAGAGAGGAAGAGAAGACAACGGAGGAAAAAGGTGAAGGCCTTACCTGTCCGAAGAGGCCCGCTGTGGAGAGAAGACCCCACTACCTCAGGTCGGTAGAAAGAGAACTACAACAATGGCTCACAGAGCCGAGTAAAAGTGCGCAACCGCGCATGCGCGAGGAGTCGCGCATGCGCGACGCGCATACAAAAAAACACACCGACGGGAGGGGGGACCAGCTGGGGAGTCGATCTCCACAGCCGGCAACGACAGCTGCAGAACACCTGCAGCAAGAAGAGACCACAGAAGACAATAGAAACAAGAAAGAAGAGGAGGAAAGGGCAACAAAGAAACAACAGATGGTCAACCCAGAGGAAGAAGAAGAGGAAGAGTATGGTGAAATAGAAGAAGAAAAGAGAGGCAAGGTAAAGGAGGTACTTGCTCTTGTTAGAGGATACATGGAGTCATTTAAAGAATGGCAAACACAGGAATTCAATGATTTAAGAAGAAGAATAAACAACACAGAAAAGAAAATAAATAAAATGGATATGACCTTAACAGAAATGGGGAAAAAAATGGACAAGATGGAAGAACGGGCAATAGCAGCAGAAATGGAGGTAGAAGACTTAAAAAAGAAATTGGAGGAATCTAATAAAAAAACTAAAGAGACACAAGAATTACTAGCCCAAAAAATAGATATAATGGAAAATTATAACAGAAGAAATAACATAAAGATAGTGGGCCTTAAGGAAGATGTAGAAGGCAAGAATATGAGGGAGTTTATAAAAGAATGGATCCCTAAGGCCCTAGGATGTCCAGAACTACAGCAAGAAATGGAAATAGAAAGGGCACATAGAGCATTGGCCCCTAAACCACAACCACAACAAAAACCAAGATCTATTGTAGTAAAATTCCTAAGATATACTACAAGAGAAAAGGTACTGGAGAAGACAATGGAAAAAGTAACAGAGGGCAACAAACCACTGGAGTATAAAGGGCAAAAAATCTTCATTTATCCAGATATAAGCTTTGAACTCCTAAAGAAGAGAAAAGAGTTCAATGCAGCAAAAGCGATTTTATGGAAGAAAGGATATAAATTTACACTGAAGCATCCTGCGGTATTGAAAATATTTATACCAGGACAACAAAACAGACTATTCTCGGATCCAGAAGAAGCACGAAAATTTGCAGAACAATTACAAAAATAGACTGAGGGATGAAGACGGGTAATGAGAGCAAAAATTATCACGATTGATATGTATGTGGGTAAAGACAAAAATAGACTGAGGGATGAAGACGGGTAAGGAGGGTAAAAATGACCACGATAGATATGTATGCGGGTAAAGAGGTATAAGAGTGAATAGAGACAATGGGCATATGTGAAAGTATCTGTAATTAGAGGAAAACATAGAAAGTATAGACAAGAATTAATAAGGGAAGGTAATGGAATAGAGAGAATAAGGAGGGAACTAAAAGAGTGACCTTTGTGACATATAAAAAACGAAATCTTTTCTGGGGGGGCTGGGTGGGGGGAAAAGAGCGGTCACTGCAAAATCAGTTGACGCTTGCGAGTGGATTCGCAAATCCAAATGGAGAGGGGAGATGTGGTTGTCCGACAAGGGATAAAGGGCAACTCAGGAGGGGAAGGGGAGATTGGGGATAAAGAAGATAGAAATAGGAGAATAAGGAAAATGTTGGATGTTGTAGGAATGTTGTCTGGTAAAGAGTTGAAAATAAGAAAACAGAAATGGAAAAGGAGGAAAGGTAATGATGGAAAAACGGAAAGAGAAGATAAACAAAATATAAAATGGCTACGCTGAACTATATGACTCTAAATATTAATGGAATACATAACCAAATTAAAAGGAAGAAACTACTAAATTTACTGAAAAAGGAAAAAATAGATATAGCATTTGTCCAAGAAACACATTTAACTGAATTGGAGCACAAGAAATTAAAGAGAGATTGGGTAGGACATGTAACAGCAGCATCGTATAATTCAAAAGCAAGAGGAGTGGCTATATTAATTAGCAAAAATGTGCCATTTAAAATAGAAGAGGAAATAATAGATCCAGCAGGGAGATATGTTATGATAAAATGTCAGATATATTCAGAGCTTTGGAATCTACTTAATATATATTCACCTAACGAAGAAGATCAAAAGTTTATGCAAGATATCTTTTTGAAGGTAGCTAATACGCAAGGGAACATACTAATAGGAGGGGATTTCAATCTGAATTTGGATCCAAATATGGATAAAACGGGGAAAAAAATTAACAGGAAGAACAAAGTAACCAAATTTATAATTAAATCAATGCAAGAAATGAAACTTGTGGACATATGGAGGAAACAAAACCCAAAAGAAAAGGAATACTCATACTACTCGACTAGACATAAAACATACTCAAGGATAGACCTATTCCTGTTATCAGCCCACATACAAGGGAGAGTTAGGAAAACGGAATATAAAGCTAGACTATTATCGGACCACTCACCCCTGTTATTGGCAATAGAGCTAGAAGACATCCCTCCAAGAATGTATAGATGGAGATTAAACCCCATGCTACTTAAAAGACAGGATTTTAGAGAATTTATTGAAAAACAATTAAAAATGTACTTTGAAGTAAATACGGAATCAGTGGAAGATAAGTTTATACTATGGGACGCAATGAAAGCATTCATTAGAGGGCAAATAATAAGTTATGCAACCAAGATGAAGAAGGACTATAATCAGGAAACAGAGCAGTTGGAAAGGGAAATAATAAACATAGAAAAAAAATTAGCAATAAAGGAAGATACAACCAAAAGAAGAGAATTGGCGGATAAAAAAATAAAATATGAAACATTACAAACATATAAGGTGGAGAAGAATATAATGAAGACAAAACAGAAATATTATGAACTAGGGGAAAAAACACACAAAATCCTAGCATGGCAGCTTAAGACAGAGCAAACTAAGAAAATGGTATTGGCAACAAGGAAAAAAGACAAACAAATTACATATAATCCAAAAGAAATTAAGGAAAACTTCAGAGAATTCTATGAACAATTATACCGAACCGAAAACGAAGGGAAAGAAGGGAAAATAGATGAATTTTTGACTAAAATTGAACTACCAAAACTACAAATAGAGGAACAAAATAAATTAACAGAACCATTTGGAACAGTAGAAATACAAGAGATAATAAAAAATTTACCAAATAATAAGACACCAGGAGAGGATGGACTCCCAATAGAATTCTACAAAACATTTAAAGACCTAATAATACCGCCCCTCCTGGATGTAATCAACCAGATTGATGAGACACAAAACTTACCAGATTCATGTAAAACAGCAATAATTACAGTGATACTAAAACAAGGGAAAGATCCACTCTCACCAGCGTCATATAGACCAATATCTTTGCTAAACACAGATTATAAGATAATAGCTAAACTATTAGCGAACAGATTAGCAGAACAGGTACCGAAAATGGTAAATTTAGACCAAACTGGATTTATCAAAAAAAGACGCACAACAGACAATATTTGTAAATTTATTAACTTAATTCATGCAGTAGAAGGAAATAAAGCACCGGCAGTAGCAGTTGCTTTAGACGCAGAGAAGGCCTTCGACAGAGTAGAATGGAATTACTTGTTCAAAGTATTGCAAAAATTCAGTTTACCGGAGAAGTATATTAATTGGATTAAAGCATTATATAAGGGACCGTTAGCGAAAGTGACAGTAAATGGACATGTATCAAAGCAATTTAACTTAAGCAGGTCAACGCGGCAGGGATGCCCACTATCACCATTATTGTTTGCGCTAGCTATAGAACCACTAGCAGAATCGATAAGAAGAGATAATAATATAAAAGGAATAAAAATAAAAGACAGGGAATATAAAATCAGTCTGTTTGCGGATGATGTGATAGTGTACTTAACAGAACCAGAACTATCAATAAAAGAACTATATAAGAAATTGAAGGAATATGGAGAAGTGTCGGGATACAAGATAAACGTAAATAAAAGTGAAGCAATGCCTATGAATAACGCGGATTTCTCAAAATTTAAGGAGGAATCCCCATTCAGATGGCAAACGCAGGCAATAAGATACCTAGGTGTGCAAATAAACAAAAATCTAGGCCAATTATATAAACTCAATTACAATCCACTAATGAAAAAATTACAGGACGATTTAGAGCATTGGAAAGAGCTACCACTAACACTGATAGGAAGGATAAACTGTATTAAAATGAACATTTTTCCAAGGATACTATACTTATTTCAGGCATTGCCAATACAACTGACAGAAAAATTCTTCAAAGAGTTAAAGAAAATAATAAGGAGATTTTTATGGAGAGGGGGGAAACCGAGGATAGCACTAGACAAATTAACAGAATGGTATAAACAAGGAGGCTTACAATTGCCAAACTTCAAAAATTATTATAGAGCCGCACAATTAAGGTACCTATCAGATTTTTATCAAACAAGGGAAAAACCAGACTGGACGAGACTAGAATTAGATAAAATAGGGGAAAAGATACCTGAACACATATTATATAAATGGGACGAAAAATTGGTACAACATAGAACTTCTCCAGTATTACACCATCTCCTCAATATATGGAAGAAGATTCATGTAGAAAGAAATAAAATAAATTACCAAATACCAAAACTAATATTGACGCAAAATAAGCTACTCCCTTTTACAATAGACAACCTTGCCTTTAGAAAATGGGAAAAAAAAGGGATTAAAAGAATAGAAAATTGTTTTTCAGGAAGTAGATTCTTATCCTTTGAACAAATGAGAGATAAGTACAATATAACGGGAGATACAGCGCTGGCATATTACCAACTGAGATCCTACTTGAAAGATAAATTAGGAAGCAACTTGAGTGTACCAGAGGGAAGTAACCTTGAATATGTGATTACAGATACAATGTTAATCAAAAGATTTATAAAAAATATGTATATTAAACTGCAAGAAAAGGAAAATGAGGAAACAAATGGTAAAACTAAACAAAAATGGGAACAAGATTTAAATATAAAGATAAAAAAGGAAACATGGGAGAAGTTATGCTCTGGAACGATGAGAAATACAATAAATACGAGGCTGCGTATGATACAATATAATTGGTTACACAGACTATACATTACACCGCAAAAGTTAAATAAATGGGACCCAACAGTATCTGATAGATGTTTTCGATGTAAAAAAGAAAGGGGAACAACAATTCATGCAATCTGGACATGTGAGAGAGTAGAAAAATTTTGGGATGATCTCAATCAGATATTAAATAAAATAACAGAAAACAATATACCAAAGAATCCAGAGATCTTTCTCCTAAGTAACATAAAAAATAAAGAATTTGGAATTGACTTGGAGGATGCACAAAAAAGATTTGTTAAGATAGCCCTAGCTGTAGCAAAAAAATGTATTATGTCAACCTGGAAATTGGAAGATAATTTGAAAATACAACAATGGTATATAGAAATGAATAAATGTATTCCATTAGAAAAAATAACATATAGTTTAAGAAATAATATTGAAATATTCGAACAAGTATGGGAGCCTTACATTAAATACAATAGCGAAAACCTACCGGGAACAAACATTACCTAAGTTGATGGAAGGAGAAGAGAAGAAAAGAATGGACTCAGTAGAATTTCTGGTGCATTTTTGTTGAATGACAACATTGTCTAACTGAATTAATGCAACCTAGATTGTATAACTAAAATGGATGAGAGGGGGGGGGGATGGGGGGGTGGCTTGGGAGGAGGGAGGGGGGAGGGAGAAAAAGTCACTGTAAATGTGTGGAAAAGAAAAAGTGTATATCATGGCTATTGTGATTTATGGTGTGAAAAATAAAAAATTTAAAAAAAAAAAAAAAAAAAAGGAAGGAATGGAACTCCGTGGTAGCTTGAAGAAAGAGGTTACGATCCAGTAGACCCTGATGGGGCAAGTTTCATCAGCGAGACCCTGAGGTCACTAGTGGTGGTACCTCAGTTGTGGAAATCCTGGAGTAATAAATATTTCACTCTACAAACCCTACAAGAACCTTCCTTTTTAATTTAAAAAAAAAATTCACACTATGAACCATATTAATCAAAATACACACAAACATTTCCCTCTTAAATATACAGTCATTTTCTTCATTTTTCCCCCCCTCCCTCCTTTCCACCCCCCTCCAAACCCATTAAACGTTCAACATATACAATACAATAAACCCATTAAAAAATGTCATCACACAATGAAAATAAACAAGAAAATTGTGTCATCTACTGTTACACACTATGTCAGTTCATTTAGTCTTCTTCTCATTCTATCATTTTAGGGGGTGGAGGTCCACGGTAGGCCCTCTCTGTTGTGTTCCATGTACAGTTCCCAAATTTTGTTCAAATAATGTGACTTAATTTTTTTAAATTGTTATTTTTTCCAATGTAATACATTTATTCATTTCTATGTACCAATGCTGTACTCTCAGGCTTTCTTCTGATTTCTAAGTTGACATAATACATTTTTTTGCTTCAGCTAAGGCTATCATAATAAATCTTTTTTGCACCTCATCCAGTTTGAGGCCTAATTCTTTACTTCTTATATTACTTAGAAGAAAGATCTCTGGATTTTTTGGTTTGTTGCTTTTTGTGATTTTATTTAATACCCGATTTAGATCTTCCCAAAACTTTTCCACTTTCTCACATGCCAAAATTGCATGTACTGTTGTTCCCGTTTCCTTCTTACAGCAAAAACGTCTGTCTGATACTGTTGGGTCCCATTTATTTAACTTTTGGGGCATGGTATATAGCCTGTGTAACCAATTTTATTGTATCATGCGTAACCTCGTATTTATTGTATTTCTCATAGTTCCAGAGCATAGCTTTTCCCATTTTTCATTTTTTATCTTTATGTTTAGATCTTGTTTCCATTTTTGTTTGGGTTTACAGCTTATTTCATCATTCTCTTTCTCTTGCAGCTTGATGTACATGTTGTTATAAATCTTTTAATTATCATTGTCTGTAATCATATATTCAAAGCTGCTTCCTTCTGGTAACCTCAGTCTGCTTCCCATTTCTTTTTTCAGTAAATTTAATAGCCTCTACCTTTTGATTTGGTTATGTATTCCATTAATATTTATAGTCATATAGTTCAACATGGCCATCTCATACTCCGTTTACATCTCATTTCTGCTTCCTCACCACCACCTTTCCCCTTTTCCCCCATTTTCATTTCTCAGTTTTCTTTTTTTTGAATGCACTGTATGACAACACTTATAAAACATAAAATATTTCAACCATTCTCACATCTAAAATTCCCTTAAACCCAAGTGCCCCCCCCCTTCTCTGAGTCGCCTCTCATCCCTTGACGGTCAACCACAACTCCCCTCTCCATTCGGACTGTGAACTTATTCGCAAGTGTCAACTGATTTCGCAGTGACTGTTATTATCTCCCACCCAACCCCCTCCAGAAAAGACTTTTATATTCACAATACAACAAAGCTCCACCTTTTTTCTTCTCTTTTCATTTTTTTAACCCCTCCTCTTTCTTTTTTCCCCCCCTTCTCCCTTACTTCCCTTTTCTTCCCTCTTTTAGTTCTTACTCATACATTATTTTTATATCTTTATATGTAGTTTGTTGTCATTCTTTGTTCTTGTTACATCTCTCTTTCTGTCTTACAGGCGTTCTGCAAATTCTCGTGCTTTCTCTGGATCCGAGAACAGTCTGTTTTGCTGACCTGGGATAACTATTTTAAGCACCCCTGGATATCTTAACATAAATTTATAGCCTTTTTTCCATAGGATCGATTTTGCTGCATTAAACTCCTTGCTCTTCTTTAGGAGCTCAAAACTTATGTCTGGGTAGAAAATTTTTTTTGACCTTTGTATTCCAGTGGTTCTTGTCTTCTCTAATTTTATTCATTGTCTTCTCCAATATATTTTCTCTTGTCGTGTATCTCAGAAATTTTACTAAAACGGATCTTGGTTTTTGTTGTATCTGTGGCTTTGGGGTTCTGTGTGGCCTTTCTATTTCCATCCCTTCCTGCATTTCTGGCATTTCCAGGACTTTAGGGATTCATTCTTTTATAAATTCTTTCATATCTTTGCCTTAAGGGCCACTATCTTTATATTGTTCCACCTACTATAGTTTTCCATTATATCCATCTTCTGAGCTAACAACTCTTGTTTCTTTAACTTTTTTGTCACTTTCTTCCAATTTTCTTTTTAAGTCATTCACTTCCATTTCTACCGCCATTACACGATCTTCCACATTTTCTAATCCTTTCCGACATGTTATGACCAGCTCTATTCTACTCACTTTTTCTTCTGTACTTTTCATTTTTCTTTTCATTTCACTAAATTCTAGTGTCAACCATTCTATTAATGCTTTCATTTGTTCTTGAAAATTTTTTTATCTGTCCATTCATTTTACTTCCTATTCCTCTATGCAGAGCTTGGTGTTCTTCTTCTGTGTCTACTCTTGGGGTTGTGTCTTCTATTTCTCTTCCTTATATCTGTGTCTCTTTTGACTTTCTTGTTGAGTTGCTTGTCTCAGTTTGTTGGGTATTTTTTCCCCCCATGATTTCTTGATGTTGGTCCTCTTCTTCTGGGCTGGTTATCTGTTGTGTCTCTTGCTTCCTTTTTTCTTTCTCACCCTGCCTTTCCCATTGCTTTCTTTATCTTCCAGCTGGGAGCCCTGCTGTTGGGCATCTCTCAGCTCTTCGTGTTGTGGAGTTTCACTCCACAGCTGGTTCCCCCTCCTGTCGGTGTTCTCCTTGTCGTGTGCATCCCGCATGTGCAGTTGCAAATCTCTGTTTGGCTCAGTGAGCTATTTTTGAAGTCCCGTGGTCAGTGGGTCGCAACCCTGCGGGGTCTCCACTAACCTCGGGGAGCGGGCTCCTCTTTCCACAGCGGATCCCTGCTTTTTTGTGCAAATAAGGCCTTCAACTTTCTCTTCCGGCGTCTTTCCTTCTCCTTTTCTTCTCGTTGTTTTTGGTTTTTCTTTCTTAGGTGCCATTTTCTCTGCACCTTTTTTTTAAATTTTTTTATTTTTCACACCATAAACCACATTGACCATGATACATACATTTTCCTTTTCAAATATATACAGTGTCGTTTTCTCCCCCACCCTCCCTCCTCCCATCCCACCCACCCCACCTCCCCCCCATCCATTTAAATTACAAAATCTAAGATACATTAAACCAGTCAAACAATGTTGTCATTCAATAAAAATAAACAAGAAATTCCACTGAGTCAATTCTTTTCATTTCCTTCTCCTTTCGTTAATTTAGGTGGTAAATGTCCCCGGTAGGTTTTCTCTATTGTGTTTCATGTATGGCTCCCATATTTGTTCAAATATTTCAATATTATTTCTTAAACTATATGTTATTTTTTCTAATGGAATACATTTATTCATTTCTATATAGCATTGTTGTATTCTCAAATTATCTTCCAATTTCCAGGTTGACATAATACATTTTTTTGCTACGGCTTGGGCTATCTTTACCTTTTTTGTGCACCATCCAAATCAATTCCAAATTCTTTGTTTTTTATGTTACTTAGGAGGAAGATCTCTGGGTTTTTTGGTATATTGTTTTCTGTAATTTTATTTAATATCTGGTTAAGATCTTGCCAAAATTTTTCTACTTTCTCACATGTCCAAATTGCATGAATTGTTGTTCCCATTTCTTTTTTACAATGAAAACATCTGTCAGATACTGTTGGGTCCCATTTATTTAACTTTTGAGGTGTAATGTATAGCCTGTGTATCCAGTTATATTGTATCATACGTAACATCGTATTTATTGTATTTCTCATCGTTCCAGAGCATAACTTCTCCCATGTTTCCATCTTTATATTTAAATCTTGTTCCCATTTTTGTTTAGTTTTACCATTTGTTTCCTCATTCTCCTTTTCTTGCAGTTTAATATACATATGTTATAAATCTTTTGATTATCATTGTATCTGTAATCACATATTCAAAGTTACTTCCCTCTGGTAACCTCAGACTGCTTCCTAATTTGTCCTTCAAGTAGGATCTCAGTTGGTAATATGCCAGCACTGTATCTTGTATTTATCTTTCATTTGTTCAAAGGATAATAATCTATTTCCTGAAAAACAATTTTCTATTCTTTTGATCCCTTTTTTCTCCCATTCTCTAAAAGAAAGGTTATCTATTGTAAAAGGGAGTAACTGATTTTGCGTCATTATTAGTTTTGGTAATTGGTAATTTGTTTTATTCCTTTCTACATGAATCTTCTTCCAAATATTGAGCAGATGATGTAATACTGGAGAACTCCTACGTTGTACCAATTTTTCATCCCATTTATATAATATGTGTTCAGGTATCTTTTCCCCTATTTTATCTAGTTCTAATCTAGTCCAATCTGGCTTTTCCCTTGTTTGGTAAAAATCTGATAGGTATCTTAATTGTGCAGCTCTATAATAATTTTTAAAGTTTGGCAGTTGTAAGCCTCCTTGTTTATACCATTCTGTTAATTTATCTAGTGCTATCCTCGGTTTCTCCCCTTTCCATAAAAATTTCCTTATTATTTTCTATTAGTGTTAATGGTAAATCTTTCCAATGCTCTAAATCGCCCTGTAATTTTTTCATTAGTGGATAATAATTGAGTTTATATAGATGGCTGAGGTTTTTATTTATTTGTATACCTAGGTATCGTATTGCTTGCATTTGCCATCTGAATGGTGATTCTTTCTTAAATTTTGAGAAATCCGCATTATTCATTGGCATTGCTTCACTTTTATTTGCGTTAATCTTGTATCCCGACACTTCTCCATATTCCTTCAATTTCTTATGTAATTCTTTTATTGATAGTTCTGGTTCTGTTATGTATACTATAACATCATCCGCAAATAAACTGATTTTATATTCCTTGTCTTTTATTTTTAACTTGAATTTGTTCAAGTTCAAGTTAAATTATTATCTTCTGATTGCACAAGCACACCCCAACAAAAGTGTTCTCTGGTCCTCGATGAAAAATATGCAAACATAGAGCTCGACATAACACACACACATACAAACAATACATATACAGGACAAGAATTCATATTTGTAAATAAATAAATAGTTTCACGAACACGAGAGTTTCAGTTGGTCACTGTGAGCAGTTCATTTGGTCATTCAGCATTCTCACTGCCCGTTAGAAGGAACTGTTACTCAGCCTAGTGATGCTGGCTCTGTTACTCCTGAATCTCTTTCCCAACGGGAGCAGATGAAAGATGCTGTGTGCAGGGTGGAAGGGACACTCAATGGTTTTGCACGCCCTCTTCAGACAACAATTTTGGTAATCACATCAATGTGTGTGTGGGTGGGGGTGGGGGGGGGGGGGGGTGGAGGGATATTAAAAATTTATTTCCAATAGATTTCTAAGGATGGATAAGATCAAAACTTGTCAATGTAGCAGTATCAGATTTTCATCTGTCACAAGTAGGGTTAATATGAGAAAAGATACAAGCCATCTTATCTTTGGATATGTAAACATGATACACCACTTTGAATTGGATTAATGAATGCCAGGCACATATTGAAGATGTATTCAACAGTTTGAGAATCTTGTTCCATAGATCCTCTGATAAGTGTCTTGCAAGTTCCAAAGCCTTTTTAATCTTATCGTGAAGGCTTGGACATAATTTCAATAATCTATCATTTATAATTCCAATTAATCCTTTCTGAGAAGAATTCAATTGAAAAATGTTATCAACTAGATCAGGTGGATATACAAATGGAAAGTCTAGTAATATGGCATTTAAGAAATTTCTAATCTGTAAATATCTAATAAAATTGAATATTTGGGTTATCATCTCTCTGCCACTCTTATGGCCCTGTGGATTGACCTCAGGACCATTTCTGTGCAGCAACCGAACCACACTGTGATCCAGCCGGCCACGACACTCTCAATAGAGCTCTTATAGAAGGTTGACACGATGGTGGTCAGTAACCCTGCCTGTTTCAGTCTTCTCAGGAAGTACCGTTCCTATTGTGCCTTCTTGACAATTGAGGAGATGTTGAGTGTTCAAGATAGGTCACTAGTGAAGTGAACTGCAAAGAACATGGTGCTCTCCACTTTCTCTACTACATAGTTGATTATGTTAGTGGAGGGTGATCGTTCCTGGTCCACCTGAAGTCCACGATCATCTCCTTCTTGTCCATGATGAGACTCAGATTGTTACTCACTCTATTTCATGAGATATTTCACCTCTTCTCTGCAGGTCGAACTTGAAGGTGGAATACGTGTTTAATGCCAAGATTCTGAACAATATGGAGGAGCAGGTGGTCAGCCAGCACCTTTTTCCCAGGGTGACAATAGGAAATAACAGACAACATCTGATTAATGTGAATGGAGTAAAGTTTCGGGAAGATGTCAAAAGCAAGTAGTTTACACAGAAAGTGTTGGGTGCCCAGAATGCATTGCTGGGGTGGTGGTGGAGACAGCTACAATCCGGACATTTAAAAGACTCTGAAATAGGTATATGGATGCAAGAAGATGCTTGCAGGTGGGGAAGGATTAGATTGTTGTGCAGTAGGTTTATATAGGTTGGCACATCATGTGCCAAAGTGCTGGTACTGTAATGTTCTGTGTCTGCTTGTGGAGAGACCCTCCATTACTTTCACCTTCATTCAAACTCTCCACATCACACTCTTCATTTATAATAGACCTTAATTTAATTTTATACAGTTGGGTAACAGGCACTTTTGGTCCATGAACCCGTGCCGCTGAGTTACACCCAATTGACCTATGACCCCCAATATGTTTTTAAGGGTGAGAGGAACCCGGAGGAAGACACAGAGAGAATGTACAAACTCCTTACAGATAGCACAGGATTCAAAACTGGGTCCTGATCGCTGGCACTTTTACAGTGTTGCACAAACTGCTACACTAACCATGCTGTCCTAATCTATTGTTTAGTCGTCAATCTAATTCTATTTTTTAATATGCTGTCAATTTTTATTTGATTACCTTGTCATGGACTGCTTTAGAATGCTCAAACTCAATGCATTCATATTGTTTCTGTAATCTATCAAATGAATAAATTTAAAAAGATTTCATGATCCTTTGAGTTTTTAAATTCGGTTTTGAAACCAATTTTCGCTTGGACACGTTGCTAGCGTGCTTTTGTCTAAATCAGAGACGTGATTTTTGAGTCTCAATGAATGAAAGCTTATGACTTTAAACTACATTTATTTCTATAGTGAAGAAGGATAATAACTAGTTTAATCAAAAGAGAGACTGAAGGTGTTAAGAGAGCAGAGTCATAAAATAGTCAAAAGAATAAAGTTTAAACTTAAGCTAAGGACAGAATATAGGACATTGATTACAGAATGAACACACTCACCTGTTTACAAAACAAGAAAGGAACAATTGACCAGCTGAACAATGTCAAATTCTCAGGAGTCAATAGATGTGGATGGCCTAGTGATAAATAAATCAAAGGCTCTGTCTATTTAAGAAGGGTACACAACTGTAGTTCCTATACAAATGTCATGACTATGTAAAATGGTGGAAGAGCCTACAATTTCCCTGCATGCACTTGAATAAACTACTCACAGCTGGAGACCAGACCACTCAAGATCTACAATTATTCAACAATGAAACAAAGTAACTTCACTTTTCCATGGTGTTAAAAATGTTGTGTCGATACAGGAGTAATGATATCTCACTCAGAAGTAATTTCAAATTGCAGCTTTAAAGTGTAATTATATTTCAGTTGTACAAGATACACCTAACTTGTACTTTGGCTTGGCTTCGCAGACGAAGATTTATGGAGGGGTAAATGTCCATGTCAGCTGCAGGCTTGATTGTGGCTGACAAGTCCGATGCGGGACAGGCAGACACGGTTGCAGTGGTTGCAGGGGAAAATTGGTTGGTTGAGTTTGGGTGTTGGGTTTTTCCTCCTTTGTCTTTTGTCAGTGAGGTGGGCTCTGCGGTCTTCTTCAAAGGAGGTTGCTGCCCGCCGAACTGTGAGGCGCCAAGATACACGGTTTGAGGCGATATCAGCCCACTGGCGGAGGTCAATGTGGCAGGCACCAAGAGATTTCTTTTGGCAGTCCTTGTACCTCTTCTTTGGTGCACCTCTGTCACGGTGGCCAGTGGAGAGCTCGCCATATAACACCATCTTGGGAAGGCGATGGTCCTCCATTCTGGAGACGTGACCTACCCAGCGCAGTTGGATCTTCAGCAGCGTGGATTCGATGCTGTCGGCCTCTGCCATCTCAAGTACTTCGATGTTGGAGATGAAGTCACTCCAATGAATGTTGAGGATGGAGCAGAGACCACGCTGGTGGAAGCGTTCTAGGAGCCGTAGGTGATGCCGGTAAAGGACCCACGATTCGGAGCCGAACAGGAGTGTGGGTATGACAACGGCTCTGTATACGCTTATCTTTGTGAGGTTTTTCAGTTGGTTGTTTTTCCAGACTCTTTTGTGTAGTCTTCCAAAGGCGCTATTTGCCTTGGCGAGTCTGTTGTCTATCTCGTCGTCGATCCTTGCATCCGATGAAATGGTGCAGCCGAGATAACTTGTACTTACATAGAAGTACAGCGCAGGCTCTTTGGCCTAATAACCTGCTCTAACAACTGCTCAGAATTTCTTGCATAATCCTCCATTTTTCTCAGCTCCATGTACCTATCTAATAGTTTCTTAAAAAAATGCCTTTGTATCTGCCTCCACTACTATTGCCAGCAAGCACATTACATGCACCCACCAGTATGGGTTTGAAAAACTTACCTCTTGCATTCCCCCGGACTTATTCCAAAGCACCTTAAAACTATGCCTCCTCCAGTTAGTCATTTCAGCCCTGGAAAAAAAATTCTGGGCATCCACAAGACATTGTCAAAAGAGATCTTGTCAACTTGCTAAACATAGCCAGGTCCATCAATGGCTCCAACCTCCCATTCATCAAAGACATCCAGGTGAGGTACTGTCTCAAGAAAACATGCAATGGCATAAAGAACTCCCATCACTCTGATCATAATCTCTTCTCACTGTTACCTCAAGGATGATGGTACAGAAGCCTGAGGTCTAGAACCTCAAGGTTCAAGAATGCTTTTTAATCCAATGGCTCTTAAAGCTCTCCTTATGACCCTAACCATACACTGCAAAGGGACCACCATAAAGATCTGTCTGCACTATCAAAACATCACTTTTATTCTTGGATTAATTGTGGCTTTTTATTAAGAAGGCTTTCTGCTTTTTGCTCATACCTCGACGAAAGGTTCAGGCCTGAAATGTTGGTTACCCTTTACTTCCTACAGATGCTGCGTGACATGCTGAGTTTGATCCAGTGCTTTTGTGTATTCCACTACAATTCCAGTGTCAGCAGTTTCCTGATACAACTAGGTATTTTGGTGCATACGTACAATAAACTCATTATTTACAGCCAACTTTTCTCCCAGAATTGTGTCACTAAAAATAAATAGATTGAAAGATGACTACCACCTATTCTGATGGAATAGGTTCCCTCTGTTTTCACCTGTGTTCTTGATATTTTACCACCGGATAATGAGATTGAGAACAAGTTGTGAATCCTTTTCTTGAGTCCGTTCCTCGATCTAGCAGAAAGTTATTCACAGGATAAATGTGGTAAGAGGGGACGGGATTACTTCTCATGCTTTGTCTCTTTTCACAGGTTTTGTCCATTTCTAAGTAACTCAAGAACAGGAATACAGTGCTTCTTTCTGCAAATGGCATCTGTACAAAGGAACAGCATCTAGTTTACATGGTAAAAGTACAAGTAAAACATCAGGCATCCCATTAGTTTATTGAAATCATGTTTGAAATATTATTTGTTTTTTTGATATTGCCAATACTAGTGGCAACCCATAATGGTCAAAATTAACTGATCCAGCAAATATATTTAGAACATCAAAAGTACCAGCCTTGTTTTAATACACAGGGGAAAGAATAAAAACTAATCCAACCATTTCTCGAGCATCCCTCATGTCCAGAGACTATCCCAAATCATCATGAAAGAAATTAAGCACTTTTGAAGTGCAGTCATCATCCAGGAAACGTCAGCAAGTCCGTCTGCATACAAGATCCCATTACACAACAACTCCCGACAGATGACGAGATCATTTGTTCTGGTGACATCAGTTGAGAGAAAATATGAGCCACAACGATATCCTGTACATTCACCTGGTTGAGTTGAAAGCCGGTACCCTCAACATCGCGACATGCTTTATTGCAGTAAAGTCAGACTGATTTAGTTCTTTGAAAGCGGTAAGACGCAAATTTATATTCGCAATTCCGCAGACCTTAAAGTCCAACATTTAATTCTAAATCGAACTGGACCCACGGCTATTTGCCATTTTGTTGCAAAATGACAAACACAGGTACTATTTCAAATAAGTTAAGTTTAATTGTAATAAAATATTTATTGTACCCATATTGAAATGAAAACTTTTAAGAACTCCATTCCAATTCGAGATGGCGTAGACAAGCCACCCGATCTTCAATGAAAGGACTCACCGGTTGGGGCCTGGCTGTGGTGGTGGTAGTAGGTGCGGAGGGTGATGGCGGTGGTGTTGTTGCCGCTGCTGATGAATGAGCTGCTGGAGCTGAAGCAGCTGCTGCTGTTGCTGCGGGAACATGATGGTAAGTACTTCTAAAATTATTAACAACAAATCTATTGTTATTTCTGAGGACGAAGTCAACCCTCGCTTCCTCTGGCCGTTTGGTTGGCGACGGAGAGGAGGGGGGAGGGTGGAAGCCCTGGTCATCAAGACTTTGTCCCACAGCGCCACTAGCGGCCTGGAAGTGCATAGCACTTTGTTTCTGCCCGCAACAAATCCGGTGCTTGCCACCACACTGTTTCCAGCCAGAGAGTAGCGCAAATCTAATCGTAATTAAAGTCGGTTTGTGGATACTGTACAAAAGGAGTTTGATTAGTGTTATGTTTGTTCCTGGAAGAAGAACAACCTTACGTCATTTTAATGCTTAAACAACTTTATGAGCTGCTTGAACCAACAACATACTTCTGTCCTCGTTTCCCTTTGGATCCCGCGCAAACTGTGCGCATTGCCTACTGGGAAATATACTTCTTTTTAGACACGTAGAATCACACAAACACAATACTATGCCGATATAACAAGGGTATCTACATTCCATGGCCAGTCTCTTCCCACTCAGCAGCTTTCAATCAGTCTCTGAGGTGGTTTAATAGTCCTCTTTGGTCTGGTATGTGTTTCCACTGGTGGAAGTGGTTCTGCTTGCTGCTTTGGTCTATAGGTAAGGCATATTTTGCATAATCCTGAATACACATTATCCCAGGATACTGGAAATGAAAATAATCATGTCAACATAGGCCTGTGTCTCTGCAATAACTTTCTGGTCGCTCTTTTCTTGTCAACTGCTCGAGACAGAGAGGAACTGTCACTTGTGAAAGATATGGTCTTCAAAGGGAACAGGTTTGTGGTTACAGTGTTGCTATGCAAGGAAATGCTCCAGAAGATACAGGAAGGACAACTTGGTGAGGAAAAATACAAGCGTAGAGCTCGAGAGGTACTGGTCAAGAATGAACCAAGTCATAAGACCACTGCTTCATGCCTTACCTATAGACCAAAGCAGGAAGCAGAACTGCTTACACCACACCCTGTACCAGACAGGCCACACTTCAAAGTTGAGCAGATGTGTTGGACTGTAATGGGAAGAGTCATGGAGTAGTAATAGACTATTTTTCCAATTACTCAGAGGTAGCAACATTGCAGTCAACATCCCACAAAGCAGTTATTATTTTCATGAAAAATGTGTTTGTGAGGCATGGAGTTCCTTGTGAAGTAGTATCAGACAATGATCAACATTTTTTGAGCAGTGAATTTGTGTCCTTTACCAATACTTGGGTGTTTTGACATGTAACTTCAAGCCCATAATCACCCAAAGTCTCATGGCCTAGCAGAGAGTTCTGTCAAGATGGTGAAGAGCCTCATGAAGAAAGCGCATGATGGACAAGAGGATTTCCACAGAAGTCTAATGGTTCACAGAAGTGCGCCATGACAGAATAGCCTTTCTCCTGCCCAAATGCTGATGGGTTGATGCATATATACCAACCTTCCAATACATGAAAAGGAGCACACAAGGTTAAACAGGCTAAAATGGAAAAGAAAGTAAAACTGAAATCGTAAATGTGAAAAGCCTCCCAGTCCTAAAACCTGGAGTTAAAGTGTGAATCCGAGATCACAATTCTGGTAGATGGTCCATGCAGTAGGAAATAGATCCACATTCCTACTAGATCCAGACGGAGGGAAGGACACCTCCGAGAAGGAACTGCGTGGATCTACGACTGTGAACTCCAACTTATGGTGGTGACCTGTCACCTGTCAGTACACAAAAGGGGCCAGTACATGTAGAAAAGGAACATCCTGTTCAGAATTTACAGAAAGACACAAATTCTAATGCAGTAAATGCAAGAAATACATTGGTGGAAGCACATCCCAGACCAAAAAGACTTAAATCATCTCAGAGATTGATTGAAAGCTGCTGAGTGAAAAGAGACAGTGTCGGACTCTGGCTTTACCTTACTCTTAATTTAGTCTATGTGTAGTCTGAGTCCAGCGTGTTCTTTGAATGAAGTGATAGGAGAAGGTATTCGGTTCAACAGTCAATTTATTACACAGCACAAGAATAAAACTTAACAGAGCTCTGGGTCACTCATTAGTTCATAGGTCACCTGCACAGTGAGCTACTCCCCAAGACTGACCCCTATTGTCCAGTTGGCTCAGTTTATATAGATCAACCTTATCATACAGAACAAAAGTTGGCTTCCTTTGCTAGATTTCATTATCATACAGAACAAAAGTTGTCTTCCTTTGCTAGATCTTTTTGCATAAGGGTTATCACAAGTCATCTCCTGTTTTGCAGATATCTGGGGTGTAGCACTCCCATCTTAATCCTCCAGGCCAGACTATCCTGTTGTTTTGATCAGAAATTAATTCATCCCCAGATATTTCTAATCACCATTCTGTTCCTGTCTGGCCAATTTCTGCTGTTCTCTTTAACACCTCCTCCTGCCTTAACCTTCCTCCTAGACTGGTTTTCCATTCCCTTTGTTTCTTGCAGGCCATTCTTTGTTCTGGTCTGGCCTGTGTCTCCTGTGCTACTCACCACCTCCTTCAGTTTGAGCATTCCTCCTAAATCATTTTATGCATTTCCTCTCCCTGTATTTGGGAGCAGACAATTTTGCTCAGCCAACTTTGCTCCATGCTGTGATTGCCACTTAATCACATTCCTCTTTTTCCCTGAACCATGCAGTACATATAAACTTATTAATTAATCATTTCTTTCATAATGTTTTAACCCCTAGATTCCAACAGTCCCCCTTTTGGTCTCATGAAAATGAGACCAACCACCAGTTAACTTATGGGACCAAGACCTCAGGAGTTTTTGCAAGGACCTGCATCTCCGACCCCTTGTTAAACTTAACCTCACAAACTTGGCCATTATGAACACACTTCAGTCCAGTGGGGGCCCCAACACAGTGTTCAGGAATGTCAGTCCAATCCGCAAAGTACTGTTTCGGTTCGTTATGGGCCTCCCAGGCTGACCACAAACACTTTGTACAGTTGTTTCCTTCTCCAGATGCTTCAAGGGCTAGGAACAACATCACCCATAGTCCCCACATAGTGTCCATCACAGCCCCCTAAATTCTGTTGACTTCAATATAGAAATATCACTTCAAATACTGAAATACAGTCACCGTAATCCAATAGTCTCTTTAAAGGGACCGTTCAAAAAGTTCTTAGTCTGTGGTTTCTTCACAGAGTCCCAGTCATCTCTGTTCGAATCTGTTCCAGTGTCCGTATCGGTGGGTCCGTTGCTGGACACTGACTCCAATGATACCACGTCTCGCCTTTTCCCTGTAGTCGAACCGCGTGGGACGTCCTCTCCGCCACTCTGTAGGGTCCTGTCCACCTGGGCTCCGACCACTTTCTCTTGATGACCTTTAGCAGAACCCACTCCGCGACTGATGGTATCGGTGTTTCCCCTTTTCTGTTGGGACTTGTGACCTGTTGTGAAAAATCTGACACCAGAGCCATTAGTTTATCATAATAAAGCTTGCATCCCATTGAACTTACCTCATTCTTCGTAGTCTGAATTCCGGCTCCCGGTCCCGGAAACTGGTGCCTCGTTTGTAGTTCATATGGAGTAAATCCTGTCACAGAACTTACCGAACTCCTTATTGACATTAATGCCAGGGGCAACGCATCCACCCAATTTAGTTTGGTCCGTGCCTGTACTTTCCCGATCTTACCTTTTATTGTTTGGTTCATCCTCTCCACTTTCCCTTGGGATTGTGGATGGTACACCGTTCCAAAGGCATGTTTCAATCCCAACATCGCTTCTACCTCCTGTACATCGTTATTCTTAAAATGACTTCCATTATCGGACCTAATTTTTCTAGGAAATCCGTGTCTCGGAATATACTGGTTGATCAGGAATTTACATACCATCCTTGCATCTTCTCTTTTGGCAGGGAGTGCCTCCGGCCACCCTGTGAACACATCTACTGCTACTAAGAGGTATCGATAGCCACTTACCCTCTCAATCATGTCCGTATAATCAAGTACAATTTCCTGCCCTGGTAACTTAGGTAACGGGAACTGTCCTTCATGTGGCTTTACAGTCGCCTTGACATTGAAAGTTATACATACCTCACACTCTCTAATATGGTTCTCCACCATCGCCGGCAGGAAGGGGTGCCACCAATGTATCAAATACCTTATCATCTGCTTCTTTCCACAGTGTGTTAGCCCATGCGCCTCCTCGAGGAGGGGTTTCATGAGTCCAGATGGTAAAACTGGCCTCCCGTCTGTCGATCTCCATAGTCCTTGATCCTCGGTTGCCCCCCTTTCCTCCCATACCATCCTTTCCTGAGGTGATGCCTTTGCTTGTTCCTGTATTATTACTTCTACCCTACACGGTGGTAATAAGTCATGTGCTGTTCTGTCTGCCTGTATCATAATAAACTGAGGGCCGTATCCTGCTGCCCTTTTTAGCGGCCATGTCCGCTTCCTGATTTCCCTGAGCCACCATCGTATCTGTTCTATCATGTCCTTTACATTTAAGAACTGCTAATGCCCTTGGTTTCAGGAGGGCCTCAGCCAGTTTCCTAACGTCCTTCTCGTGTTTAATTGGGGTCATTGCTGCTGTTAAAAACCCACTTCTAATCCATTGACTAAGCTCAACCTGTATTGTCCCTACCACATATGCCGAGTCTGTATATATATTGACCTCCTTCCCTTCTGCCCATTCTAATGCTGCTATCATTTCCTGTAGTTCTGCGAGTTGTGCTGACTCCTTTCCTCTCACTGTCCCTGAAATGATTTCTTCAAATCCTCCTGTAGTTTTTTCATACCACCGCATAGGCAGCTTTCAATCCATCTGTGGGGTGTCTGTAACAACACCCATCTACAACACCCATCTGTAAACAAGGTTTCATCTGGTTCTCTTAAGGGTGTAGCCTGTAAGTCAGGTCTTATTTTAATATCCTTTACTACCCTCTTCTCACAACAGTGTGGTTCTCCCTCTCCCATATTGTCTGCCATGTTAATGCCTTCATGGGTAAATGTAACATTTGGAGCATTCAGGATCTTTTCTAGTCTCGTCTGCCTTAGTGAAGTTATTGTAAATGCTGTCGAGCTCACAAATGCTACAATACTATGTGTTGTTAATACCGTCAGGCCATGTCCCATTACTATGTGTGCCACCTTTTGTAGAATCTTTGCTACTCCCGCTGCATGTCTCGTACATGGTGGGTGTCTGTCTTCCGTCGGGTCTAGTGTGATACTCACATACATGAGCACACATCTTCCACCCCCTTTTTTCTGAAAAAGAACACCATCAATTGTGTGTGCTTTTTCAGAAACATCCAAAAAGAAAGGTAGTTTATAATTTGGAATCGCCAAATCTATAGCTGTTGTAAGAGCTTGCTTCAATAGAATAAAACTCATCTCAGCCTATGCAGTCCAATCAAGTGTAGCTCCCAGATTCCTCATCCCCTGCTCATTCACCAAAGTTCGCAGTGGATGTGTCAACTCACCATACGATGGGATAAACTGCCTACTATAACTGACAAACCCAAAAACGAAAGCATTTCCTTAACTGTCTTTGGTTTTGGATGATGTAGGATCGCTGTTCGATGTGCAGGGGAAATCCCTGTGCCTTTCGCTGAGACCATTCTACCTAAAAAGGTGACCACCTGTCTGCAGCATTGCAGCTTTGAGCGAGAGACTTTAAAGCCTGCCTTGAACAGCTGCACTAGCAGGAGACAGGTGGCCTCCAAACAGGAATTATGATCAGGTGCTGCTAATAGGATGTCATCTACATACTGGATCAGAACTACCCCACCTGGCAATGCTAGCCCCCCCAGCTGTTCTTTCAAAACCTGATTGAAAATCCCTGGGGATAAGATAAAGCCCTGCGGGAGTCAAGTATACCGCAACTTTCTACCTCTATATGTGAATGAAAACACATCTCTTAATGGTTCTGCCAGCGGCAAGCAAAAGAAAACATTCGCTAAATCTATGCAAGAGAACCACTTGTGGTTAGGGGTTAAAGCAGTCATGGCAGTATATGGGTTTGGTACTGAAACTGTGGGTGTTCTCACAATACCATTGATGCACCTTAAGTCATGGGCCATCCGATATTTGCCCGTTTCTTGTTTAGGAACAGGTAAGATGGGTGTATTCCAACTAGAACACGAATGTTCCAACACCCCTGAATACATAAGGCCATCAATGGTATCTGCCAAACCTTCCTCAGCTTCAGGTTTGTGGGGATACTGCATCTGCCAAATAGGGGTGTAATCTGACAGTTCGAAGGTTATGGGATCAACCTGCTGACAAAAACCCACATCTGCTGATCCCACTGACCACAGGTTCTCAGGGAGAGAATCTAGCCTAGGGGCCGAGTCGGGGTGATCCATCTTCTCTCTACCATGAAAGCGTTCAATCTGTCTATGCTCAAGGAGGACTTGATCATATGTCGGGGACAAAATCCTGTATGCCTGACCAGATGAGGAGAACTGCACTGTCGGTATTTGGGTATCGGACCAGTCACTTAGGGACATCAAGTTCCGACACATTGGTCCCAAATCTTTTGCCTGGTGAGTAGTGCCAATTGCAAGGGTGACGAGGAATGGCCTCACCAGCCATCACATACCATTCCAGCTGCTCAGATGTCAGTGCCACCGTAGCGGCCACTCCCTCCTTTCCTACCACTATGTAGTCCGAATTAATCTCCCATTGCATGCCTTCTACCTCTTCATAAAAGGCATGCTGATAAATTTCAACCCCATCTCTATCGTAAAAGAAGGTAACATGGAGGGGGTCCGAGGGAGGGGTATATGGGTGTAACGTCTGGATCCACGGCTTCCATTGATTATAAAGCTTTAGCAGCCCTCCCTTTTGTGGGTCCTCCGGTTCCAACAGCCCCCAGTAAATGTCAGCCCATTGTCCCTCAGACGCGGATCCTCCAGCTGCCGCCAACAACATCTGAGAACCGGAATGAAGTGTAGTAAATGAACAGTTCATAGAATATCCATTTGGAAAGGTGACCTCTATTCCGCTGGGTCCACAAAGGATCGATGCTCCGCACCTGACCAGTAGGTCTCTGCCCAAAAGATTGGTAGGGCACCTGGCTGACAAAATGTATTGATGTGTAAAAGTCTGTCCCGCCACAGAAGTGACTAGTGGTGTAGAAAACGGCAGATTTTCTGGTGTACCCGAGAACCCTATCAGCTGGACGCTAGAGGATGATGTTTTAGCTTGAAACTCAGCACCAGTGAGTGTTGAAAATCTGATTCCCGTATCCACTAAAAAGGATACTTCCATGTCCATTACTTTAATCTGCAGGAAAGGGTCTGCCAACCTAGCCTGCTCGTGGGTGCTCGGCCTCCGACACTGTGGGCAATATTGCTCCTCCTCTATCAGCAAAGGGAATTGTCTCTTCGGAGCTAAAGCCGCATGGGGTGCCTGATGTACCAGGGGTGGCACTGACGATCTCTGGGGCTGGACCCAATGCTCATTTTGTGGTGGTCCATATCCCCTTCCCCCAGTGTCCTGAGGACCCCAAACTAGGGGGCAGTCTCTCTTCCAGTGTCCTGGCTGACCACATACAAAACATATGGCTGGCTGCATTCGTGGAGCACCCCGACCTCTCCCTCTTACTCGGAATCCCCCCATTGGACCTCCCATTCTGGCCACATAGGTGGGACCCGGAGCCCAATATGGGGCCGGGTGCCAACTCATATTATTCCCTTGTGGTGGCTGCGTTGGCTGCTGAATCATCTGGTTCACACCCTTTGAGGAATTCTTTTTTTTCTCATTTGCCTTTTTCCTAGCCTCTTCCAATTGAAGTTTAAGGAGTTGCACTTGTGCCGACTCCGTAGTTTGTTTGACCTCCTTTTGCTTAGCCCTGTAACGTTTCATGTGATGGGTCAAATGTTTTTCCCATTGCTCACTCGAGCAGCCAGGAATATCAGGGTTATTCTCTAACGCCTCCCTAACATCAGCTGGCAGTCCGCTCGTTACTGCAGCCCTAAAGAGTGTAGTCTGCAAGGGATCTGTGGCTGGGTGTACTCCTGCTTTATCCGTCCAACTCTCCTTACACTGACTCAAAAAGGTCAAGATCTCCTCATCCTCTGACTCCTTTTGTCTATTGTGAGGAGTGGGGGTCGAGTGATCCTCTGACATTCCTACCGAGAAGGCATTCTCAAGTGTCTGTTCTTGCTCTCTCTCATTTGTTTTTTCCAGTCGCATACTAGTTTCCCTCACTTTACATACATCATTCTGTATTTCCTTCGTTAACTCCTTCATTTCCTCCACCCTTTCCTGCATAACTCTCTTAAGTCTCTCCTTCGCCTCCTGGAGTTCGTGACCTGCTAATTCAGTGACATTCACTATTCCCTCATTTATCTGCATTGCTGGCATTTGGGGAATAGGATAAGGTGGTGGCAATGTCTCCGGTAACTTTGGATATAACGGGGCTGACGGCTTAACCTCCCCCGTATTCTCCTTAGTGATATGGGATCCCTTTTTAATATCATGTTGAAGGTTCGCTTCCACAGCCATGCAAGCCAATGTCATAATGTGTAAATCTGCCCTTCTCTGTTCCTTCACTTCTTTCTGTTGTTTAAGCCTTCTTCTATTCCATATAGATCATTGTCCCTTTGCCTCATGTTCCTGTACCTCCTTGGCTGCTTCCCTCTCTGCTTCTCCTAAGTACAGTACCAGCCAGATTTTTCAAACCCTCGTGGTACCTTCCCCTGACTCTGCAGTTCTTTCCATATCTGTTCGTACCGTGCCATAGACTGTACCTCCTCTCCCTTCGGTAATCCCCCCAGTAATTGATTCCTTGTTTTTTCCCACTGTCGGTTTACAGATGGGGGATCCCATCTGTCTTCCCCGAACTCTTGCCCTACATCCCTAATTACTCCTTCCATCTTATGTTCTGATTTTTAACCCTTTAGACTTCGTACTTCACTGGGTCTGTCCCCGGTAGGATTTTGCCACCCTGCAATCTACTTCAACCCTTCCCACGTTATTTTAAACACCAGCGGCACACTGTACACAAACCTTAAACAAATACTTATTATAAACTATTATGATACACTATACGATTCTTAAACAGATACTTATACACTATAGAAGCAAATAACTATAACACAATACACCTTATACAGATACTTATTATACACTACTATGGTATACGATCCTTAATCAAATACTTATTACACACTACAGAAACAAATAACTATCACAATGCACCTTATACAGATACTTATACACTACTATGGTACACGATCCTTAATCAAATACTTATTACACACTATAGAAGCAAATAACCATCACCATACATCTTATTCTAATTGGCCAAATGTCTAAACCTATCTCTCGAGATCGCTACGAGGGGACTCCAACCCCGTTCTACTAGGGGGACTCTAACCCCCTTTTTCTACAGGGGACTCTAACCCCGTTCTACTAGGGGGACTCTAACCCCCTTTTTCTACAGGGGACTCTAACCCCGTTCTACTAGGGGGACTCTAACCCCCTTTTTCTTGCAGGGGACTCTAATCCCCGCTTCTTACAGGAGACTCTAACCGCAGTTCCTTACGGGGGACTCTAACCCCCGTTTCTTGCAGGGGACTCTAACCCCTGAAACTTTTATTCTTTGGCTTTAACTAGGACTTTTGGAGAGTAGTGACAACACACAATTTTATCGTTGCCAATAGCAGAACTTCGTTTAAACAGGCGTCTGCTTACCACCTTTTGTTGAATGGCCTCTTGTTGTTATCACCACACCACAATCGACCGGTGTTTCGTATCTTTTTCTTCCGTCACTTCTCCATCTTCATCACGTCGGGGTCACCAAATTGTCGGACTCTGGCTTTACCTTACTCTTAATTTAGTCTATGTGTAGTCTGAGTCCAGCGTGTTCTTTGAATGAAGTGATAGGAGAAGGTATTCGGTTCAACAGTCAATTTATTACACAGCACAAGAATAAAACTTAACAGAGCTCTGGGTCACTCATTAGTTCATAGGTCACCTGCACAGTGAGCTACTCCCCAAGACTGACCCCTATTGTCCAGTTGGCTCAGTTTATATAGATCAACCTTATCATACAGAACAAAAGTTGGCTTCCTTTGCTAGATTTCATTATCATACAGAACAAAAGTTGTCTTCCTTTGCTAGATCTTTTTGCATAAGGGTTATCACAAGTCATCTCCTGTTTTGCAGATATCTGGGGTGTAGCACTCCCATCTTAATCCTCCAGGCCAGACTATCCTGTTGTTTTGATCAGAAATTAATTCATCCCCAGATATTTCTAATCACCATTCTGTTCCTGTCTGGCCAATTTCTGCTGTTCTCTTTAACACCTCCTCCTGCCTTAACCTTCCTCCTAGACTGGTTTTCCATTCCCTTTGTTTCTTGCAGGCCATTCTTTGTTCTGGTCTGGCCTGTGTCTCCTGTGCTACTCACCACCTCCTTCAGTTTGAGCATTCCTCCTAAATCATTTTATGCATTTCCTCTCCCTGTATTTGGGAGCAGACAATTTTGCTCAGCCAACTTTGCTCCATGCTGTGATTGCCACTTAATCACATTCCTCTTTTTCCCTGAACCATGCAGTACATATAAACTTATTAATTAATCATTTCTTTCATAATGTTTTAACCCCTAGATTCCAACAGTCCCCCTTTTGGTCTCATGAAAATGAGACCAACCACCAGTTAACTTATGGGACCAAGACCTCAGGAGTTTTTGCAAGGACCTGCATCTCCGACCCCTTGTTAAACTTAACCTCACAAACTTGGCCATTATGAACACACTTCAGTCCAGTGGGGGCCCCAACACAGTGTTCAGGAATGTCAGTCCAATCCGCAAAGTACTGTTTCGGTTCGTTATGGGCCTCCCAGGCTGACCACAAACACTTTGTACAGTTGTTTCCTTCTCCAGATGCTTCAAGGGCTAGGAACAACATCACCCATAGTCCCCACATAGTGTCCATCACAGCCCCCTAAATTCTGTTGACTTCAATATAGAAATATCACTTCAAATACTGAAATACAGTCACCGTAATCCAATAGTCTCTTTAAAGGGACCGTTCAAAAAGTTCTTAGTCTGTGGTTTCTTCACAGAGTCCCAGTCATCTCTGTTCGAATCTGTTCCAGTGTCCGTATCGGTGGGTCCGTTGCTGGACACTGACTCCAATGATACCACGTCTCGCCTTTTCCCTGTAGTCGAACCGCGTGGGACGTCCTCTCCGCCACTCTGTAGGGTCCTGTCCACCTGGGCTCCGACCACTTTCTCTTGATGACCTTTAGCAGAACCCACTCCGCGACTGATGGTATCGGTGTTTCCCCTTTTCTGTTGGGACTTGTGACCTGTTGTGAAAAATCTGACACCAGAGCCATTAGTTTATCATAATAAAGCTTGCATCCCATTGAACTTACCTCATTCTTCGTAGTCTGAATTCCGGCTCCCGGTCCCGGAAACTGGTGCCTCGTTTGTAGTTCATATGGAGTAAATCCTGTCACAGAACTTACCGAACTCCTTATTGACATTAATGCCAGGGGCAACGCATCCACCCAATTTAGTTTGGTCCGTGCCTGTACTTTCCCGATCTTACCTTTTATTGTTTGGTTCATCCTCTCCACTTTCCCTTGGGATTGTGGATGGTACACCGTTCCAAAGGCATGTTTCAATCCCAACATCGCTTCTACCTCCTGTACATCGTTATTCTTAAAATGACTTCCATTATCGGACCTAATTTTTCTAGGAAATCCGTGTCTCGGAATATACTGGTTGATCAGGAATTTACATACCATCCTTGCATCTTCTCTTTTGGCAGGGAGTGCCTCCGGCCACCCTGTGAACACATCTACTGCTACTAAGAGGTATCGATAGCCACTTACCCTCTCAATCATGTCCGTATAATCAAGTACAATTTCCTGCCCTGGTAACTTAGGTAACGGGAACTGTCCTTCATGTGGCTTTACAGTCGCCTTGACATTGAAAGTTATACATACCTCACACTCTCTAATATGGTTCTCCACCATCGCCGGCAGGAAGGGGTGCCACCAATGTATCAAATACCTTATCATCTGCTTCTTTCCACAGTGTGTTAGCCCATGCGCCTCCTCGAGGAGGGGTTTCATGAGTCCAGATGGTAAAACTGGCCTCCCGTCTGTCGATCTCCATAGTCCTTGATCCTCGGTTGCCCCCCTTTCCTCCCATACCATCCTTTCCTGAGGTGATGCCTTTGCTTGTTCCTGTATTATTACTTCTACCCTACACGGTGGTAATAAGTCATGTGCTGTTCTGTCTGCCTGTATCATAATAAACTGAGGGCCGTATCCTGCTGCCCTTTTTAGCGGCCATGTCCGCTTCCTGATTTCCCTGAGCCACCATCGTATCTGTTCTATCATGTCCTTTACATTTAAGAACTGCTAATGCCCTTGGTTTCAGGAGGGCCTCAGCCAGTTTCCTAACGTCCTTCTCGTGTTTAATTGGGGTCATTGCTGCTGTTAAAAACCCACTTCTAATCCATTGACTAAGCTCAACCTGTATTGTCCCTACCACATATGCCGAGTCTGTATATATATTGACCTCCTTCCCTTCTGCCCATTCTAATGCTGCTATCATTTCCTGTAGTTCTGCGAGTTGTGCTGACTCCTTTCCTCTCACTGTCCCTGAAATGATTTCTTCAAATCCTCCTGTAGTTTTTTCATACCACCGCATAGGCAGCTTTCAATCCATCTGTGGGGTGTCTGTAACAACACCCATCTACAACACCCATCTGTAAACAAGGTTTCATCTGGTTCTCTTAAGGGTGTAGCCTGTAAGTCAGGTCTTATTTTAATATCCTTTACTACCCTCTTCTCACAACAGTGTGGTTCTCCCTCTCCCATATTGTCTGCCATGTTAATGCCTTCATGGGTAAATGTAACATTTGGAGCATTCAGGATCTTTTCTAGTCTCGTCTGCCTTAGTGAAGTTATTGTAAATGCTGTCGAGCTCACAAATGCTACAATACTATGTGTTGTTAATACCGTCAGGCCATGTCCCATTACTATGTGTGCCACCTTTTGTAGAATCTTTGCTACTCCCGCTGCATGTCTCGTACATGGTGGGTGTCTGTCTTCCGTCGGGTCTAGTGTGATACTCACATACATGAGCACACATCTTCCACCCCCTTTTTTCTGAAAAAGAACACCATCAATTGTGTGTGCTTTTTCAGAAACATCCAAAAAGAAAGGTAGTTTATAATTTGGAATCGCCAAATCTATAGCTGTTGTAAGAGCTTGCTTCAATAGAATAAAACTCATCTCAGCCTATGCAGTCCAATCAAGTGTAGCTCCCAGATTCCTCATCCCCTGCTCATTCACCAAAGTTCGCAGTGGATGTGTCAACTCACCATACGATGGGATAAACTGCCTACTATAACTGACAAACCCAAAAACGAAAGCATTTCCTTAACTGTCTTTGGTTTTGGATGATGTAGGATCGCTGTTCGATGTGCAGGGGAAATCCCTGTGCCTTTCGCTGAGACCATTCTACCTAAAAAGGTGACCACCTGTCTGCAGCATTGCAGCTTTGAGCGAGAGACTTTAAAGCCTGCCTTGAACAGCTGCACTAGCAGGAGACAGGTGGCCTCCAAACAGGAATTATGATCAGGTGCTGCTAATAGGATGTCATCTACATACTGGATCAGAACTACCCCACCTGGCAATGCTAGCCCCCCCAGCTGTTCTTTCAAAACCTGATTGAAAATCCCTGGGGATAAGATAAAGCCCTGCGGGAGTCAAGTATACCGCAACTTTCTACCTCTATATGTGAATGAAAACACATCTCTTAATGGTTCTGCCAGCGGCAAGCAAAAGAAAACATTCGCTAAATCTATGCAAGAGAACCACTTGTGGTTAGGGGTTAAAGCAGTCATGGCAGTATATGGGTTTGGTACTGAAACTGTGGGTGTTCTCACAATACCATTGATGCACCTTAAGTCATGGGCCATCCGATATTTGCCCGTTTCTTGTTTAGGAACAGGTAAGATGGGTGTATTCCAACTAGAACACGAATGTTCCAACACCCCTGAATACATAAGGCCATCAATGGTATCTGCCAAACCTTCCTCAGCTTCAGGTTTGTGGGGATACTGCATCTGCCAAATAGGGGTGTAATCTGACAGTTCGAAGGTTATGGGATCAACCTGCTGACAAAAACCCACATCTGCTGATCCCACTGACCACAGGTTCTCAGGGAGAGAATCTAGCCTAGGGGCCGAGTCGGGGTGATCCATCTTCTCTCTACCATGAAAGCGTTCAATCTGTCTATGCTCAAGGAGGACTTGATCATATGTCGGGGACAAAATCCTGTATGCCTGACCAGATGAGGAGAACTGCACTGTCGGTATTTGGGTATCGGACCAGTCACTTAGGGACATCAAGTTCCGACACATTGGTCCCAAATCTTTTGCCTGGTGAGTAGTGCCAATTGCAAGGGTGACGAGGAATGGCCTCACCAGCCATCACATACCATTCCAGCTGCTCAGATGTCAGTGCCACCGTAGCGGCCACTCCCTCCTTTCCTACCACTATGTAGTCCGAATTAATCTCCCATTGCATGCCTTCTACCTCTTCATAAAAGGCATGCTGATAAATTTCAACCCCATCTCTATCGTAAAAGAAGGTAACATGGAGGGGGTCCGAGGGAGGGGTATATGGGTGTAACGTCTGGATCCACGGCTTCCATTGATTATAAAGCTTTAGCAGCCCTCCCTTTTGTGGGTCCTCCGGTTCCAACAGCCCCCAGTAAATGTCAGCCCATTGTCCCTCAGACGCGGATCCTCCAGCTGCCGCCAACAACATCTGAGAACCGGAATGAAGTGTAGTAAATGAACAGTTCATAGAATATCCATTTGGAAAGGTGACCTCTATTCCGCTGGGTCCACAAAGGATCGATGCTCCGCACCTGACCAGTAGGTCTCTGCCCAAAAGATTGGTAGGGCACCTGGCTGACAAAATGTATTGATGTGTAAAAGTCTGTCCCGCCACAGAAGTGACTAGTGGTGTAGAAAACGGCAGATTTTCTGGTGTACCCGAGAACCCTATCAGC